>NC_037357.1:63167899-63863524 GCF_002263795.3 Bos taurus | reverse complement strand
AAAAGAAAGCAGTAATAAGGAGACAGAGTGATTTCAATGCTATCTTAGATAAGGTAGTCATGGAAGGTCCCTCTGAGGTGGTAGAAGAAGTGACATTTGAACAGAAACATGAATGACCAGAGGAGGAAGCCATGCAAATGTCTAGGAGGAAGAGTCTTTTAGGCTGATGGAAAGGCAAGGGCAAATGCTCTGAAGAGGAGCATACCTACACTGTTAGAGGCATAATAAGGAAGCGAGTGTGGCTGGAAAAGTGTGTGGGAGAAAACTGGAAGGAAGTAAGATAAGAGCATAGCCAGGGATCAAATCACAAAGAGGTGAACTCATGTATAGACAGCTTTGTAGTGTTGTCCCTCATTTAAGCCCATTGAACATAATAGAGCTGCAGTTTGAAGAATGGAATCCATAGTCAGCAGAGTAGGGAAAGAAAGTAAGTGCTAGTCATTTAGTCATGTCTGTCTCTTTGCAACCCCATGTACTGTAACCCACCACACTCCACTATCCATGGAATTCTCCAGGCAAGAATACTGAATTGGGTAGCTATTCCCTTCTCCAGGGGATCTTCCCAACCCAGGGATGGAACCAGAGTCTCTTGCATTGCAGGCAGATACTTTACCATCTGAGCCACCAAACATCCCAAAAGAGAACAATTTTGAAGCAAAGATATGAATACTAAAGAGGTTAAGAGTATGGATTCAAATGCCAGCTCTGCTGCTTCTAGCTCTACCTTTTTCACCACTTCTCAACCAATAAATAGAGTGTAATCAGTTGCTACATCCCAGGTTCTGTCTCTAGGAAACCTAAGATCAGGTGAAGGTGTCTGCATCAATAGAGCATTGCAGATGTAGCCAAACAGAGGGTCCTTGACATTTACTATTAAATGCTGAATAGAGTATCAGATTGGAGATGTAGGAAAGGGGCGAGAGTAAGAAGCAGAAAGACTAAAACAGATGGAGAGAGGGAGATGGAGTAGGCTCTATAATTTAACCGGTTCTTGGGTAGGGATTTTAGTTACCACTACTAAGGAGTGGTGTACTGTACAACCTCAAACTTTAGCATGCATCACAGATTGCTGGGGCCCACATCCAGATTTTCTGATATGGTAGGTCTGGGGTGAGGTTTCAAAATTTGCAAGTTCCTAGGCATGAAATTAAAAGACTCTTACTCTTTGGAAGGAAAGTTGTCACCAACCTAGATATCATATTAAAAAGCACAGACATTACTTTGCCAACAAGGGTCCATCTAGTCAAAGCTATGGTTTTTCCAATGGTCAGGTATGGATGTGAGTGTTGGACTGTGAAGAAAGCTGAGCACCAAAGAACTGATGCTTTTGAACTGTGGTGTTGGAGAAGACTCTTGAGAGTCCCTTGGATTGCAAGGAGATCCAACTAGTCCATTCTAAAGGAAGGATTCTTCAATATCCGCAAATCAATCAATGTAATACACCACATTAACAAATTGAAAAATAAAAACCATATGATTATCTCAATAGATGCAGAGAAAGCCTTTGACAAAATTCAACATCCATTTATGATAAAAACTCTCCAGAAAGCAGGAATAGAAGGAACATACCTCAACATAATAAAAGCTATATATGACAAACCCACTGCAAACATTATCCTCAATGGTGAAAAATTGAAAGCATTTCCTCTAAAGTCAGGAACAAGACAAGGGTGCCCACTTTCACCATTACTATTCAACATAGTTTTGGAAGTTTTGGCCACAGCAATCAGAGCAGAAAAAGAAATAAAAGGAATCCAAATTGGAAAAGAAGAAGTAAAACTCTCACTATTTGCAGATGACATGATCCTCTACATAGAAAACCCTAAAGAGTCCACCAGAAAATTACTAGAAATAATCAATGACTACAGTAAAGTTGCAGGATATAAAATCAACACACAGAAATCCCTTGCATTCCTATACACTAATAATGAGAAAACAGAAAGAGAAATTAAGGAAACAATTCCATTCACCATTGCAACGAAAAGAATAAAATACTTAGGAATATATCTACCTAAAGAAACTAAAGACCTATATATAGAAAACTATAAAACACTGGTGAAAGAAATCAAAGAGGACACTAATAGATGGAGAAATATACCATGTTCATGGATTGGAAGAATCAATATAGTGAAAATGAGTATACTACCCAAAGCAATTTATAGATTCAACGCAATCCCTATCAAGCTACCAACAGTATTCTTCACAGAGCTAGAACAAATAATTTCACAATTTGTATGGAAATACAAAAAACCTCGAATAGCCAAAGCGATCTTGAGAAAGAAGAATGGAACTGGAGGAATCAACCTACCTGACTTCAGGCTCTACTACAAAGCCACAGTTATCAAGACAGTATGGTACTGGCACAAAGACAGAAATATTGATCAATGGAATAAAATAGAAAGCCCAGAGATAAATCCACGCACATATGGACACCTTATCTTCGACAAAGGAGGCAAGAATATACAATGGATTAAAGACAATCTCTTTAACAAGTGGTGCTGGGAAAACTGGTCAACCACTTGTAAAAGAATGAAACTGGACCACTTTCTAACACCATACACAAAAATAAACTCAAAATGGATTAAAGATCTAAACGTAAGACCAGAAACTATAAAACTCCTAGAGGAGAACATAGGCAAAACACTCTCCGACATACATCACAGCAGGATCCTCTATGACCCACCTCCCAGAATATTGGAAATAAAAGCAAAAATAAACAAATGGGACCTAATTAACCTTAAAAGCTTCTGCACATCAAAGGAAACTATTAGCAAGGTGAAAAGACAGCCTTCAGAATGGGAGAAAATAATAGCAAATGAAGCAACCGACAAACAACTAATCTCAAAAATATACAAGCAACTCCTACAGCTCAACTCCAGAAAAATAAACGACCCAATCAAAAAATGGGCCAAAGAACTAAATAGACATTTCTCCAAAAAAGACATACAGATGGCTAACAAACACATGAAAAGATGCTCAACATCACTCATTATCAGAGAAATGCAAATCAAAACCACTATGAGGTACCATTTCACACCAGTCAGAATGGCTGCGATCCAAAAGTCTACAAATAATAAATGCTGGAGAGGGTGTGGAGAAAAGGGAACCCTCTTACACTGTTGGTGGGAATGCAAACTAGTACAGCCACTATGGAGAACAGTGTGGAGATTCCTTAAAAAACTGGAAATAGAACTGCCTTTATGACCCAGCAATCCCACTGCTGGGCATACACACTGAGGAAACCAGAAGGGAAAGAGACACGTGTACCCCAATGTTCATCGCAGCACTGTTTATAATAGCCAAGACATGGAAGCAACCTAGATGTCCATCAGCAGATGAATGGATAAGAAAGCTGTGGTACATATACACAATGGAGTATTACTCAGCCACTAAAAAGAATACATTTGAATCAGTTCTAATGAGGTGGATGAAACTGGAGCCTATTATACAGAGTGAAGTAAGCCAGAAGGAAAAACATAAATACAGTATTCTAACGCATATATATGGAATTTAGAAAGATGGTAACAATAACCCTGTGTATGAGACAGCAAAAGAGACACTGTTGTATAGAACAGTCTTATGGACTCTGTGGGAGAGGGAGAGGGTGGGAAGATTTGGGAGAATGACATTGTAACATGTAAAATATCATGTAAGAAACGAGTTGCCAGTCCAGGTTCGATGTACGATACTGGATGCTTGGGACTAGTGCACTGGGACGACCCAGAGGGATGGTATGGGGAGGGAGGAGGGAGGAGGGTTCAGGATGGGGAACACATGTATACCTGTGGTGGATTCATTTTGATGTTTGGCAAAACTAATACAATTATGTAAAGTTTAAAAATAAAATAAAATTAAAAAAGAAAAAAAAAAAAAACAAAAAAAACAAAGGAGATCAGTCCTGGGTGTTCATTGGAAGGAATGATGCTAAAGCTGAAACTCCAATACTTTGGCCACCTCATGCGAAGAGTTGACTCATTGGACAAGACTCTGATGCTGGGAGGGATTGCAGGCAGGAGGAGAAGGGGATGACAGAGGATGAGATGGCTGGATGGCATCACCGACTCGATGGACATGAGTTTGAGTGAACTCCGGGTGCTAGTGATGGACAGGGAGGCCTGGCGTGCTGCAGTTCATGGGGTCGCAGAGTCGGACATGACTGAGCGACTGAACTGAACTGACCTGAGGCGATGCTGATGATCAGCAGGTGAGAGAACCTCACTTAAATTAATACTATGGTTGGTGCCAAATGGAACAAAAACAGAAAATTCAGTCAACCTGTTTCTTTGTTCATGCACTGACTAATAGCTGGAGTGTTTATCTCGTAGCACTGATCAAACTGGTTTTTTATGTTCCTGTGTTCCAGTGTTATTAGAGTTAGAGAGGGAGAGAGTTGTGAGTTTAAAAGTGGCTGTTTAATATAGAAAAGAGACAATTCGGTGCTTGGAAAATATTTCTAGGTTCACTGACTTATGCTGCTTCTATTAACCCATTATTATCTATAATTAGGCAAGAGAGTGAAAACAGTGTATATCTATCCCATATTCTCTGTTGGTAAGGGTATGAGAAGACAAGCCTTTTCATATTTTGTACGTATTCTGTACAGTAACTTATCAATATGTGTAACATTCTAAATATTCTAAATACAATAAGTACTATTTTGTTTAGCAATTATACTTCTAGAAAATGATCATATGGAAACAACTGGGATATATTGCAAAGATATAGTTACATGGATGCTCACCACAAGTTTAATTTATAAAAACTCAAACTAGAAACAGCCTAAATGTCTAGCAATTGAACTGAACAGACACTGTGGAAAGCTGTGTTGTGGAAGAAATCTGAGTCAAGAAAAGAAATATGGAGGTAGATATTACAGCTGTTACATGTGTGTTTTGGCATTTTGTGTTTTCTAAAATTTCTTCTATGAACATGTATTGCTGTTGTGATCAGAAGAAACATTCTCTTTTCACTTGATGCAAATTGCAAAGCTTATACATTGTCATTCTCTATATTCAAAATTAGGAATTTGCAGCTTTTGCAAACACTTTGCTACAGCAAAGCTGCTGTTTAGTTGCTAAGTTGTGTCCAACTTTTTGCGATCCCATGGACTGTGCCATGCCAAGCTCCTCCATCCATGGGATTTTCTACTCAAGAATGCTGCAGTGGGTTGCCATTTCCTTCTCCAGGGGATCTTCCCAGACGAGAGATCAAACTTGTGTCTCCTGCATTGGCAGGAGGATTCTTTACCATTGAGCTACCAGGGAAGTCCCATGATCTACACACCTTAAATCAAAGTGATGTTTATTTTGTTTCTCAGCATAACACCATTAGTAAAAGACTCTTTACCATCTGTTAATTTGGTTTAGAAGGCGATGCTTTAAATGAGCCGAATTAGAACTCAACTTCTATATTTCCATACTGTATTCCACTTTTCTCTGCACAAACAACTGTTAAATAGAAGGACAGACATTATGAAATTAAACTAAAAACCCCCAGCATGGTGCTTACCAAATAATTGCAAATGGATTTTTCAGTGTACTTTAACAACAGGCTTAGCTGGAAGGCTGAGATTCACTTACACTTTGAATAGATGAAGTTCAAATTAACACTTTGATAATCTGTATCAAGATCATTATTACTTTGGACCCCAGGTATCAATGGACAAGGAAAAAAAGTCACATTTCTTTTTAAACTTTATTAACTTAATGTATTCACAAAACAATGACAGTAGAAGAGTTTAACATTCTTTTTGTTTTTCTATATATAGTGATATGGGATATAGTGATATGGGACAAGCTCCAAGACTTGTAATTTTATTTTATTTTTAATTCTTATTTTTTAATTATTTATTTATTTATTTAATTATTATTATTATTTTTTGCTTTACAATATTGTATTGGTTTTGCCATACATTAACATGAATCCGCCATGGGTGTACACGTGTTCCCAATCCTGAACCCCCCTCCCCAACTCCCTCCCCATACCATCCCTCTGGGTCATCCCAGTACACCAGCCCCAAGCTTCCTATATCCTGCATCGAACCTGGACTGGCGATTCCTTTCTTATATGATATTATACATGTTTCAATGCCATTCTCCCAAATCATCCCCCCCTCCCTCTCCCACAGAGTCCAAAAGACTGTTCTATACATCTGTGTCTCTTTTGCTCTTTCACATACAGGGTTATCGTTACCATCTTTCTAAATTCCATATATATGCGTTAGTATACTGTATTCATGTTTTTCTTTCTGGCTTACTTCACTCTGTATAATAGGCTCCAGTTTCATCCACCTCATTAGAACTGATTCAAATGTATTCTTTTTAATGGCTGAGTAATACTCCATTGTGTATATGTACCACAGCTTTCTTATCCATTCATCTGCTGATGGACATCTAGGTTGCTTCCATGTCCTGGCTATTACAAACAGTGCTGTGATGAACATTGGGGTACACATGTCTCTTTCAATTCTGGTTTCCTTGGTGTGTATGCCCAGCAGTGGGATTGCTGGGTCATAAAGGCAGTTCTATTTCCAGTTTTTTAAGGAATCTCCACACTGTTCTCCATAGTGGCTGTACTAGTTTGCATTCCCACCAACAGTGTAAGAGGGTTCCCTTTTCTCCACACCCTCTCCAGCATTTATTGCTTGTAGACTTTTGGATAGCAGCCATTCTGACTGGCATGAAATGGTACCTCATTGTGGTTTTGACTTGCATTTCTCTGATAGTGAGTGATGTTGAGCATCTTTTCATGTGTTTGTTAGCCATCTGTATGTCTTCTTTGGAGAAATGTCTATTTAGTTCTTTGGCCCATTTTTTGATTGAGTTGTTTATTTTTCTGGAATTGAGCTGCAGGAGTTTAACATTCTTATAAATTCATGTCAAAAGTAAAAACATGAATTCCTAAGAAAAAAATGTAAAAACTCAGATACAAATTTAGCATTCTAATAATTAAAGAATAGAATTCAGTCTACTGACTTTGAGGCACAGAGTATTTAGTTATAGAAGATATCAATTACCTTACTCTATTGTCAATATAGTCTATTTAGGATTCATCTATGTGTTCTAGAGCTCAAAGAACAAATCAAACCAAAGAAAGAAATTCTCTAATGTCGAAAAATATGTAATTCTGAAAACATAGCTATTTTCCTAGAATTTCTCATTCTAAATCACCATCATTATTGCTCACTTTTCTGTTCTTTTATGTAAACAAAGTTAAATATTTTTTTTCTTTAGTAAACAGTTTTTTTTCCATTTTTTAAATATACATTTGTTTATTTTAATTGGAGACTAATTACTTTACAATATTGTATTGGTTTTGCCATACATTGACATGGATCCGCCATGGGTGTACATAGTAAACAGTTTTAACAGTAAAACAGTTTAAATAGTTATAACACATCAAAGCTTACACCTAAGGAAAAACATTAAGAAAAGCAATAAAAAGTTAAATATTGAAAGAAAATATATGTGATCTTGCATAAAATTCACAACAATGAAACAATGCTGTAAACAGCAAACTTTCAATAGGAAAAATCATTTTGGTCTTCAAAACTGAATGATCCTGGGTTTTTCTTCATCAGCTTAGAAAATCTCTCATTGAGTGAAAGCTTAGTCTGTGAAGGAGAGAAAAGCTATGACCTCAGGAGGTTAACAATCTTACAAAACACTCATGAAACTTGGTTACTAAAAGTAGACAGGGATGGTTGGAGAAGCCTGTGAGTAACAGGAAGAATAGTGAACTGAAGAAACTGCATAGAGCTCTTCTCTGCAATCCCAGAAGCAGGAAGTAGTTTGATCTATGGTATAACATTGAGGCCACCTCTTGGTTCTTACAGGCTAAATAGTAGCATCAGAAAGCTTTAATTGAAGACATAGGGAAGAAATCATACTGTTAACCCACAGAGTAAGTGCCCATAGTGGAATGAGGATCAGGTTTACTTTTAATGAAGTGGAGATTAAATGCCTTAACTATGCCCAGGAATTTGGTAATCTGCCTTGTAAAGATACCCCTATGCCCTAATGATTTCCAGTGGGTGTTATTAGTCTATAATCAGATATCTCAGAGATCTCCCAAGACTTAATTTCTAGTTTCATCCTTATATAGACTGCCCCTGAACCCAAGTTTCTTTCTCAATCTTCAAGAAATATCCTTTTCAACACCACCCCAAAACCTAAATCAGAAATACGATTGATACTGCTCTGAGGCCCAAGTGGGATATATTCATTACTCTATACTGCCTATTTTCCACTTTTAGGCCATATATTTCTATGCAGAAAAAAATCTGATTGTGTGTGGAATAGCGTGCTCTGGTTAGTTAAACCTGTTGCTAACTGAAGGTTAGCAAATAACACTTTTGATTTCAATCCCCAATGTGAAAATCATTAAAAATACATTAGTACATTATTTTGCTTTAGTACATAGTCTCATAAACATGGTTGCCTTCTTTGCAAGTGAGAACCAGGTTGAGCCTGAAGGCCACCAGAGATGTAAACATATAGTACACTGAACTAAATCCATGTTTAACTTGAAGTTCATTTTAAAAATAAGTAATTGAGATTGGCTTATTTCATAGACCTCTGTGTCTTTCACAAAGGCAAAATATAGGAAAGAAATTTCTTGTGTATTAGGGGCTCCAAATAGGCTCTGGTTAACTACATTGTTTTTCTATTCATAAAAGATACCCTTGTATATACCTAAAATAGACATGAATTTTTTCTTACCATTTCATGAAAAGCATTATCATACAAATTTATTATATTTACCTGATTACCAATTGCTAGGAAGTTGTATTCCAGGTGTATTCCTTTGGGCTAGTGCTGAGAATGCTTGGTTGGAGCATATGTAGTCTTTAGGGGTAAAGTTTTAATCTCAGGCTTCTTGAGTCTGTCAATTAAGCATAATGTTTCAATTAAAATATATTTGACAGCCATTAATTAGATGAGTAAGTTGAGCCATTCAATTTAACTTTTCTAGGTCTCATTTTCACCAGTTATAAAATTAAGCAGGTATATTCAAGAATCTTCAAGGTTCTTTTTAGTAGTATTAAGATTACAAGTACTGAATCTGGGAGTATGGCATTTAAGAGGATCATATGTAGGCATTAATCTAGCCTTTTTCATATTGTCACTTCAAAACCACTAGATGAGTTTTTCTGCTGTTTAAATGCCAAAGAAGTTTTACTATTATTAAAGTATGGTCATGCCTATAAGGAGACCAGTCCTGGGTGTTCACTGGAAGGACTGATGCTGAAGCTGAAACTCCAATACTTTGGCCACCTCATGTGAAGAGTTGACTCATTGGAAAGGACTCTGATGCTGGGAGGGATTGGGGGCAGGAGGAGAAGGGGACGACAGAGGATGAGATGGCTGGATGACATCACTGCCTCGATGGACGTGACTTTGAGTAGACTCCGGGAGTTGGTGATGGACAGGGAGACCTGGCATGCTGTGATTCATGGGGTCACAAAGAGTCGGACAGACTGAGCGACTGAAGTGAACTGAACTGAACTGATACGCATTTGGAACAAAAGTAGCCAGTGTCTCTGTATAGAGAGAAAATGGATCAGTAGTTAGCTTGGCCTCGGGGCTGGGGTTGGGCAAGGGAAGGGAGTAGAGGGGAAGAAACTATAAATGGCTACAAAGTGTTTCTTTTGGGGTTAATGAAAATGTTCTAAAATTAGATTATAATGACGGTGATACAACTCTGTTAATATACTAAAAGGGCTTCCCAGGTGGCTGCGAGGTGAAGACTACACCTGCCAAAACAGGAAATAAAGGAGATGTGGGTTCATTCCCTAGGTTGGGAATATCCCCTGGAGAAGGAAATGGCAACCCATTCCAGTATTCTTGCCTGGAAAATGCCATGGACAGAGAAGTCTGGAAAGCTATAGTCCATAATGTTGCAAAGACTGGAAAACAACTGAGCCACTGAGCACACACAAACAATATACTAAAAGCCACATTTAGATAAGTGAACTTTATAGTATGAAAATTAGATCTCAATAGAGTTGTTACCAAAAAAAGAGCTGGAGCATATAGATACATGAGATTTAGTACAAAAAGCAGCTTGGCTATCTAAAAGTTTCATTCTGCCATGTAGCAGGGGTATCCTCTCCTAAATGGTTGCTGCTGGGCCTGGTTTTTGCTGTGTATTATTATAACAGCTGTTCATGTAAATAAACAATACAGAAATTTTTTAAACGGATGGCTAAATAGTTCAAGGGAAAATGTTTGCCACATTTAATGTCTTAGTCTGTTTGGGCTGATGTCCCAAAATTCACAGACTGGCCAGGTTATAAACAACAGAAATTTGTTCCTCACAGTTCTGGATGCTCGAAAATCTAAGATCAAGGTGCCAGCATGGTCATATTCTGATGCATGCCCTCTTCCAGATTGCAGACTGCCAACTTCTAGCTGTGTCCTCACAGGGTGGAGTGGGCAAGGGAGCTTTCTGGGGTCTCTTTTATAAAAGCACTTGTCCCATTGGCTCCACTCTTATGACTTAGTCACCTCCCAAAGGCCCTACCTTCTAACACCATCACATGTGAATTTTGAAGTGACACAGACATTCAAACCATAGCATGTAGTCATATTCTCTCAGAGGTAGAGAACAAAAGCCCAAATGCTATATGGTTATCTTGATAGTGTCAGCTAAGTAGCTATAATTTATAACTTTAAATAAGTCAAGTATTTTTTCATTGTTGCTTTTTTTTTCTAGTTATAAATACTGCTCCTACTAGGACCCAACTGGACCAAAAACAATGTTTGACTTGGAAAGAAGAGAGTGCTCTGAGTAATCAAAAAACTGTTGTTTTCTTAATTAACTTTTAGCCATAATTTATCTATCATTGTATTTTTTGGATAATATATCATAGAATGTATAAAGGTTTTTTTGGCTTATTAAACAAAATATATTGCATTTTTATGTTTGAATTTTTATTTATTTATTTATTTTTGGCTGTGCTGGGTCTTGGTTACTACACAGAGGCTTTCTCTAGTTACAGCAAACTAGGCCTAATCTCTAGTTGCAGTGAGCAAGTTTCTCATCTCAGTGGCTTCTCTTGTTATGGAGTACAGGCTCTTGATGATGTGGGTTCAGTAGGTTCAGGTCCCAGGGTCTAGGGCACAGGCCTAGTTCCTCCATGGCATGTGGTATCTTGCCAGATCAGGAATCGAACCCATATCTCCTGCATTGGCAGGTGGATTCTTAACCACTAAGTCACAGGGAAGCCCTGCATTCTTAACTTTAAAAGCAGGTAAGTGTAACATTCTGGATGTGGTAGTTCAGTTCAGTTCAGTCGCTCAGTCGTGTCCGAGTCTTTGCGACCCCATGAATTGCAGCATGCCAGGCCTCCCTGTCCATCATCAACTCCCGGAGTTCACTCAAACTCATATCCATCAAGTCGGTGATGCCATCCAGTCATCTCATTCTCTGTCATCCCCTTTTCCTCCTGCCCTCAATCTATCCCAGCATCAGAGTCTTTTCCAATGAGTCAACTCCACGCATGAGGTGGCCAAAGTACTGGAGTTTCAGCTTTAGCATCATTCCTTCCAATGAACACCCAGGACTGATCTCCTTTAGAATGGACTGGTTGGATCTCCTTGCAGTCCAAGGGACTCCCAAGAGTCTTCTCCAACACCACAGTTCAAAAGCCATCAATTCTTCGGCACTCAGTTTTCTTCACAGTCCAACTGTCACATCTATACATGACTACTGGAAACACCATAGCCTTGACTAGACGGACCTTTGTTGGCAAAGTAATGTCTCTGCTTTTGAATATGCTATCTAGGTTGGTTATAACTTTCCTTCCAAGGAGTAAGTGTCTTTTAATTTCATGGCTGCAATCACCATCTGCAGTGATTTTGGAGCCCAGAAAATAAAGTCTGACACTGTTTCCACTGTTTCCCCATCTATTTCCCATGAAGTGATGGGAACAGATGCCATGATCGTTTTCTGAATGTTGAGCTTTAAGCCTTAAGCTTCATTCTCCTCTTTCACTTTCATCAAGAGGCTTTTTAGTTCCTCTTCACTTTCTGCCATAAGGGTGGTATCATCTGCATATCTGAGGTTATTGATATTTCTCCCGGCAATCTTGATTCCAGCTTGTGCTTCTTCCAGCCCAGCGTTTCTCATGATGTACTCTGCATAGAAGTTAAATAAGCAGGGTGACAATATACAGCCTTGACGTACTCCTTTTCCTATTTGGAACCAGTCTGTTGTTCCATGTCCAGTTCTAACTGTTGCTTCCTGACCTGCATATAGGTTTCTCAAGAGGCAGGTCAGGTGGTCTGGTATTCCCATCTCTCAGAATTTTCCACAGTTTATTGTGACCCACACAGTCAAAGGCTTTGGCATAGTCAATAAAGATGTTTTTCTGGAACTCTCTTGCTTTTTCAATGATCCAGCGGATGTTGGCAATTCGATCTCTGGTTCCTCTGCCTTTTATAAAACCAGCCTGAACATCTGGAAGTTCACGATTCATGTATTGCTGAAGCCTGGCTTGGAGAATTTTGAGCATTACTTTACTAGTGTGTGAGATGAGTGCAATTGTGTGGTAGTTTGAGCATTCTTTGGCATTCCCTTTCTTTGGGATTGGAATGAGATGTGGTAGGGAGAATTCTACAAATGGCCCTTAAAGAGTTTTCTCAGGACTGTGAATATGATATAACATCCATGAATATATTACCTTATCTGACAAAAGAAATCTTAAAATTTGTGAAAGTGAGGTTGCTCAGTCATGTCTTACTCTTTGCAATCCCATGGGCTGTAACCTACCATGCTCCTCTGTCCATAGGATTTACCAGGCAACAGTACTGAAGTGGGTTGCCATTTCCTTCTCCAGAGGATCTTCCCAACCCATGGATAGAACCTGGGTCTCCTGAATTTTAGGCAGATGCTTTACCATCTGAGCCACCAGGGAAGGTACTAATAAATTGACTTTAGGTGGATTATACTAAATTATCTGGGTTGGCCTAATTTAATCACCTAACAGAAACAAAAGAAGAGGTAAAAGAGGAAGTCAGAATAATTCGAGGAATGAACTGAACATGACATGCTGTTGATGGTTTAAAGACGGAGGGTGCCCCACATGAAAAGGAATTCAGGCTATCTTGCTTTCCAGGTGGCGCTAGTGGTAAAGAACCCAGTTGCCAATGTAAGAGACATAAGAGACTCAGGTTCAATCCCTGGATTTGGAAGATCCCCTGGAAGAGGGTATGGCAATCCACTCCAGCATTCTTGCCTGGAGAATCCCACAGACACAAGAGCCTGATGGCTTACAGTCCATAGGGTCTCAAAGAGTCTGACACGACTGAAAGGACTTAGCACACACACTAGAAACAAAAAGGCTACTGGCTAATAGTAGCAAGAAAACAGAAATGTCATTCCCACAACCTCAAGGAACTAAATTTCCCCCAACAACTAGAATAAGCTTGGAAGCAGATTCTTCCCCAGAGCCTGGAGATAAAAGAGCAACCCAGAGCCAGAACCTTGTTTCCCCCTCCCTAAGACCCTAGGTGGAAAACAAGCCAAACACAGCTGGATATCTGAACTACAGAACTGTGATATAAGTGGCTACTATTTTAATCTGCTGTTTGTAGTAATTTATTTAAGCAGCAGTAAGAAACTAATATTCTAGAATTTTAAAGAATTTAACCTTATCTTTACTTGTACCTATAGAGAGGCAATATGGTAGAATAGAAAGCCCACTGGTTTTGTAGCCACACAAGCCAAATTTGAACATATATTGAAATTTTGAATTATATTGTTAGTTGTATGACTTCAAGAAAGTTAATATACTCTGTTGAGCTTATTTTATTCATCTGTAATATGGAGATGTTCATAGCTACTTCACAGGATTGCCAGGGATTAAATTAAATTACAAATGTAGAATGTTCAACAGTGCCTAGCACATGACAGGTACTCAGGAAATGTTAGCTATTATTATTAATCTGCTTCTATATCTGCAGCTCTTTCAACCCTACCACCAATGCCTTTGGTAGGGTTGAAAAACTCATATTCACAGTCCTGAGGAAACTCTTTTGTAAGACCCATTTTAAAGGGAATGTAAAAGCATTCTTACCTTTCATGCTCTAGTTCTGAAAGGATACACAAATGTTTCTGATAATCATCATTGGGCAAAGTCTTTCATGATTAAAACAGGTCATTTGGAATACTGAAATTTACTTAATATATATTATTATTAAAGAGCAGAAGGATTTTAATCTTAAGATTGAACATGAGGAATAGTACTGAATTCTTCCAGGTGACAATTCTTGCATGCTTTAAGTAGAAAGGATACAACATCAAGACATGTATACTTACCATAGGAAAATGACACATGGGAATCTCAAATACAAACATAAAATGGAGCCAGAATTTTCTGATTCTACAGTAGGATTGTTTATAAAAATTGTTATGGATTGTTCAGAATCAGATTCTAGAGGCTCCTACTAGAAGTTACACCCATTTTTGTTTCATTTTTTCTCCTAAAACTAATTAAAGTTAGTAGTAGAGATGTCTGTCTGCAATTACCTTTCACATCTTTGAAACTTTTCATAGGACAGGTGATCATTTTCTGGTGATATCTAAATGGGAAAGGTTAAAACCAGTCATACAAAAGCCTTCCTTACTCAATACAGGTGCTTATTTTCTATACTTTAAATTGACTGACATTTCACTAACAATATTCTCTTTGCCTGATCCTCAGTATAGCATTCAATTTCAGATTCCACCCCACCCCCCATTCATGAATGCAAGAATGTTAAAGACTGTACCCTTAAGATTAAGCAGTCCAACCTCTTTACATAAAAAATCAGGAAACAGGGATTCAGAAAAATTAAATTACTTCCTCAAGGCCTTATAGCTAGTAGTGACCCAGAAGAAAACTCTTAAGATCTAAATATGGCCTGATACTTGTCTGGATCTAGGGGAAAGGCAGTGATGGTAGGTAAAATCCACAAAGGTATCCTCATAATCTTTATAAAATAGACCTGTGGACTTGACTGTATTCAAGATAGCTAAGTGAGATAGCGAGCGGTATTACCTTAATAACTTAATTTTAGAAAGTCTCACTTCTACTCCAATCAGACGTTTCAAGTAAAAGTTAGGATTTTTTTTGTTCAATACTCAACTTAATCCCCTTATTCCTGTAATTACTGTGACAACATAGATTAAATCCACACCTGGTCAATTAAGCAAACCAAAGAATGATCAAAACATTCAATTCAAATGTTAATTGGCCCCATCACTACATAACTAAACTGGTTTCAGTGCATCCAGTTATATGTAGCTGGTGGTTGGTGGTCCAGCATTTTTTTGTGTGAAGTCCTAACACAGTTACAGTTTGTAGGTGGATTTGGTATTAAGAGACTTACAAGTAATATAGTAGCCAAGAAATCTGTAGAGCCAGTAGATTATAAAAGCAGAATAACACATAGAGATACTCTTAAAAGTTAATGTTTTCAGAGCAAATATTTTTTGTTAGAAAGTTCATGTTTAGGTTGGAAGCATATGTTAATATTTACAAGTAACATGCTACTGAAAGCAACCTTGAATTCAAGATGCATGTGTGTCTAATGGCAGTGACTCTGTGAGTTAAATAAACCCTTACATGCCCTCATCTTATACTCTATGGGCAGCACTAGTTAACAAGGTCCCTGCCAAAAGCTTAGGAAAGATAAGAATGCCACTAGAATGGAGGTATAATTTATATGGAAGCCAGTAGCAATCACAACAGATTATCAAAGTGCTTACCTAGGTGGTAGTGAAGCCGAAGTTAGAGAAGTGAGAATAGAAGCCATGGAAATATAGGGGAAAAAAGAGTAGGAATTAACAGAAACTATTGGAAGAAAGGGATATTAGCTTAATGTGATCATTCCTAAAATAAGTTGGTCAATGCCATTTCCTTCTTTAAAGTCTTTCAATAGTTCTGCATTGCTCTCTATATAGAATCTCTACTCTAGCATGGCTCATGTTCCATGATCTGGTTCCTGACTCTACCTCTCCGCTCTCACCCCTCAACAGTTCTGCCTACACACTTTATACTTGAGCTCAACGGCTTTCAAACTAATTTTTAAAGTGAAAGAATCCCTAGTTTCAACAAAATCTTGGTTTAAAAATCACTGCACTCTGGCCAAACCAAGTGAATTGCAGTTTACCAAATATGCCATGTTTTCTTTCACTCCTATACTTTTACACTTGATAATTCCTCTGACAGGAGTACCTTTTTCCACCTTTTCTGCTTTGCTTACTCATACTCAGCCTCTGGGACTCAACTCAAACACTATCTACTCTAGTATGCTCCCTGACCTCCCTAGATGGTTCGAGATTCTTTCGACTATGCTGCCATAGTACCTTGGGCATACCTCTAAATGTTTATGCTGTGCTTCTCTCTGTCTCTCTCCCTGCCCCCACCCTTCACTCTCTCCTTTCCTTCCTTTCTTTTTTACTTTCTTAAAGATTCTTTCTCAAGTACATAGCACATTTCTAGCAAATAGAGCCCAGTGACTGCCAAATGATTAAATTAAATACAGCAAAGAAGTAGAGGAAGAGGGGACTAAGAAAAAGCCATTGAATTTGACAACAAGGAAGTAATAAATTTCTGAGAGTAAAATTTAATAAAATGGTAGGAACTGAGGCCAGTTTCAAGAAATGAATGGAAAATAGAAACACTTGTTAGGTTTTAACTGTATCTGGAAGCCTGTTAGATTGCAGGGGTCCCCAACCTCTGGGATCCAGTGCCTGATGATGTGAGGTGGAGCTGATGTAATAATAGAAATAAAGTACACAATGAATGTAATGCACTTGAATCATCCCCAAACCATCCCTGACCCCCCAAGTCTGTGGAAAAATTGTCTTCCATGAAACTGGTCCCTGATTCCAAAAACATTGGGGACCACTGTGAGGTTTTGTTCCTATTTAAAGAATATTCATATTTGCCCCATATTCTAAAGGGGATTTCTCACTTCACATTGAAAATCCCTTCAATAATGAATGTGTATACATATATGTATATGTGTGTGTACATACATATGTGTATAAATATTTTATATATATACATATTCTGAATCACATAAAATTAATTAGAATGCAAGAACTTTTAAGGTTCTTATATTAATATTGCCATAATGGACATTTAGTGATTTTAATGGATAATTTTATATATTATCATACTGATGATAAAATAATAAGAACTCCAATGTATAGAATGCTTACTACAATCTAGTTTTTAGTCTAAAATATTTTGCATATGTTTCAGTTAATCATAATGACAACCTACAAGGTCAATATCATAAGCAAGCTTTAAAATGTACTAAAGTAATAATCAGTATAAGTATATGCCAACAAAGGCTGCAGAAAGAAAGCCTATTCAAGTGAAAATCTGTAAAACCAGTTTCTTTGTCATAAATTTTAAAGTGCTGATACTTACACTTCGATTCATGTTCCTTGAATCATTTCTTTGCTGCATATGCTTCCGTAAGTATTCACTCCTTCTTTTCATTGCAAAAGTCCTAATATGAATCATAAATGGTAATACTTTAAAAAGCAATCAGTTATTTTGAAAGAAATTATTATTGCGAATGTATATCTTCAAGCAGTATTATTTTATTGTACATATTTAAACATTTGATTTAAGACTGGTCATTCAAGTTCAGTTCAGTTGCTCAGTCGTGTCCTACTCTTTGCGACCCCATGAATTGGAGCACGCCAGGCCTCCCTGTCCATCACCAACTTTCGGAGTTCACTCAAACTCATGTCCATCGAGTCGGTGATGCCATCCAGCCATCTCATCCTCTGGCGTCCCCTTCTCCTCCTGCCCCCATTCCCTCCCAGCATCAGAGTCTTTTCCAATGAGTCAACTCTTTGCATGAGGTGGCCAAAGTATTGGAGGTTCAGCTTTAGCACCAGTCCTTCCAAAGAACACCCAGGACTGATCTCACTTAGAATGGAGTGGTTGGATCTCCTTGCAGTCCAAGGGACTCTCAAGAGTCTTCTCCAACACCACAGTTCAAAAGCCATCAATTCTTCAGCGCTAAGCTGTCTTCACAGTCCAACTCTCACATCCATACGTGACCAATGGAAAAACCATAGCCGTGACCAGACGGACCTTTGTTGGCAAAGTAATGTCTCTGCTTTTGAATATGCTATCTAGGTTGGGCATAACTTTCCTTCCAAGGAGTAAGTGTCTTTTAATATCATGGCTGCATTAGAGGCAATTAAAATCCAGTATAGTGTTTTGATAAGTGATTTTTAGCTTGTGATTAATTACTTCAGATCAGATCAGTCGCTCAGTCGTGTCTGACTCTTTGCGACCCCATGAATCGCAGCACGCCAGGCCTCCCTGTCCATCACCAACTCCCGGAGTTAACTGAGACTCACGTCCATCGAGTCAGTGATGTCATCCAGCCATCTCATCCTCTGTCGTCCCCTTCTCCTCCTGCCCTCAATCCCTCCCAGCATCAGAGTCTTTTCCAATGAGTCAACTCTTCGCATGAGGTGGCCAAAGTACTGGAGTTTCAGCTTTAGCATCATTCCTTCCAAAGAAATCCCAGGGCTAATCTCCTTCAGAATGGACTGGTTGGATCTCCTTGCAGTCCAAGGGACTCTCAAGAGTCTTCTCCAACACCACAGTTCAAAAGCATCAATTCTTTGGCACTCAGCTTTCTTCACAGTCCAACTCTCACATCCATACATGACCAGAGGAAAAACCATAGCCTTGACTAGACGAACCTTTGTTGGCAAAGTAATGTCTCTGCTTTTCAATATGCTATCTAGGTTGGTCATAACTTTCCTTCCAAGGAGTAAGCGTCTTTTAATTTCATGGCTGCAGTCACCATCTGCAGTGATTTTGGAGCCCAAAAAATAAAGTCTGACACTGTTTCCACTGTTTCCCCATCTATTTCCCATGAAGTGATGGGACTGGATGCCATGATCTTCGTTTTCTGAATGTTGAGCTTTAAGCCAACTTTTTCACTCTCCGCTTTTACCTTCATCAAGAGGCTTTTTAGTTCCTCTTCACTTTCTGCCATAAGGGTGGTGTCATCTGCATATCTGATGTTATTGATATTTCTCCCAGCAATCTTGATTCCAGCTTATGTTTCTTCCAGTCCAGCGTTTCTCATGATGTACTCTGCATAGAAGTTAAATGAACAGGGTGACAATATACAGCCTTGATGTAGTCATTTTCCTATTTGGAACCAGGCTGTTGTTCCATGTCCAGTTTTAACTGTTGCTTCCTGACCTGCATATAGGTTTCTCAAGAGGCAGACCAGGTGGTCTGGTATTCCCATGTCTTTCAGAATTTTCCACAGTTTATTGTGATCCACACAGTCAAAGGCTTTGGCATAGTCAAAAAAGCAGAAATAGATGTTTTTCTGGAACTCTCCTGCTTTTTCCATGATCCAGTGGATGTTGGCAATTTGATCTCTTGTTCATCTTCCTTTTATAAAACCAGCTTGAACATCAGGAAGTTCACGGTTCACATATTGCTGAAGCCTGGCTTGGAGAATTTTGAGCATTATATTACTAGTGTGTGAGATGAGTGCAATTGTGCGGTAGTTTGAGCATTCTTTGGCATTGCCCTCTTTGGGACTGGAATTAAAACTGACCTTTTCCAGTCCTGTGGCCACTGCTGAGTTTTCCAAATTTGCTGGCATATTGGGTGCAGCACTTTCACAGCATCATCTTTCAGGATTTGGAATAGCTCAACTGGAATTCTATCACCTCCACTAGCTTTGTTCATAGTGATGCTTTCTAAGGCCCACTTGACTTCACATTCCAGGATGTCTGGCTCTAGGTGAGTGATCACTCCATCGTGATTATCTGGGTCGTGAAGATCTTTTTTGTAGTTCTTCTGTGTATTCTTGCCATCTCTCTTAATATCTTCTGATTCTGTTAGGTCCATACCATTTCTGTCCTTTATCGAGCCCATCTTTGCATGAAGTGTTCCTTTGGTATCTCCGATTTTCTTGAACAGATCTCTAGTCTTTCCCATTCTGTTGTTTTCCTCTATTTCTTTGCATTGATCACTGAAGAAGGCTTTCTTATCTCTTCTTGCTATTCTTTGGAACTCTACATTCAGGTGTTTATATCTTTCTTTTTCTCCTTTGCTTTTCGCTTCTCTTCTTTTCACACCTGTTTGTAAGGCCTCCCCAGACAGCCATTTTGCTTTTTTGCATTTCTTTTCAATGGGGATGGTCTTGATCCCTGTCTCCTGTACAATGTCACAAACCTCATTCCATAGTTTATCAGGTACTCTATCTATCAGATCTAGGCCCTTAAATCTATTTCTCACTTCCACTGTATAATCATAAGGGATTTGATTTAGGTCATACCTGAATGATCTAGTGGTTTTCCCTACTTTCTTCAATTTATGTCTGAATTTGGCAATAAGGAGTTCATGATCTGAGCCACAGTCAGCTCCTGGTCTTGCTTTTGCTGACTGTATAGAGCTTCTCCATCTTTGGCTACAAAGAATATAATCAATCTGATTTCAGTGTTGGCCATCTGGTGATGTCCATGTGTAGAGTCTTCTCTTGTGTTATTGGAAGAGGGTGTTTGTTATGACCAGTGCATTTTCTTGGCAAAACTCTATTAGCCTTTGCCCTGCTTCATTTTGTATTCCACGGCCAAATTTGCCTGTTACTCCAGTGTTTCTTGACTTCCTACTTTTGCATTCCAGTCCCCTATAATGAAAAGGACATCTTTTTTGGGTGTTAGTTCTAAAAGGTGTTGTAGGTCTTCACAGATTCATTACTACATGTTAAACATATGATAACATAAGTTAAACATATGATAACTTAAACAGGTATGATTTAATTTTTTGTTTAAAATTTTTTTTTCAGAAATGAGGCTAACAAGGTGGCTATTATGGACTGAATGTTTTTGTTCCCCAGCTACCCCCCCCCCCAATTCATTGTTAAAGCCCCAACCCCCAATGTGATGGTATTTGGAGGTAGGGCTTTTGGGAAGGAATTAGGCTTAGATGAGATCATGAGTGTAGGATCTCCACAATGGGATTAGTGTCTTTATAAAAAGAGAAAGAGACCATGTGAGAACACGGAAAGAAGGTGGCCACCTACAAGTTAGGAAGAAAGCTCTTACTAGAGCCCCACCCTGCTGGCACCCTAGTCTCAGACTTCCAGCTTACAGACTTGTGAGAAATAAATTCCTGTTGTTTAAGCTACCCAGTCTGTGGTATTTTGTTATGACAGCACAAGCAGACTAAGACAGTGGTGGATTAGGAAGCTACAGGCCCTCCTATGACAGAGAAAGATTTCAAGTTAAAACAATGTGTAGACTAGAGTACCTCTGTGAGAACTCTAGAGACCAGTTGAGAAGCGACAGTATCCAGACCACTGTACAACCAAGAAGAGGTTTCAGTGAATGGGTTAAGAATATCCATGGCATTTAGTATACCCATTTGTGTCCTTCCTCTTAAGCTTACAGAATTGAATTAGGCATAAAAAAGAATGTGCAAACTTGAGGACAGGTCATTTGAAGTCAAGGCATAGGAGCTAAAATAAAGAAAAATGAGATGAGCATAAAGGACTTATGAGACATTGTCAATATATGTATTATGAAAATCTGAGAAGGGGGGCTACAGAGAGCTTATTTGAAGAGATAGAAGCAACCCAAATGTCCATCAACAGATAAATGGATAAACTAAATGTTGTACATATACACAATGGTATATCATTTAGCCTTAAAATTGGGCTTCCCTGGTAGCTCAGACGGTAAACTTCTGTCTGCAATGTAGGAGACCTGGGTTCGATCCCTGAGTCGGGAAGATCCCCTGGAGAAGGAAATGGGAAACCACTCCGGTATTCTTGCCTGGAGAATTCCATGCACAGAGGAGCCTGGTGGTCTACAGTTCATGGAGTTGCAGAGTTGGACACGAATGAGCAACTAGCACACACACACACAACCTTAAAAAGGAAGGTAATCCCATCACATGCTACATCATAAATGAACCTCGAGGATATTATGCTAAGTGAAATAAGCCAGGCACCAAAAAATAAATAATGCCTAATTCCACTTACAGGAGGTAGCTAAAGTAGTCAAATTCGTAGAAACAGAAAAAAGAATAATTGTTATCACAGACCGTGGGGAGGAGGCAAAGCAGTTTTACTGTGTAATGGATATAGAGTTTCAGTTATATTGTAAATATACTTCACGATACTAAGATATACAGTTAAAAGGGGTTAAGAGAGTAAATTTTATGCTATGTGTTTTTTAGCACAATTTTTATGAAATGAACAAATAAAATTCATTTTCATGAACTCACAAGATGTTTTCAGTTGGTATAGATCTTTAATCATGTAATCCAAATTTCTCCTTTCACATATTAGGAAATTTAGACCCAGAAATACTAAGTAATTTGTTCAGTGCTGTATATTTAAGTGACAGACTTGGGACATGAAGCCACATCTTAGTATTCCTACATTGTCTTCCACTCACTCATGCTACTTGTACTCTATTAGAAATTCCTTAGATGAACACAGACCAGATTCTCATCAACATCCTCCAAAAAATAAAAAATACTAACAACTGGGTAAGAAATAGGTCTAGGGAAAATTTAAGAGTTGGGAAATCAAATAACTAGTCCTGAAAAGACCTCTGTTTTTTAGAGATCTATTGTATATACAGCATATTAGTAATTTTCGACCCAAAAGATTTGATTTGTCAATTATAATCAGATTTTGAATCTATTTCAACAATTACTTGGAATGATGGCATGATAATGAGATATCACTCTATTATTAGAGTTTAAATGGCAAACACTCTAAAACTAAGCACTTCATTGCCTCTGAAGCTACTGTCTGTGTTTAGAAACACTTTCATAAGAGACAGCCCAGCTAATGTAAAGATATGCAGATTTTGCCATTCACTTCTTGTAGGCTATTTAGAGGGGGTTACAGAAAACAGCTTTTATTATGTTAAGCTTCATACAGGTCATTCCAGCCAAGGAAGGCATCTGACTATGGATATATAATTACCAAATCAGGAAAAAGGGGCAAAAGCTGAAATTGTTATCAGGTATTTGGGTTTATTAAAAATACAAATTCACATCTTATTTACAATTAAAAAATCCTCTAGAGAGTTTTAAAAAATCATATTGGTTTTTTAAAATTGAAAAAAAAATCATTGTAAATCCCCATAAATAAACACTATTCCTAACATATTATCATATTTTACTCCAGATGTTTGCCTAGCTGCATGTCTTTTATTCAGATCACATTGGACTTCTACACTGATGATTTGGGTTTTTTTTTAAAAGGCAGAAATGCCTTAAAAGTTAAGGCAGAAGTTTAGCATTTCTGGTTTGTCTTTGCCTTTTGAAGAAGCTAGCTTGAGTGGAAAATGTGTGGAGACATCAGATTACTGAAGTCTTCATTTTATAGTTAGTGCATAGCCACCTGCAGGTCTTGAAGGATATTTTAAGGATATTATTAAACCTAACTGAAAGTACTTTAATTTTTTGTACTCTTTGTTCTTTAGTAAGAGTTCTACATTTGATAACTTTAACCAAGAAAGAAGTACTTACTTATGCTAAGGATACAAAAAAATTACAATAGAAGATAAAGGAGAAAAAACTTGACAGACTTGTTCATCATATTTTAAAGTGCACTTGTAAAATGAGAGAAATATGTAACTAGAAAACAGTAGTAGACTTTCAGTACCTTAGTGGAATTGTTATGCCACTTGACAAACAAAAATTGATGTGTAAAATGAAGCAAAACATGAAAATCCCTGATAAATGCAGAAACATGAATTGCTTATCAGCGTTAAATATATTAAATTTTTATAGTAAGTTATTTGTATATGCTAATATAAGAAAAGTGGAGCCTTCAGCATCAAAGCAGTGCCTACATCAGACATTGTCTATATATAATAACCCACATATACATTTTGAAAATAATTGTTAGCTGAAATATGCAATTCTATGCAGTTAATATCGGAGAAGACGATGGCACTCCACTCCAATACTCTTGCCTGGAAAATCCCATGGACGGAGAAGCCTGGTAGGCTGCAGTCCATGGGGTCGGGAAGAGTCGGACACGACTGAGCGACTTCACTTTCACTTTTCACTTTCATGCATTGGAGAAGGAAATGGCAACCCACTCCAGTGTTCTTGCCTGGAGAATCCCAGGGACGGGGGAGCCTGGTGGGCTGCCGTTTATGGGGTCACACAGAGTCGGACACGATTGAAGCGACTTAGCAGCAGCAGCAGCATGCAGTTAATATAAGCTAAAATATTTAACTAGACATTTATAGGCAATGAAAACTGAAGGAAATCACTGAGAAATTTAAACTAAAAATAATTATTTTACTCAGTTACCTAGACAATCACAATAAAATGTCTTGTGGTTTTTAAAAGAATCTGAGATATGATTAAATTTCTCTGGTGCTTTTGTTAGGGTAGACAGTTTCATTAAACAATAGTGAATATATGCAATATTTAAAATGCACTTAGGTTAAGGTTGCATCTAGGTATAAACTAGCATCCTCTCCTATGGTCTGTTTGTGGAAAACAGAAAAGTTCAGCTGTCCAAAGATACACCTATTTTTTGTCTGCTACGGAGTCTATGAAGACTCTTTAGAAAGGAGGTGGAGGATGGAAACAGAAATCCATTATCAGAGATCATATATTATCAATGTAGCATAGTTTATTGTTAGATCAGCTAGCCTAGCAGGTTGGAAAGTTTAAAGGGAATGGGACACAAAGTCAATATATTTTTATTGTGGGGAAGGCTCAGTAGGAAAGACTGAGTACACTGGGGCTTTTCCAGGAAAGCTGACCTACACAGAACAACTTAATTAGGGTAATTGGGAAACTGGATGATAGCTAGAGGGCATCAGCAATTTGAAAGAATATTGATGCCATGTGTATATCACCTCTATTGTATTAATATCTTTGTCCCAATTCAATATCGGTTTCAAAAATACATATTAAGCCACTAAAATATACATATATAAAGCATCCCTTTACTTTTCCACATCATTCGATGCATTAATAGTCAAGTATTCATTATATTTTTACCTGTCAAATTCAGACTCAGTTTCTACTGGTGAGTATCTTTGATATCTCCCTGATTGGTCATGAGGTCGCTCTGATTGACCATGAACTCTCCCTATTTGGCCATAAGATATCTTTGATAGGACTTTAGATCTCTTTGCATGGTCATGAGATCTCTTTGCATGAACATGGAATCTCTCAGAGTGGTAATGAGATTCTCTCTGACTGGCCATAAGATCTTTCTGTATAATAATGAGATCTCTCTACTTGGCCACAAGGCCTCTCTCTTTAAATCATGATATCTCCTTGATTGGCTATGAGATCTTTCTGTACAGCCATGAGATCTCTCTCCTCGACCATGAGATCTCTTTGCTTGCCCTCCAGATCTCTCTGAATAGTGTCAATTTTCTTCTGATTGTTGTTGAAATCCTTCCAATCGATGCTGGTAACCCTGTGATTGGCTCTGATTCAACTCTGTTTGGGCCTTAGACTTGTCATTGCACTTGTCCTGCAAAGAACCACAATTTTGAAAAATGAATGAAACATATACTCCACTGAGCTCATTATCATAATGAGCTCATTATCATATGATATCATAAAATATCATAATGATATTTTGGGGGCTGTCTCAAGATGGAGGAGGAATAGGATGGGGAGACCACTTTCCCCCCCACAAATTCATCCAAAGATCACTTGAATGTTGAGCAACTTCCATAAAAGAGCTTCTGAATGCTGGCAGAGGACACCAGGCACACACAGAGGCAGCCCAATCTCTTCAAAAAGAGGGATTTGATTACTGGCTTGATTGCTGTCTCCCGTTTTGACTCTCCCTTTTCTCCTCCAGGTCACCTCTATCTCCTTCCTCGTTCTTCTCTTCTATACATAATTCTGTGAATCTCTCTGGGTGTTCAGGACTGTGGAGAATTGTTTCACCATTAACCTAGGGGTTTTATCTTCTGTGCTGTATGGATGGAGAAGACTTGAGGCTACTTTAAGAGAAGGACCAAAAGCTAGAGGCAGGAGGCTTAACTCCAAAACTTTAGAACATCAGAGAACTTCTGACTCCAGGGAACTTTAATAGATTAGAGTCCACCCAAAGGTCTCCATACCTACACTGAAATCAAGCTCCACCCAGGAGCCAACAAGTTCCAGTGCAAGACATACCATGCCAATTCTCCAGCAAAACAGGAACATAATCCTGAACATTAAAAGAAGGCCTGCTCAAAGCCATGCCAAACCCATAGACACCCCAAAACTCACTACCAGATACTTCATTGCACTCCAGAAAGAAGAGATCCAACTCCACCAACCAGAACACAGATGCACACTCCCCCAACCAGGAAACCTTGACAAGCGACTAGTCCAACCCCACACACAAGGAATAGACTCCACAGTTAAGAGGAACCACGAACTTCCAGCCTGCAGAAAGGGCACCCCAAACACAGCAATCTAAAATAAATAAAAAGGCAGAGAAATATTCAGCTGGTAAAGGAACATGATAAAAACCCACCAAATCAAACAAAAGAGGATGAGACAGTGAGTCTACCAGGGAAAGAATCCAGAATAATGATAGTAAAGATGATCCAAAATCTTGAAAACAAAATGGAGTTACAGATAAATAGACTAGACACTGGGATTGAGAAAATGCAAGAAATATTTAACAAGGACCTAGAAGAAATAAAGAAGAGTCGATCAATAATGAACAATGCAATAACTGAGATGAAAAGCACTCTGGAGGGAACCAGAAGTAGAATAACTGAAGATTAAGAGAGGTTAAGTGTGGTGGAAGATAGAATGGTGGAAATAAATGAAGCAGAGAATAAAAAAGAAAAAAGAATTAAAAGAAATTAGGGCAACCTCAGAGACCTTTGGGACAATGTTAAATGCCCCCAACATTCGAATTATAGGAATACCAGAAGAAGAAGACAAAAAAAAAAAAGCCGTGAACAAATACTTGAGGAGATAATAATAAAAAACTTCCCTAAAATGGGGAAGGAAATAGCCACCCAAGTCCAAGAAATCCAGAGAGTCCAAAACAGGATAAACCCAAGGCAAAACACTCCAAGACACATATTAATCAAACTAGCAAGATAAAACAAAAAGAGCAAATCTTAAAGGCACCAAGGGAAAATCAACAAATAACACATAAGAGGATCCCCATAAGGATAACAGCTAATGTTTCAATAGAAACTCTTCAGGCCAGAAGGGAATGGCAGGACATAAAGTGATGAAAGAGAAAAACTTACAACCAAGATTACTTTACCCAGCAAGGATCTCATTCAGATAATGAAGAAGAAATCAAAAGCTTTATAGACAACAGAGAATTCAGCACCACCAAACCAGCTCTTCAACAAATGCTAAAGGATCATCTCTAGACAGGGAACACAGACAAGGTTTATAAAAATGAACCCAAAACAACAAATAAATGATAACGGGATCATATTTATCAATAATTACCTTAAATGTAAATGGGTTAAATACTCCCACCAAAAGACAAAGACTGGCTGAATGGACACAAAAACAAGACCCCTATATATGCTGTCTATGAAACTAGAACACTTTCTAACACCATACACAAAAATAAACTCAAAATGGATTAAAGATCTAAATGTAAGACCAGAAATTACAAAACTCCTAGAGGAGAACATAGGCAAAACACTCTCTGACATACATCACAGCAGGATCCTCTATGACCCACCTCCAAGAATATTGGAAATAAAAGCAAAAATAAACAAATGGGACCTAATTAACCTTAAAAGCTTCTGCACATCAAAGGAAACTATTAGCAAGGTGAAAAGACAGCCTTCAGAATGGGAGAAAATAATAGCAAATGAAGCAACTGACAAACAACTAATCTCAAAAATATACAAGCAACTCCTACAGCTCAACTCCAGAAAAATAAATGACCCAATCAAAAAATGGGCCAAAGAACTAAATAGACATTTCTCCAAAGAAGACATACAGATGGCTAACAAACACATGAAAAGATGCTCAACATCACTCATTATCAGAGAAATGCAAATCAAAACCACTATGAGGTACCATTTCACACCAGTCAGAATGGCTGCGATCCAAAAGTCTACAAGCAATAAATGCTGGAGAGGGTGTGGAGAAAAGGGAACCCTCTTACACTGTTGGTGGGAATGCAAACTAGTACAGCCACTATGGAGAAGAGTGTGGAGATTCCTTTAAAAACTGGAAATAGAACTGTCTTTATGATCCAGCAATCCCACTGCTGGGCATACACACTGAGGAAACCAGAAGGGAAAGAGACACGTGTACCCCAATGTTCATCACAGCACTGTTTATAATAGCCAGGACATGGATGCAACCTAGATGCCCATCAGCAGATGAATGGATAAGAAAGCTGTGGTACATATACACAATGGAGTACTACTCAGCCATTAAAAAGAATACATTTGAATCATTTCTGGTGAGGTGGATGAAACTGGAGCCTATTATACAGAGTGAAGTAAGCCAGAAGGAAAAACACCAATACAGTATACTAACGCATATATATGGAATTTAGAAAGATGGTAACAATAACCCTGTGTATGAGACAGCAAAAGAGACACTGATGTATAGAACAGTCTTATGGACTCTGTGGGAGATGGAGAGGGTGGGAAAATTTGAGAGAATGGCATTGAAACATGTAAAGTATCATGTATGAAACGAGATGCCAGTCCAGGTTCGATGCACGATACTGGATGCTTGGGGCTAGTGCACTGGGATGACCCAGAGGGATGGTATGGGGAGGGAGGAGGGGGGAGGGTTCGGGATGGGGAACACATGTATACCTGTGGTGGATTTATTTTGATATTTGGCAAAACTAATACAATTATGTAAAGTTTAAAAATTAAATAAAATTAAAAAAAATAAAAAAAGAAACCCATCTCAAACCTAGGGACACATACTTACTGGAAGTGAAGGGCTGGAAAAAGATATTACATATGAATAGAAACCAAAAGAAAGCAAGAGAAGCAATACTCATATCAGACAAAATAGACTTTGAAATAAAGACTGTGATAAGAGACAAAGAAGGACACTACATAATGATCAAAGGATCAATCCAAGAAGAAGATATAACAATTATAAATATATATGCACACAACATAGGAGCACCTCAATATGTAAGGCAAATGCTAACAAGTACAAAAGGGGAAATTAACTGTAACACAGTAATAGTGGGGGACTTTAATACCCCACTCACACCTGTGGACAGATCAACCAAACAGAAAGTTAGCAAGGAAACACAAGCTTTAAGTGAAACAATGTACCAGTTAGACCTAATTGATATCTATAGGGCATTTCACCCTAAAACAATGGATTTGATTTCACCTTTTTCTCAAGTGCACACGGGGCATCCTCTAGGATAGATCACATCCTCGGCCATTAATCTAGCCTTGGTAAATTTTTAAAATTTGAAATCTTCTCAAGCATCTCTCTGATCACAATATGATAAGGTTAGATGTCAAATACAGGAAAAAATCTATTAAAAATACAAACATACGGAGGCTAAACAACACACTTCTAAATAACCAACAGATCATGGAAGAAATCAAAAAGGAAATCAAAATATGCATAGAAACAAATGAAAATGAAAACATGACAATGCAAAACCTATGAGATTCGGGAAAAGCAGTGCTAACAGGGAGATTCATAGCAATACAAGCCTACCTCAATAAACAAGAGAAACATCAAATAAACAACCTAACTTTACACCTAAAGTAACTAGAAAAAGAAGAAAAGAAGAACCTCAAAGTTAGTAGAATGAAAGAAATCATAAAAATCAGAGCAGAAATAAGCGAAAAAAGAAATAAAGGAGACTATAGCAAAAATCAACAAAACTAAAGGCTGGTTCTTTGAGAAGATAAATAAAATAGACAAACCATTAGCCAGACTCATCAAGAAAAAAAGGGAGAAGAATCAATAAAATTAGAAATCAATAAAATTAGAAATTAAAATGGAGAAATCACAGCAGAGAACAGAGAAATACAAAAGACCATAACAGCATACTGTGAGCAATTATATGCCAATAAAAGGGACAACTTGGAAGAAATGGACAAATTCTTAGAAAAGTATAACTTTCCAAAACTGAGCCAGGAAGAAATAGAAAATCTTAAAAGACACATCACAAGCAGGGAAATTGAAACTGTAATAAAAAAATCTTCCAACAAATAAGAGCCCAGGACCAGATGGCTTCATAGGTGAATTCTACCACAAATTTAGAGAAGAGCTAATAAATACCCTACTCAAACTCTTTCAGAAAATTGCAGAGGAAGGTAAACTTTCAAACTCATTCTATGGGGCCACCATCACCGTACTGCCAAAACCAGACAAAGATGCCACAAAAAAGAAAACTAAAGGCCAATATCCCTGATGAACATAGATGCAAAACTCCTCAACAAAATTCTAGCAAACAGAATCCAACAACATATTAAAAAGACATATCATGACCAAGTGGGCTTTATCCAAGGGATGCAAGGACTCCTCAGTATTTGCAAATCAAGCAATGTGATACACCATATTAACAAATTGAAAGGTTAAAAACCATATGACTATCTCAACAGATGCAGAGAAAGCCTTTGACAAAATTCAATACCCAATTATGATTTAAAAAAACCACAACTCTCCAGAAAGCAGGTATAGAAGGAACTTACCTCAACATAATAAAAGCCATATACAATGAATCCCCAGCAAACATTATCCTCAATGGCAAAAAATTTAAAGCATTTCCTCTAAAATCAGGAACAAGACAAGGGTGCTCACTCTCACCACTACTATTCAGCATAGTTTTGGAAGTCCTAGCCACAGCAATCAGAGAAGAAAAAGAAATAAAAGGAATCCAAATTTGAAAAGAAGAAGTAAAACTCTCACTGTTTGAAGATGATATGATCCTCTACATAGAAAACCCTAAAGACTCCACCAGAAAGTTACTAGAGTTAATCAATGAATATAGTAAAGTTACAGGATATAAAATTAACGCACAGAAATCCCTTGCATTCCTATACACTAACACTGAGAAAACAGAAAGAGAAATTAAGGAAACAATTCCATTCACCACTGCAATGAAAAAATAAAATACTTGAGAATAAATTTACCTAAAGAAACAAAAGGCCAAAACAACACAAAACAAAACAAAAGGCCTATATATAGAAAACTATAAAAGACTGATGAAAGAAATTAAAGATGACACAAATAGATGGAGAAATATAACATGTTCTTCGATTGGAACAATCGATATAGTGAAAATGAGTATATTACCCAAAGCAATCTATAGATTTAACACAATCTTTATCAAGCTACCAAAAATATTTTTCACATAACTAGAACAAATAATTTCACAATTTGTATGGAAACACAAAGAATCTCTAATGGACTAAGCAATTTTGAGAAAGAAGAATGGAACTGGCAGAATCAACCTGCCTGACTTCAGACTATACTACAAAGCTACAGTCATCAAGATAGTATGGTACTGGCACAAAGACAGAAACATAGATCAGTGGAACAAAATAGAAAACCCAGAATAAATCCTTGCACTTATGGACACCTTATCTTTGACAAAGGAGGCAAAAATATACAATGGAGAAAACAGAATCTCTTTAACAAGTGGTGCTGGGAAAACTGGAAAACCACCTGTAAAACAGTGAAACTAAAACACTTTCTAACACCATACACAAAAATAAACTCAAAATGGATTAAGAATCTAAATGTAAGATGAGAAACTATAAAACTCTTAGAAGAAAACATAGGCAGAACACTCTCTGACATAAATCATAGCAAGATCCTATATGACCCATCTCCCAGAGTAATGGAAATAAAAACAAAAATAAACAAATGGGACTTAATTAAACTTAAAAGCTTTTGCACAATGAAGGAAACTATAAGCAAGGTGAAAAGGCAGCCTTCAGAATGGGAGAAAAATAATAGCAAATGAAGCAACTGACAAAGAATTCATCCCCAAAATATATAAGCAACTCATACAGCTCAATACCAGAAAAGTAAAAACCCAATCAAAAAGTGGGCCAAAGAACTAAACAGACATTTCTCCAAAGAAGACATACAGATAGCTAACAAACACATGAAAATGTTCAACATCACTTATATCAGAGAAAATCAAATCAAAACCACAGTGAGGTACTATCTCACACCAGTCAAAATGGCTGCCATCAAAAAGTCTACAAACAATAAATGCTGGATAGGGTGCGGAGAAAAAGGAACCCTCTTACACTGTTGGTGGGAATGCAAACTAGTACAGCCACTATGGAGAACAGTGTGGAGATTCCTTAAAAAACTGGAAATAGCACTGCCATGCAACCCAGCAATCCCACTGCTGGGTATAAACATCAAGGAAACCAGAATTGAAAGAGATACATGTACCCCAATGTTCATTGCAGCACTGTTTTCAATAGCCAGGACATAGAAGCAACCTGGGTGTCCACTGGCAGACAAATGGATACATAAACTGTGGTACATAGACACAATGGTATATTACTCAGCTATTAAAAAAAAAGAACATATTTGAGTCAATTCTAATGAGGTGGATGAAACTGGAGCCTATTATACAGAGTGAAGTAAATCAGAGAAAGAAACACCAATGCAGTATATTAATGCATATATACAGAATTCCAAAGATGGTAATGATGACCCTATATGAAAGACAGCAAAAGAGACACAGATGTAAAGAACAGACTTTTGAACTATGTGAGAGAAGCTGAGAGTGGGATTATTTGACAGAATAGCATTGAAATATGCATATTACCATATGTAAAATATATGCCCAGGGAAAGTTTGATGCATGAAATGGGGCCCTCAAAGCCAGTGCTCTGGGACAACCCAGAGGGTTGGGATGGGGATGGAGGTGGGAGGAGGGTTAAGGATGGGGGAGACACATGTGCACCCATGGCTGATTCGTGTCGATGGATGGCAAAAACCACCACAATATTGTAATGTAATTAGCCTCAATTAAAACAAATAAATTAATTTAAAATAAAAATATCATAATGATATTTCATCAAGGCCATTTCTATGAGTAACCCCTATTTTTTTTAATTCCACTGCTCCTACTTTTAAAGACTAACAAGTTTTTGGAACTAATATGTAGAAATCTCTAAGGTCTCATGTCACTGGCATAAAGAATATTATGCATATAAAACTTTAATAAAATGTTTTAAATATGGGAAATCAGTTGTTTTGTGGATTTGAATATATTGCAAGTTAATGCTCTACCTATCATTTTCTGGATCTATGTTTTAGCTAAAAAAAACAACAGTTTCTCTGACTATATAGCTGAGAGACGGAATAGTTAATAATCTTTTGTTGCACAAATCCTTAGAACCATAGGATAGTGTTCAAAATCATACTATTCATTCTCCATCTGTTCAGGATCATTAAAAAGAAACTACCAACTAACACAGTATTGTAAATCAACTATACTTCAGTTAAAAATAGCTTTTAATAAACTCTCTCTTCCATATAAACTAACACGTAATTCTAGAAAGAAAGGCAAGTGAAGGATAGGTAGCTATAAAGAAAACAGTAGGCTTAATACTGTTAGTAAATTGACCTGGCAACAACTCAGTCTTCCTACCTTTTCACTTTTTTAAATAAAAAAGGCAATGAAGTGAATCAGTCAAATGGAAATAATGAAACCTTTGACAAATTTCTATGATACCACAAAAATACAAGTGGACAAAGTCATATAGACCATGCTAAGAAATAAAGCTTTTCACTAGCAAATACTGCCAGGCAAAAAAAAAGCCCTAGATCTGACATTATGACTTTTTAGTATAACTACCAGAACCTGAAAACAATTGTTAAAAGGCAGAGGAGGTATTGGCATAAAGAATAATATTCAATAAAACTTCAGTAAAATTAAAAATATGATTAATCTGCTGTTTTGCTAAAGCATAAAGTCATAGTCATTCTCCAGATTTTCTACTATAAAACATAAATAAGGAGATTGGGTGGAATGCACATGTACCGCTTTTCTTTTCTAAGTGACTAGTATTGGGAGCACAGTGGGTCAGCAGGAAGGATAGAGATCTATCTACTAAAGACCCATATGCCCCCAATTACCTTTCCAAAGGAACTTGTAGTCTTTTTACAAATGTTTATATAAATATTATAATTTCATCAAATTGGATAGCACAGATTTCTACCTTTAGAAAACAACAGAAACAAACAAAAACAACAGAAACTTTCCTTATAGACAACAGAAACTATCAAAAAGAATTGTGCTGAATAAATACAATTGTGTTTTACCAATATTATGATCAAATCTTGTGAAATACAAAACTGGCTTATTGGGATTTCAAAGTATGATGGAAAACTATAATTGTTACTCAGTTTATTAATGGAATAATTATGCTTAAATTTTAATATAGTTCTTTATTGCAAAGTACTTTTCTTCCAGTGAGTCCTGCTATAATGACAGTCTCAGAAGTCTCAAAAGTATGAGAAATAGATGTATTCAACGTGAAAATACTATTTTACAATATTATTAGTTAATTTATGCATTTCAGACTATAAGCTCATGTCCTTCTTTCCAAACTTTATCAAAATCCTTCTCACCTTATAGATTAAATGTCATCTCCTCCATCAAACTTTCACAAGTTTGCCTAATTAGAATGGATTGTTGCATCCCCACAATATATAACTTATACTCTATTAGAACATGTACTGCTAACTGCCTGGCATTAAATTACTTTCTTATCTTTCTTTCCTACCACCACATATAATGTTTGAAGCAGGGCTATTCTGATACCTTGTGGAGTGCCTAGACTAGACATTTAATTAATAGTTGCTCAGGGAACATGCCTAGTAGAGGGATTGCTGTGTCATATGGTAGTTTTATTCCTAGTTCTTTAAGGAATCTCCATACTCTTCTCCAGACTTCCCTGATAGCTCAGTTGGTAAAGAATCTTCCTGCAGTGCAGGAGACCAGGGTTTGATCCCTGGGGTGGGAAGACGCCCTGGAGAAGGAAATGGCAGCCCACTCCAGTACTCTTGCCTGGAAAATACCATGGATGGAGGAGCCTGGTAGGCTACAGTCCATGGGATCGCAAAGAGTTGGACACGACTGAGTGATTTCACTTAACTTCAGAGAAAGCTCAAGCACAGCAACAAAGACCCAGAACAGCCAAAAATCAATAAATGAATGTTTTGGTTTTTTTTTAAGGATATTCTAATAGAAAAAAAGAGATGGAATGAAGCTGTCTCTTTTGTATTAATCCTGTGAATATTTGCCTCAATCATTGCTTTGATTTGGGTGTAAAGACAGCTTAAGGAATGATCAAAGAATATAGATCTCCAAAAAGGCTCACACAGATCTACTTTATATTTAGGTGGAAACATGAGATTGTTGCCCTCCCACCACTCTTAGTAGCTTTGCCCCTATAATAACCACTATCCCTCCTTTTGTCAGAACCTGCTAAGCCACTGAAGGATTTAAACAAGAACTATAATGAAGCTGGGTAGGCAGCTGGAAGGGGCTCAGAGTATGCAAAATGTCAATATGGTTCCAACCTGTGCACCAGACTATGGAGATCCTTAATGGTTGCAAAGACTTCTCTACTGTGGCAATGCCTGACAGGTTCATATTAAAATGTTTACATTGCACTGATCAATGTAATTATAGATACAAAAGGCTCTTTGTTCTGTGCTCTCTTTGCCTACAGCATTTATTTTTTCAAAATGTAGATACCATGAGGTTCAGGTTGTTAACTATGCTCTTAACCCTCCTGTATTGCCTCCTTAAAGTAAAATTGGACCATCCAGACAGGCTTGTGAACAAGTACAAAACATTTCTCCTTCTTATCCTGCTCTCCCTTAAGGAAGTAATTAATATAATATTTTTTCCTTTGTCATGGCATGAAGTTATACCACTAGCGACATAATGAAATTTTAAAACACACTCAAAGTTTGTGAATTTGCTTATCCAGTTACTCAGAAATATTTTAGACTCTTTTTACCATGTATGACTTTTTTGTATAATTTACCTCTCTGCTGATGATGCTCATGAGCATTTGATTGCTCTCTTGAGCTACTTTTTTTCCTCTTTCTGTGTCCTATTCTTTTCTTCTTCAGTGCTTTTATCTCCTATGTTTCTAAGGATTATAATGTCATCTGTATTAGAAAATACAGAAAAAGTAAAGACAGTTGAAAAAGCTGAATTACAACAATGTGTCTCAAGAGCATAATCTATATTCTTACCTCATTATATTTCAGAATATTTTTTTAAATGGTAGCCCTGAAAAATAACACTATAATAATAATGCACTTGTAAAACCATAACAAAGATCAAAGAATGCAGATATTTTAGGATTTGTTTCCTGGAAAAGGTGCACATGTGTCTCCCCCATCCTTAACCCTCCTCCCACCTCCATCCCCATCCCAACCCTCTGGGTTGTCCCAGAGCACTGGCTTTGAGGGCCCCGTTTCATGCATCAAACTTTCCCTGGGCATATATTTTACATATGGTAATATGCATATTTCAATGCTATTCTGTCAAATAATCCCACTCTCAGCTTCTCTCACATAGTTCAAAAGTCTGTTCTTTACATCTGTGTCTCTTTTGCTGTCTTTCATATAGGGTCATCATTACCATCTTTTGAAATTCTGTATATATGCATTAATATACTGCATTGGTGTTTCTTTCTCTGATTTACTTCACTCTGTATAATAGGCTCCAGTTTCATCCACCTCATTAGAATTGACTCAAATATGTTCTTTTTTTTTAATAGCTGAGTAATATACCATTGTGTCTATGTACCACAGTTTATGTATCCATTTGTCTGCCAGTGGACATCCAGGTTGCTTCCATGTCCTGCAAAAAAAAAATACTCTCAGCATAAAGTAGGTTAAGGGGGAAATCATTTAAATAAATGATTTTACTAAGTTATTTTAGTTTCAGGGAAACATACAGCAATAGCATCATCCCTATATGTAAGATGACACTTATATAAGACTATATGTAGGAGCTAAATAATTAGTTGTATTTATTTTCTTGAAAAGTAAGAGAGAAAACAAGGACAATGGACACTGATAGGAGATACCAAAGTCAGGAACCAAGATTAGTGGAGTAGTAGAAGGCATTCAAACTTTACTTTGCAGTCATGACGTAGAAGACAAATGGTCGGCAGGCTAAGCATTTACAACTGGCCACCTGCTTACATATCTTGTGGCAGGAAAAAAGTGGGCTTCAGGCTGGACACTTACCACTAGCCTTCTGTTTGCATTTCCTGAGACAGGAGACAGGTGGGCTCCAGGTTAGGCATTTACAATCAGCCTCCTGTTTGCCATCCAAAATGTAAGTAACAAGATACAGGGTAAGTTAGCCAGACTTTGTCTCCTGTGGATACCTTAAAGTAATAGGCATGGTAGGAACAGAGAAGGGCTAAACTGTGAGTAAAGGATCAAGAGGCCATATATTTTTCTTCCTTGGGGTGAGGGAAAATTGCACATGTATAGAAAGGTCTTTGGGGAGTCAAAAGTCAGGGGATGATACCAGACCCTAATGAGACTTGCTTCTCCCAGATGCCTTTATATCAAGACCCATCTTGGCTGAAAGGTGTGTACACACCTAGGGAAAAGATCCTGAAACAAATTAGTGAGGGGGGCAAAGCAGGACAATTGGCCAGAAAGAAGACAAAGACCAGAAGAACTGCCCCATGAAAGTGAGTTAACCACCTCTTCAGTGTGCTCCTCCTCACTAGGGGGACACCTACACTCTTTCTCCCCAGGTATGCATCTCTCCCTTGCTTTAATCTTAATTAAACAAACTGCTTCTCTGTGTGCTCTCCCACTTGTTGTTGTGCTATGTCTCTAATAACAATCTTCGTACCTGCATTTACAATTTTTACTTCTGTGAGAAATGCATTTTTCACTGGAGAGATATAGGGGAAAATAACTTCTAGCCCCTAGCCCTTGCTGGTCTGGTGGCTAGGATTCCTGGTTTTCATCCAGGCTATCCAGGTTCAATTCCTGGGCAAGGAATTAAGATCTTGCTTCATGCCACCACTCACTGTTGCCTCGCCAAGATCAGTCAGGCATATTCTTATGGACTCGTGTGAAGAGCATTTACATGGCGTTATTTGAAGGATGAGAGACAGGTATAACTTACTCTAAAATATCTCTCCTAACAATCTGAGATGGAAAGCTCTAAACGTTGGATGTTCTATCAGTAGATGAAAGTTTGCTTAGGTCAAGGTATCCTCAGAAATAAGCACAAGATAGGCTTTTGGAAGGACCTAGAGAAACTAGGGTTTCCCAGGGGCGTGGTGGTAAAGAAACTGCCTGCAAATGCAGGAGACTCAGGTTTGAAGCCTGGATAGGGAAGATCCCCTGGAGAAGGAAATGGCAACCCACTCCAGTAATCTTGCCTGGGAAATCCCTGGTAGGCAAGAGTCCATGAGGTCTAAAAGAGTCAGACTCGACTTAATGACTAAAAAGCAACAGAGGAACTAGCAGAAAGAAGGGGAGCTGAGAAGGGTGCATAGAGGAAACAGTTGGATACCAAAGATTAAACACTGAAAGGGGAAATCCCCGTGGCGGTAGGTGCCCAATATGCTACAGGAGATCAGTGGAGAAATAACTCCCAAAAGAATGAAGACATGGAGCCAAAGCAAAAACAATACACAGTTGTGGATGTGATTGGTGAGAGAAGTAAGGTCCGATGCTGTAAAGAGCAATATTGCATAGGAATCTAGAATGTTAGGTCCATGAATCAAGGCAAATTGGAAGTGGTCAAACAGGAGATGGCAAGAGTGAACATTGACATTCTAGGTATCAGTGAGCTAAAATGGACTGAAAGGGGTGAATTTAACTCAGACGACCATTATATCTACTACTGTGGGCAGGAATCCCTTAGACGAAATGGAGTAGCCATCATGGTCAAAAAGAGTCCAAAATGCAGTACTTGGATGCAATATCAAAAACGACAGAATGGTCTGTTTTTGTCTCTAAGGCAAACCATTCAATATCACGGTAACCCAAGCCTATGCCCCAACCAGTAACACTGAATGAGCTGAAGTTGAACGGTTCTATGAAGACCTACAAGACCTTCTAGAACTAACACCCAAAAAAAGATGTCCTTTTCATTATAGGGGACTGGAATGCAAAAGTAGGAAGTCAAGAAACACCTGGAGTAACAGGCAAATTTGGCCTTGGAATACGAAATTAAGCAGGGCAAAGGCTAATAGAGTTTTGCCAAGAGAATGCACTGGTCATAACAAACACTTTCTTCCAACAACACAAAAGAAGACGCTACACATGGATGTCACCAGATGGTCAACACTAAAATCAGATTGATTATATTCTTTGCAACCAAAGATGGTGAAGCCCTATATAGCCAGCAAAAACAATACTGGGAGCTGACTGTGGCTCAGATCATGAACTCCTTATTGCCAACTTCAGACTTACATTGAAGAAAGTAGGGAAAACCACTAGACCATTCAGGTATGACCTAAATCAAATCCCTTATGATTATGCAGTGGAAGTGAGAAATAGATTTAAGGGACTAGATCTGATAGACAGAGTGCCTGATGCACTAGGGATGGAGGCTTGTGACATTGTACAGGAGACAGGGATCAAGACCATCCCCATGGAAAAGAAATGCAAAAAAGCAAAATGGCTGCCTGGGGAGGCCTTACAAATAGCTGTGAAAAGAAGAGAAGCGAAAAGCAAAGGAGAAAATGAAAGATATAAGCATCTGAATGCAGATTTCCAAAGAATAGCAAGGAGAGATAAGAAAGCCTTCCTCAGCAATCAATGCAAAGAAATAGAGGAAAACAACAGAATGGGAAAGACTAGGGATCTCTTCAAGAAAATCAGAGATACCAAGGGGACATTTCATGCAAAGATGGGCTCGATAAAGAACAGAAAAGGTATGGACCTAACAGAAGCAGAAGATATTAAGAAGAGGTGGCAAGAATACACAGAAGAACTGTACAAAAAAGATCTTCATGACCCAGATAATCACGGTGGTGTGATCACTCACCTAGAGCCAGACATCCTGGAATGTGAACAAGTGGGCCTTAGGAAGCATTGCTACGAACAAAACTAGTGGAGGTGATGGAATTCCAGTTTTGCTATTTCAAAATCCTGAAAGACAATGCTTTGAAAGTGCTGTACTCAATATGCCAGCAAATTTGGAAAACTCAGCAGTGGCCACAGAACTGGAAAAGGTCAGTTTTCATCCCAATCCCAAAGAAACGCAATCAAAGAATGTTCAAACTACCACACAATTGCACTTATCTCACACGCTAGTAAAGTAATGCTCAAAATTCTCCAAGTCAGGCTTCAGCAATATGTGAACTGTGAACTTCCAAATGTTCAAGCCGGTTTTAGAAAAAGCAGAGGAACCAGAGATCAAATTGCCAACATCCACTGGATCATCGAAAAAGCAAGAGAGTTCCAGAAAAACATCTACTTCTGCTTTCTTGACTATGCCAAAGCCTTTGACTGTGTGGATCACAATAAACTGTGGAAAATTCTGAAAGAGATGGGAATACCAGACCACCTGACCTGCCTATTGAGAAACCTATATGCAGGTCAGGAAGCAACAGTTAGAACTGGACATGGAACAATAGACTGGTTCCAAATAGGAAAAGTTGTATGTCATGGCTGTATATTGTCAGCCTGCTTATTTAACTTATATGCAGAGTACATCATGAGAAATGCTGGGCTGGAAGAAACACAAGCTGGAATCAAGACTGCTGGGAGAAATATCAATAACCTCAGATATGCAGATGACACCACCCTTATGGCACAAAGTGGAGAGGAACTAAAGAACCTCTTGATGAAAGTGAAAGACAAGAGTGAAAAAGTTGGCTTAAAACTCAACATTCAGAAAACTAATATCACAGCATCTGGTCCCATCATTTCATGGGAAATAGATGGAAAACAGTGGAAACACTGTCAGACTTTATTTTGGGGAGCTCCAAAATCACTACAGATGGTGACTGCAGCCATGAAATTAAAAGATGCTTACTCCTTGGAAGGAAAGTTATGACCAACCTAGATAGTATACTGAAAAGCAGAGACATTACTTTGCCAACAAAGGTCCATCTAGTCAAGGCTATGGTCTTTCCAGTGGTCATGTATGGATGTAAGAGTTTGACTGTGAAGGAAGCTGAGCACCAGGGAATTGATGCTTTTGAACTGTGATGTTGGAGAAGACTCTTGAGAGTCCCTTGGACTGCAAGGAGATCCACCCAGTCCATCCTAAAGGAGATCAGTCCTGGGTGTTCATTGGAAGGACTGATGCTAAAGCTGAAACTCCAATACTTTGGCCCCCTCATGCAAAGAGTTGACTCACTGGAAAAGACTCTGATGCTGGGAGGGATTGGGGCAAGATGAGAAGGGAACAACAGAGGATGAGATGGCTGGATGGCATCACCGACTTGATGGACATGAGTTTGGGAGAACTCCGGGAGTTGGTGATGGACAGGGAGGCCTGGCGTGCTGTGATTCACGGGGTCGCAAAGAGTCGGACATGACTGAGCGATTGAATCGAACCGAACTGAACTATCATTCTGCTTAGTATTAGTCCTGCTTTAGGTCTCCAAAAATCTGATTCTAAATTTCTTTGAAATGATTCACATCTCCAAAAGTAAAAATCAAGGTAAAGCCCAATAATCGAGTATCATTTCTTGACAATCCTATTTTAAGTGTTTGTTCTTTATGCCTCTCAGCAGCCATTGGCTGTGACATCTCCTGCAGACATAATCGTTAATTTTCTTCCTTTTATTTTTTATGTATTCCCTTTTCTTAATTTTTCCTCTGTTGTTTCTCCTGTAATTTACATCTAAAATCTGTACAAATTTTTGTATACTTTTTTCTCATTACAGTGCAGTTGACCCCTTAAAAACTTAAGGGTTGGAGTGCTGACCCTCCCTGCAGTTGAAAATCTGCATATAACTTATAGCCACCCCTCCGTGTACATGATTCCTCAGTATCCATGGTGCCTTTCTATCGGCAGTTGTGGACCTATGGATTCAATCAACCAGAGATGGTGTACACTATAGTTTAGTTCAGTTCAGTTCAGTCGCTCAGTCATGTCCGACTCTTTGCGACCCCATGAATTGCAGCACACCAAGCCTCCCTGTCCATCACCAACTCCCAGAGTTCACCCAGACTCATGTCCATCAAGTCAGTGATGCCATCCAGTCATCTCATCCTCTGTCATCCCCTTCTCCTCTTGCCCCCAATCCCTCCCAGCATCAGAGTCATTTCCAGTGAGTCAACTCTTTGCATGAGGTGGCCAAAGTATTGGAGTTTCAGCTTTAGCATCATTCCTTCCAAAGAAATCCCAGGACTGATCTCCTTCAAAATAGACTGGTTGGATCTCTTTGCAGTCCATGGGACTCTCAAGAGTCTTCTCCAACACCACAGTTCAAAAGCATCAATTGTTCAGCGCTCAGCTGTCTTCACAGTCCAACTCTCACATCCATACATGACCACTGGAAAAAACCATAGCCTTGACTAGACGGACCTTTGTTGGCAAAGTAATGTCTCTGCTTTTCAATATGCTATCTAGGTTGGTCTTAACTTTTCTTCCAAGGAGTAAGCGTCTTTTAATTTCATGGCTACAGTCACCATCTACTGTGATTTTGGAGCCCCCAAAAATAAAGTCTGACAGTGTTTCCACTGTTTCCCCATCTATTCCCCATGAAGTGATGGGACCAGATGCCATGATCTTCGTTTTCTGAATGTTGAGTTTTAAGCCAACTTTTTCACTCTTGTCTTTTGCTTTCATCAAGAGGCTTTTAGTTCCTTTTCACTTTCTGCCATAGTATTTACTATTAAAACAAATCTGAGTATAAGGTGTAAATAAAGAATGTTGCTAGCCATATCAGTAAACAAAGAATGTTGCTGTCACCAAGCCATCAGCTACTGTAGTCCCCACCCATATACCCTGAGGGAATCCAGCATAGAAAAAGCACAGGATTCTGGCCTAGTTAGTTAAGGTGTATATCAAAGAAATTATTTCAATGAATCCTGACTCTTGCATCTTTACACACAGAGAAATGGGCTTCCCAGGTGGCGCTAGTAAAGAACCAGCCTGCCAATGCAGAGACACATGGTTTTGATCCCTGGGTTGGGAAGATCCCCTGAAGAAAGGAATGGCAACCCACTCCAATACTCTTGCCTGGAGAATCCCATGGACAGAGGAGCCTGGCGGGCTACAGTCCATGGGGTCACACAGAGTCAGACACAACTGAAACAACAGAGCACGCATATACACACAGAAAAGCACTAAGTTCATTAACTTGCAATGTGCAGTTCTCTTACACTAACAGTTATCCTTTGAAGTTCTGACTACCTGGTTTTTCTATATATCAAGGCTCCTCCCTTACCTCTTTGGAGCAGTCCCACAGAGCTATCTGAGAGGCTGTCTTCAGGACTTAAATCCTCAGAAAGTCTGACAAATTAAATATAATTCTCAACTTTTAAGTTGTGCTTTCTTTTTCCAGTCAACAAAATAGACTCGCAAAGTTCAAACCCATATTGTTCAAGGGTCAACTGTAAAAGGAAGTGCATTATCAGAACATCTTACAGGACACCACAGAAGATTGTTTGAATCTCCAACCCTTCTCCCTCATCAGCTCTGAAACAACCAGTATGCAGTCTACAGGGACCCAATGAAATGGGTGACTTCCCATATAGAAAAGCAAAAATTCTGGAGAGGAGAAAATGAAGAGCCGGTATCTTTTACAATGAAGTAAGTGTTTTCACATTAAGGTGTTCTCTGCCTTGTGGCACTCAAACACAACTTGCAGGGGCTTTAAACTTTTCCTGTCCTCAGAGTGACCAAAAGTTATGTCAAGTTCTATCTTAGAATCACATAAGGATTAGAAAAAAAGAGACAATTTCTCAAGGCTCACGTAGACCTATAGTTGAGAAATATTTATTTAATGTTTCATGACACAGATGGATGAATGGGTAAACCATGTGGATTAATAATAACACCTTTAAGAGAGTTCCCTGGTGGCCTAGTGCTTAGGATTCTGGGCTTTCACTGCCATGATCTGGGTTCATCCCTAGTTGGGGAACTGAGATCTAGCAATCTATGCAGCACAGCCAAAAATTTTTAAAATATAAAATAAATAAATAACACCTTTAAATTGAATAATACTTTAAAGTTTACAGAGTATTTCCACATAAAAGCTCTTGGCACAGTACTTGGCACATATGAGACTCCCAGTAAATAGGATAACACATGAACAAACATTTATTAAGTGTCTGATATACACTAGGTACCGTACCTTCACCCTTAGAGGTCAATAGAGATTACCCTCATTTTTAAAGAAGAAAACAGAGGTTTGCTAGTGGTACAGTGGTTAGGACTCCATGCTTTCACTGCTAAGGGCCTGGATTCAATCCCTGGTTGGCAAACTAAAATCCCACAGGCTATGGGCAGCATAGCAAACAAAAAAGAAGAAGAAAACAGGCTCAAGAAGATTATATGACTTACTAGAGGGCAGAAAATTAATATGTTAACAACCTGGAACAGCTTCTAAGGCCAAGATCCTTGCCACTATACTACACTTCCTCCTTCAAAAGCTCAGCTATCTGGAGAATTAAAACAGCAGCACTGAGGCTAGTGACCATTCATCTGAATGTGGTATTCCTACTAAAATAACATTTTCCTTTCAAATCTATTTGTAATTAATTGCACAAAGTCAAATTTAGCATTCAATTAGTACAATAGCAACCTTTAACCCAATATTCAGGCACCCATTTTGCCCTGTCCCCTTGATTCAGTCAGTCTAAGATTTGTTATGCAACTGTTATCAGGCTTGTTCTGAACCACAGTACTATACAGGAAAACTATAGAATGGCTTTAAATCCTGTCTGTGGCTTTATTTGCCCAAAAGAACTTAAGCCATTTGAACTTTGAATCAAACTACCCTGCAAGTCATACAATCCTTTTAAACTCATGAGTGGAATATATAAAATGCTAAACAAATGCCTAGAGTCCTCTTTCCCTAAAATCAAATCCTTCTCTATTAGTTCAACTGTACACATAACATTATAAAGACTTCAGTTTCAGTGTCATCCTGACAGTGCCACATTAATCCCATAGGACTTTTCAAATCTTCTCCTTTTGAATGAATATATTATTGGATGGAAGCATTTTCCCATCTCAGTTTGACTCAATCCAAATATAATATAACTCCCTAATAATATGAATGAACAAACATCAGAGAAAGAGTAGTGAATAGCGATAGTATTACAGACAGCAAAATGTGGTACATTTCACACAAGATGAGATTTTCATAAAAATGTCATTTCCAAATAGGTTTCATAGAGATTGTCAAAGTTCACATTTGATAAATCGATAGAAGTTTCATATCTGCTACCTGGCCAACAGCATCAAGATATTATGATTCACAATAATTGTTCTAGAAGACAGAAGGTAGAAATATGCTCTGGTATCCATCCAAATCTACAATAAGGAGACTCTTTGAGTCAGAAAATAGATTATTTTCTCACTTATTTAGCCATACTCTAAGGTCATTCGCTGCTCTAGACTAAAAAAGATTTTATTCTAGTGTTGACATTTAATTTTTCTTTAAAATGATCACTGCTTTCACCTAATTTAGACTCATAAGTGATACTACTGGCTTCTCTTTAAAACATCCCCATAATATGGGTTCAAGTTTAATGACTACACCCACAGTTGCTATATAAAATTCATTTAACTAATAGAAGATTCAATTTTCTCTTTGGTATTTTTCCATATTTGTTATATTTATCCTAAAATTGAATTTCACATCAATTGTACAAGAGGATCACTTGTGCAAGGGAAGATATAAGGACCCCAAAGTAGAGTGCAGAAAAACAAGCTACACAGCAGTCAGCAGAAATCTGTCCCTACAGATTTACTGTAACACAGGTAAATGAAACTCTGTCTAAAAGATGAAAGGGATGTCATGGGCATATTTTTGCCTTGAAAATAATCATTCACACATTTGTTTAATTTAAATGGCCTCCTAAATCAGCTTTCATGAAATAAGACTAAAATATACCACTAGCTAAAATATAAATGTAGAAAGAAGCCTAGAATCACACCAAATCTAGAATGGAAACATTAAGCAGGAAAGTACCAATCCCTCATTTTATAAATGAAAAAAAATTGAGGCCCAGAGAGGGGAAATGATATACCCAAGGTTAAATAATGTCAGAACTGGTATTAGAACACAACTCTCCCAAACATGGAGTGTTTTGAAAGTCAAGTTGTAGGAAATATGCTATGCACAGGCCTGTACTATAATTAACAAGACTTCTTTGAAAAATAAGAATGACTTTCTCATCACCCCCAGGCAAAGGGCTTGGGGCAGTAAAAAGTACATCGTGGAAAGACATCTTGAAAACAAGATGTTGAAGTACTGATGTGACTGATGGAAAACCATTAGTGACTGTTCCCATAACCAGAGCCTTGAGAGAGTTACTGAGAAAGGGCATCACTAGTCGAAGGGCTAAACAAAGTCATGAAAGGCCTGAAGATTTGGCATTGAGGACTGTGCATTGTATATCTTTATCCCCAATCTGAGATTGTGAAGAGCAGATATCTCTAGAGCACAAGGAAGTACAAGGAAGTAGATGTTAACAATAAAAAGCATGTAAGGATTAGGATCTGGGCTTTTTGCCTGCGAATGGCATCAGCTCTCTTATCCCCACTTTATTTCTGAGTCTTATTTTTCCTTATTCTTCCGTGGCACCACTCCCTCAGGTCAGTTCGTTGTTGAGCTGGTCCCGACATTTGGCACCTGAACAGGGACCTGAGGGAGCAAGTAGCTTTTGAGGTTTTTTGGCAGTGCCAGAAGACATGGGGAATTCCAGCCGAGAGATCGGAGGACAGTGAAAGTACTTAGTGAGTACACCCCCATGAATCTGTCAATCAGGGATACAATAGGGCAATCTCCTTCTGAGCATGCTGACTATATTGTGCTTCTAAAAACCTTACTGTGCAGCTCTGGAGTGAAAGTGGCAGAGAATTTTCGGGAATTATCTCAGGCAATTCATAAGCACGGTTACTGGTTGGACCCAGAAAAAGGGACTTCACGTTTAATGAGTGGAAAGAAGTGACGCATTGTTTGCATAGAGCCTATTAATCTGGGGAACCCATTACTATTAGTGTGTGGTCTCTTTGTAACCTTATTTATACTACTTTGGCTCCTTTACAATCTGAATGGTCTGACTCTTCTGATTCAGAATCTGATACTCCTGCTCCTCCTGCATCTCAGTAGTCACCTGTCCGGCCCCCTCATATTTATGAAAATCTGGATAAAGGGAAATATAATCCTTTGGAAGGGGAAAGAGAGGCTCGATTTTTGAGTCCTAAATCCCATGTTAACTATGGTACTGGACAAGATCCTGAAACTTACCCTTTATCACCAGTCTCACAGCCTTTGGCTCCTTGGCCAGAGCCCCCTATAGTTCAGAAACCCCCTCCACTAGATCCCAATACACCATGGGATGATGGGGTATTTAGAGCTGTGGTCACAATACCAAAGATGTCTGCACCTGCTCTTTCATCTTTTCAGCAAGCTGTACGAACAGCGAGGTGGGAAGGCTACCTCCATGTTTTGGTTTTGCCTGTTACCATGACTGAGATGCCATCTAATGCTCAACTTCCACAAAGCAAAGTACAATTTGAACATACTCCTCTCTCTTTTAAAACTATTAAGGAGATTAAACAGGCATGCATGCAATATGGAACTACATCTCCTTATACCACAGGTCTTATTCCAGGGTTGGCTCAGTCTGAACTACTCATTCCGTATGATTGGGAAATGATTGCTAGAACTTGCTTAACCACTTCAGAATTTTTACAGTTCTGAACATGGTGGCAGGATGAAGCCTCTCAACAAGCTCAAAGAAATGCTGGTGTTAATCCTCCCCTTGGGCTTCCCTGGATGGGGTTGGGGCATATCAAGGGATTCAGAGATGACTACAATTCGATGATCAACTTATAAGTCATATTAGATTTACTTGTCTTGCGGCATGGGAAAAGGTTAGCCCCCTGGGACAGTTTCATCCTTCTTTTGTTAATGTAAAAAAAATCTAATGGAGAACCTTATATGGATTTTATCGCCAGATTAAAACAAAATCTGGTGAGAACTGTTGCTCAAATTGAATTAAGGGATATGTTATTACTGATGTTTGCCTATGATAATGCAAATTCAGAATGCCAAAAGGTTTTACAGTCTCTCAAAGCACAAGGAAAGCCTCTAGAGGATTATATTAAGGCTTATCATGATATTGGAACAGAACTCTATAAGATGCAACTGTTGGCTCAAGCCATTATGGGCTTGAAACAACAAGCGAATCAGGAGGTTAAATGCTTTAGTTGTGGTAAGAGAGGACATGTACAGAAAAATTGCAAGAGTAATAAAAATACACCTAATAAGCTTACTCCCACAAATGAAAAGACACCTCGATTATGCCCTTGCTGTAATAAAGGCAATCATTGGGCTAATCAGTGTAGATCTAAATTTCATAAAAATGGATCCCCTTTGTCGGGAAACTGGAAGAAGGGCCCTACTCATGGCCCATCAAATAATATGAGTTCTCAACAAACCCTGAACGTTATTCTTCTGTGTACCCAGCCAGTGAGCAGCAACCTCATCCTGCCCTTCCAAACCATACACCTGGGTTACCGACCTGCTTCTTACAACCTCCAGGAGCACAGCACTAGATATCCCTGCCATTGATAATTTACTTCTTATGCCAGCTATGAGAATTTATAAAATCCCTACTGCAATTAAAGGTCCAATACCTAAAGGAAGTGTGGGGTTTTTATTAGGATGCAGTAGTTTAACAAGTAAGGGAGTTCAAGTCTTAATGGGGATTATAGATGAAGATTAAGAGGGCGAGATTTCCATCATGATAAAAACAGAGTACCCTTATCAAATAATAAAAGGAGATCATATAGCTCAATTGTTATTATTATCTTATATCACTACTAGTAAATCTCATATTAAAAGAACTGGAGTATTTGGAAGTACAGGAAAACAGGTATTTTGGCAAACTTTTGTATCTGATTCTAGACCCACGTTATCTGTATATATTAACAATAAGCAATTTTCAGGACTTGTAGATACTGGAGCTGATGTTTCTATAATATCTAAAAGTGAGTGAAGTCACTCAGTCATGTCCAACTCTTTGAAACTCCCTGATAGTAGCCTACCAGGCTCCTCCATCCATGGAATTTTCCAGGCAAGAATACTGGAATGGGGTTGCCACTTCCTTCTCCAGGAGATCTTCCTGACCCAGGGATTGAACCCAGGTCTCCCACATTGTAGGCAGACACTTTACTGTCTGAGCCACCAGGGAAGTCCAATATCTAAAAAGCATTGGCCAATTTCTTTGCCTTTAACAGATGTTCCTGTTATGTTAATTGGAACTATGCAAAATATTTAAAAAAGTACTAATATTTTGACCTGTTCAGGTCCTGAACAACAATCTGCAACTTTAAAACCCTTAATTGCAGATATCCCTATTAACTTATGAGGACAAGATCTATTGGTGAAATGGGGAGCTTATGTAACAATTCCTACTATATCTCCTCAAGCTAAACAAATGATGGCAAATATGAGATACAATCCTGTTCAAAATACACAGGCTTTTTAGTGGGGGCCACTGCTGAACAACAAAAAAAGAGCACTTAAATTGACATTGAAATCTGATGAGCCTATTTAGAATAAGCAGTGGCCCCTATCACATGAAAAGTTACAGGTTCTTGAACAGTTAGTAGAGGAACAATTATCTCTTAATCATATTGCCTCAACTACTAGTCCTTTAATTCTCCTGTCTTTGTTATCAAGAAGAAATCTTGGAAATGGAGAAATGTTAATTAATTTAAGAAAAGTCAGTGCAGCCATGAAATTAAAAGATTCTTACTCCTTGGAAAGAAAGTTATGACCAACCTAGATAGCATATTCAAAAGCAGAGACATTACTTTGCCAACAAAGGTTCGTCTAGTCAAGGCTATGGTTTTTCCTCTGGTCATGTATGGATGTGAGAGTTGGACTGTGAAGAAGGCTGAGCGCCAAAGAATTGATGGTTTTGAACTGTGGTGTTGGAGAAGACTCTTGAGAGTCCCTTGGACTGCAAGGAGATCCAACCAGTCCATTCTGAAGATCAGCCCTGGGATTTCTTTGGAAGGAATGATGCTAAAGCTGAAACTCCAGTACTTTGGCCACCTCATGAGAGGAGCTGACTCATTGGAAAAGACTCTGATGCTGGGAGAGATTGGGGGCAGGAGGAGAAGGGGACGACAGAGGATGAGATGGCTAGATGGCATCACTGACTCGATGGACATGAGTCTCAGTGAACTCCTGGAGTTGGTGATGGACAGGGAGGCCTGGCGTGCTGTGATTCATGGGGTCGCAAAGAGTCAGACATGACTGAGCGACTGATCTGATCTGATCTGATTTGAATGCTATAAGATGGTGGAGGAATAGGACAGGAGGACCACTTTGTCCCCCAAAAATTCATCGAAAGATCATTTGAACGCTGAGCAAATTCCACAAAAAAAAACTTCTGAATGCTGGTGGAGGACACCAGGCACCCAGAAAGGCAGCCCATTCTCTTCAAAAGGAGGTAGGACAAAATATAAAAGATTAAAAAAGAGACAAAGAGTTAGGGATGGAGACCAGTCCTGGGGAGGGAGTTGCGAATGAGAAGTTTCCAAACACCAGTAAACCCTCTTACCAGTGGGTCTGTAGAGAGTTTTGGAATCTAAGAGGGCAACATAACCAGGAAGGAGAAAAAAAGAACACAAAAACCCCACAGATTACATGCCTAACCACAACTCCCAGTGGAGAAGTAGCCCAGATGCTCACATCCACCAGCAGTGAGCAGGGGCTGAGCAGGAAGGAGCAGGATGCATGCTTAGGGTAAGGACTGGGCCTGAATGCCCTGATGACAATCTGAGGGAGCTAATGTAAGATAGCAACCCAGACTGTGGGATAGCCAGAGAGGGGGAAAAAAAAGAGAAGAGGGAGAGACAGAACTTTCCCATGAAAAGCTATAAGGCACAACCTGGCCTGCTCACAGAACAAAGGACTGAGCAAATACCAGAGAGAGCTAGCCAGCTGTGGACCAGCCCATCCCCCCACTGGAGGCAGAGAGGCAGGCAGGTGAAAGCCAGAGTCGGAAGGCGAGGGGCAATCTCAGCCCCAGAGACATTGTCCACCAAACTGTGAGCAGGCTCCCAGTTGCTAACCAAGTCTTCCTGGGATCTTGGACGGTTGACATCCACCAGGAGGGTCACAGACAGAGATTAAATCCCCAGAAGAGACACATGGTACACCTAGACGGCGCTCCCACAGCACACCCAGGAAACCAAAGGACTGGAACCGGGAGGTGATAAGACGTACTGCCCACCTGGCAAGGGTGTGCTCGCCAAGTACTTGGTCGCCTGAGCTGCTCAGACCTGGGAAGTGCACAAAACGCAGGCCCAGCTGAGTCTGTGCCTTTGTGGAGTACCCAAGAAACTGAACCTGAGTGGCTTAGACCTGGGAAGTGCAAGAAACCCAGGGCCTGCTTAGGACAGTTCCCCTGCAGAGCAACCTGAAGCCTGAGCCGTGTAGACCAGGAAAGCACATACGTGATGAGTGGAGCAAACCCAGTGTGGCCCAGACACTGCAAGCACTCCCCACACATGCCAGTGGTATTTGTTTGCAGTATTCCTCCCTCCCCACAGCACAACTGAACAACTGAGCCTAAATAAGTGGCCACCATTGCCCCCTGTGTCAGGGCAGAAATTAGACACTGAAGAGACTTGCAAAGAAAGGAAGCAAAAATAAAACAAAAAAAGAGGGAACCGCTTTTGAAGTGACTGGTGCAACAGACTAAAACCTTGTAGTTAGCACTGACTACATTTGAAGGGGCCTACAGACCTTGAGAAGTATAAGCTGGAACAAGGAACTATCTGAAAGTGAACTGACCCCACACTGCCTTCAACAGCTCCAGAGAAATTCCTATTTTGCTATTATCATTTAAAAAATTGTTTAAGTTCTTTATTACTTCTTTAATTTTCATTTTTATAACCTACTATTACCTTGCCAAAAAAGACCCTATTTTTAAAGAAAATGTCATATATATTTTTAAAACAATTTTTGTGATCTTGTTTTGTATTTTTAATGTTGTATTTTTGAGAGTCTAACCTTTATTCTAGATTTTTAATCTTTGCTTTTTGATATTTGTTATCAATTTTTTACTTTTAAGAATCCAGTCTTCAGTACCCATTTTTATTTAGGAGTGTGTTTACTGGCTTAATTCGTCTCTCCCCTTTTGACCCTCATTTTTCTCCCCCAGGTCAGCTCTATCTCCTCCATCCCCCTTCTCTTCTCTACCCAACTCTGTGAATATCTTTGGATGTTCCAGGCTGTGGAGAACGCTTAGAGAATTACTGGCGAGATCTGTCTCTCTTGTTCGAATCCCCCTTTTCTCCCCCTGGTCACCTCTATCTTCTTCTTCCCTCTTCACTCCTCTATGTAACTCCATGAACCTCTCTGAATGTTCCAGACTGTGGGGAGCACATAGGGAATTGATTACTGGCTAGACTACTCTCATCCATTTTGATTCCCCCTCTTCTCCTGGTCACCTCTATCTCCCTCCTCCTTCTTCTCTTCTCCATGTAACTCTGTGAAACTCTCTGGGTGTCCTTCACTGTGGAGAATCTTTTCACCATTAACCTAGATGTTTTATCATTGGTTCAGAATGGATGGAGAAGTCTTGAGGCTACTCTAAGAATAAGACTGAAAGCCAAAGTCAGGAGGCTTAAATCCAAAACTTGAGAACAGCAGAAAACTCTTGACTCCAGGGAACATTAATCGACAAGAGCTCATCCAAAAGCCTCCCGACCTACACTGAAACCAAGCTCCACCCAAGAGCCAACAAGTTTCAGAGTAAGACATAGCACGCTAACTCCAACAATACATAAACATAACACTGAAAATTGAAATACAGGTGACCAAAAGCCACAGCAAATCCATAGACACCTCAAAACTCACTACTGGACACTTCATTGCACTCCAGAGAGAAGAGATCCAGCTCCACCAACTAGAACACCGATGCAAGCTTCCCTAAACAGGAAACCTTGAAAAGCCACTCATCCAATCCCAGCCACAGGGAGGAACCTCCACAATGAAGAGGAACCACAAACGTCCAGCATGCAGAAAGGCCACCCTAAAACACATCAATCTAAACAAGGTGAAAAGGCAGAGAAATATTCAGCAGATAAAGGAACATGATAAATGCCCACTAAACCAAACAAAAAAGGAGGAGATAGAGAGTCTACCTGAAAAAGAATTCAGAATAATGACAGTAAAAATGATCCAAAATCTTGAAAACAAAATGGAGTTACAGAGAAATAGTCTGGAGACTAGGATTGAGAAGATGCAAGAAATGTTTAACAAGGACCTAGAAGAAATAAAAGAGTCAATCAATAATGAATAATGCAATAACTTAGATCTAAAGCACTCTGGAGGGAACCAGCAGTAGAATAACTGAGGCAGAAGATAGGATAAGTGAGGTGGAAGATAGAATGGGGCAAATAAATGAAGCAGAGAGGAAAAGAAGAAAAAAGAATTAAAAGAAATGAGAACAACCTCAGAGACCCCTGGGACAATGTTAAATGCCCCAACATTCGAATCATAGGAGTCCCAGAAGAAGAGGACAAAAAGAAAGACCATGAGAAAATACTTGAGGAGATAATAGTTGAAAACTTCCCTAAAATGGGGAAGGAAATAGCCACCCAAATCCAAGAAACCCAGAGACTCCAAAACAGTATAAACCGAAGGCAAAACACCACAAGACACATATTAATCAAATTAATGAAGATCAAACACAAAGAACAAATATTAAAAGCAGCAAGGGAAAAACAACAAATAACACATAAGGGGATTCCCATAAGAATAACAGCTGATCTTTCAATAGAAACTCTTCAAGCCAGAAGGGAATAGCAGGACACACTTAAAGTGATGAAAGACAAAAATCTACAACCCAGATTACTGTACCTAGTAAGGATTCAAGTATGCAGGAGAAATCAAAAGCTTTATAGACAAGCAAAACCTGAGAGAATTCAGCACCACTAAACCAGCTCTTCGACAAATGCTAAAGTATCTTTTCTAGACAGGAAACACAGAAAAGGTGCATAAACTTGAACCCAAAATAACAAAGTAAATGGTAACGGGACCATACTTACCAAAATTACCTTAAATGTAAATGGGTTGAATGCCTCAACCAAAACACAAAGACTGGATGAATGGATACAAAAACAAGACCCCTATATATGCTGTCTACAAGAAACCCACCTCAAACCCAGGGACACATACATACTGGAAGTGAAAGGCTGGAAAAAGATATTACATATGAATAGAAACCAAAAGAAAGCATGAGAAGCAATACTCATATCAGACAAAATAGACTTTGAAATAAAGACTGTGATAAGAGACAAAGAAGGACACTACATAATGATCAAAGGATCAATCCAAGAAGAAGATATAACAATTATAAATATATATGCACAAAACATAGGAACACTTCAATATGTAAGACAAATGCTAACAAGTATGAAAGGGGAAATTAACAGTAACACAATAATAGTGGGAGACTTTAATGCCCCACTCACACCTATGGATAGATCAACTAAACAGAAAATTAACCAGGAAACACAAACTTTAAATGATACAATATAACAGTTAGACCTAACTGATATCTGTAGGATATTTCACCCCAAAACAATGAATTTCACCTTATTCTTAAGTGCACATGGAACCTTTTTCAGGATAGATCACATCCTGGGCAGTAAGTCTAGCCTTGGTAAATTCAAAAAAATCAAAAATGAAATAATTCCAAGCACCTTTTCTGACCACAATGCAGTAAGATTAGATGTCAACTACAGGGGAAAAAAAGACTATTAAAAATACAAACATAGGGAGGCTAAACAACTCGCTTCTTAATAACCAATGAATCACATAAGAAATCAAAAAAGAAATCAAAATCTGCATAGAAACAAATGAAAATGAAAACACAACAACCCAAAACCTATGGGACTCAGTAAAAACAGTGCTAGGGGAAGGTTCATAGCAATACAAGCTTACCTCAAGAAACAAGAAAAAAGTCAAATAAATAATCTAACTCTACACCTAAAGCAACTAGTAAAGGAAGAAGTGAAGCGCCCTGGGGTTAATAGAAGGAAAGAAATCATAAAAATTAGGGCAGAAATAAATGCAAAACAAACAAAAGAGACCATAGCAAAAATCAACAAAGCCAAAAGCTGGTTCTTTGAGAAGATAAATAAAATAGACAAACCATTAGCCAGACTCATCAAGAAACAAAGGGAGAAGAATCAAATCAACAAAATTTGATATGAAAATGTAGCAATCACAACAGACAACACAGAAATACAAAGGATCATAAGAGACTACTATCAGCAACTATATGCCAATATACTGGACAACTTGGAAGAAATGTACAAATTTTTAAAAAAGAATAACTTTCCAAAACTGAGCCAGGAAGAAATAGAAAATCTTAACAAACCCATCACAAGCACAGAAATCAAAATTGTAATCAGAAATCTTCCAGCAAACAAAAGCCCAGGACCAGACGGCTTCACAGCTGAATTCTACAAAAAAAACTAGAGAAGAGGTAACACCTATCCTACTCAAACTCTTCCAGAAAATTGCAGAGGAAGGTAAACTTCCAAACTCATTCTATGAGGCCACCATCACCCTAATACCAAAACCTGACAAAGATGCCACAAAAAAAAGAAAACGACATGCTAATATCTCTGATGAACATAGATTCAAAAATCCTAAACAAAATCCTAGCAAACAGAATCCAACAACATATTAAAAAGGTCATACATCATGACCAAGTGGGCTTTATCCCAGGGATGCAAGTATTCTTTAATATCTGCAAATCAATCAATGTGATACACCAAATTAACAAATTGAAAAGATAAAAACCACATGATTATATCAATAGATGCAGAGAAAGCCTTTGACAAAATTCAACATCCATTTATAATTAAAAAAAAAAAAAAACTCCAGAAAGCAATAATAGAAGCAACATGAAAAGTGAAAGTGAAGTTGCTCAGTCGGGTCCGACTCTTTGCGACTCCATGGACTGTAGCCTACCAGGTTCCTCCATCCATGGGATTTACCAGTCAAGAGTACTGGAGTGGGTTGCCATTTTCTTCTCCAGGGGATCTTCCCAAGCAAGGAATTGAACCCGGGTATCCCGCATTATAGGCAGATGCTTTACCATCTGAACCACCAGGGAAGTTAGAAGGAACATACCTGAACACAATAAAAGCTATATATGAAAACCCCAAAGCAAACATTATCCTCAATGGTGAAAAGTTGAAAGCATTTTTCCTAAAGTCAGGAAGAATACAAGGGTGCCCACTCTCACCACTACAATTCAACATAGTTTTGGAAGTTTTAGCCACAGTAATCAGAAAAGGAAAAAAAAAAATAATCTAGATTGCAGAAGAAGAAGTAAAACTCTCACTGTTTGCAGATGACATGATCCTCTACATAGAAAACCCTAAAGACTCCACCAGAAAGTTGCTAAAGCTAATCAATGAATATAGCAAAGTTGCAGGATATAAAATTGACACAGAGAAATTCATTGCATTCCTATACACTAACAATTAGAAAACAGAGAAATTAAGGAAACAATTCCATTCACCATTGCAACGAAAAAAATAAAATACTTAGGAATAAACCTTCATAAAGAAATAAAAGACCTATATATAGAAAACTATAAAAGACTGATGAAAGAAATCAAAGGTGACACAAATAGATGGAGAAATATACCATAATCATGGATAGGAAGCATCAATATAGTGAAAATGAGTATACTACCCTAAGCAATCTATAGATTCAATGCAATCCCTATCAAGCTAACAATGGTATTTTTCACAGAACTAGAACAAATAATTTCACAATTTGTATGGAAATACAAAAAACCTCGAATATCCAAAGCAATCCTGAGAAAGAAGAATGGACCTGGAGGAATCAACCTACCTGACTTCAGGCTGTACTACAAAGCTACAGTCATCAAGACAGTATGGTACTGGCACAAAGACAGTAATATAGATCAATGGAACAAAATAGAAAGCCCAGAGATAAATCCACGCACCTATAGGACACCTGATCTTTGACAAAGGAGGCAAGAATATACAATGGAAAAAAGACAATCTCTTTAACAAATGGTGCTGGGAAAATTAGTCAACCACTTGTAAAAGAATGAAACTAGAACACTTTCTAACACCATACACAAAAATAAATTCAAAATGGATTGAAGATCTAAATATAAGACCAGAAACTATAAAACTCCTGGAGGAAAACATAGGCAAAACCCTCTCTGACATAAATCACAGCAATATAATCTATGACCCAGCTCCCAGAGTAATGGAAATAAAAGCAAAAATAAACAAATGGGACTTAATTAAACATAAAAGCTTTTGCACAACGATGGAAACTATAAGCAAGGTGAAAAGGCAGCCTTCAGAACAGGAGACAATAATATCAAACGAAGCACCTCACAAATAATTAATCTCAAAAATACACAAGCAGCTCCTGCAGCTCAATTCCAGAAAAATAAACAACCCAATAAAAAAAATGGGCCAAAGAACTAAACAGACATTTCTCCAAAGAAGACATACAAATGGCTTCCCTCACTTCAGTTCAGTTCAGTTCAGTCACTCAGTCGTGTCTAACTCTTTGCGACCCCATGAATCACAGCATGCCAGGCCTCCCTGTCCATCACCAATTCCCAGAGTTCACTCAAACTCACATCCATCAAGTCAGTGATGCCATCCAGCCATCTCATCCTCTGTCGTCCCCTTTTCCTCCTGCCCCCAATCCCTCCTAATATCAGAGTCTTTTCCATGAGTCAACTCTTCGCATGAGGTGGCCGAAGTACTGGAGCTTCAGCTTTAGCATCATTCCTTCCAAAGAAATCCCAGGACCGATCTCCTTTAGAATGGACTGGTCGGATCTCCTTGCAGTCCAAGGGACTCTCAAGAGTCTTCTCCAACACCGCAGTTCAAAAGCATCAGTTCTTCAGCACTCAGCTTCCTTCACAGTCGAATTCTCACACCCATACATGACCACTGGAAAAACCATAGCCTTGACTAGATGGACCTTTGTTGGCAAAGTAATGTCTCTGCTTTTCAATATGCTATCTAGGTTGGTCATAACTTTTCTTCCAAGGAGTAAGTGTCTTTTAATTTCATGGCTGCAATCACCATCTGCAGTGATTTCAGAGCCCCCCAAAATAAAGTCTGACACTGTTTCCACTGTTTCCCCATCTATTTCCCATGAAGTGATGGGACCAGATGCCATGATCTTCATTTTCTGAATGTTGAGCTTTAAGCCAACTTTTTCACTCTCCACTTTCACTTTCATCAAGAGGCTCTTTAGTTCCTCTTCACTTTCTGCCAAAAGGGTGGTATCATCTGCATATCTGAGGTTACTGATATTTCTCCCAGCGATCTTGATTCCAGCTTGTGTTTCGTCCAGTCCAACGTTTCTCATGATGTACTCTGCATAGAAGTTAAATAAGCAGGGTGACAATATACAGCCTTGACGTACTCCTTTTCCTATTTGGAACCAGTCTGTTGTTCCATGTCCAGTTCTAACTGTTGCTTCCTGACTTGCATACAAATTTCTCAAGAGGCAGGTCAGGTGGTCTGGTATTCCCATCTCTTTCAGAATTTTCCACAGTTTGTCATGATCCACAAAGTCAAAGGCTTTGGCATAGTCAATAAAGCAGAAATAGATGTTTTTCTGGAACTCTCTTGCTTTTTCAATGATCCAGGGGATGTTGACAATTTGATCTCTGGTTCCTCTGCTTTTTCTAAAACCAGCTTGAACATCTGAAAGTTCACGGTTCACGTATTGCTGAAGCCTGGCTTGGAGAATTTTGAGCATTACTTTACTAGCATGTGAGATGAGTGCAATTGTGTGGTAGTTTGGGCATTCTTTGGCATTGCCTTTCTTCTGGATTGGAATGAAAACTGACCTTTTCCAGTCTCGTGGCCACTGCTGAGTTTTCCAAATTTGCTGTCATTTGAGTGCAGCACTTTCAAAGCATCATCTTTCAGGATTTGAAGTAGCTCAACTGGGATTCCATCACCTCCACTAATCACTAATTCCCAGAGCCTACCCAAACTCATGTCCATTGAGTCGGTTATGCCATCCATCCATCTCATCCTCTGTCGTCCCCTTCTCCTGCCCTCAAGCTTTCCCAGCATCAGGGTCTTTTCAAATGAGTCCCCTTTTTGCACCAGGTGCCCAAAGTATTGGAGTTTCACCTTCAACATCAGCCCTTCCAATGAACACCCAGGACTGATCTCCTTTAGGATGAACTGGTTGTATCTCCTCGCAGTCTAAGGGACTCTCAAGAGTCTTCTCCAACACCACAGTTTAAAAGCGTCAATTCTTCAGTGCTCAGCTTTCTTCATAGTCCAACTCTCACATCCATACATGATACATAATGCTTATTTCCTTTCTTGTTTCAAAAATGATATCCAGATGTATATAACTTTCTGGTTATGATCTGTATGAAATTATTCTTCCTTTCACCAATGATCAAATCCATAGATTATTCGTTACCAGTATGGATTGGCAAATTGCCATTGCTGATTTCATAGGTGAGGTTCATAACCATTTTCCAAAGTTACTTTTGATTACTCTTGGTGCTAAACACAAATGGCTAATTCCTATTATTACTAATACAATTCCTCTTATTAATGCACCCATGTATTTTGCTGATGCAAATAAAACTCTCAACACTGGTTATACTGGACCTACAACAAAGTTTGGCAATCTAGCATAGCCTCTATTCAACAAGCCAAATTAGAGGCTATTGCTACCTTATTACAGGATGTTTCGACAGCATTAAATATTATATCAGATTCTCAATTAGCTGTGCAGATAACACAAATTATTGAAACCATATTTTTACCAAAGTCTTCTTCTAAATCATCTATTATTACAGTATTATCTCAATTACAAAATACAGTAAGGCTTTGTTCTGCCCCTTTTTACATTGCACATATCAGATCTCATTCTACTTTGCCCAGACCATTGACAAAGGGCAATGATTCCACTGACTCTTTGTTAATTGCTTTTCTTACTCCTTTTAAATTTCATCAACTCACACATATAAGTACACATGGCTTGATGAATAAATTTCAACTATCCAGACAAGAAGTGCAAAATATTGTTTCTGCCTGCCCTACATGTACTCTTACTCACCATGTTCCTACAACTACAGAGGTTAATCCCAGAGGCATTTATCCCAGTGATATTTGGCAGACTGATGTTATTTATGTGTCTTCTTTTGGACGTTTGGAAGTTATTCATGTTTCTGTGGATACTTATTTGGGCATGATTTACGCTTCTGCTCATTATGGAGAAACATCTGCTCATGTCATCTCACATTTTTTGCAAGTCTTTTCTTACATGGGCCTACCAAAAAGTGTTAAAACTGATAATGGCCCTGCATATGTGAGTCATGGTTTAGCAAAATTTTTATCTGATTGGAGCATTTCTCATTCTACAGGTATTCCATATAATTCTCAATGCCAGGCTATTATTGAACACATTCATTATACTCTAAAAAAATATGTTATTTAAACAGAAAGGGGAGGGGGAGTATGGCATATTGGTGACACCAAAAGAGAAATTAGCCCAAGCTTTATTTACATTAAATTTTTTTGGATTTACGACTGGGTCATACAATGCCAGTGGCAATATTACATTTTCAGAACACCATTCTTAGAATTATACTCCTGGTAAAATGATTTGCAGATAATACTCCAGTATGGTGGGAACATGCTATGAACAATTGGTGTAAGGGCCTTAGACTTAAGAAAGAATGAGGTTATGCTCTTGTCATTTCAGATGACGGACAACACCATTGGATGCCAGGAAGCCATGTCAAAGAAAGGAAAGAAAAGGATGTGACTCGACATCGAGCCTCCCAGGGAGCTGCCAATGATGGGGAAAACAAGACTGATGATCAGTAACCACTCCAAACTGGCTCCCAGGACCAACAAAGCCAAACCGTCCACTTGGGGTCAATTGAAGAAATTGACCACTGAAGAGGGAAGAATTGGTCAAAGAACAGGGACAGCCTTTGACCTCGGCTACCTTGGCCTTTGATCTCGGCTACCTTGTTCTTGGCTATGTTCTCTGTGGTAATTACGTTTGGCAGTACATCACCAAGAAAGTCGGCAGACAACAATAGCAATTAGTGACTATTGCATTGGCTTCTATGATCAACAATAATCACCACAAATAAACTTCAAAAAATAAAAAAGGGGGATACGTAGGGAATATTCTATGCACAGGCCTATACTATAAATAACAGCATTTCTTTGAAAAATAAGAATGATTTTCTTATCATCCCCAGGCAAAGGGGTGGGGGCAGTAAAAAGTACATCATGGAAAGACATCTTGAAAACAAAATGTTGAAGTACTGATGTGACTGATGGAAAACCATTAGTGACTGTTCCCATAACCAGAGCCTTGAGGGAGTTGCTGAGATAGGGTGTCACTAGCAGAAGAGCTAAACAAAGTCATGAAAGGCCTGAAGGTTTGACATTGAGGACTGTGCATTGTATAGCTTTATCCCCAATCTGAGACTGTAAAGAACAGATATCTCTAGAGCACAAGGAAGTACAAGGAAGTAGATGTTAACAATAAAAAGCATGCAAGGATTAGAATGTAAGCTTTTGCCTGTGAATGGCATCAGCTCCCTGATCCCCACTTTATTTCTGAGCCTTATTTTTCCTTATTCTTCTGCAGCACTGCTCCCTCAAGTCAGTTCATTGTTTGGCTGGTCCCAACAATCAAGCTAAAAGTTTTAAATTTTGTCCTATAGGTCAGTGGTTCTCTGCCCTGGCTGGGCATCAGAATTACCTGGAAAGACGTATTTTAAAAGACAGAGCCCCTATCCAAGATTATGACTTGGTAGGGCCATCAGTTCAGTTCAGTTGCTCAGTCGTGTCTGACTCTGTGACCGCCAGACCTCCCTGTCCATCACCAACTCCCGGAGTTCACTCAAACTCACATCCATTGAGTCGGTGATGCCATCCAGCCATCTCATCCTCTGTCATCCCCTTTTCCTCCTGCCCCCAATCCCTCCCAGTATCAGAGTCTTTTCCAATGAGTCAACTCTTCGCATGAGGTAGCCAAAGTACTGGAGTTTCAGCTTTAGCATCATTCCTTCCAAAGAACACATAGGACTATTCTCCTTTAGAATGGACTGGTTGGATCTCTTTGCAGTCCAAGGGACTCTTATCCAACACCACAGTAAGAAGTGAGTTTCAAATATTTGTGATTTTTCAAAAAAGTCCTCCAAGTATCTCTGATGTTTAGCCAAGATTGCAAACAACTGCTGTGAGCAATGGAGAATCTTCAAAGAGCAGAAGAGGGAGACTATGAACTTGTTGGTTTGCAGAAGAATCAGTTTGTGATTCACAATAAACTGCAGAATAAAGTGAGACTATAAGAAGGAAGATGAATTATTTTGCAGTAGACAGAAGGATCAACAATAATGCAAGCATGAAGAAGTAAAAGATTATATTAAGGTTGTATCATGAAAAAAGGAAAACGAAAACAAGAAGTCCCTATCCACCTCAGACCGATTGGGAACACTGACTACAGAGACCTCCACAGCCTCGCCTTCTTCTACTCATCCCCTTCCAAACACAAGCACATCTCCAGAGCTCAAGTATTCTCACTCAATCATCAGTTATGAAAGACCTCCCCAGGTAACCAAGAAAATGAGGTCCAGTTGAGAAGGAGGAGGAATCCAAAGAGAGATATTCTTAGAACTATGGTAGGGGAGATATATTCCTAGAATTCTGCTTGACCCTGAAATTAATTTTTGCATAAAATATTATTATAAATGGTTGTTTCAATCCAAGTATTAATGAGCCAAATAGACTTTAATGCATTGTCCTAGAAACCTGTTCACTCTTGAAAATATTGTTTCTATGCATGCAATTCTTTATGCACCCAACAGCTGGTGTACAAATGAGATACTGGAACATAACAACACATTTGCCAGTTGAGAATTGCCTGTATATGATTAAGAATCAAATGAATAACACAGGCACTAAATGTTCCAAGATTGCAGACAAAAGACAGACTACTGTGTACTGGAACAATTGCAAAATCCTTATAGCAGAGGTGGGTAAAAGGGATAAGGTTTGAAGAGGGGAAAGTTCACAGTATTCCATAAAAGAGAAACAAAAAGAAAACCCTGGAGCCAGGAATTAATATAATATGTTTCAAGGAGAAATTCAGTTTGGCTAGAATGGAAGACTGGTGCCAGATAGTTATGGGAGAAAGGTCAGACAGATAAGGTGGATGATGAAAACCCTTGAATGTCAGAAGTTAAGTAGTAAGGATTATGGACAGGGACAAAGGAGAGTATTCCAATCTCTAGCACGGTGCCATGTCAATCTACCAAATAACAAGCAGTTTCTGAGAGCATCTACGTGCTTGGTAATATTCTAGGTATCACACGAAATCAGGAAATTGATCAATGCTTTTTAAGTAGAGAGAGAATTTATATTATCACTGCACAGCTATTTGGAAGGAAACTATCCTTTCTGTTATCTAATAATCTTTATTTCATTTGACTGCCTTTAGAAACTCTCCTCATTTTCTAAAACAAAGGAGCTTGTTTTAGCAAATACTGTAAAGCTGCCTAGACCACAAAAGGAGGAAAGTCAAAGAAAACATGCAAGATGCATGCATTTAATATAACATTCAATCCTTAAAGCAAGTATGTTTGTTACTTATTTTATATTAAATAACAATATGTTTGTTATTTATTTTACAAGTCAACTTCTGCAGGGCTTACAGTTAAGTAGAAAGCTTCTATTAATACAGATCTTTTATCTCACCTCTTGCCAAGTGTTGGCTATTCCATTTCTTTTTGGACTTAAAACATTGATATGGTGTGGTCACCTCAGGAAAAACCTGTATGGCATGCTGCTGCTGCTGCATCGCTTCAGCCATGTCTGACTCTTTTCGACCCCATAGACGTCAGCCCACCAGGCTCCCCCGTCCCCGGGATTCTCCAGGCAAGAACACTGGAGTGGGTTGCCATTTCCTTCTCCAATGCATGAGAGTGAAAAGGGAAAGTGAAGTCGCTTAGTCGTGTCCGACTCTCAGCGATCCCATGAACTGCAGCCTACCAGGCTCCTCCGTCCGTGGGATTTTCCAGGCAAGAGTACTGGAGTGGGTTGCCATTGCCTTCTCCACTGTATGGCATAGTACCCATGGCAACACACTCCAGTAAGGTCTAGTGTCAGTATTTAAAATGTCAACTATGATGTAAGTCAAGTGAGTAGGAAATTGTAATCATGAAGGTGCTCCAGATTCAAAGGGAGAAAAGAAAAATACCCCAGGTCCATAATCTTGAACACCCATTCTATGCTTCTGTGCTAGGTTTTCTGAAAATAAGCCTAGTATTTGGGATTTCACCAATATTTCATATTAAATTCACAAATGTCTAAATTGAAATATAATTGGAAAAAAAGGTATTAAGAAAAACTATGTATGGCCCCAACATAAAAATGTACCATGACAACTAAAAAAAAAGACTTCTGGTATTGCCTAAGTGAAATGAGTTTAGCAATGACATTCCTTTCTCTTTCTAGACACTTCCTTATTTGACTATTCAGAAATAAGATAGTCTCTATAGTCTCTTCTAACTCTAAAATTCTACCAATAACATTAGAAAATTGAAGGGAAAAAGTATAATGTAAGAAGTATTTCTGTTCCATAGAAATTTTCTTAAATACATAGTGAATAATAAATACTTGAATTAGCATTTAATATTATTGACACTAAAAAGTTTTTCATCTGTATGCATATGGCCTCTAAAATGTACTTCATTTTTCTATTTTGAGGTTTCTATCTTCTGAGTATACAGGTGTATGTTAAGCGGGCCAAGATGAATAGATGGTTTCACAGCAGAAAAAAAAAAAAAAAAACTGAGAAACACCAGCAGTTTTGATTTTTTACACATAATTGTCATTTACAAACTTATTTAAAACCTTAATTACTTTTTCTTACCGAGATAAACATTTCACAATACATATGCGAATCAAATCATCACATTGTACATCACCTTAAACTTACACAGTGGTATATGTCAATTATATCTTAATAAAGCAGAAAAGAATAAAAATTATTTAAAAAACTTAATTACTTTCAAAACTTCCAATTATTTACACCCTTGGATGCATAGCAGGTTTTTTTTTTGTTTTTTTTGTTTTTTTTTTAAGTGACATTATGCTGCTGCTGCTACTAAGTTGCTTCAGTCGTGTCTGGCTCTGTACGACCCCATAGATGGCAGCCCACCAAGCTCCCCTGTCCCTGGGATTCTCCAGGCAAGAACACTGGAGTGGATTGTCATTTCCTTCTCCAATGCATGAAAGTGAAAAGGGAAAGTGAAGTTGCTCAGTCGTGTCTGACTCTTCTCGACCCCATGGACTGCAGCCTACCAGGCTTCTCTGTCCATGGGATTCTCCATGCAAGAACACTGGAGTAGGTTGCCCTTTCCTTCTCCAGTGCATGAAAGTGGAAAGTGAAAGTGAAGTCGCTCAGTCGTGTCTGACTCTTAGCGACCTCATGGACTGCAGCCTACCAGGCTGGGGTGCCATTGCCTTCTCCCCTAGTTGGAATAGGTTTCTATTATTTCCAACTAAAAGGTCCTTGATTTAAAAATACCCAATTGTTCTACAATTGATTTGAAGAAACATTTGAAACTGTGAATTAGACCTTATGTATTAATAGCAGGGAACTCAGTTTGAACCTCTGCTTATTTGAATGGAAGCAGACAAAAGTTATGCAAGGCCAGACTTATTAAATAGCTTCCTTGTTTGTCACATGAGAGAAGCAATTTTTATGCATAGTAATTTTATGAGCGGTCTCTCTCAAGTTGTCTCCTAGCCCAATTTTTACTAGATTCCATCTAAAACCTAGAGAAAGGGGGAACTGGAATTTTAAAAACAAAAACAAAACCAAGGCACCATCAGCACCACCATCAAAGAAAAAAAAAGTTTCACTAAGTCTTTAAGGCATTGGGGACATTGGGGTTCTAGAAGTATCTCACTGGTATCCCTCTAATAGATGTGACCCAGAAAAAGAGACAGACAGTCTATATTCTAACATTTTTAAAAATTTCTTAACGGTTCCAAATTCCATATTTGTAGCAAGAGATAATGGAGCCTTTAAGACATGGTAGTGTTGCCAACTTTAAAAAAAATGCACAGTGTGAAAATTTCAAGATAAGTTTTACATGAGGCAAAATGAAGACTATAGCCCAGGAAACAGCATCTCAGATAGTTCTGAGGAACTGCTCCAAGGAGGTGTAGGGAGAAGGTCAGTATATATGTGATATTGGTAAAGGTGGAGTACATGCAATCAAGCACTATTTTTGCAGAACGTTTCTGCTAGTTATGAGGAGCAAATGTCACCATGAAGGAATTTATTGCTTTTCTAAATATGAGGAGATGCAAGAATTGGGTTCATCAAATCAGCTCTTGAAAATATCTAACTATCTTAAGACCTGTTCTGCCAGTTTTTCCAGAGCATAGAGTACTTCACTTCTGCTCTCCACCTTGAAATCCTTTCGGTGGTGTTGAAGGTCAGTAACTGCAGCTGCAGCAGCACACGATTTAATCCTTGTAGAGGTGTTACTGAAGGAGTGTTGTGGGTCCTTCTGCTCTCCACTCAAAAGCCAATAAACAGGCCAGGTTGGTGGAAAGGAAAATCTGCTTTATTTCAGATGCTGGCAACTGGAGGGGAGATGGTGGTGGATATCTGTCCAAAGGTGGACTCTCCCCCCAACAAGCAGGGGGTGAGAGCTTTTATAGACAGAGTCATAGGGGTGGATTACATGCAGAAACAGCATAGTAATCTTCAAATTGGTCATCAATGGCCTGACTAGCATCATCTTGGTTGTTCTAGGTACAGTTAGTCTTCAGTTCCAGGGTGTACTTGTTCCCATTTCTTTGGGGTCTGTTTTCAAATTGTGGCAGCTCACATCCTGGGTACAGTCTGGTCATCATGTAGTTAACTTCTCTACCTGGTGTTTTGGTATTTATAAGACATCTCACAGGATATGATTCAGAATATTATCTATAGCCCTTGAGAAAGAACTAAAGGTCCTTGACTGTGCTTAATGACTATATTATTATTATTTAGTCTCCTTTGATTGTTTTCCTTTGTTTCAGCATTTCTCACTTCTCTGATTAAACTTATTCTTTGGTTAAAGTTTTCCAAAGGCAAAGGGCAGGCAGAAGACATGGTTGTGGGGGTGGTGAGGTTGGCAAGGACCATATGGTCCTGCTCTGTTTCAGAGGTGGATGACAAAACACCAATGGCCAATGGCAAGTGCCAATTTATGGTTTACATTGAAATAGCTTCCTAACTGATCTTCTTTCTTCTGGCCCGGTTTATTATGCCTATTCTCCACATGGAAGCTAAGCCACAATAGCCAGTTTCTGGGGGCAGCAATAGCAGTGGTGCAAATTTCAGTATCAGTGTATGGCAGTGGTGGGCTCATTAGACTAAGTTTCAGGTATAATTTTAGTCACAATTCCGATTTTCTAACCTCTGTTGTGTTGACTGGAAAAAAATGCACAACCTAAATGTTGAGAATTATATTTTGTTCAGGACATTATTGAGGACTATAGCTCAGGAAGGTAGCCTCTCATATAGTTCTGAGGGACTATTTCAAAGAGGTAAGGGAGGAGCCAGACTATATAAGAGTATTTGCTGCAAAAAAAAAAAAAAAAAAACACATGTAGTCAAACATCAAAAGATTACTCCTGGGAATTCCCTGGTGGTTCAGTGGTTAGGAATCAGTGCTTTCACTGCCGTGGTCCTGGATTCAAGCCCTAGCTGGGCAACTAAGATCCTGCAAACTGTACAACATGGACCAAAAAAAAGAGATTACCAAGACCAAAAAATAAAAGAGGGACATTACTACTGACCTATAAAAATGTTAAGGATTATAAGGCAATGTTTTGAACAACTTTATACCAACAACTTAGACAATTCAGATGAAATGGACAAACTCCTGGACACAAAATACTGCAATTGACTTTCAAAGAAATAGAAAATCTGAATAGACCACATGACATGGCCATAAAACAGACAATATCTGAGGTTAAAGCATTTTGGACATCCATCTATACTTATAAGAAAAACATTACTGTTAATCACAAAAAAACAGATTTCTCAAGTTAATGATTCTCTATGTATGGGAAGATGCAAGAGTCTTGGCTCATTGAAGTTATCCCTTTGATATACATCTTAACTATCTACAGTGAGTATCCTGTTTTTCTCCATCCTGAATTCCTTTCAAGGTGTACCATTAAGTTGGGGGGTGGCTGCAACAGCTGATGGCTTTATGGCTTAAACATTCTTTGTTGAGTGAAATGACAGGTGACATTCTTTGTCTGCACTTGATTCCTGCCGTTTTTCTTGAGTCTGGTTTTTCAGAGTCCCTGGCTAGTCCATCAACTACCCAGTCAGTCAGTTCAGTCACCCAGTCATGTCTGACTTTTTGTGACCCCATGGACTGCAGCATGCCAGGCCTCCCTGTCCATCACCAACTCCCGGAGTTTACTCAAAGTGATGCCACCCAACTATCTCATCCTCTGTCATCCCCTTCTCCTCCTGCCTTCAATCTTTCACAGCATCAGGTTTTCCAATGAGTCAGTTCTTTGCATCAGGTGGCCAAAGTATTGGAGTTTCAGCTTTAGCATCAGACCTTCCAATGAATATTCAGGACTGATTTCCTTTAGGATGGACTGGTTGTATCTCCTTGCAGTCCAAGGGATTCTCAGGAGTCTTCTCCAACACCACAGTTCAAAAGCATCTTTGGCACTCAGTTTTCTTTATAGTCCAAATCTCACTGTTGCAGAAACCAGTACTCAAGAAACCAAGCACCACACTTGGAGAGTTGGAAACCTCAGGTTTATTACATCGGCAGGCCCAGAGGAGTTAGTACTCCAAGTTCTGAGCCCCAAACAAAGGGATTACAGAGTTTTTATAGACAGACTATAGTGGGCAATACTAGCTGTTAATAGGCTGGTTTAAACTAAGGGGTTTTGTGCATGTGGGAACAGCAGTCAAGATGGGGAGAGGGATGCCTGGCCTGGACAGGCATGGTTAAGCAGGTTTGCACAGGCTGGGCGATTGCTAAGAGCAGGACAAGGGTGAGTGAAATAAACTCCTAGTATTGCAAGTCCCCACTTTCTGAGACTACGTGACCAACATGATCTAGACTTTGCAAGGGGCAAGTTGAGTTACAGAGGCAGAAGGAGAAGGAGGTTATGTAAAATTTTAACTTTTCCTCTTCATCACATCCATACATCACTACTGGAAAAACCATAGCTTTGACTAGATGGACCTTTGTTGACAAAGTAATGTCTCTGCTTTTTAATATACTGTTTAGGTCATAGCTTTTCTTTCAAGGAGCAAGCATCTTTTAATTTCAAGGCTGCAATCACCATCTGCAGTGATTTTGGAGCCCAAATCAGCGAACAGCTCCCTAACATATGTGTTTATATCTATATCAATCCATCCATCTATCTATATGTCTATCTAATGTAATTTCTCGCTTCCCTCAGCCCAAGATTTATAAGGGGTTGCTTGTGTAACTAAAAAAATATCTTTACATGCATAGTTTTAAATATCTGTCTAAGATTATTGCTACTTAGCCTCAGGAATACATCCTTAATTTTGTAATTATCACTACAGCCCTAGCATTTGATAGTTTGCAGGATCATTTTACCTATATTTTTCAAAACCATTTTATGAGAGGTTTTTATTTATCAGCTACTGATATTATCATGTTATTTTTCTTCCATAGCATGTTGATGTGGTGGATTATGTTAATTGATTTTTTAAATCGTGTGCTTTAATAGAACAAAATTCAAATGTTACTGAATGTAAGTTTGGGTGTGTTGTTGCATGGTGAGGCCAAACAAACAGAAACGTCAAAGTTTTGAAGCAGAGAAAAGTTTATTGCAAAACCAAGCAACATCAGGTGGACCCTGCTCAAAAACCCCGAACTCCCTGATAGTTTTCAGGGAGAAGTTTTATAGGCAAAATTGGGGTGGGGGAAGCCACAGGGTATGTGATTCGTTGGTGAGGCAATAAGAGAGTGCTCTAGGACTCTTACTCTCACCCAGCACTTGCCATCCTCCACCTGAACTGGGGCCTTAGTTTCTGCTCAAAGATATTTTTATGCTTACTCCTTGAGGAAGAACTACCACCTACCTTAAGGCTGCATTATTATTTCCCCTCTTTGTTATCCATCCTCCTTCCTTCCCTGATTAGCAAGTGTTTGAATCTGCCCTTTGGAACTCAAGGAAGGTCAAGGAGGCTGAATGAAGCCTGTTTCCTAAAAATAAGAAACGGGGGACATGAAAAGGATTTCTACCAGGGAGGGTTCCACAGGGTTCTTCTCAGTTTCACAAACATCTTACTTTGTTGGGATGATTTCTTTGAGCTTAGTTGCTGAATTTTCTGCAAGAAAATATATAGATTATGATCTTGTAGAAGCTATGCTTGTACATATGTTTCAAATAGAAGGTTTCTGAGGAGACTTTTGAGCCCTGTGGGGCTTCTGGGCACAAAGACTTTCTGTGAACCTATTTCTTTGATTACAGGAAATGGCCTTCATTCAGACTTCATGACCTTCCCTGAGTTCCAATGGGCAAATTCAAGAAGCTGTTAATTAGGGAAAGGAGTAGATGTGATACCTGGGAGAAACAGTTAAGAGTAGCCTTGGGGCAAGGTCCTGTTTCCCCATTAGTGGATATACACAATATCTGACCTATTTTGCAGATACTGAAACCCCCTCCAGGTAGGAAAAGTTAATGATTAACAATGGTATGCTGCATTCAAGCATGTAGATCCCAGACCAGTTGGATCTGAAGGTTGAGGATGCTGATTTCCTACTTACCTCACCACCAACCCATCAGAAGAATGCAAGCATATCACTGCCTAGATCTTTATCACCTACCCCCTACCAGGAGCCCTGTATAATAGACCTCTCCCTATTCCCCAAAGCTTCCCTGACTCAGGTGGTAAAGAATCTGCCCACAATGTGGGGGACCTGGGTTTGACCCCTGGGTTTGGGTTCAATCCTTGGGTTGGAAAGATACCCTGGAGAAAAGAATGGCAACCCACTCCAGTATCCTTGCCTGGAGAATCCCATGAACAGAGGAGCTTGATGGGCTACAGTCCATGGGGTCACAAAGAGTCAGACATGACTCAGTGACTAACACTATTCCCCAGGGAGAGGGGCCCAGTTCTCAAAGGCACTAGCCTGCTATGTTCTCTTTTTGCCTGGCAAAGAATTGTCACTCTTTCTCCTCCATCTCTATCTCCATATTTCTGTTCAGCATCAGTACACAGAAAGCCAAGATTTGGGCCTCATTTTTATTTAAAGGCTAGTATTTCTGGGACTTTCCTGGTAGTCCAGTAGTTAAGACTCTGCATACTTCTACTGCAGCGGGCACCAAATCAATCCTTGGTTGGTAAACTAAGATCCTGCAAGCCATGCAGTGTCGCCCAAAAATAAATAAATAAATAAAGAGGCTTATGTTTCTAACAATTACTAATTATACTGTTAGATTTTTTAAAAAATATTTTCTCATAAGTACTCTTTCTTGCTACATATCAGGTAGACTAGTAGGTTTTCAAATATTTAGGTATGTGAGTATACAATCACATAAGGAGAGGATTGCTTTTAAAGAGAATAATATATAGTTCTTACAGTAAATTCCTTAAGCTTTTATTAAAGTTCATGTTCACATTTTTCAAAATTGCACAGTGAATGTTTTCCTAGAAAGTAAGTCATCTGTTATTTCCTGCTATGTTACATTCTAGGTTACAAACCTGGATTAATAGTAGCTAGCAAATAGAATAGAAATAAACGGGGCAAACATTTACTACTCCTATAAGTTTTTTTTTTTTTTTTTCCTGTTCCAGTTTCTAACTTCTGGCATTCCACTGAGGGCAATTAGTATCAGTTCAGTCACTCAGTCGTGTCCTATTCTTTGCGATCCCATGGACTGCAGCACACCAGGCTTCCCTGTCCATAACCAATCCCCGGAGCTTACTCAAACTCATGTCCATAAAGACGGTGATGCCATCCAACCATCTCATCCTCTGTTGTCCCCTTCTCCTCTCGCCTTCATTCTTTCCCAGCATCAGGGTCTTTTCCCATGAGTCAGTTCTTTGCATCAGGTGGCCAAAGTATTGAAGTTTCAGCTTTAGCATCAGTCCTTCCAATGAATATTCAGGACTGATTTCCTTTAGGATGGACTAGTTGGATCTCCAAGGGACTCTCAAGAGTATTCTCCAACATCACAGTTCAAAAGCATCAATTCTTTGGTGCACAGCTTTCTTAATAGTCCAACTCTCACATTTATACATGACAATTGAAAAAACTGTATGGGCAATAGTGGTGGGAATATTTAAACTCAAAAAAACAAGAGAAATGAAATAATTTATGTAAACATATAGAAGTAGAAGTTACAAAAGAATAGAACCCAACCTTTATAGTTATGCTAACTTTTTCCCACACAACTGAATTGCACATTACATATACTGAAATGTATGAAGAAATTTGAGGAAAGAATTTTAACCAAATTCAATTTGGCATTTTCAAGTGTCAGTTGCATTTTTTGGAGTTTGATTTGATCGCTACCTTTAACTCAAAATGCTAAGCACAGCAAGAATACCTTTGAGGCTAAGTACAAAACAAGGGGATTAGGTCATTCACTCATTCACTACTTATTTTCTCTCTTGTACTTTACTAGATTCTACCATGCAGATAGCTGAGACACAGTAGAGAGAGAGAGAGACAAGTACAAAAGTAATAGAAAAGACACTGAATTGTGAAAAGTGATAGACCAATGAGCAATGTGCTGTGGAATCACAGAGGATGGAATACCTACTCTCTCTTAAGCTATAAAAGTGTAGAGAAAAAATTACAAACACATATGCACCTAACAACAGAGACCTAAAAACATGAAATAAAAACCAACAGAACTGAAGTGACAAATAGACAGTTGAATAAATAATAGTTGGAAATTTCAATGCCATACTTTCAATAATCGATATAATGTATACTTTAAATGGGTGAATTTTATGGTATGTGAATTATATCTCAACATATCTGTTTTTGGCCACCTGATGCAAGCAGTCAACTCATTAAAAGAAACCCTGATGCTAGGAAAGATTGAAGGCAGGAGGAGAAGAGGGTGACAGAGGACAAGATGGTTGGATGGCATCACTGATGCAATGGACATAAACTTGGGCAAACTCCAGGGAGTCCTGGCGTGCTACAGTCCATGGGGTTGCAAAGAGTGGAACATGACTTGATGACTGAACAACAATATTTGTTTTTTAAGGCATAGACGAGCTTTGGTAGGGAAGACTTAATAGGGCAAATGTATATCTAAAAATAACTCAGTGTTTCTGGTTTTATAAAGGAACATTATCATGTACATTCTACTTTTCTAAATTTTTAAATTTACTTTTTGGGACTTCCCTGGCAATACAGGGGTTAAGACTCTACACGAACAATGCAGGGGGCAAGGGTTTGATCCCAGGTCAGGGAAATAATTTTATTTCCCACAGGCCAGGTTATGTGGCTTAAAAAAATCACTTTTTATTGAAGTATAGTTGATTTACAATGTTGTGTTAGTTTTAGGTGTACAGTAAATATATTCTGTTCCAGATTTTTTCCTATAGGTCATTACAAAATACTGAGTATAGTTCCCTGTGCTAAACAGTAGGTCCTTGTTGTTTATCTACTTTATATATAGTAGTGTATAGTGTGTATATGTTAATCCCAAATTCCTAAAGTGTCCTCCCCCATTATAAACATTTTTAAACTGACAAAAGTAATATATGTATATATTTACATGAGAAATATGTATCACTCATAATTTTTAAAAACAATCCTTTCTACCACCTAATGGTATCTACTTTTAAAAACACTTGCTAACATTTAATATTCTTATGCTTTTTGATGCATATATTATCTTTTTGCTTTAAAATAGGTAGTATTTTTAAGATAGCATTAAAAGTACAGTTTATTTCATTTCTGGATCTAAACACCTTAGTAATTTCTTAAGCCATTAAGTAAGCTTTTAAAGCTGTATAGTATTTCCTTGCCTTTGTATATCATAATTTATTTAACCATTCCATTTTTGTTGGTCATTTAGCCTCATTCCAATTTTACACTGCACAAGACATAATGCTGATAGAGACACAAAATTTTTGTGCATGTCTCTAATTATTTAATTAAAATAAATTCCCCCAACTAGAATAACTAACTGGAAGGATATCCAATATTGATAAGGTCCTTCAGAAAATTTTCACCAAAATATACTTAAAACTGTGAATTTTCCAACAAATTTCTGTCAACATGACAAAGCTAAAACCATACTTGCATAAAAAAATTTTTTTAATTGCTACTGAGGCTGACTTTTTGATTCATCTCTATTGGCTATTTGATACTTTTCCTGTTGCAAAGTATGTTAATATACCATACCTGGTTTTTGACTGGAATGTTTAGACTTTCTTGACTTTAGGAGCTCCCTAAATGTTATGGATGTTAACAGGTGATCTATCACATTACTGGGAGTCCTTTTATATTCATTGAATTGTCTATAGGGAGAAGGCAATGGCAACCCACTCCAGTACTCTTGCCTGGCAAATCCCATGGACAGAGAAGCCTGGTAGGTTGCAGTCCATGGGGTCACTAGGAGTCGGACACGACTGAGCTACTTCACTTTCACTTTTCACTTTCATGCATTGGAGAAGGAAATGGCAACCCACTCCAGTGTTCTTGCCTGGAGAATCCCATGGACGAAGGAGCCTGGTGGGCTGCCATCTCTGGGGTCGCACAGAGTGGAACACGACTGAAGTGACTTAGCAGCAGCAGCAATTGTCTATAGAATGATTGAAACTAATACTATGTTCCCCATTTCTTACCCATTTCCTTCAGTATCACCTTCTCACATGTACATCACTTATATAAGAAGTGATAAGATTTCAATCTACAGTCTGTGAATTTTTGATACACATTAGAAACTACTTAGATTTGAACTAATCTTTACCTTTATTCCAGGATATCAGGCTCTAGGTGAGTGATCACATCATCGTGATTATCTGGGTCATGAAGTCTTTTTTTTTACAGTTCTTCTGTGTATTCTTGCTACCTCTTCTTAATATCTTCTGCTTCTGTTAGGTCCATACCATTTCTGTCTTTTATTGAGCCCATCTTTGCATGAAATGTTCCCTTGGTATCTCTACTTTTCTTGAAGAGATCTCTAATCTTTCCCATTCTATTGTTTTCCTCTATTTCTTTGCATTGATCACTGAGGAAGTCTTTCTTATCTCTTCTTGCTATTCTTTTTTTTTTTTTTTTAATTTTTTTAAAAAATTTATTTTATTTTTAAACTTTACAATATTGTATAAGTTTTGCCAAACATCGAAATGAATCCGCCACAGGTATACCTGTGTTCCCCATCCTGAACCCTCTTCCCTCCTCCCTCCCCATACCCTCCCCCTAGGTCGTCCCAGTGCACCAGCCCCAAGCATCCAGTATCGTGCATCGAAGCTGGACTGGCGACTCGTTTCATACATGATACTATACCTGTTTCAATGCCATTCTCCCATATCATCCCACCCTCTCCCTCTCCCACAGAGTCCATAAGACTGATCTATACATCAGTGTCTCTTTTGCTGTCTCGTACACAGGGTTATTGTTACCATCTTTCTAAATTCCATATATATGCGTTAGTATACTGTATTGGTGTTTTTCTTTCTGGCTTACTTCACTCTGTATAATAGGTTCCAGTTTCATCCATCTCATTAGAACTGATTCAAATGTATTCTTTTTAATGGCTGAGTAATACTCTATTGGTTATATGTACCACAGCTTTCTTATCCATTCATCTGCTGATGGGCATCTAGGTTGCTTCCATGCCCTGGCTATTATAAACAGTGCTGCGATGAACACTGGGGTACACGTGTCTCTTTCCCCTCTGGTTTCCTCAGTGTGTATGCCCAGCAGTGGGATTGCTGGATCATAAGGCAGTTCTATTTCCAGTTTTTTTTTTTTTTTTGATGTGCAGAAGCTTTTAAGTTTAATTAGGTCCCATTTGTTTATTTTTGCTTTTATTTCCAATATTCTAGGAGGTGGGTCATAGAGGATCCTGCTGTGATGTATGTCAGAGAGTGTTTTGCCTATGTTCTCCTCTAGGAGTTTTATAGTTTCTGGTCTTACGTTTAGATCTTTAATCCATTTTGAGTTTATTTTTGTATATGGTGTTAGAAAGTGTTCTAGTTTCATTCTTTTACAAGTGGTTGACCAGATTTCCCAGCACCACTTGTTAAAGAGATTGTCTTTAATCCATTGTATATTCTTGCCTCCTTTGTCAAAGATAAGGTGTCCATATATGCGTGGATTTATCTCTGGGCTTTCTATTTTGTTCCATTGATCTATATTTCTGTCTTTGTGCCAGTACCATACTGTCTTGATAACTGTGGCTTTGTAGTAGAGCCTGAAGTCAGGTAGGTTGATTCCTCCAGTTCCATTTTTCTTTCTCAAGATCGCTTTGGCTATTCGAGGTTTTTTGTATTTCCATACAAATTGTGAAATTATTTGTTCTAGCTCTGTGAAGAATACTGTTGGTAGCTTGATAGGGATTGCATTGAATCTATAAATTGCTTTGGGTAGTATACTCATTTTCACTATATTGATTCTTCCAATCCATGAACATGGTATATTTCTCCATCTATTAGTGTCCTCTTTGATTTCTTTCACCAGTGTTTTATAGTTTTCTATATATAGGTCTTTAGTTTCTTTAGGTAGATATATTCCTAAGTATTTTATTCTTTTCGTTGCAATGGTGAATGGAATTGTTTCCTTAATTTCTCTTTCTGTTTTCTCATTATTTGTGTATAGGAATGCAAGGGATTTCTGTGTGTTGATTTTATATCCTGCAACTTTACTATAATCATTGATTAGTTCTAGTAAATTTCTGGTGGAGTCTTTAGGGTTTTCTATGTAGAGGATCATGTCATCTGCAAATAGTGAGAGTTTTACTTCTTCTTTTCCAATTTGGATTCCTTTTATTTCTTTTTCTGCTCTGATTGCTGTGGCCAAAACTTCCAAAACTATGTTGAATAGTAATGGTGAAAGTGGGCATCCTTGTCTTGTTCCTGACTTGAGAGGAAATGCTTTCAATTTTTCACCATTGAGGATAATGTTTGCTGTGGGTTTGTCATATATAGCTTTTATTATGTTGAGGTATGTTCCTTCTATTCCTGCTTTCTGGAGAGTTTTCATCATAAATGGGTGTTGAATTTTGTCAAAGGCTTTCTCTGCATCTATTGAGATAATCATATGGTTTTTGTTTTTCAATTTGTTAATGTGGTGTATTACATTGATTGATTTGTGGATATTGAAGAATCCTTGCATCCCTGGGATAAAGCCCACTTGGTCATGGTGTATGATCTTTTTAATGTGTTGTTGGATTCTGATTGCTAGAATTTTGTTAAGGATTTTTGCATCTATGTTCATCAGTGATATTGGCCTGTAGTTTTCTTTTTTTGTAGCATCTTTGTCAGGTTTTGGTATTAGGGTGATGGTGGCCTCATAGAATGAGTTTGGAAGTTTACCTTCCTCTGCAATTTTTTGAAAGAGTTTGAGTAGGATAGGTGTTAGCTCTTCTCTAAATTTTTGGTAGAATTCAGCTGTGAAGCCGTCTGGACCTGGGCTTTTGTTTGCTGGAAGATTTTTGATTACAGTTTCAATTTCCGTGCTTGTGATAGGTCTGTTAAGATTTTCTATTTCTTCCTGGTCCAGTTTTGGAAAGTTGTACTTTTCTAAGAATTTGTCCATTTCTTCCACGTTGTCCATTTTATTGGCATAGAATTGTTGATAGTAGTCTCTTATGATCCTTTGTATTTCTGTGTTGTCTGTTGTGATCTCTACATTTTCATTTCTAATTTTATTGATTTGATTTTTCTCCCTTTGTTTCTTGATGAGTCTGGCTAATGGTTTGTCAATTTTATTTATCCTTTCAAAGAACCAGCTTTTGGCTTTGTTGAGTTTTGCTATGGTCTCTTTTGTTTCTTTTGCATTTATTTCTGCCCTAATTTTTAAGATTTCTTTCCTTCTACTAGCCCTGGGGTTCTTCATTTCTTCCTTTTCTAGTTGCTTTAGGTGTAGGGTTAGGTTATTTATTTGACTTTTTTCTTGTTTCTTGAGGTATGCCTGTATTGCTATGAACTTTCCCCATAGGACTGCTTTTACAGTGTCCCACAGGTTTTGGGTTGTTGTGTTTTCATTTTCATTTGTTTCTATGCAAATTTTGATTTCTTTTTTGATTTCTTCTGTGATTTGTTGGTTATTCAGCAGCATGTTGTTCAGCCTCCATATTTTGGAATTTTTAATAGTTTTTCTCCTGTAATTGAGATCTAATCTTACTGCATTGTGGTCAGAAAAGATGCTTGGAATGATTTCTATTTTTTTGAATTTACCAAGGCTAAATTTATGGCCCAGGATGTGATCTATCCTGGAGAAGGTTCCATGTGGCTTGAGAAAAAGGTGAAATTCAACTCTTTTGGGATGAAATGTCCTATAGATATCAATTAGGTCTAACTGGTCTATTGTATCATTTAACGTTTGTGTTTCCTTGTTAATTTTCTGTTTAGTTGATCTATCCATAGGTGTGAATGGGGTATTAAAGTCTTGCACTATTATTGTGTTATTGTTAATTTATCCTTTCATACTTGTTAGCATTTGTCTTACATATTGTGGCGCTCCCGTGTTGGGTGCATATATATTTATAATTGTTATATCTTCTTCTTGGATTGATCCTTTGATCATTATGTAGTGACCATATTTGTCTCTTTTCACAGCCTTTGTTTTAAAGTCTATTTTATCTGATACAAGTATTGCTACTCCTGCTTTCTTTTGGTCCCTATTTGCATGGAAAATCTTTTTCCAGCCCTTCACTTTCAGTCTGTATGTGTCCCCTGTTTTGAGGTGGGTCTCTTGTAGACAACATATGTAGGGATCTTGTTTTTGTATCCATTCAGCCAGTCTTTGTCTTTTGGTTGGGGCATTCAACCCATTTACGTTTAAGGTAATTACTGATAAGTATGATCCCGTTGCCATTTACTTTATTGTTTTGGGTTCGAGTTTATACACCATTTTTGTGTTTCCTGTCTAGAGAATATCCTTTAGTATTTGTTGGAGAGCTGGTTTGGTGATGCTGAATTCTCTCAGCTTTTGCTTGTCCGAGAAGCTTTTGATTTCTCCTTCATATTTGAATGAGATCCTTGCTGGGTACAATAATCTGGGCTGTAGGTTATTTTCTTTCATCACTTTAAATATGTCTTGCCATTCCCTCCTGGCTTGAAGAGTTTCTATTGAAAGATCAGCTGTTATCCTAATGGGAATTCCCTTGTGTGTTATTTGTTTTTTCCCTTGCTTCTTTTAATATTTGTTCTTTGTGTTTGATCTTTGTTAATTTGATTAATATGTGTCTTGGGGTGTTTCGCCTTGGGTTTATCCTGTTTGGGACTCTCTGGGTTTCTTGGACTTGGGTGATTATTTCCTTCCCCATTTTAGGGAAGTTTTCAACTATTATCTCTTCGAGTATTTTCTCATGGTCTTTCTTTTTGTCTTCTTCTTCTGGAACCCCTATGATTCGAATGTTGTAGCGTTTAATATTGTCCTGGAGGTCTCTGAGATTGTCCTTATTTCTTTTAATTCGTTTTTCTTTTATCCTCTCTGATTCATTTATTTCTACCATTCTATATTCTAATTCACTAATCCTATCTTCTGCCTCTGTTATTCTACTATTTGTTGCCTCCAGAGTGTTTTTAATTTCATTTATTTCATTATTCATTATATATTGACTCTCTTTTATTTCTTCTAGGTCCTTGTTAAACCTTTCTTGCATCTTCTCAATCTTTGTCTGCAAGCTGTTTATCTGTGATTCCATTTTGATTTCAAGATTTTGGATCAATTTCACTATCATTATTCGGAATTCTTTATCAGGTAGATTCCCTATCTCTTCCTCTTTTGTTTGGTTTGGTGGGCTTTTATCCTGTTCCTTTATCTGCTGGGTATTCCTCTGTCTCTTCATCTTGTTTAAATTGCTGCATTTGGGGTGTCCTTTCTGTATTCTGGCAGTTTGTGGAGTTCTCTTTATTGTGGCGTTTCCTCGCTCTGTGTGGGTTTGTACAGGTGGCTTGTCAAGGTTTCTTGGTTAGAGAAGCTTGTGTCGGTGTTTTGGTGAGTGGAGCTGTATTTCTTCTCTCTGGAGTGCAATGAAATGTCCAGTAATGAGTTATGGGATGTCTATGGTTTTGGGGTGACTTTCGGCTGCCTGTATCTTGGAGCTCAGGGCTGTGTTCCTTGCTGCTGGAGAATTTGCTTGGTATGTCTTGCGCTGAAACTTGTTTCACCCAGAGAGGTTTACAGCATTATATGGAGAAGAAAAGAGTGAGGAGGGAGTTAGAGGTGACCCGAATGAGATGAGGTGGAATTAATAGAGCAGAAAGTGGGCTATTCAGTAATCTCTTCCTTATGTGCACTCCACAACTGGACTGCTCAGAGTTGTTCACAGAGTTATACAGAGAAGAGAAGAAGGAGGAAGGTGGCAGAGGTGGCCAGGAGGATAGATGGGGGGAATGAAAAGGAGGGAGACAGATCCAGCCAGTAATCAGTTCCCTAAGTGTTCTCCACCGTCTGGAACACACAGAAATTCACAGAGTTGCGTAGAGTAGAGAGGGGTTAGGGAGGAGACACAGGTGACCTGGTGGAGAAAAAGGAGAGTCCAAAGGGAGAGAGAGCAGTTAAGCCAGTAATCTCGCTCCCTAGTGAAAAATGGGTCCTGAAGATTGGGTTCTTAAAGGTACAAAATTGGTAACAAATACATAAAAGCAAAAATTAAAAATCCAGAGTAGAGTTTGGAATTTCAAAAATACGATGTTGAGGAAAAGAAGAAGGAAAAGAAAGAGATAAAAAACGAACAAACAAAAACAAACAAGGTTGCAAAAAGTATAAAGAAAATATAGGTACAAAATTGATAACTAATACCAAAAAGCAAAAGTTAAAAATCTAGAGTAGAGTTTGGAATTTCAAAAATACAATTGTAAAAAAAGAAGAAGAAAAAGAAAGAGAGAGAAAAAAAAACCAAACAAGAACAAAGTCGCATAAATTGTAAAAAAAAAAAAATACAGGTACAAAATTGATAACAAATACCAAAAAGCATAAATTAAAAATCTAGAGTAGAGTTTGGAATTTCAGATATACAATGTTATTTAAAAGAAGAAGAGAAAGAAACTGAGAAAAATAAAAAGAAAAAATAAAAAAGGGTCACAGAAATTATAACAACAACAAAATATATATATATATATAGGTACAAAATTGATAACAAATACCAAAAAGCTAAAATTAAAAATCTAGAGTAAAGTTTGGAATTTCAAAAATACAATGTTAAAGAAAAGAAGAAAAAAAAAGGTAAAAAAAGGTAAAAAATTATTTAAAAATATATATATATATGAAGTTTGCTTTAAAAAAAATAGGGTCTTCTTTTTTTTTTGCAAAGTAATCGGTTGTAAAAGTGGAAATTAAAGGAATAATAGAGGGCTTAAAATTTTTTTTAAAAAAATTAAAAAAAATAATTTAAAAAAAAAGAAAGAAAGAATGATCATACAAATAGTAAAAATATATTTACAACTTTCTCCAGTTTTGTTGTGAGTATTGTGGGTTCAGTTCATTTTTGGCTAGTTCCTTGGTCCGACTTATATTTCTCAAGATCTATAGGCCCCTTCCTATGTAGTTGGTAGTAACCATAGGGTTTTAATCTATTGCCTGTAGCTTCCAAGGCAGTTCCCTCTGTTATAGCTTCTTCTGTTTGCTGGTCTCTTCAGTGTCTGGTTTCTGCCCTGACACAAAGGGGACGGTGGAGGACACTTTTTTTTTTTTGTTTGTTTAGGCTCACTTGTTCAGTTACGCTGAAGGAAGGTAGGGAGGGATGCTGCAAACAAATAACACTGGCGTGTGCTCGCAGTGCCTCAGCCACACTAGGTCTGCCCCCCGTTCACAGCGCGTGTAGCCTCTCTGCCCACACTGCTCAGGCTCTAAGTTGCTCCACCGGGAACCATCCGCGGCCGGCCCTGGGCTGCCTGTACTTCCCAGGTCCAAGCCGCTCAGGTTCAGGCACTCGGGTAGGTTCAGGCACTCGGGTAGTCCTCAGAGGCGCATACTCTTGGTTGGGCCTGCGTTTTGTGCCCTTCCCAGATCCGAGCAGCTCAGGTGATGAGGTGTTTTGCGCGCACGATTGCTGCGACTTATCGCCTCCCTGTCGCTCGGTTATCTAGGTGTGCACTGGCACACCTTCTCAGACAGATGTTGACCGTCCAGACCCCCAAGAAGTTTTAGTTAGCAAAGAAGCCTGCTTACAGTTTTATAGATAATGTCTCTCTGGGGCTGCGATTGTCCCCTTCCGGCTCTGGCTGCCTATCACCGGAGGGGGATGGTCTGCCACCAGCTATCTCTGTTCAGTCCTTTGTTCCGTGCTCAGGCCTGGCGGTGTCATAGGTTAGGGCTGGCTTTTCGCGTGGTAGATATCCCACAGTCTGGTTTGCTAGCCCAAATTATTTCGCTCTGATAGCGCTTGGGGTATTCAGGCCAGATTCTTGTGATGCAGCCCGCACCACGCCTCCCTGCCCAGCCCCCGCTTGCTAATGGTGGATGCAGGCGTCTGCGCTGCTTCTCCGCTGGGGGAGTTACCATAGGGCTCACAATGTGTGGGGTTTAATTGTTTATTTATTTTTCCTCCCTGTTATGTTGCCCTCTGTGCTTCCAAGGCTCGGCACAGATTCGGCAGTGAGAAGGTTTCCTGGTGTTTGGAAACTTCTCTCTTTTTAAGACTCCCTTACCGGGATGGAACTCCATCCCCTCCCTCTTTTGTCCCTTTTTTTTGTCTTTTATATTTTTTCCTACCTCCTTTCGAAGACTTGGGTTGCTGTTCTGGGTGCCTGATGTCCTCTGCCGGCATTCAGAAGTTGTTTTGTGGAATTTACTCGGCATTTAAATGTTCTTTTGATGAATTTGTGGGGGAGAAAGTGTTCTCCCCGTCCTACTCCTTCGCCATCTTAGATACTCCCCTCTTCTTGCTATTCTTTGGAACTCTGCATTCAGATACTTATATCTTTCCTTATTTCCTTTGCTTTTCACTTCTCTTCTTTTCAGAGCTATTTGTAAGGCCTCCCCAGAAAGCCATCTTGCTTTTTTGCATTTCTTTTCCATGGGGATGGTCTTGATCCCTGTCTCCTGTACAATGTCACAAACCTCATTCCATAGTTTATCAGGTACTCTATCTATCAGATCTAGGCCCTTAAATCTATTTCTCACTTCCACTGTATAATCATAAGGGATTTGATTTAGGTCATACCTGAATGATCTAGTGGTTTTCCCTACTTTCTTCACTATAAGTCTGAAGTTGGCAATAAGGAGTTCATGATCTGAGCCAGAGTCAGCTCCTGGTCTTGTTTTTGTTGACTGTATAGAGCTTCTCCATCTTTGACTGCAAAGAATATAATCAATCTGACTTCAGTGTTGACCATCTGGTGATGTCCATGTGTAGAGTCTTCTCTTGTGTTGTTGGAAGAGGGTGTTTGCTATGACCAGTGCATTTTCTTGGCAAAACTTTATTAGTCTTTGCCCTGCTTCATTCTGTATTCCAAGGCCAAATTTGTCTGTTACTCCAGGTGTTTCTTGACTTCCTACTTTTGCATTCCAGTCCCCTATAATGCAAAGGACATCTTTTTTGGGTGTTAGTTCTAAAAGGTCTTGTAGGTCTTCATAGAACCGTTCAACTTCAGCTTCTTCAGCATTACTGGTTGGGGCATAGACTTGGATTACTCTGATATTGAATGGTTTACCTTGGAAATGAACAGAGATCATTCTGTCGTTTTTGAAATTGCATCCAAATACTGCATTTCGAATTATTTTGTTGACCATGATGGCTACTCCATTTCTTCTGAGGGATTCCTTCCCACAGTAGTAGATATAATGCTCGTCTGAGTTAAATTCACCCATTCCAGTCCATTTCAGTTCGCTGATTCCTGGAATGTCGACGTTCAGTCTTGCCATCCCGTTTGACCACTTCCAATTTGCCTTGATTCATGGACCTGACATTTCAAGTTCCTATGCAATATTGCTCTTTACAGCATCAGACTTTGCTTCTCTCACCAGTCACATCCACAACTGCGTATTGTTTTTGCTTTGGCTCCATCCCTTCATTCTTTCTGGAGTTATTTCTCCACTGATCTCCAGTAGTATATTGGGCACCTACTGACCTGGGGAGTTCCTATTTCAGTTCAGTTCAGTTCAGTCACTCAGTCATGTCTGACTCTTTGCAACCCCATGAATCGCAGCATGCCAGGCCTCCCTGTCCATCACCAACTCCCAGAGTTCACTCAGACTCATGTCCATCGAGTCAATGATGCCATCCAGCCATCTCATTATCCGTCGTCCCCTTCTCCTCCTGCCCTCAATCCCTTCCAGCATCAGAGTCTTTTCCAATGAGTCAACTCTTCACATGAGGTGGCCAAAGTACTGGAGTTTCAGCTTTAGCATCATTCCTTCCAAAGAAACACCAAGGCTGATTTCCTTCAGAATGGACTAGTTGGATCTCCTTACAGTCCAAGGGACTCTCAAGAGTCTTCTCCAACACCACAGTTCAAAAGCATCAATTCTTTAGTGCTCAGCCTTCTTCACAGTCCAACACTCACATCCATACATGACCACAGGAAAAACCATAGCCTTGACTAGACGGACCTTTGTTGGCAAAGTAATGTCTCTGCTTTTGAATATGCTATTTAGGTTGGTCATAACTTTACTTCCAAGGAGTAAGGGTCTTTTAATTTCATGGCTGCAGTCGCCATCTGCAGTGATTTTGGAGCCCAAAAAAATAAAGTCTGACACTGTTTCCACTATTTCCCCATCTATTTCCCATGAACTGATGGGACCGGATGCCATGATCTTTGTTTTTTGAGTGTTGAGCTTTAAGCCAACTTTTTACTCTCCTCTTTCACTTTCATCAAGAGGCTCTTTAGTTCCTCTTCACTTTCTGCCATAAGGGTGGTGTCATCTGCATATCTGAGGTTATTGATATTTCTCACGGCAGTCTTGATTCCAGCTTGTGCTTCTTCCAGTCCAGCATTTCTCATGATGTACTCTGCATAGACGTTAAATTAGCAGGGTGACAATATACAGCCTTGACGTACTCATTTTCCTATTTGGAACCAGTCTGTTGTTCCATGTCCAGTTCTAACTGTTGCTTCCTGACCTGCATACAGATTTCTCAAGAGGCAGGTCAGGTGGTCTGGTATTCTCATCTCTTTCGGGATTTTCCACAGTTTGTTGTGATTTACACAGTCAAGGGCTTTGACATAGTCATAAAACAGAAGTAGATGCTGTGGATGTTGGCGATTGGATCTCTGGTTCCTCTGCCTTTTCTAAATCCAACTTGAACATCTGAAAGTTCATGGTTCATGTACCGTTGAAGCCTGGCTTGGAGAATTTTGAGTATCACTTTATTAGTGTGTGAGATGAGAGCAATCATGCGGTAGTTTGAGCATTCTTTGGCATTGCCTTTCTTTAGGATTGGAATGAAAACTGACCTTTTCCAGTCCTGTGGCCACTGCTGAGTTTTCCAAATTGATGGCATATTGAGTGCACCACTTTCACAGCATCATCTTGCTACCATTTTGAAATATCTACCCTTAAATAAATGGGAGGTGAAAGTAAATGCATCCCAAAAAATGAAATTGGGCTAATAATCAGTTAAGCTTGTTCCTTTTCTTATATCTTGTATTTTATTCTTTGGCATTAAAAATATCCATTTCATAATTATGTTTGCTAGATTAATTGACAAATCTTCACAAAGTTGTGGTAAGGTTTTTCATGAGCAACATGCTTCACATGTTCTCATCTGTTTAAAGCTATTGTCTTTGCTTCTTTTCTCTTTCCACTACATTGAACACAGTGCCTCTGCTCCCCCACTCCTAGCCATTTTTTTCTCATTAAGATTGCAGGTTCATGAGTTCCATTATTTAAGCTCAGACATAGAGAAAAGATGTAATTGAGGTCCTTCTTAAAAAAGTAGAGCTCATAAAAATATGTTTCTTTTCTTTCTTTATTTTTTTTGTGTGTGTGGTCTCTCATCTTTCCCATGGACTGAATAGGAGTAGTCTGTGGCAGATCCCCCTGTACTCACACTCTGATACACAGCTGGTGAATTGTTTAGCACTCAGCTTGTAGCCTGATCTGCACCAACACCCAGAGCTGGGGCCAGGGCACATAGCTTCTGTCATAGCTGCATGCAGAAAACACACAAGGGGGGGTGGGGGGGTGGGGGGGTGGGGGGGCGGGTCCTGGTGGGCTGCCGTCTATGGGGTCACACAGAGTCGGACACGACTGAAGCGACTTAGCAGCAGCAGCAGCTTTCTGTATATATGCAAAATCTTACATTTCCATTATCTATTTAACTATAATTTCTAATTGATTAAGTTATTTTGCATTTTCATAAAAAAAGAAACATCACAATATATCTCCTGTCTGAGGATTTTTTTTCTCTATTTGTTGACAACACAAGGACACAAACACTCAAATTCACGTTTTGTATCTAGACTACTGGAGAGTGATTATTTTTTCAAATGATAATCCAAAAACGTACCACATATTCAAGCATTAAAAAAAAGTTTGTTTTGGTTTTCATTAATCTAATTCAATTGCAATTTATTTTATTAATATTCTTTAGAATATTCTTATTCAACAAAGAATTGAACAAAAATGAATTTATCATAAGAAAATGTTTGGTCAAGACATCCTTATTCCCTGATCATTTGGTTCAGGTTTCATAATTTAGTATCTATCCCTGAGGCTATCTTTTAGAAATGATATTTTAAAAGTTTCATTCCCATAAAATTCAAAGAAACATGTTTTTTTAGTAGAAAAACTCTATTTTTCAGTTCTGCCATAGTTTCAACTGTAATATAAAATAGGTTATATTTTGAGGGGGAAAAGAATGCATTCAGTGAGAGATCTACACTCCTCATTAATGTTACTGCTTTATTTTCTGGGCTGAATCCTGTCTATTACTCTCCTGTATTCAGATATTCAGATAAATTATCTACTTTCACAAGCTCAGTGAAGCATTATTTGTTGTATACTTTTGCATATTTGGCAACTCTGAAATATTCTTAAGAATATATGGGTTTCTTGTTAAGAACCTTCCGCAAATGAATAGGAGGGAACATTTTTTGGTTTCTCTACTATTGTAGAAAATATCATATAATAATAATCACAATTATCATTTATCTTCTTCCTTTCAATTATTTCTTCTTTAAACATTACACTGAAAATACATTCACACTCAAGTGCTTTAAGTAGCATTCACCATTTTTTTCTGATTTTTAATACAAATGTTGTCATAATTGCTGCCTTGTATACCAAACTATCTTAAAATAGATGCAGCAACTTCCAGTTTTAGTTTTTCAAAACACAGAAACAAGCAAGAAATAAAGTAACTGGAGCATCTTCAAAGGATATCAAATCAATACGTTCACCTTTAGCTTTTCAATTTAGCTGTAAGGACGCTTGGGCTTATGTTTTACTTTTGATAAGAGTCAATGCTTGCTTTCCAAATGTCGCTATTGCTTTACTTTCATGACTCATAATTCTGTAGTAGCATGTGTAATGCTCTTTGTGCACATATTTTGGTGATGGTGCTACCTAATTACTAAATGAGGATACTATCACTAGGACACAGCAAGCTACTACTAACTCCCCTTACCTGCAAAGGTTTCCTACAGGCTTCCCTTTCCCCTAAAAATTGGTGGATTGTTTACAGCTACTGTTGTGTTGTTGTTTAGTGGCTAAGCGGTGTCTGACTCTTTTGCGACCTCATGGACTGCAGTCCACCAGGCTCTTCTGTCCATTGGATTTTCCAAACAAGCATACTGGAGTAGGTTGCCATTTCCTATCTAATATAGGGGAGGGAAAAATAATGTTCCCTCTACCTTTCCTAATTCCTGGATGAGAACCCTAGGTGGCTCAGTCTATAAAGAATCGGCCTTCAATGCAGGAAACCACCTCCAATGCAGGAGACTCAGGTTCCATCCCTGGGTCAGGAAGATCCCCTGGAGTAGGGAATGGCAACCCTCTCCAGTATTCTTGCCTGGGAAATCACATGGACAGAGGAGCCTGTCCAAGGACAGGGGAGCCTTCGTGGGGTCATGAAGAGTTGGATATGACTTAGCGACTAAACTACTCCCCCCACACACGTAACAAAAGACAGATTAACAAAAGAAAAACAGACAGAACTTTATTAACACGTATATTTCATGTATACATGGGAGATACCCAGGAAAACTAACTCCCCAAGATGGCCCAAGCCGTCACCTTAAGTAAATTCCATCTTTAGTTAAAAACAGAATAAAGATGTTGTAAGTGGGGAACCGGTCCTGGGAGGTGGCCAGGAAAAGCACAGTAGACAAGGGTAAGGTTTGTTATGCAGATTTAAGTAAACATCTTGTCCATTGATAAGGTTCTCTTCTGATTTAGAGTTTTTCTTCTCTTCCTGGTACAGAAAGGGAACCACATACAAGTGGACATTTACTCTATAAATGTAAATTTCCCTTATGAAAGAGTAACTTCACTGTTTTCAGAGCTTCTTCTGTGTCTGCTGCCTCTCAAGATAATTAGCTCAAAATAATCCATATGCTAAAGAGGCATATTTTGGAGTGGCATGTTCTGCTACATCTCACTACCTTAGTTTAGTTTGTGTGGGAGGCTTTGGAGTCTATTTAACTCTACATGTAGAATTTGAGTAGTCTCTGAACTGAATACTCATTTTAAAATATGTGACAAAATGAAAAGCCAGTATACACATACACAACCACAGTATGTATACCAGGGTTTTTAGTGATATAAGAAAAAAATTAATGCACTCCATTTCTGTTCATGCACCCCATGAACAGAAATTCAACTCTTAGTGCATCTCTATTGCTCTGTATTGGAAAATAATAGAGAGCAAGTTCTCTGGGTGTGTACACTTAGGGATAAGGGAATCATTGGCACAGATTCCCTTGGATGATACAGTTGTAAAGCTACAATTGCACATTTATCTAATTTGTTATTATTAATATAGGAAGGCAAAATACAGGACCACTTAGTTCCATAAAGGCAGAAGTCAGCATTTTGGATTGTCATCACAAGCAAGTATGTGAACTGAGTTCATTACAGTTCACAGTTTTTAGATGTTCCACATGGTCAATGCCTAAAAGCAATCAATCAAGTTGCTATGTCTGGTGTTCCTGAAGATTTTTGGATACTTTTCAGGAATATGCTTAAGAATAATGCTTGGTTGTAGAGGAAAAGAAGAATACAGAGAATGTGATTTCCATATTAATATATATGGAAAGGAATGCTCCTAGAAAGAAACATCATCTCATATGCTTCATTCATTCATTCACTTATTCAATAAATACATATTGAACCAGATACTGTTCTACATTGTGTGAATACAACAGTGAATAAAGAACACAAAAAATCCCTGTCCTCATGGAACTTATATTCTAGTGAGGGAAGATGGATCATATACAAAAGAAGTAAGTAAAATGAATAGTGTAAGTGATAAGTGTTATGGAGAAAAAAATATGAAGGGAGATAAGAAGTTGTGTGTTGTGGGAAGTTGTAATGTTAAATAGAATGGTCAGGAAATTCCTTGATGAGAAGACATTTTGAAACCTTTAGATAGCATTTTGGGGGACACCAAAAAGCTCCAGTCCTTTATGTCTCCGCACAGGAAAAATTCAGTGAGAGACAAAGTAATAGACAAGAAGTGATTTATTAGAATAGGAAGCTTGTGAGGCTTACAAGCAGGCAGAGGAGAGGGTGCCATGCCGATAACTTAGTGGACTACAGTTTTATAATCAAAGGAAAATATGGAGGGAGAAAAGATCATCTTCTTCCTCATTCTTGAACAGGAGATCAGAGTATTAAATGTTGGGGAAGGGAAGGAGGGAAAGTTGTGCATGACTAGGATGAAGCTATCATAACATTTTTGGCTCTTTATGTGACTAAGGTGGGAAGCCGTTTGCAGAGTTTTGAACAGAGGAGTGAAGTGGTGATTTGACTTATGTTTTAAACATGAATCATTCTGGTTTCTGTTTTGAGAAAAGACTCTAGAGGGCAAGAGTGGAAGCGGTAAATAAGGAGACCCATTATGCAGGTGATAGATGATGGTCATTTGGAACATCACATTGTAAAGTGGTTGGATTTGGAGTATATTTTGAAGGAGCAAAGTTGCATGTGGAGTGTGAGAGAAATGAAGATAACAAGATTGTCAAATGTTCTACATATTTTTAAGTTATCCCTCATTTTAAATATTAGAAATATTTCTAAAAAGTTGTGTCTATAACTGATTCACATTTGAAAGTTATCAGAGTAATTTATTATCAACAATAAATAAACTATGAATTTATAAGAAAAATATTTTTAAAATAATTTATTGATTCCTTAATTTCTGATTTTGGTGTCATTGTTTATATATATTATTGATTTTTCTAAAAACAGTATATAAAATGTAAGTAAATGTAAAATGTAAGCAAAATGTAAGATCCATTTATTTAATTTTTATAACCTTATTAAAGTATGATTGACAAAAATGGTATATATTTAGGTTATACATGTGATTTTTTTAAATATGTGCAACATGATGATTTAATATACATATACATCATGAAATGATTACTAAAATGACATTAATTAACACATCCATCACTTCACTTAAGATCTACTGTCTTAGCAAATTTTTGGTATGCAGTGACTTTTCACTTTCATGCATTGGAGCAGGAAATGGCAACCCACTCCAGTGTTCTTGCCTGGAGAATCCCAGGGACCGGGGAGGCTGGTGGGCTGCCGTCTATGGGGTCACACAGAGTCAGACATGACTGAAGCGACTTAGCAGCAGCAGCAGCAGCAGCAGAGTATTATTAACTATAATCACCATACTGTGCATTAAATCTCCAGAAATTATTCATCTTATAACGGGAAGTTTGTACTCTTTGACTAACATCTACTCATAACTCCCACACTCTAGCCACTGATAACCAGGGTTCTACTCTCTGATTCTCTGAGTTCAACTTTTTCACATTCCACATATAAGGGATATCATACAGTATTTGTCTTTCTGTGTCTGGCTTATTCACTTAGCATAATGTCCTCCAGGCCCATTCATGTTGTTGTGTTAGAATTTCTTTCATTTTTATGGCTGAATAATATTCCATTGGGTTTGTATAACATATATGTTTATATATATATATATGTATGTGTGTGTGTGTGTGTGTTTGTGTGTGAGTTGCTCAGTCATGTCCAACTCTTTGCAGCCTCATGGACTGTAGTCTCTGTCCATGGAACTCTCCAGGCAAGAATACTAGAGTGAGTAGCCTTTCCCTCCTCCAGGGGATCTTCCCCACCCAGGGGTCGAACCCGGCTCTCCTGCATTGGCAGGCGAATTCTTTATCATCTGAGCCATCGGGAAAGCCCATGTTCTACATAATATGGCATAGGAAGAGTCTAGCTGGCTGCTAAGGCTGTATCTTACAGGATTCTATACATGGCAGCGGGGTGGAGAGTCATAGTGCACACAGACTCTACTTATGAGGGACTTGAGGGGCAATGTTCACAATGAAAAACATGATAGATAAAAGTCTCCTTTGGTATAAAAGAAGTATGAGGGACAAAATTATCTTAATAGGTTACTGTAATCCAATTATGATAATTAGATACATCCACTCTTTCTGTAGGGATGAAGCTGTCAAAAAGAACAGAATCTTTCTTTAGTCCTCTCAATTGCATGGCACTGAGGAAATGGACAAATTGTTATACTTCGCATACCTTACTTTGAAGGGCGTGCGTGCTGTCACATCAGACTTTTCGAGACCCCATGGACTGTAACCAACCAGGCTCCTCTGTCCATGGGATTCTTCAGGAAAGAATATTGGGGTGTGTTGCCATGCCCTACTCAAGGGGATCTTCCTGACAGGAGACCATGTCTCCTGCAGCTCCTGCATTGGCAGGCAGATTCTTTCCACTGAGCCTCCTGAGAAGCCCACTTTAATATATCTCTTTATCAATCATCAAGATTTCTCTTCCATTCAAATTTCCTCATGAAAGAAATGTTTAAAAAGCCTTAATAATAGTTGATTGTTATATTTAAAGTTGACACTTTCTTTTAAAGGGGGTGCTTCTGACTTAGGAAACTTCTAGTCCAATGTCAAAATACTCATAAGTCATTTCATACGTGGGCTATTTTCCTGAGACTATTTTCACGGGTGATTAATCTTATCCATTTAGTTTTATTTTAATTTTCCCATCAGGCCACAACATTCCTGACCTTATCCAAAAATATTGGGGGTATATTGTATTTGGAGCCTATAGTTCTTTTAATTGAGTACAGTTCACTTGGAGACTTTTTTAATGTATATAATGCATTTAAAACCACTGAAGGCTGTTCTATACATCAGTGTCTCTTTTGCTGTCTTGTACACTGGGTTATTGTTACCATCTTTCTAAATTCCACATATATGCGTTAGTATACTGTATTGATGTTTTTCCTTCTGGCTTACTTCACTCTGTATAATAGGCTCCAGTTTCATCCACCTCATTAGAACTGATTCAAATGTATTCTTTTTAATGGCTGAGTAATACTCCATTGTGTATATGTACCACAGCTTTCTTATCCATTCATCTGCTGATGGACATCTAGGTTGCTTCCATGTCCTGGCTATTATAAACAGTGCTGTGATGAACATTGGGGTACACGTGTCTCTTTCCCTTCTGGTTTCCTCAGTGTGTATGCCCAGCAGTGGGATTGCTGGATCATAAGGCAGTTCTATTTCCATTTTTTTAAGGAATCTCCACACTGTTCTCCATAGTGGCTGTACTAGTTTGCATTCCCACCAACAGTGTAAGAGGGTTCCCTTTTCTCCACACCCTCTCCAGCATTTATTGCTTGTAGACTTTTGGATCGCAGCCATTCTGACTGGTGTGAAATGGTACCTCATAGTGGTTTTGATTTGCATTTCTCTGATAATGAGTGATGTTGAGCATCTTTTCATGTGTTTGTTAGCCATCTGTATGTCTTCTTTGGAGAAATGTCTATTTAGTTCTTTGGCCCATTTTTTGATTGGGTCGTTTATTTTTCTGGAGTTGAGCTGTAGGAGTTGCTTGTATATTTTTGAGATTAGTTGTTTGTCGGTTGCTTCATTTGCTATTATTTTTCTCCCATTCTAAAGGCTGTCTTTTCACCTTGCTAATAGTTTCCTTTGATGTGCAGAAACTTTTAAGGTTAATTAGGTCCCACTTGTTTATTTTTGCTTTTATTTCCAATATTCTGGGAGGTGGGTCATAGAGGATCCTGCTGTGATATATGTCGGAGAGTGTTTTGCCTATGTTCTCCTCTAGGAGTTTTATAGTTTCTGGTCTTACGTTTAGATCTTTAATCCATTTTGAGTTTATTTTTGTGTATGGTGTTAGAAAGTGGTCTAGTTTCATTCTTTTACAAGTGGTTGACCAGATTTCCCAGCACCACTTGTTAAAGAGATTGTCTTTATAGAACAGTCTTATGGACTCTGTGGGAGAGGGAGAGGGTGGGAAGATTTGGGAGAATGGCATTGAAACATGTAAAATATCATGTAAGAAATGAGTTGCCAGTCCAGGTTCGATGCACGATACTGGATGCTTGGGGCTAGTGCACTGGGATGACCCAGAGGGATGGTATGGGGAGGGAGGAGGGAAGAGGGTTCAGGATGGGGAACACATGTATACCTGTGACGGATTCATTTTGATATTTGGCAAAACTAATACAATTATGTAAAGTTTAAAAATAAAATAAAATTAGAAAAAAAAATAAATAAAGAAGATGACCTCCAAAAAAAATAAAAAATAAAAAATAAAACCACTGAAGGGTTAAGACTTTCAAATTCTTAATTTTAGCTAAATACACCCTGAGTTTCCACCAGGTCTTACCCACACTAAGGTATATTCAAAAGCTCTTCCTCTGGGATTAGTCATGTCTCACTGACTTCACTTACTGATTAACAGTCTGAGTAAAGGTCAGTTGCTTTCAAGCAGGTCAATGAAGTATTTCCATGCATTTAACCAATTTCTCAATTCGTACTATGAAACCTGCCAAGGAAGGACTTTAAGTAGGAACCAAGACATATTTCTTTAGTTTCAATTCACTATATTAAATCCTGTCTTGCCTCAATTTAGTTAGCTTTTTAATGCTGAAAGGATAACCAAAAAAATGTTAGAAGTTTCCAAGTTAAAAATGCAACCATTTTATATTCCTCTAAAACAAAGAATGCAAAGCAAAACGGCCATTTAAGGACATCAATAGAAGTACTTTCCAATATTCCTTTATTAATATTTCTATGATTATAATTTATATATGCTATTTATATTTTGTGAGACTATTTTAGATTTCCAAAGCCTGTCATGTTTTATCTTTTCCATACTATAATCACTAGCTATACTTTGTAGTACTTGAAAAATTATATTGATGTGGATTTTAAAAATCGGGTAATTTTTAATATATCAGTTGCTTTGATAATATGTTCCTAAAGGTATAGAATGGTTTAAACTTGTTTTGAAGTTCAGAAACCGAGCATTACCTAAGTACTATGGCTGATCCTTTATATTTTAATGTGCAAACCTTTTAATGATGAATTTCAAAACCACTCTGTGGGAGTTACCATGGACACTAAGAGGCACTCCACTACCAAATCAGGTGGATAGAAAAAGAGCTCTTTTAATATATTTCAGGTATCTTCAGCCTTCCAGAACTGGTTCTGTCACTAATAAATGGGACTTAGCCTTAATTTTTCAGGAATTTTCTGACAGCATTTCAGCTACACATTTTTGTTTCATTCTCCTCTGCATTCTGTCTCAGTTCATATGTTAACTTTGTGAAAGGCCTTACAGTGAAGACACATGATAATTTCCTAAATGTTAGTTAGCTGAGACAATAAGGCCTATATTCAACATTGGGCTGGCAGATAAAGAAAGGAGAGATTTGCTCCTCCACAGAGAGACCTATTATATCTTGGAGAGAAAGACTTATTTATGCCTATACCCTTTCATCTGGTAAGTGTAAACCTGCATGCATTCTGCTTGTTGTAATTTTTGACTGTTGCTATGTATACTATAAAATCATGAATATGAAATCCATTCATGTTCTTTACAGGATCTTCTTTGATAGGGATTCATAATATAACCCACTAGATAGACTTATGAAGCCTAATCTCTGAAGAGGTTTGACATATCGAGGCTAGAATATCTTTATGCTATTATTTTTAGTATAACAAGTATTTTGCTTTCTAAAAATTTCTTTAAATGTAATGGAAAAAGTTAGGACATAATAGGATTGGCTGTTTACTTACTATACAATAACTAAACATTTTCATATATTATCAACTATTTTTCAAGCATTTAAGTAAATGTATATTATGTATTACAGTTTTGCTTCTATAATAGTGTTCTAAAGGTGATCAGTGATGTTGAGCTAACCAAGGTACTAACACAAATTTATGTCTTTTCCTCATTCTAGTCATTTAATTATTTTTATCTTTGGATGAACTAAAATTTTTATTACTATCAGACCTGAGTGCGTGTGTGCTCAGTTGCTTCAATCCTTTCGGACTCTATGACCCTGTGACACTCTGTGACTGAGTGTTAGTTGCTCAGTCGTGACTCTTTGTGATCCCATGGACTGTAGCCCGCCAGGCTCCTTTGTCCATGGGATTCTCCATGCAAGAATACTGAAGTGGGTTGCCATGCCCTCCTTCAGGGGATCTTCCCAACCCAGGGATCCAATTCACATCTCCTGCATCTTCTGTATTGTAGGCAGATTTTTTACACACTGAGCAACCTGGGAAGCCCGATTATTAGACCTACAAAAATTTAAATCCAATCTCTATGAATCACTCTAGTTTTAGAGATTAAGGCCTTTAAAATATAAAAATCAGCATAGTGTTATGTAGCATTATTCTTTCTTTTACCATATCAGTTACCTTTATTTAAGTCACTTGTTCAGAATTTTACCTATATTGGCAAGACTACTGTTTGTTTTCATTTCTATAGCATTAATGTACCAGCAGATACATTAGGAAGACAGGCAGACAGCTGGTAAACAGACTCATTCCCTGCCTCAGGGCTGACAGAACAATTCACCAAATTTATCTTTTCATAGTTCATTTCACATCATCACTATTTCCAAATCATCTGCTTTTGCCCTCTAAGAATTTGAGAGTGTCTAATATATAAAATCAGCTGAAAACAAAGTTGTACTGCATCAGTTTTTATATTAGTTGATAAGGTTTTCTTTTATGAAATTCTGTACTATGCTCCTTTTTTTTGATTGACTCATTTCCCTTTTATTTTTAATTATATCGTACAACTCTAATTTCAGAGGTTATTATTATGAAGGTTGTAAATAATATATTTTTAATATTCTGAATTATACATTTTCAGCATTAATTTCAATACATTAGAATTTTTAAATGACATTTTTTTATGGTTCCCTTTACATAAGATGTCTAGACTAGACAAACCCATAGCAATAGAAAGTAGATTAGAGATTGGGGAGAAAAGGGAGTGACTACTAATGAGTGCAGGTATCTTTTCTTCTTTATTTAAACTTTTTATTTTGTATTGGGGCATAGCTGATTAACAAACAATGCTGTAATAGTTTCAGGTGAACACTGAAGGGACTCATACATTAAATGACACTTTTATTAATCTTTCTGCTTTGGGTGAAATCAGAATCACAATTACAGAAATAGAGAGGATGTAGAAATTATTACCAAGTATTGAGGCAACTGGCAATCTCATGCAATTACATAGGAGGTGAAAAGTCAGGGTCACTGGATCCAGCCACAGCTGTAAATTATAATAGAATAGGGAGATAAAGTGGTGCTCTAGAGCCAAGAGCCGGAGAAGGCAATGGCACCCCACTCTAGTACTCTTGCCTGGAAAATCCCATGGACGGAGGAGCCTGGTAGGCTGCAGTCCGTGGGGTCGCTCAGAGTTGGACAGGACTGAGCGACTTCACTTTCACTTTTCACCTTCATGCATTGGAGAAGGAAATGGCAACCCACTCCAGTGTTCTTGCCTGGAGAATCCCAGGGACAGGGGAGCCTGGTGGGCTGCCGTCTATGGGGTTGCACAGAGTCGGACACAACTGAAGCTACTTAGCAGCAGCAGCAGAGCCAAGAGCAACAAGGCATCATCATAATAATGACAGCCCTATTTGTGGACCATCACTATGTTCTAGGCATTATACTCATTATGTAGCTATCACTTTTAATACTAAACACAGCAGTGGGTAAGTATGTGCCAGAGTCCCCATTTTGTGAATTCACTGTTCAGTCAACAAATACTAAGTAATAAAGATGTCCCAGGTTCTAGGGATAGCACAGTGAACCAGATTTTTGTCTTCATGGAGCTTATGATCTTGTGGTGATGAACCACTTACTGAGTCTTAGAAAGGTTGTATACCTAGCTTAAGATCAGTTAGTGTGGATCCACAATCACATATTTACTTTCTACTTTATATTATGGTGGCTGTGAAGTAGCACTCAGAAAGCAGGCAGTAGTCACAGGAAACTATGTGCAAGAGATCAAAGCTAGTTGGACTCTAGATAAGTGGATAAGTTTCCAGAATACTGGTACTGAAAGACAGAGCAAAAGGCATTCTGTGTACTAAAGAATGGGTTTTTTTTGTATACTGAATATTTGTTCATATTATTTCTTGTATTAGAACCCTTCAATGGCTCCACATTGCCTTTGGGGCAAAAGCCAAACTTTTATGATAATCTATGTGGCCCAGAGGGAGAAGGCAATGGCACTCCACTCCAGTACTTTTGCCTGGAAAATCCCATGGATGGAGGAGCCTGGTAGGCTGCAGTCCATGGGGTCCCTAAGAGTCAGACATGACTGAGCAACTTCACTTTCACTTTTCACTTTCATGCATTGGAGAAGGAAATGACAACCCACTCCAGTGTTCTTGCCTGGAGAATCCCATGGATGGAGGATCCTGGTGGGCTGCTCTGTATGGGGTCGCACAGAGTCAGACACAACTGAAGCGACTTAGCAGCAGCAGCAGCAGCAGCATGTGGGCCAGAGAGTGTGAACACTGTATGTACCATTTCAGTCATTTTGTATCTTTGCGGCACTTCTGCTCTGAAGTGCAAGTCACTCAGTCGTGTCTGACTCTTTGTGACCCTATGGACTATACAGTCCATAGAATTCTCTAGGCCAGAATACTAGAGTGAGTAGCCTTTCCCTTCTCCAAGGGATCTTCCCAATGCAGGGATCGAACCCAGGTCACTTGCATGGCAGGGGAATTCTTTACCAACTGAGCCACAGGAGAAGCCATGCTCTAGCCATTCTGAATTACCTTCATTTTCTTGATTGAGCATGCTGTCTCTTACCTCCTGCCCTTTGCACAAGCTCTTCCCTCCCTTGCCTTGCTAACTACTGCTAATGGCTGAAATCTCAGCTTAGATAGTATTTCCTCCAGAAAGTTTTCCCTGACTCCCAAGTTCAGTTAGGTGCCCTTTCTCTATGTCCCCTTAGTACCTTACACTTCCTCCACCACACCACTTATTATTCTATAACTGTGAGTGTGTGCTTAGTTGCTTCAGTCGTATCTGACTCTTTGTGAACCTGTGGACTGTAGCCCACCAGGTTTCTCTGTCCATGGAATTTTCCAGGCAAGAATACTGGAACATATTGCCATTTTCTCCTCCAGGGGATCTTCCCTACCCAGGGATCAAACCCATGTCTCTTGCATCTCTGGCATTGGCAGGTAGGTTCTTTACCACCAAGTCACTCTATAACTGTACTTTTACCCTTTACTCAGGACACTATAAATTCCACCAAGACAGGAATGCTGCTGCCTGTTGACCATTGTATCTCTACAATGTAGCACAATGTTCGGCACATAGTAGTTGCTTATAAATGAATGCTAAATGAAGGAAAGATCAGATAGACCAGGGATATCAGCTTTGGAGGCCCTGACATAATTTTAATGATTCAAAGCATTTTATATAAATTTATCAAACATGTAAGCTAGAAGAGATGCAAGAAGTCAGTTTACTGAACTCCCTACTCAATTTAAGAATTTCTGCTACATCGTACCTTAAAGAGAACTCTCTGTCCTCTATATATGAACACTTTCAGGGGTAAAAGTTCAGTATTTTGCAAGACAGTTGCTACTTCTATTGATGGCTATGCCTAATTGCTTTAAAAATATCTTCCTCATATTTGAACTTTACTGCTATAGCCTTCATCCATAGTTTAAGTTCTACCTTCTTAAACTACACAAACCTATGCTTTTCCTTTCTTGAGCAATTCAGATTCAATCTTTTCCTTTTTCCATATAAGAACCCTTACAAACAGTTGAAAGCCATTATGATGTACTTTGTAAATCATTAGTTGTCAAGCTTTAATATGCAAAATAATTGTCTAGAGGGCATGTTAAGAAACCCAGATCACCTAGTCCATTTCCCAGAGATACCGATTGGGCAGGTCTGGGATGGATCTTAGGAATCTGAAAAGTTAACAAGCATCCCAGATAATTTTGATGCAGATAAACTACTCATCAAGAAACACTGCCCAGGAAAATAAATTTAAAATTTTTCACAATGAATGATATTTGTAACACTTGATCTTCAAACTCCCTGGATATTTTTGTTCCTTCTCTTTAAGTGTAGCTCTCATGCTGGAACCAAATACCCAGTTGTATTTTGATGAACAAAAAGTAAAGTGAAGATAGTATCTCCTTTAACCTGATTCATGTACTTCTATTGAAATTGTACACAATTGTGTCACCAATTTTCAGTAGAGGTGTCACATTATTGACTGTGATTCTATTATTAACTAAAACCTGAAAAAGCTGGAATGAATTACAGGGAATGGATTACCCAAAGTCACAGAAAAGAGGAAAGAGGGAATGGGATGAGATGACAGTAGACAGAAGTATATCCTGAAGAGGGGTAGCAATGTATAGTATTTCCGCCAAAGGGGGCACATAGACTCCTCAAAGACTGAAGTTTCCTTCTCCCACTGCCCATAAGATTTCCTACTGCCAGCCATGTATAAGAGCTGGTGCTCACTATTACCTACTGATTCTCTCTCTGAAGTCAGCAGATAAGCAATCTGTTTAGCTCCTTATTAGAAAGCTAGTAGACCTACTTAACCTACAGTAAGAATCAGCATCCTGTAATCAGTCCTGCCACATCAGAAGAAGTTGGACCTTGGCACACGTCTTTGGAAATATTTTTGATCTCTAATAGACTACTGAGGATACCTTGGCATATTTGTTGAAGATGATCTAAAACTCTAAAAATAGCTATGAGCACAATTCTCCCACATGTATACAATTTGAATAGGTCTGGCAAGATGCTTTTAACCTGATAAAAATGTCATAGACTTTTGCAAATTGGCTTTACATGCTTCAATACACCCCACGTACAGATTAGCACTTTTTGTTATGATACCCAGGCTCTCTGCCCTCTACTCCAAACAGCAGGAAAAATTTATGAGCCAGAAAACCTTTCTTAGATTTGAACTTAAGGCAGTAAGCAGTGGAATTTAGTTGCTCACAAGGCTGGAGTCTGAGGCTCCCAGAAATTGCCAGGGACAGGGGGCAGTCACATTGAGGAAAATTCCAGGCTTGCAAATAACAAAGCTTTGGAAAATGGCAACTTTGTGCTAAATACAAAAATAGAGAGTGGATTCCAACTATGATGTGGAGAGAGGCAAGCTTTGAACATGAGTCTGAGAAAAAAAAAATCATTCTATTGTGGATGTTAGGATTAAATGACTTTGATTCTCATACAAATATATGTATGCCTCAAACGGGGTTGGGAGCAAAATACAAGGTGTTTATCCTAAGCCTTATTTTGCATTTTTTTATTCTGGAACAAATATTTTTGAGTTATACTATGTTTCAGAACACAAATACGAATTTGACACAGTCCCTGCCTTTTAGGAGTTCACATCTGAGAGAAAGGAAACAAGACCAAAAGTGATAATGTGTAATAACTAATGTGAAACAAATATACACAGAGTGTTTTGAGAATGCAGTGAACTGTAGGGAAGTCAACTGATGAGAAGTTGAAGAAAGGCTTTTTGGAAAAGTGATGTCTAAACTGAATCTTGAAGGATGAGTTGGAGTTACTCAGAGGAAATAGTTTGGGGAGGTCATTTATGTCAAGAGAAACAGCATGGTGTGTGGCAAGAAATATAAGTGATTTAGTATAGCTAGACTAGAGCATAAAGTAAAAAGCATCTGAATGGTGAGGTGAGACTGGAGAAATAGGCAGGAACCAGTCATGAAAGGCCCTATATGCCATACTGAAGGAATTGGACCTTCTTTTGTAGGAAATAAGGAAGGTGGCAAGTGACCATTTTTGATAAGTCACTCTGGCAGCAGTGTGGAAATAGGTAGGACCAGAGGAAAAACATCTATTTCTGTTTTATTGACTATGCCAAAGACTTTGACTGTGCGGATCATGACAAACTGGAAAATTCTGAAAGAGATGGGAATACCAGATCACCTGACCTGACTCTTGAGAAATCTATATGCAGGTCAGGAAGCAACAGTTAGAACTGGACATGGAACAACAGACTGGTTCCAAACAGGAAAAGGAGTACGTCAAGGCTGTATATTGTCACCCTGCTTATTTAACATATATGCAGACTACATCATGAGAAACGCTGGGTTGGATGAAGCACAAGCTGGAATCAAGATTGCCAGGAGAAATATCAATAACCTCAGATATGTAGATGACACCACCTTTATGGTAGAAAGTGAAGAAGAACTAAAGAGCCTCTTGATGAAAGTGAAAGAAGAGAGTGAAAAAGTTGGCTTAAAGCTCAACATTCAGAAAATGAAGATCCTGGATCTGGTCCCATCACTTCATGGCAAATATATGGGGAAACAGTGGAAACAGTGACAGACTTTATATTTTGGGGCTCCAAAGTCACTGCAGATGGTGACTGCAGCCATGAAATTAAAAGACACTTGCTCCTTGGAAAGAAAGTTATGACCGACCTAGACAGTATATTAAAAAGCAGAGACATTACTTTGTCAACAAAGGTTCTTCTAGTTAAAGCTATGGTTTTTCCAGCAGTCATGTATTGATGTGAGAGTTGGACTATGAAGAAAGCTGAGTGCCGAAGAATTGATGCTTTTGAAGTGTGGTGTTGGAGAAGACTCTTGAGAGTCCCTTGGACTGCAAGAAGATCCAACCAGTCCATCCTAAAGGAGAACAGTTCTGCGTGTTCATTGGAAGGACTGATGTTGAAGCTTAAACTCCCATACTTTGGCCACTTAATGGGAAGAGCTGACTCATTTAAAAAGACCCTGATACTGGGAAAGCTTGAAGGCAGGAGGAGAAGGGGACGACAGAGGATGAGATGGTTGGATGGCATCACCGACTCAATGGAGATGAGTTTGGGTGAACTCTGGAGTTGGTGATGGACAGGGAGGCCTGGCGTGCTGCAGTCCATTGGGTTGCAAGGGGTCGGACACGACTGAGCAACTGAACTTAACTGAAAGGCAAGACCAGAAGCAGGGACACTAGTTAGGAAGCTGGTGTAATAATCCAAGAGAGAGATGACTAGGGTCTATTGAGGATGGCAGAAAGGGAATGGATTTGAGTTTGAGACTATTTAGAAAGAGTTTTGTTGTTGTTGCTCTTTTGTTTTGATCCAAGACTGAGTGTGACCTTGAGGTCAAAAGAGTTAATGTGGTGGCAACAGAAAAAGAGTAATGGGGTGGCGTGATGCAGCATCAAAAAAGATTATTTCAGAGAAGATATTTGTTGAAAATTTCTTCTGAAAGTGTTATTTTCAAAAAATATCCTTCTCAGCTTTCGAGGTAACCATTTACTGGAGATTGTTGCTTAATCTGTTGAGGGTTAATAACTCACATGTTTTAGCATGCTTTAGGCTAAATTGTACAGTGGGAATAAAGAAAGTTAGGGTTAGTATGAGGGAGACAGGCTCTGTCAACTGTCTCTTTTCCTTCTCTCACAAGGCACAAATATCCTGTAAGCGATCTCACACACACACAAAAAGGAGCTTTCTGTGCCAGAAATGTTTATTTTGCAAAGGGAGAGTCCAGAAGACCATATGGAATGCAATAGATAATGATATCAGTTCAGAATGTACAAGAACAGTAAGAAGTAACTAGAATAAAAGGTAAATTGTTAGTGATTTGCACTGAATCACAGAGAATAAACTTTAAAATATTAACTTTTTTAAGATAACGGTTGATATATACATTGGAAAATGAATCTTGTGTAAGAAAAAAATCAGAATAAACAGTGTATCAGATTGTGAAATAAGGTTATAATAGAACATAATTATACAAAGCACATCAATGAAACTGAGCTCAGAATTCTTAATACTGAATAAATTAATCAAGAAGAATTAGATGATATTTTATGCTTGGATAAGAAGAGAAAAGATCCCAGGCTTAGACTGCATAAATGTAACTATGCAATTATTCTTGAATATAGATGTGAAAGGAGATGTAAATGTTAAATTATCACTAAATATCTATTAATGTCAAGGAAACAAGGAATAGAACTAGGGAATAAATGTCTAATCCATCTCCAAATCCTGTTAAGTCTTCCTGTAAAACCTCTTTTAAATTTGTCTCCTAAACATTTCTCTAACACCACTACCTTAGTCTAACATCACAATTAATTTCCCCCACTCCAGTCTCCTTCTGCCTAAAATCATCGAGCATAATGATGCCAGATCCTCTGAGAAATTTATCTAACGAATCCAACCTAATCACCTCTTTCTGACTTTAAGACCAACCATAATCCAGTTCCATCTTACTTAGGTAAGCTTATTTTCCATTCTCCCCAATATGTCCCCTTTGCTCTGGTCAGGCCATGTTGAATACTGTTCCTAAAACACCACATGTTTACTCCTGTGTTTGCCCTTTCCTGAGATGTCATGTCCCTTCTGCTCTGTCTAGGCCATCACTCTTCAAGATTCAGATCAAGTTCCTCCATAAATATTTCCTTAACTCTATTCTCTGATTTCCCAGTACCATTATAAATGGAATCAATTATTACATGCAAGTTTTGCTTCTACAACTACACTGCAAACTCACCAAAGGGATATAATTGACAATTGCCTCAATAATCTCAATTGGAGCTAAACCATTTTTATTCAAATATTTTGGGCCATATTGATACAGTAGATATTTGGACTCTAAAGACATATTCATTTCTTAATTTTATACAAACATTTAATTCAGAATTACATTTCATTATTTTTGTCAAGAAGCATATTGAGAGTAAACTCACGTGGTTGTATGGCATAAACCAACACAGCACTGTAAAGCAATTATCTTCCATTTAAAAATAAAAATTAAAAAAAGAATAAACTCAACTCACTAAATTTAATTCTTTGGTCAATTTATATTAAATGCTACTAAAACATGTAAATATTTTTGTACTCACTTTCAGTTCAGTTCACGTCAGTTGCTCAGTCGTGTCTGACTCTTGCAACCCCATGAATCGCAGCACGCCAGGCCTCCCTGTCCATCACAAACTCCCGGAGTTCACTCAAACTCAACGTCCATCGAGTCGGTGATGCCATCCAGCCATCTCATCCTCTGTCGTCCCCTTCTCCTCCTGCCCCCAATCCCTCCCAGCATCAGAGTCTTTTCCAATGAGTCAACTCTTCGCATGAGGTGGCCAAAGTACTGGAGTTTCAGCTTTAGCATCATTCCTTCCAAAGAAATCCCAGGGCTGATCTCCTTCAGAATGGACAGGTTGGACCTCCTTGTGTCCAACAGACTCTCAAGAGTCTTCTCCAACACCACAGTTCAAAAGCATCAATTCTTCGGTGCTCAGCCTTCTTCACAGTCCAACTCTCACATCCATACATGACCACAAGAAAAACCATAGCCTTGACTAGATGGACCTTTGTTGGCAAAGTAGTGTCTCTGTTTTTCAATATGCTATCTAGGTTGGTCATAACTTTCCTTCCAAGGAGTAAGCGTCTTTTAATTTCCTGGCTGCAGTCACCATCTGCAGTGATTTTGGAGCCCAAAAAAATAAAGTCTGACACTGTTTCCACTGTTTCCCATCTATTTCCCATGAAGTGATGGGACCAGATGCCATGATCTTCATTTTCTGAATGTTGAGTTTTAAGCCAACTTTTTCACTCTCCACTTTCACTTTCATCAAGAGGCTCTTTAGTTCCTCTTCACTTTCTGCCATAAGGGTGGTATCATCTGCATATCTGAGGTTACTGATATTTTTCCCAGCGATCTTGATTCCAGCTTGTGTTTCGTCCAGTCCAACGTTTCTCATGATGTACTCTGCATAGAAGTTAAATAAGCAGGGTGACAATATACAGCCTGTATTAACTTTAAATTTATTGAAATTTTAATCTTAAAAAAATCTTTTCCATGTTCATTTTGCAATGAATAATTTGTCACTTTAACATTTTTCTAGAGGTATAATTGACATCAAATAAATTGCACATATGGAATATGTAAATTTGATAATTTTTGGCATATATACATACCCATGAAACTATTATCACGATTAAGATGTGAATATTCCTATTACCCCCAAGAATTTTTTAATGCTCCTTTGTGATTTCTCTTCCCATGCTCCCCACTTCTATATGCCTCCAGAAAACCACTAGTCTGCTTTCTCTCCATAGAGATTAGTTAGCATTTTTTGAGTTTTATGTAAAGGGAATCATACATTATGTACTCTTTTTTTTCTGGCTTTTTTCATTCAGCATATTTATTTTGAAATTCATTCACATTGTTATGGTGTATCAATAGTTCATTCCTGTCTATTACTGAAAGGTATTCCACTGTATGGAAATAATCCAATTTGTTTGTCCATTCTTCTATTGATATACATTTAAGCTGTCTTCAGTTTTTGACTATTTGACTAACAGTTTTTACTATTCCAGACAAATACTCTGTTAACATTCATATGTAAATCTTTGTATGTATGTGAGCTTTCATTTCTCTTGAGTAAATATCTAGAAGTGGACCAACTGAACCATAGGGTGGATGTTTGTTAAACATTTTAAGAAGTTGCCATACTGTTTCCAAAGTGGTTTTACCCTTCTACATTTCCAACAGCAGAGTATGAAGGTTCCAATTTCTCCACCTCCTTGTTAGCATTTGGTATGGTCAATGTTTTTAATATTAGTAATTCTAAGAGAGGTATAGTAGTATCTCATAGTTTTATTTTTCATTCAGTAATGAGTAATGATGTTGAGCACATTTTCATATGCTTGTTTGCTATCCAGATATTTTCTTTGGTGAAGTATTCAAATCTTTGGCTCATTTTTTTATTGGGTTGTTTGTTTTCTTAATATTACTTATGATTCTCATTACTCTGGAGAGTTATGTACATAGTGTAATCATGAGTCTTTATCTTATGTATGGTTTGAAAATATTTTCTCTCATTCTGTGTGTTTTTTTTATTCTTTGAACAATCTCTTTCAAAGAGCAGAGGTTTATAATGTTGATGAAGTCCAATTTATCAACCATTTCTTTTATGGATTGTGCTATTTGTGTTATATTTGAGAAGTCTTTGTCTAAATCAAAGCCAGAAATATTTTCTCCTTTGTCTTAACTTTTCGATTTTACATAAGTCTATGATGGATTACTGGTAAATTTTTAGATGTAATGTGAAGTATGGATTCAACTTTGTCTTCTTTTGCATATGGATATTCAATTGTGCTAACAGTATTTGCTAAAACTGTCTTTTTCCTACTGACTTGTCTTTACACCTTTGTCAAAAGTCATTTGCCCATAAACAAGACATTATTTTTGAGCTTTCTATTCTGTGCAATTGATTTATGTATCTATATTTATACCAGTACGACACTATCTTAGTGTAGCTTTGTAGTAAGTCTTGCATTTTCATAGTCTTAGTCTTCCAACTTTGTTTTATTTTTCCAAATTGTTTCCACTATTCTAGATTTTTTGCATTTTCATATGAATTTTAAAATTAGCTTATCAGCTTCTCCTAAAAAAGGCCTGCTGAGACTTTGGAGAGAACTGGCATCATAGCAATATTGTCTTCTAATCCATGAAGATGATATATCTCTCTATTTATTTATTTATGTCTTATTTAATTTCCTTTAGCCATGGTCTGTAGTATTCAGTGTGCAGGTCTTTCACATCTTTGTCAGAGTTTCTATCCTTTATCTTTGCCAAACTCACTTATTTGTTCTTGTAGCCTTATTATAGATTCCATTTATTTTCTAAATAAATGATCATATTATCTGTGAATAAAGACTCCTTTCCAATCTGGATGCCTGCCTCCTTCCCTTCCTTCTTTCCTTTCCCACTTCCCTTCCATCCTCTTACCCTCCCTTCTCTCTTTTCTTTACCTTCTTCCCTTCTTTCTCTCTTGCTTTCTTACTCCATCTGGAAACTTTAGTACATTATTCATGAATTGGACACCCTTGAACACCCTTATTTTGTTCCTGATCTTAGAAAGAAAGCATTCAGTCTTTTGCAATCACAGCTCAGTGGTCAAGAATCTGCCTGCCAATGCTGGAGACATAAGAGAGGCAGGTCAGTCCCTGGATTGGGAAGAACCCTCAGAGAAGGGAATGGCAACCCACTCCAGTATTCTTGCCTGGAGAATCTCCTGGACTGCAAAGCACGGTGGGCTACAGTCCAGGGGGTTGCAAAGAGTCTCACACGACTGAGCACACACTCATGCACATTTCCACCATTAGGTTTATTGTTAGCTGTAGGTTTTTCATAGATCCCCTTTTTTCCAGCTGAAGAAGTTTCTGGAAACTCACTCAAAACACTAAGATTGGGCATTTGCAGGCCTTACTTCTTTTGTGTCTCATACCAGTATTACTGTTTTTGTTTAGTGATACTCAGTATTTTGAAAGTCATTGTTCTATATACATTGTCCAAATTTTTGATGGTTTCAGGTGAGAGGCTAAGTTTTGTCTTTAAAGCAGAAGAACTAACATTTTTTTTTCTGTGTCATAATATACTAAAGATATTTACAGATAAAACTGACCATTCCCAATACTGGCAAAGATATTCTTAGAAAATTCCCTGGTGGTCTAGTGGTTAGGACTCTGTACTTTCACTAATGAGGGCATGAGTTCAGTCCTCGGTCTGAGAACTAAGATCCAACAAGCCATGTGGTACAGCCAAAAAAAATTTTTTCTTGCTTATATTGTTATTGACAATGTAAATTGGTACAAGCATTTTGGAAATGACTTGGCAATGTTTATTAAGAGGATTAAAGTTCTTCTACTCTATGATTGAATAACTTAATTTTTTGGACTCTAACATAAAGGAATAATAAGAAAAATTCTTTATTAAAATAATATTAATAGAAAGCTTATATATAATAAAGGAATATTGGTAAGAACCTAGCTATCCCATAGCAGGTGTACATATCAAGTGGTATGTGGTTATATAATATAGAGTGTTATACAATATATAGTATCTAGCTATAATATCTATAAAGAATGTATAATAATAAAAGTACTTAAATAATTTCATAAAATAAATAAGTTTTGTAAATATTTATAAATAAAATAAAGGTTTGTGTTAATAGGAAAGCCTGGAATCAAATACATAAAAAACTTATCACTAAATATATCCCTTTGGCTGTCTTCATGAATTAGGATTATGAGAAAATTTTCATAATGAGAGAAAAACCTTTAAAAAGGCTGTTATAATAATTTGGTTTATGGCATTTTGAAAAAGAAGCCAGTCAATAGAAGCCCATATAGAAAAGTAAATTGGTCATCATCAAAAAGTCTACAAATAGTAAATGCTGGAGAAGGTGTCGAGAAAAGGGAAACTTTCTACACTGTTTGGTGGGAATGTAAATTGGTATAGCCACTATAGAAAACAGTATAGAGGTTCCCTAAAAAACTAAAATAGAATTAGTTACCATATGATCTAGTAATCCCACTCCTGGGCAAAACTATAATTCAAAAAGATACATGTACCCCAGTGTTCATAGCAGCACTATTTACTATAGCCAAGACATGGAAGCAATGTAAATATCCACTGACAGATGAATGAGTAAAGAAGATGTGGGGTGTGTGTGTATATGTATGTGTGTGTGTGTGTGTGTGTGTATATATATATGCATGTGTGTGTGTATAATGGAATCTTAGTCTTTTAAAAGTATGAAATAATGCCATGTGCAGCAACATGGATGGACCTAGAGATTATCATACTAAGTGAAGTAAGCCAGAGAAAGACAAATACCATATGATATCACTTGTATATGGCAGCTAAAAAAATGGTGCAAGCGAACTTATTTTAAAAACAGAAATAGACTCTCAGAAAAAACACTTTATGGTTACCAAAGGGGAGAAGTGGGGGGAGGGATAAATTAGGAGTTTGGAATTAACATATACACACTAATATATATATATAAAATAGTTAAACAACATGGACCTACTGTATAGCACAAGGAACTATATTCAGTATCTTGTAATAACCCATAGTGGAAAAGAATCTGACAGAGGAGCCTAATGGGCTATAGTCCATATGGTTGCAAAAATTGGACACGACTGAAGAGACTTAGCATGTGTGTGTGTGTGTATATATATATATGTGTGTGTGTATATATATAACTCAGTCACTTCGTTGTACACTTGAAACATAAATTATATTTCAATTAAAAAAAGGTTGATTTGAAACTTGATGAAAGTTGTTAATGAATAAACTTAATAATTTTATATAAGTTTACCAGGCAGCACTTAGCAACTGTTTTTTGGAGATAGTTTGGAAGGAATTAAACAGCTAAGAATTTTTGGACTGAGAAAAGATACAAGGCAAATATCAATAGATTACTGCCAGAAGTTACAGTGGTTAAGAGCCTCAATTTAGCAGTCAGGTATGTTTCTATTCAAAGTTTTGCTGTGCCACTTCTCAACTGAGACCTTGAACTAGTTACTTAATTTCTCTGGAGTGTAGTATCCTCACATGTAAAATGGGGATAATAATGTCCACTGCACAAGACTCTTGTGCAATTCAGAGAGATAATTTACCTTTCACTGCTAGATATTATTAGCCAGTGGAAAATTTTAATGATAACAATAATGACAATGATACTAGCTAAAGTTCTTACCATATGCTAGACATGTATTAATTCTAATCCTCATAATATCCCTATAAGGTAGGTAGTATTATCATTCCTATTTTTCAGATGAAAATGAAGGCATGAAGAAACTAAGGTTCTTGCCCAAGGCCACATAATTATTAAGTGGTAGAAGGGTAGGAGTAGAAAAGTCAATTAGGAGACAACTGTAGTAGTCCAGAGAAAATAGTGACTTGAGTTAAGGTTGTGGCAGTGGAGATAATGCTAGTAGTCAAACAGTACGGTACATTTTTATCTTTGGTTTTGTCAGCTTATCAAAAGTCTATTGTCTATGACCAGTGGGAGAAATCACAACCATCTCAGGAAATTTTAAAGTCCTCTGAAACTTTAAGTATGTGTCCTGGAAAAAAAAGAATTTATTCTAAGTAGAGGTATTTAAGATGAAGATTTTATTAAGGAGAGTTTAAGAAATACAAAATGGAAGAAGGGGATGAAGTCATCAAGGATAACCTAACACTTTACTAATTAGTACCTTAGAATTATCTACTCCATTATTTAAGGACTATGGCTAGCTGTTTTAAGAAAGAGATTTTTAAAACCACAAAAGAGTGGCAAAGTATGTTAGTTTCCTACATCAATACACCTGTTAAAACCCGGAAGTGTGAAACATGAGGTCATCAGAACCAATATATTTTCTCCTACTTTGTAGAATCATACCATAATTGTAGACAAAGTACTTAAGCAGAAGTAAGTTTCTTCTTAAGGGTCAGCATTGCCAACCTAGACTTATAAGTGAAGGCTGAAATTTCTGACTGCCACACCAAAACAAAATACATCTAAAATATCCTGCAATATTTCATAATACACTCTCTTATTGGAACAGAGCTTTGACTCTTCTTTCTGACAACCCACCAATAGGCTAACTGGGGTCACGATCATGACCATGGTTCAGAAGAAATAGTCTTGTTGCCACATAGAGAGAAGCACTGGATTTTAAGGTCATGTGTGACCCAGTTATCACTTGAGAGCTTCAGGTTAAAGATTCAGCCTTTTAAAGAAGTTGCATCATAAATTAAAAACAAAACAAAACAAAAAAAACCTTATAATTTAGGCACACTGCCACCAGGCCTGAAGTCACTTCAGTCACACTCCCACAGAGATTTATTTCATATGTTTATTTGATTTAGAGAAAGAAACAAAACCCCATAAACCTCTAACAGACACACTTTCCCATATATAGTGATGAAGATTTGAAGCAAAATTTAAGGTAAACAAATATAATTAGACTTTGGTAGATGCCCAACTTGATTCTTCATCATTTCATTCCAACTTTCATTTTGTACACAGATTTTGGTCCAGTATTTCTATTTCATTCTGTTTAAGGAAATACAGAATCTAAACCTTTTGGGGATTTATCTTTTCTCCTGGGGTTTTAATCTATCTTGATATTGTAATTCTTTTAATGTTGTTGTTCAGTCGCTAAGTTGTGTCCAACTCTTTGCAACCCCTTGGACTGTAGCCTCCTCTGTTTCTGGGGTTCTCCAGGCAAGAATATTGGAATGAGTTGCCATTTCCTTCTCCAGGATATCTTCATGAACTAGGGGTCAAACCCAAGTCTTCTGCATTGGCAGGTGGATTCTTTACCATTTGAGCCACCTGGGAAGCCCAATTCCTTTAACAGGCTTTACTGAAATGTCATTAACATCTTTTATTTTTTCCCTTACACATGTATAGCCTGCTTAGAGGTAACATGACAGTTGCCTAGGTCTTCCTTTTAGGAATTTAGATTTTGCTTGAAAAGGCCCTATTTCATCATTTTCTCTCACATACTGCCGGCAGAGGAAGATAATTATACAAGATTGCCCAAAAGGCATGTGGCTTGTTTCCATGTTTACCTATAAAGAGGAGAATTTCCAATGTAATACCAAAGAAAACTAAAAAATCTTTCTCAACCTTATATTTTCTAATTGGACATAAGAGTCTGAATAATTTAATGTGATATTTTATTTACTTTCTTTTGGCCAAGCTAAACTAAGCAAAAATTCAGCAATCTGTATTTTATACACTAATAAGAAACTCTTCAGGATTCTTTCATGTCTGACTCTGTGACCCCATGGACTGTGGCACTCCAGGCTTCCCTGTCCATCATCAACTCCTAGAGCTTACTCAAAATCATGTCCCTCAAGTTGGTGATGCTGTCCAACCATCTCATCCTCTGTTGTCCCCTTCTCCTCCTGCCTTCAGTCTTTCCCATCAGCGTCTTTTCCAATGAGTCAGTTCTTCATTACCTCCACCATAGTTTGGCCTCAGGTCAAATAACAGGGAGGGAACACAGCCCCACCCATCAACAGAAAATTAGATTAAAGATTTATGAAGCATGGACCCGCCCATCAAAACAAGACCCAGTTTCCCCCACAGTCAGTCTCTCCAATCAGGAAGCTTCCATAAGCCTCTTATCCTTATTCATCAGAGGGCAGACAGAATGAAAACCCACAATATCAGAAAACTAACCAAATTGATTACATGGACCACAGCCTTGTCCAACTCAATGAAACTATGAGCCATGCCATGTATGGCCACCCAAGACAGACAGGTCATGGTGGAGAGTTCTGAGAAAACGTGGTCCACTGGAGAAGGGAATGGCAAACCACTTCAGTATTCTTGCCTTTAGAACCTCTGTGTTGTTTACATAAAGCAAAAACATTTAAGATATATTTTAAATGAGGATTTGGAACAGATACTTAAATGGATTTCATGATATCAGGAGCCCCTTTTTGGTGGGGAGGGGGCAAGACTACTGGAGTGGGTTGCCATTTCCTTCTCCAGGAGATCTTCCCGAGCCAGGGATTGAACTTGGGTCTCATACTAGGAACACAGAGGTCAAAAACCTGGGATTGCATTAGAGACAGTAAGCAAGAATTGGAATCAAGTTACCGGATCATATAGTGAAAACACAAAAGTTAGGAGAGGCAGAAACCTGGGGTGAATCAGTAAGGATGTAACTTCAAGAGCAACACAGAAGAAAAGGTCTATTAATACTGGTAGCACAGTAGTACAGAGGAATTTAAGAACTGCTGTGCTGATAATTCATCATTCACTTTGCTCAGTGTTCTACAGGCAAAGTAAACATAAAAAAAGGTAACAACTGTTATACGTGCTTTGTGTAAATATCTCATGTAATCCTTACTACAGTCTTCTGAGATATCTAACAATGTTATGATCCTTGTTTGATAAACAAGAAATCTGAGACTTTGAGAGCTTAAATGACTTGTCTATCTTGCGTCTTGTAAGCATCATAGCAGGGATTCTAACCAAGACAGAACATAATAGTGCTTACTGACATCACCATTAAAGATTAGTTATATAATAGTCTCTTTTAAGTAACAGTAATCATTCTATATTTCTCCAAATCCCTTTTGAGTTAAGAAATATTAACTTTTGGATTAATGAATGTGTTAGGATTGGTTAAAGCAGTGCAAAGGGGGAACTACCTGGTGGTCCAGTAGTTTGGACTCAGTGCTTTCACTGCCAGGGAACCTGGGTTTGATCCCTGATGGGGGAACTAAGATCCCATCCAGAAAGCTGTGTTCAGTTCAGTTCAGTTCAGTTCAGTCGCTCAGTCATGTCCAACTCCTTGCGACCCCATGAATCGCAGCACGCCAGGCCTCCCTGTCCATCACCAACTCCCAGAGTTCACTCAAACTCACGTCCATCGAGTTGGTGATGCCATCCAGCCATCTCATCCTCTGTTGTCCCCTTCTCCTCTTGCCCCCAATCCCTCCCAGCATCAGAGTCTTTTCCAATGAGTCAACTCTTCGCATGAGGTGGCCAAAGTACTGGAGTTTCAGCTTTAGCATTATTCCTTCCAAAGGACACCCAGGGCTGATCTCCTTCAGAATGGACTGGTTGGATCTCCTTGCAGTCCAAGGGACTCTCAAGAGTCTTCTCCAACACCACAGTTCAAAAGCATCAATTCTTCGGTGCTCAGCCTTCTTCACAGTCCAACTCTCACATCCATACGTGACCACAGGAAAAACCATAGCCTTGACTAGACGGAGCTTTGTTAGCAAAGTAATGTCTCTGCTTTTCAATATGCTATCTAGGTTGGTCATAACTTTTCTTCCAAGGAGTAGATGTCTTTTAATTTCCTGGCTGCAGTCACCATCTGCAGTGATTTTGGAGCCCAAAAAAATAAAGTCTGACACTGTTTCCACTGTTTCCCCATCTATTTCCCATGAAATGATGGGACCAGATGCCATGGTCTTCGTTTTCTGAATGTTGAGCTTTAAGCCAACTTTTTCACTCTCCTCTTTCACCTTCATCAAGAGGTTTTTGAGTTCCTCTTCACTTTCTGCCATAAGGGTGGTGTCATCTGCATATCTGAGGTTACTGATATTTCTCCCAGCAATCTTGATTCCAGCTTGTGCTTCTTCCAGTCCAGCATTTCTCATGCTGTACTCTGCATAGAAGTTAAATAAGCAGGGTGACAATATACAGCCTTGACGTACTCCTTTTCCTATTTGGAACCAGTCTGTTGTTCCATGTCCACTTCTAACTTTTACTTCCTGACCTGCATACAGATTTCTCAAGAGGCAGATCAGGTGGTCTGGTATTTCCATCTCTTTCAGAATTTTCCACAGTTTTTTGTGATCCACACAGTCAAAGGCTTTGGCATAGTCAATAAAGTATAAATAGATGTTTTTCTGGAACTCTCTTGCTTTTTCCATGATCCAGCAGATGTTGGCAATTTGATCTCTGGTTCCTCTGCCTTTTCTAAAACCAGCTTGAACATCAGTAAGTTCACATATTACTGAAGCCTGGCTTGGAGAATTTTGAGCATTACTTTACTAGCGTGTGAGATGAGTGCAATTGTGCTGTAGTTTGAGCATTCTTTGGCATTGCCTTTCTTTGGGATTGGAATGAAAACTGACCTTGGAATAGTTCAGTATGATGTAATTAATGTTTTCAGGGTTTCTAATATATATGTCTTTTAAAATCTTAAGTGAAGTAGGTTGCCATGCCCTCCTCCAGGCGATCTTCCTGACCCAGGGATAGAACCCAAGTTTCCTGCATTGCAGGCAGATTCTTTACTGCTGAGACACCAGGGAAGCCCCCTTGATATGTCTTGATGATACTCAACATTTCACTGTTTCTTCTCCCCTGAGTTTAGTATTTAGCTGACGTTAAATACTAAAGTTTTCAGGAAACAAACTGCAGAGACTCCCTTGGCTTTTTCCTGCATCATGATCAGAATTTTAACAAAAATTGATATTACAATTCCGTGTAGTTCATCCTCAAGTTCATTGCCTTCTTCTAGATCCTGAAATAAAACATCTCACTTTTAATTTATTTGTAGGCTGATAAGAACATCCTGTAGTCTATCCCAATAATCTTGATGTCTAATAGAAGAATTTGGAGCTTTGGACTCTGCGTCTTCTTCTCTATATTATTTATAAATGTTGGGTAACTACCAATTTGCTTGGTTCTCTTGAATACAAATCACATTTGTAGTTGGCCAGTGCTTTATTCAATAAAGACTGCATATTTTGTTCAAAACTCTTTGTCAAAGAGCTTCAGAATGTGTTATTTTGCCTGATTTTCATGTATATCTAGCCTACCTTGTAGGCTTTCTGTTTTTTCTACTTACACTATCTTTTAAATTCTTTGAAAGATTACTTTTCTTCTGAAATTTGTTGTATAAGGCCTTCTCTTGACAGGTATTCTGAGGACATACTTTTCCTGGAGTCCAATACATTGTTTTAAATAATCACTAATTTTTTTATTGCCTAGTTATTAAATATTCCTTTCCTAATCTTATCTCTATCTAATGCATTTAGTTTCCCTTTCCACCCTTTTTGATTCTGGGAATTCTCAATTAATACCTAATTTGATTTGTGATGTAAGAAAGATGAGATATAAGGTAGAATGTTCTTTTTTGACACCAGTGAGTTTAAATAATTTGATTTCGCTTCCTAATATGTTGTGGAGGTTTAATTTTCAGTATTGGTCCTTCTGTGGGTCATGCATGTGGCAAATGTGATTTCTTGCACCATAGTTATCTTAGTTAACCTATATGGCCACAAAGCAATTTAGACAAGTTGTAATTCTTTCCTGTATTTTTCCCCCAAAGTAGTGATTTTTGTGGAGCTTTCTCCAAGAAAATGAGACTGTTGATAGATTGTTTAAACTGAAGTGGATGTAAAAGAGATGCAGAAGATATTCTAATTAATGATAACTGAATATCATCAAGTATTCTGATAGTTTTCTTGTGTAACTTTTCTTTTTTTTTTTTTTTTCCTCTAATTTTATTTTATTTTTAAACTTTACTGATAGTTTTCTTGTGTAACTTTTCTACGAGTGAAAAAGATTTGAATAACTCTGAGTGCGAGTGGAGGGATGGCAGTGACCTATCTAAATGGTTGGCTTCAGGTTCCAAGAATGAACTCGGAAAATCCAAGATTGATTAGCTTCCTATCCACAGCATTAAATCTTCAGAAAGCCTGTATATCAAAAATAAACTTTAAGGTTGTTTGATGATTAGAGTTTTCCATCAGCCATACTAACATGATGAGAAGAAATTCCAGATATTTTGGAGACCTTGGCAGCACTTCAAAGAGTTATAGAACAGAATGTAGAGAACTTTTCCAAGTTTTGGAAGGCAGCAGTTTGGCTGAGACATACACACACTGAAACGAGAGGCTTCCTTGAAAACATTTTAAAATGCTTTTCTTATTTGGGAATTCTAAATTATGGCAAAATTCATGCAGGCTTAAAACACAATTCTGCACCCATATTCTTCCCCGAAGTTTCTCTCCGTGTTAACACTGCTAAAGGATTCCTGAGGCATTTGCAGTAAGCGTTTCCATCAGGTAGCTGATAGTCCTTCTAAATGCCGCTTCAAAATATTCTAAAACGAATCTCTTTCATCTCTAATATATTTACTTTTGTTTCGCAGATCTCAAAAGGTGAAGCAACTTAGAGATCTGGGGTCACATCCCTGACGACCTAGAGTTAAGCTGGTGTCGCTTCGCAAGATTTTGGTACCCAAAGCAGCGGAACCGGGATTTAGCATCCTTCCTCTGATAGCACATTTCTTAAAGCAAGCATTCTGCACGTTTGAACAGCGTCTCTTCCATACCCAACACCTCCTCCCAGCCCGCCCCCTGGTTCCTTCCCACCCTCTACCTCGCATCCCCCACCTCCCGCCCCCAGCCTGCGCATGCGTCCTAAGAACCCCCTACACTCGCGGCACAGGCTCAGAGTATTGTCGGGGGCTATTCTCTATCCCAGGAACATGGCGGCGAGTCAGGGAGGTGGTGGTAACAGTGGGGGCGGCGGTTGTGGTGGAGGTGGAAGTAGCGGTGGCGGTGGTGGGGCCGGCGGGGGAGGTGGCGGAGCCGGAGTGGGAGGCGGCGGCGGCGGCGGCGGGACCATGGTGGTGCCCATCCCGGTACCGACTCTCTTCGGTCAGCCGTTCCCCAACGGGCCGCAGTGGAACCCGGGGAGCCTGCAGCCTCAACACACCGTGAGGAGCCTGGACCGGGCCCTGGAGGAGGCGGGCAACTCTGGCATCCTGAGCCTCAGCGGTAGGAAGCTCCGAGACTTCCCGGGCAGCGGCTACGACCTGACGGACACCACCCAAGCAGGTGACAGGGCGGGGAGGGGGAGGGGAAACTGGGCGAGGAGGTGGGGGCAGTGGGTTTCTGGGTGGCTGCGTGGCTGCGTTGTTAGACTCTGCTGATCTGGGCGGGTGCGCGGGGGCGGCGAGACTGAGTCGGAGCAGCCAGTTCTGAATGTGAGGGGCAGAGCAGGGAAGTGGCGGCGGGGGGCGGGTGGGGGTAGTGGGGGGTGGGCAGGAATGCTGACTGAAGGGTCTCTGGAAACCTGGTGGGATGTGAGGAGTGAAAGAGCATTACTGTTAAAGCGAGTTTCTCCACTAAAGGGATGGGGAGGGAGGTATTGACACCTTCCTGAATGCACTTCTTCCAACTCTCGTGAATGTTCCGGTCTTTCCTGGAGGGAAAAAAAGACAATACATGAGACCATAATCTATACATATTCTTTAAAGCCATGCGTGCCTGTAGGAATGGTATATCCCTTTTCCTAGTGCAGCAGCAGTATTGCCACGGTTTTTTCCTGTGTTCTTATTTTGTGTGTGTTTTAATCATCCTATAATAGTCTTGGCTTCTTGTCACGTATGCCTTTAAATACTGAGATTTGTCATTTTCCTGGTGTTGAGGTAGTGGTGCTTAAATTAGTATTTGCTGCAACGGCAAATTAAATCATCAATCACTTATGTGTCTGCTTTACTAAGGGAAAGAATCCTTGTTTTGAGTTGTGTTGGAGTCTTAATTTTCATTACAGATGTAACCAAAAATTGTAAGGGCATTTTTGAGAATCAAAATTAACTCCATTCTTTTTGGAGTTGTGGGTTAATGGCTTATCATTTTGGATGGGAAATTGGCTATTGTAATGTTCTTCATATACTCTCTGGTACTCTTTGTTGTGGATGGCATTTTTTGTTATGAGCAGTCTCCCCTCTGCCTTATAAGCCAATGATGATTATTTTAGTTGTGTTTTGATTTGATGAAAGACTTTTCACTTTTCATAATCTTCAAATATGTTATTTATGTATCTGTTTTCATCTGCTTTGCTGAAAGAAATCATGGACAAAATGATCTTAATAAATTTAGTGATTTTGAGGCAATGTAGTAAGTAAATTCACTCATAATGGGAGGTAATAAAAGACCTCTTATTTTCAGAATAACACTATTTCATTGTATTGTGTTTCTAGATATTAAATCAAGATGTGTGTTTGGATGAGGGTGGTGCGAGGAAGAGAACCTAAAATTGAAGCCTCCTATCCAGTTATTCACTTAGGAGTTATCCTAAGAACCATCAATGATTTTGTGTGTTGGAAAGCATATTTGAGTATTTACTCTTTCACTCTGAACAGATTTCCTAAACAAGATGTTCACATATTCAAGATATATTGGCAAGACATTGTACTACTAGGTATGTTCTTCAAAGGCTTCAAGAAAAATGATTTCAGACTGCATCATTATAGGGATTTGTTGTTTTGCTTGTTGGTTAGCTATAAAAGATTTATCTATCTATAGTGCAAAGTTGAAGCATCCTAGGTTGGCATTCTGGCCTTTCATTGTCTGGCTTCTGTTTATTGTTGTAACCTTAAGTCCTCAAATGCTCCTACATAGAACCCTCTGTTCCAACTAGGTCAGCTCCCAGTTCCTCAAACATAGTTTATGAATTTCTGCCTCATCTTTGTAGAAGATCCATATTCATGAGATTTCCTTTTCTCCACCTATTTAATTTTGTTCAAGCCCCAGCTTTTCCAAGATGCTGTCTCCACCTCCCTTAGTCCAGGGCAGTCTTCTGTTTCTTTGAATTCCCATGGTACTTAATGTCTTTACCACTTACGTGCTAGTGCTGGCTTTATTTTCTTTTTTACGTTTTGCTTTCCCTGGGAAGATGGAAAACTGCTTAAGGGCAGGGAATAAGTAATACAGTTCCTTAGTTTTCTCATTATATACTGCTTATATTGTACTTAATATTTTTCATAAATATAAATATCATCTTATGTGATTATAACCATTGGCTTTTAAGGCTTCAGTTTGTTTTCTGAGGCAAGTTTTAACACAAATCAGAACCATATTTATTCTTGGTAAAATTCATTCATCATAAACTTTATCAGTGTCTACAGTAACAGAGAACTTTTTGAAATAATTTCACCTCATTTTACTTTTTAAAGAAAATTGAATTGGTGTTCCTTGTGGGAACACATGAGAATTTAAATTAGAAATCTGTGGGTGATTCATTTGCCATTCATTTTTGACCAAATTCAACCACAAGAGACTAGTATCCATTGTATATAAATGGAATTGAAGAAAAATAGAGCATGTTTGAGATTATACATACATACCTGTATATATACAAACATATAAATATGTATATGCAATATAGTCTCTGCTCAATGAAAACAGTTCTGTTTGTTGTTATTGTTATATTTAAAATGACTCTCAGTGGAATAATGTTTCAGTACCAAATTGATTAGTTAGACAGCAATGGTTTATTGAGTTGCGAAGAGACTGGAAGAAGGGAAAATGGGTAGGAAGCTATTTGTTAATCTAGGTGTGAGGTGGTGAGAATCTAGGTTAAAACAAAATTGGATTAGAAGGGGAAATTGATACATTTAAAGGAAGGGAGATAGCTCTTCACATTGTTTGCTGTTCCTTACCATGTATATAAAAGATGAAATAGACCTGTGGCTTTCCACCTTGCCTGCATTTTAAGATAGCAAGGGAGTTTTTTTTTAATCTATTCCCCGGGCTCCACCCCAGACCAATTAAATCAGAGTCTCAGGGGCAAAGAGATGTGTGTGTGTGTGTGTGTGTGTGTGTGTGTGTGTGTGTGTGTGTGTGTAAATATTCCCAGGTGATTCTTCTGTGCAGTCAGGGTTGGGAAACTCTAGAATTTTTTAGACATTTAAGAAATATTTATTGTTTGAGTGAATGAGAACATTGATAAAAGTTTGGTGACTAACCTAAAGCTAATTGTCAAGAAGGTCAAAACCAAAGCTAGGAAGGAACTAAATGTTCACGTTCTAGTTCAGTACTCTTTCAGATAGACTTGTGTGAAGCAGACTCATTTTTTTTCATCATATTATGTCTGTAGTGACTAGGAACTTACAGGAAACTATAGTTTCTCCAGTTCCCTTGAATAACTGTTTTACATTTAACATTGTTGGATAAATTTGTGTTAAAATACTGACTGTAAAATATGTAGCAGCAAAGTCTTATTTTCTCTATTAATAGTCTTCCTGTGAGGAAATGTGGATTATATGTAGCTGATGGCAAAGTTTATCTTTGGTATCTTTTTTATTTCTCTTTGCATTTCTGGTGTCTGTTCTTCTTCACCTGTCCCCTTCCTCCTGCTGCCCTCCTTATTTCTTTTCCCCTCTTCAGCCTCACTCCCTTTTCTTTGCTGGGATGGAGCTCAACTGCTAATAACTAATTATGGCAGCCTTTCTAGGCGATTAACATTTAAAAGAGAGAGTTTGCCAATTTACTTGATTCTCCATTTGGTTGTGCTCACGACCTTTTTTGAATTGATAAGCCTTCCAGATACTTCTTAATTAAAATCCTCATCCATATAAAAACATGAAATCAGGGATCAGAAAGTTTTAGGAAAGTAGCTAACTCTGGTTGTAATGTCTTATCTTTGCTGGTCTGTGGGTAGACTTGGCAAGACAAAGGGAAATTGCCTAGAAAGTTTTAGTCTATCTGGATACTGTGATACTTGTTGACTTTAAGAGAGCTTAAAAATGATAATGGGTAATGGCTATGAAAACAAATTTGGAAACTTTTCATATTTGACTGTCACCAGTACTACAAGTAAGTCTCAGTCTATTTGCAGCTGCCCTCTCTGCTTATTCATACTTCTTTATGCCCATAAACAATAGGTCTGTGAAACAGATTTAGGAATTCTTTACATACATCAGATTGTGCTGTGTCCTGGTGAATCACATGTTTTCCTGTAAACCTGGAGTCAACTCTAGTATTTCCTACATGTGCTGGTTCACCTCTTCAACTGTGGAGCATGATGCATTGTATCTGCTTGTAAAATGGAGCCAGTTAAACTTTGCAGTCTCTGATTTTGTTACATAGGTGAAGGCCATCTTAGTGCATTCGGTGGAATAAGCTTGTGATTTTGTTGCCAGAGTCAAATATCTGTCTTGCTTTATGTAATAAATATCTTGCTGAAAAATTGAATATGAAGGGCATTTTTGTTGGTTGACTCATATTTTAATTGGTTCAGATTGAATTTGAGTTGCTAAACCTTGCAGTGTTTTTATTCAGTGATGAATTCTCCTAGAGCATAAATAGTTGCCCTTTCTTTCTTTTGCAAGTTCACATTTTAAAATGTTAAAAAAAAAAAAAAACCCAAACCCACGGTAAATAAGAAACACAAAATAAAAAAAAAGTTATCTTAAATCAGAGTGTATGTTTGTCATTAAACTCATACCATTTATACAGCTCCTTATAAATTCTAAGCACTTTCATATATATTACCCTTTTGTATCCTAATAATAACCCTGTGAGCTTTGTAGAGTGCATAGTAATTACCCTTTGTTGTTGAGAGAGATTAAGTGATTTGCCAGAAGTTAAATGGCTAGTATATGTCAGAGTGTGGGTCAGAGGCTAGATTTTCTAAATTTAACACTATTCCAGTGTTTTTTCTGTTGCAATACTTTCTCTTCTTATAACAAAGCTATTAATAAACACTGTGCTAATAAATGGGTGATTTAGTCTGAAAGATGAACACTTACTTAGCTTCATAGATTATATAGTTTCTGTTTATGGTCCAGTGTGTTTTGTTTTGCACATGATATTTGCATAGCTTGTCTTCATGGTATTGGTTTTACAATAGGTACATTAAGCAAGCTTTTATTAAACTCTAACTCTGGAAACATGATCCTCTAAAGGTTTATAAAATAGGTGCATGTGTTCAGTAATATATGTAATTATTAGAAAAGAGATGGAGCAATATTAAAAATATATATTTTAATAAACTATACAAATAAGTTATATGGAACTGTGGCATACGGCTTAATTTTATTGGGAGTTAAGTTAGTTTGAGAAAATTTCCTATAAAGTTAACTTGCTGAATCTTGAGTTAAATGATCACTATGGGATCAGCTTCAGTTCGGTTCAGTTGCTAAGTTGTGTCCCCCTGTTTGCGACCCCATGCATGCCGAGTTGGTAAGGATTAAGCAGAAAGGGACAGTTGCAGGCTTTCAGGGGAGAAATTACACCCATATGGAGTTGAGAATGGCATTGCATATTAAGGGCAGATGTTACCTGAAAGTTCACTCTGTATTTTCTCAAACATACTTGGAGGCTGAGAGGAGGGAATTGGTGGAGAGTTCAGTGTTAAAATACAAGATGGGGAGGGAGGATCTTCATGGACTGGGTGGAGAGTCCTTAGCAATGGAAGGGAGGGGTTACCTAGTTCCCTGACTTTTACTAAGGTGGACGGGAATGAAGATCCGTGGGGATAATAATGTCTTAAATTTTAATGTTAATCGATGCAGTGTCATCTGGGAAAACAAGTTTACAAGCATAGGAATAGGTACTCAATAGAGCAAAATGCTTTAAGGAGTCATTATGGAGAATAAGCCACAGTTTAGAATTAGGACTGTGTGATAAGCAGCTAGATTAGTTGCATTTGAAAAATATGAGCTTACCATGTTTTCTGAAAAAAATTACCATATATACTACATGACAGGTAAAAGAACAGAAGTGGTTGATTGGAATATTTTAGAATTGGGATTATAGAGACACTGGCTTAAAGTTTAAATTTTAATATTTTGATTTAGATTGTTTGTAACATAAACTCTGAAGTATTTATTTATCATCAAAAGCATAAAGATATACAAGATCCAGAACCTCATTGACAGCATGAGAAGTAATGTTCAGGACACTTTTCACAAATAAAAGTAATTGAAGACTTAGAGCATATTGATTTCCTGGGAGGTGGTATTTAAGTTCCAAGGCATACAGTCACACTTTGCAAAAGGGTATATCATTCTTCTAGCCCATCCCAACAGTACACTCTAAGGGATACTTAAACTGTGTGATGCCCACCCCCATTGTATAGAGACTGTTCATCATCATGAACAATTTAGAAGGGGAAACCTTTTACATTTCTCTATACTTTGTGTATATTTAGGTAGTTCTTGAAGCATTGTAATACAATCAGTTCTCTGAAAAGTTTCAGAAAGTTTTCTCTGCTTCCCTTTTTCCCCCCATTTCCCTTTTATAGAAAAAAAAATACCTTATACTCCAGGGAACCATTTAATGTAATAAAAGAAAACTGTACAAGTGAGTTTTATAACAATAATTTAAGTTTGTGTTTAGTTTCATTTTAAACTAGTATATTCAGTCTGCTAAAGGTCTTTTAGTCTTTACATTTCTGTTTCAAATAAATTATAAATTTATAGCATTCCACTTATAGACTACCAGTCAGTAGACTGTAATGGATAGTTAAACAATAGATATTTTCTAATATATATTTTGATAAAAAATTTTTTAAGTTTTTTTTCCAAATAGGAAAGTAAAGTCTTACCTATTTGTGGACATTGTCTATCTGTATACTCTTATAATTTGAGGCATGGATTAGTGTTTAAATTAATTATGCTTCTTTCGGTGAAATTTTATGCATAATATTAGGGATGTAAGGGGACAAAAGACAGAAATAAAATGACTGTGTGTACACTTTTATTTGAACTGTATAGAGACTAACCAATTCTAGAACATTTGTGAATTTGGATTTGATTCAAAAATGACTTCGTTAAATGATTATGTCCCTAAGAGACTCCAGAACGTGCAGCATAGAAATTTTCCCCTCTTAAAAAAAGAATTCCAATAAATAAATCCTTAGTACTTTAGCTAATTGATTAGAGATGCCTGTGTCAATGGGAAATCAATTACTTTTAAAGTTATTTATAAATTTAAAAATAGTAAATCAAACATAGATAACTATCTCCTTAATCTACCTTGATGAGTATGTAAGAATACATTTGTCATATCTATTTTATATAAATGGACAAGATGGTAAAGTTGCTGCCTTTAGGGAATTTATGATTTAAAGTGGTGGTATAAATTAAGTATTCATGTATCTATTATATAGGCTAGATCATGGTTTTAAGGAATGGGAAACTTGCCCCCAAGAGATACTTGGTAATGTTGGGGCTTCCCTGGTAGCTCAGATGGTAAAGCGTCTGCCTGCAATGCAGGAGATCTGGGTTTGATCCCTGGGTTGGGACGATCTCCTGGAGAAGGAAATGGCAGCCCACTCCAGTACTCTTGCCTGGAAAATTCCATGGATAGAGGAGCCTGGTAGGCTACAGTCCATGGAATCGCAAAGAGTTGGACACGACTGAGCAACTTCATTGGTTTTTGGAAACAGTTTTGATTGTCATAACTTGGGGATGCTACTGACATTTAGTGGGTAGAAGCCAGGGATGCTGCTAAGCATCCTAAAATGAACAGGACTGCACACACAACAAAGACTTTCCAAGTCCAAAATGTCAATGGTGCCAAGACTGAGCACTGCTTGGCTAAAGTAAGATGAATGTCATAAGCGAAAACAAAGCAGTGTGCAAATTTGAAGAGGGAATGGTGACATCGATTATAGGATAGGCTTTGAAGGGGAAAGGATCAGATTTTATATTTAATCATGAAAAGAGGATCCAATTCTCTATAGCTTACCAGTCTCCTCTGTCCATGGAGTTTTCCAGGCAAGAATACTGGGGTGGGTTGCCATTTCCTCCTCCAGGGGATCTTCCCAACCCAGGGATCGAACCCATGTCTCCAGTACCTCCTGCAGTGGCAGGCGGGTTCCTTATCACTGCACCACTTGGGAAGCCCATTTAAAAAAAAAAAAAAGAGGATACTACATGAATATTGACATCCCAGAGTCTCTTGAAACTCAAAATGTCAAAAAAAAAAAAAAAAAATCAACTTTTGTATTTACCCTAGGACCTCTGGTCTTGCAGACCAGAAACTTGGGAATTGTTCTTGACTCTTCACCTTCCCTCACCCTCTATATATGGTTGGAACTTAAGGGCTCTTGATCATAACTCTTTGAATAGCTTTCAATTCTGTTCCATTCCTGTCTAATCTCAGTGTCAGTTGTTGTTGTTTATGTCCTTCTCTCCTCACCTTTAACTGACTCTATCAGCAGTTTTCCCAAATGATTTCTCTGCTTCACGTTCAGTTTGCTTCAAGTCCAATTTGTTCTTCATACTGTAGCATGAGGACTCTTTCTCATAAGCAAATCTGCTTGACACTTGTTGCTACTAAGACAGCTTCGAGCCAGTAAGCTAGCTCCTTAATAATACATTGCTTAGTTCTTGTTTTGAACTTTTAAAAAATGTAATTCATAACTCTGCTTTATCTAACTGGTAATTTTAATATTATATTACTTACTACTAAGTTGCAAAGATATAAATTGTTGTATGAAACTGTAGTTCATTCTTTTTGATGGCTGAATTATCTTTCATTGTGCAACTATAGCATACTTTATCCACTTTCTCACTGGTAGCCATAATATTATTAACATATTTTTACTCTTGTGAACAGTACTACTATAAGCCTTATTATTCATGTGTCCTGTTGTACATATGCAAGAATTTCTTGTGTGTATACTTGTGAATGAAATAGCTGGGTTATATAATAATATTTGTTGTTGTTCATTTGCCAAGTTGTGTCTGACTCTTTTTGACCCCATGGACTGCAGCATGTCAGGCTCCCTATCCTTCACCATTTCCTGGAGTTTGCTCAAACTCATGTCCATTGAGTTGTTGATGTCATCCAGCCATCTCATCCTCTGTGGTCCCCTTCTCCTCCTGGCTTCAATCTTGCCCAGCATCAGGGTCTTTTCCACTGAGTCAGCCTATCGCATCAGGTGGCCTAAGTATTGGAGCTTCAGCTTCAGCATCAGTCCTTCCAATGAATATTCAGGGTTGATTTCCTTTAGAATTGACTGGTTTAATCTTCTTGCAGTTGAAGGAACTCTCAAGAGTCTTCCCCAGCACGGCAGTTCGAAAGCATCAATTCTTCACCGCTCAGCCTTCTTTATGGTCCAACTCTCACATCCATACATGACTACTGGAAAAACCATAGCTATGACTATACGGACATTTGTTGGCAAAGTGATATCTCTGCTTCTTAAAAGCACTGGCTAGGTTTGACATAGCTATACTTCCAAGGAGCAAGAATCTTTTAATTTTGCAGTCAACTTCTGCATTGATTTTGTAGCCCAAGAAAATGAAATCTGACACTATTTCCACATTTTCCCCATCTATTTGCCATGAAGTGATGGGACTGGATGCCATGATCTTAGTTTTTTTAATGTTGAATTTTAATCCAGATTTTTTCCTCTCCTCTTTCACCATCATCAAAAAGCTCTTAAGTTCCTCTTCACTTTCTGCCATTAAAGTGGTGTCATCTGCATATCTAAGGTTATTGATATTTCTCCCACCAATCTTGATACCAGCTTGTGCTTCATCCAGCCCAGCATTTCGCATGATATACTCTGCATATAAGTTATATAAGCAGGGTGACAATATATAGCCTTGACATACTCTTTTCCCAATTTTGTTCCATGTCCAGTTCTAACTGTTGCTTCTTGACATGCATACCTACCTCAGAAGGCAGGTAAGGTGCTTTGGTATTTCCATTTCTTTAAGAATATTCTGCAATTTGTTGTGATCCACACAGTCGAGGGCTTTAGCATAGTGAATGAAGCAGAAGTAGATGTTTTTTTTTTTTTTCTTAAATTTTAATTGGAGCCTAATTACTTTACAATATTGTGGTTTTTGCCATACATTCACATGAATCAGCCATGGGTGTACATGTGTTCCCCGTCCTGACCCTCCCCCGACCTCCCTCCCCATCCCATCCTTCAGGGTCATCCCAGTTCACCAGCCCTGAGAACTCTGCCTCATGCATCAAACCTGGACTGGCGATCTATTTCACATATGATAATATACATGTTTCAATGCTATTCTCTCAAATCATCCCACCCTCACCTTCTCCCACAGAGTGCAACAGTCTCTTCTTTACATCTGTGTCTCTTTTGCTATCTTGCATATAGGGTCGTCATTACCATCTTTCTAAATTCCATATATATGTGCTAATATACTGTATTGGTGTTTTTCTTTCTGACTTACTTCGCTCTGTATAGTAGGCTCCAGTTTCATCCACCTCATTAGAACTGGTTCAAATGTATTCTTTTTAATGGCTGAGTAATATTCCATTGTGTATATGTACCACAGCTTTCTTATCCATTCGTCTGCTGATGGACATCTAGGTTGCTTCCATGTCCTGGCTATTGTAAATGGTGCTGCAGTGAACATTGGGGTATACGTGTCTCTTTCCATTCTGGTTTCCTCGGTGTGTATGCCCAGCAGTGGGATTGCTGGGTTGTATGGCAGTTCTATTTCCAGTTTTTTAAGAAATCTCCACACTCTTCTCCATAGTGGCTGTACTAGTTTGCATTCCCACCAACAATGTAAGAGGGTTCCTTTTTCTCCAGACCCTCTCCAGCATTTATTGTTTGTAGACTTTTTGATAGCAGCCGTTCTGACCGGCATGAGATGGTACCTCACTGTGGTTTTGATTTGTATTTCTCTGATAATGAGTGATGTTGAGCATTTTTTCATGTGTTTGTTAGGCATTTGTATGTCTTCTTTGGAGAAATGTCTGTTTAGTTCTTTAGCCCATTTTTTGATTGGGTTGTTTATTTTTCTGGAATTGAGCTGCAGGAGTTGCTTGTATATTTTTGAGATTAATTCTTTGTCAGTTGCTTCATTTGCTATTATTTTCTCCCATTCTGAAGGCTGTCTTTTCACCTTGCTTATGGTTTCCTTCATTGTGCAAAATCTTTTATGTTTAATTAGGTCCCATTTGTTTTTAAGGAATTCTCTTACTTTTTCTATGATCAGCATATGTTGGCAATTTGACCTCTGGTTTCTCTGCCTTTTCTAAGTCCAGCTGGTACATCTGGACATTCTCTGTTCATGTACTGCTGAAGCCTAGCTTGAAGGGTTTTGAGCATAATCTTGCTGGCATGTGAAATGAGTGCAATTGTACAGTAATTTGTACATTCTTTGGCATTGCCCTTCTTTGGGATTGGAATGAAAACTGATTTTTTCCATTCCTGTGGCCACTGCTGAGTTTTCCAAATTTGCTGGCATAATGAATGCAGCAGTCTAACAGCATCATCTTTTAAGATTTGAAATAGCTCAGCTGGAATTCCATCACCTTCACTAGCTTTGTTTGTTGTTCAGTTCAGTTCAGTTGCTCAGTCATGTCCGACTCTTTGGGACCCCATGGACTGCAGCATGCCAAGCTTCCCTGTCCATCACCAACTCCCCGAGTTTTCTCAAACTCATGTCCATTGAGTTGGTGATGCCATCTGACCATCTCATCCTCTGTTGTCCCCTTCTCCTCCTACCTTCAATCTTTCTCAGCATTAGGGTCTTTTCCAATGAATCAGTTCTTCACATCAGGTAGCCAAAGTATTGAAACTTCAGCTTCAGCATTAGTCCTTTGTAATGAATTGAATTACATCACTTTTGTTGTAATGCTTCTCAAGACCTACTTGACTTCACATTCCAGGATATCTGGCTGTAGGTGATTCACCACATCATCGTGATTAACTGGGTCATTAAGAGCTTTTTTGTACAGTTCTGTGTATTCTTTCCACCTTTTCTTAATTTATTCTGCTTCTGTTCCATCATTGCTGTTTTATTCCTTTATTGTGCCTATCTTTGTATGAAATGTTCCCTTGGTAACTCCAGTTTTCTTAAAGAGATCTCTAGTTTTTCCCATTCTCTGGAACTCTGCATTTAGTTGAATATATCTTTCCCTTTCTCCTTTGCCTTTCATTTTTCTTCCTTTCTCAGCTATTTGTAATGCCTCCTCAGACAACCACTTTGCCTTCCTGCATTTCTTTTTCTTGGGGATGGTTTTGGTCATCACCTCCTGTGAAATGTTATGAACCTCCATCCATGGTCCTTCAGGCACTCTGTGTACCAGATCTAGTCCCTTGAATCTATTTGTCACCTCCAATTTATAATCATAAGGGATTTGATTTAGGTCATAATGAATGGCTTAATGGTTTTCCCTATATTCTTCAATCTGAGCCTGAATTTTACAATAAGGAGCTGATGATCTGAGCAACAGTCAGCTCCAAGTCTTGTTTTGGCTCACTGTATATGTCTTCTCCATCTTTGCTGCAAAGAATATAATTGGTTGACTTTGGTACTGACCATCTGGTGATGTCCCTGTGTAGACATCACTACATAGGGATGTACATATCTACTACATCACTACACAGTAGATGTACACATCTACTCCCTGTGTAGAGTTGGCTTTTGTATTGTTGGAAGAGGGTGTTTGCTATGACCAGTGTATTCTCTTGGCAAAACTCTGTTAGCCTTTGCCCTATTTCATTTGGTACTCCAAGGCCAAACTTGCCTGTTATTCCAGGTATCTCTTGACTTCCTGCTTTTGCATTCCAGTCCCCTATGATGAAAAGACATCTTTTTTTGGTGTTAGTTCGAGAAGGTCTTGTAGGTCTTCATAGAACCATTCAACTTCAGCTTCTTTGGCATTAGTGGTCGGGGCATAGACTTGGATTATTGTGATATTGAATGCTTAGTCTTGGAAACGATCAGAGATCATTCTGTCGATTTTGAGACTGCACCCAAGTACTGCATTTTGGACTCTTTTGTTGACTATGAGGGCTATGCCATTTCTTCTAAGATATTCTTTCACACAATAGTAGATATAATGGTCATCTGAGTTAAATTCGCCCATTCCAGTGCATTTTAGTTCACTGATTGCTAAAATGTTGATGTTCACCCTTGCCACCTCCTGTTTGACCACTTCCAGTTTACCTTGATTCATGGACCTAACATTTTAGGTTCCTATGCAGTATTGTTCTTTCCAGTATTGTTCTGGAAGTAAAACATTGGACTTTACTTCCATCACTTGTCACATCCACAACTGGGTGGGTGTTGTTTTTGCTTTGACTCCATCTCTTCATTCTTTCTGGAGTTATTTCTCCACTCTTCTCCAGTGACATATTGGGCACCTACTGACCTGGGGAGTTCATCTTTCAGTGTCATGTCTTTTTGCGTTTTCATACTGTTCATGGCAAGAATACTGAAGTGATTTGCCATTCCGTTCTCCAGCATCCCATGTTTTGTCAGAACTCTCCACCATGACCTGTTTGTTTTGGGTGGCCCTACATGGCATGGCTCATAGTTTCATTGAGTTAGACAAGGCTGTGGTCCATGTGATCAGTTTGGTTAGTTTCTGTGATTGTGTTTTTCATTCTGTCAGCCCTCTGATGAATGAGGATCAGAGGCTTATGGAAGCTTCCTGATGGGAGAGACTGACTGGGGGTGGGGGGGGGGGAACTGGATCTTGTTCTGATGGGCAGGGCCATGCTCAGTAAATCTTTAATCTAATTTTCTGTTGATGGGTGGGGCTGTGTTCCCTCCCTGTTTGTTGGCCTGAGGCCAAACTGTTGACCCATGCCTCCACTCCTGGACACTCACAGGCAAGTCTGACTCAGTCTTTTGTGGGGACACTGCTCCATTCTCCTGGCTCCTAGTGCACACAGGTTTGGTTTGTGTCCTCCAAGAATCTATTTCCCCAGTCCTGTGGAAGTTCTGTGATCAAATCCTACTGGACTCCAAAGTCAAATTCCCTGAGGGTTCTCAGTCTCTTTGCTGGATCCCCAGGTTGGTAAATCTGTTGTCAGTCCTAGAACTTTCTTAACAGTGCAGGAATTTCTTTGATGTAGTTGTTCTGCAGTTTGTGGGTCATCTGCCTGGTGGCTTTATGGTGCAGCTAATGGTGACCTCCTCTAAGAGGGCTTATGCCACATGCTGCGTGACCCAGGTCTGCTGCAGTCCGAGCCCCTGTCCCCACGGCAGGCCATTGCTGACCAGTGCCTCTGCAGGAGACACTTAAACACTCAAAGGCAGGTCTGCCTCAGTCTCTGTGGTCCTGCTGTGCATAAGGTTTTGTTTGAGCCCTCCAAGCATCTCTGGCGGGTATGGGGTTTGATTCTAAACGCGATTTTGCCCCTCCAACCGTCTTTTTGGGGCTTCCCCTTTGCCTTTGGACATGAGGTATCTTTTTGGTGGGATCCAACATTCTGTCAATGGTTGTTCAGCATCAAGTTGTAGTTTTGGAGTTCTCATAGGAGAAGATGAGCGCACATCCTTCTACTCTTTGATTGATTCCTGTGCTCATTTACACATCTGAAGGTTGTCAGGGGGCCTGCAGATTCTAGACACTAGGGGGACCAGCAGCTTTTAGACACATTCCCTAAGCATGGGTCACACACTTGTCATCAGTTACTTAAGCCAGACTGGTTCCTCCTCACCCTGCAGATCTTGGTGGCCGCCACTCGGGATTCTGGCTGTGACAGCTCTACCAACCCAGCTGGGGTTTAGAGTGGGTAGCCTATCCTTTCTCCAGGGGATCTTCCCAACCCAGGAATCTAACTGGGGTCTCCTGCATTTCAGGCAGATTCTTTAGCAGCTGAGCTACTAGGGAAGCCCCTGTAATATCTTTGAGAACCTTTAAAATGATGGGCAAATTATAGTGTCTTATTCTTTACTCTTCTTTTGATTAACAGTGAGGTTGAATGTATTTTCACATACATCTTGGTCATTGATAATTTTTATTTTTGAATCTATTTATGTCCTTGGCCCAGGCTTTATATATGAACTGTTAGTATCATTTTGCTTAAAAAAACTTTTTAAAATTTATTTTGCTGCACTGGGTCTTACTTGCAGCACTCTGAATCTTCGATTTTCGTTGGCGGCATGGGGATCTTTAATTGCAGCATATGAACTGTTAGTTTCAGCATGTGAGATTTTTGCTGTGGCTTGTGAACTCCCAGTTGGTGCATGTGGGATCTAGTTCCTTGACCAGGTATTGAACACAAGCCCCTGCATTGGGAGCACAGAGTCTTAGCCACTGGACCACCAGAGAAGTCCCTCATTTTGCTCTTTGACAGACTGTAGTTTTCTTTATGTAAAACTTATGTAGCTAAATCTAGAAATCTTTTCATTTGTGAATTATTTCTTCATTTGATGCTTTGAAAGTCCATCCCCAATTCTAGAATTGAGTGACTGTTCACTAAAATGTTTCTCTAGTTTTCTATGATTCATCTTTATGTTTATCTTTTTCTTCCATCTGAAACTTATTTTAGTAAAAGTTATGTGATGAGACTATAACATTTGTCTTTTGAAAATAAAAAGTTTTTGAGAACCATTTAATAAATAATACAACATGAATTCAAAATGCTAAATTTATAGTATAATCAATTTTATAGGGGCTGAAGTAGAGTGCCATTCTCAAACATCACTTTGATGTTTGAATGTCATTATACTGCATTATTTTTTTGTGAAATTGAAACAATATGTAGAATTTTCTACAGACAGCTGTGCGTAGAGCTTGCCCTTCCCCCCTTAAAAAATAAAGTCTTGTCTTTCCACGTGGCTTAGTAATTGTATGACTCAAAGTCCTTTTCTCACTGAGCATGCATGTAATCTGTCCTCTGGTTAGCAGCTGTGGTTTCTCCTTGCAGCATCTGTTTTTGTTTGCACCCTTGTTTCTCAAAGTGCCTGTGCTCAAAAAGAAGTCTTCCATTATTGGTTGCTGCAGGTCACTGAGGTCTGCTTGTTATTGTTTCTCATAACTGTTGGCTTTAAAGCATTTTTATTCACTTTTTTGAATATCTACATCACTTTTTTTCTCTCCACTGTACTTATGGTTAATACTTTAACTCATCATGAAGTAGCTTATAAATTCTTGAGCTGTGCATCTTATTCAATAAGGCTTCAGTGCTATAGCGGAGAAGGCAATGGCACCCCACTTCAGTACTCTTGCCTGGAAAATCCCATGGATGGAGGAGCTGGTAGGCTGCAGTCTATGGGGTTGCTAAGAGTCGGAGATGACTGAGCTACTTCACTTTCAGCTTTTCACTTTCGTGCACTGGAGAAGGAAATGGCAACCCACTCCAGTGTTCTTGCCTGGAGAATCCCAGGGATGGGGGAGCCTGGTGGGCTGCCGTCTATGGGGTCACACGGAGTCAGACACAACTGAAGTGATTTAGCAGCAGCAGCAGCTATAGACTGATTTTTCATTATCTTGTTCAGAATGACAGCACAATACCCTTTTAGGGAATACTGAATCAAGAAATCACCTGTCTTTGCTGAGTGCATCTGTTGAAAGCAGATGCCAGAGCCATGGGGTTGTCATTTCCCATCAAGTTCCAACATCAGAGTCTAATACTTCAAAGATATTCTCCATTCTTTTATCGACAGACAGCTGTGGTGCCTCGTGTTTTCTTGTTGCTTTTGTTTCTACTCCTAACATTTCTTTTAGATGAGAAAATAGATAAGGAAGCATTAGTATTTTAGAGCATATTAATCAGATACCATGTACACCAATTACTGAAAAGCACAGAAAATTTATTTTTTTCATTTTCATGTTGGGAAATAAGTATTTAAGTTAGTTGATTTTATGCACTTTCCTAAAGACATGTAATTCTAGCATATATTTTTCATGTAAATAAGAACTAAGTATAATGGTTTTCAGCATTTTATTTTGTACCTTTATGAACATTATACATCATTGGCTGCAAATTGATAATTTTCCTTTCATTTCTTTTGCTTATTTCCTCCAGGGATTTAAGAATGTTTACTCATTTCCAGTAGCTCTGAGGTAGTGAGGAGCAGTAATTAAGTGATTTGGACAATCTTTTATAGGTAATCATGAATAGAATTAGAATATAGTTCAGATACAGTCTAGTGCTCATCTACTAAGTAACAGTTATACCTAATTTTTCAGTCTACAGGACTTCTGTAAACTGTGAGATAAACCCCAAGGATGATGAAGTATTGGTCCCATCACAACATGTTTGTACAAATCACAATTTTAGTCAAACTAAGTGGGGGTATTTTTTTTTTTTTTTGCATAGTTCCTTTTACCGAAGTGTTATAATCTGAGCTGATAATATTTGGTGCTAGGAGGGAACCATAATTAGAATTTCTTAGAGGTGATATCTGATTGGCTTTTAACCTACCCTAACATGTAGTACCTGATTTGGTCCTTAAGGAATTTTGAATGAATGACACAGGTTATGATTCAGTTTAGGATGCTGCCTGGGAAATAAGAATGAGACTTGGAAGGTGAGAATGAGGATTTGCCTGCCTCTGTCTCAGACTCTGAGTGCAGAACTACAGAGAATTTGGTGCTTATAATATTTATTTTATCTTGTATATTTTCTGTGGTGAGGCTGCAACTTCTAATCTCTGGTCAATAAGGAATGTACATGGTAGAGTTGGGAGATAATATTCCATGGGTCTCGTGTTTTTACACATCTTACCAATGAAACACTAACAGCCCTTTTGTTCAGGACCATCTTTTGGAAGAATGAGATAATTTCTGTCTCGAGAGCAAAGGACAATTATGCTTATTATCAAGAAAAATAATGTTTCCTTTTGAACACAGTGCAGGCATATGTAGTATTATAAAAGATTTGAGTTCCCTTAATTCGGAGCTCCTTTTCTGTAGTGTGGTGTATTTTAGGTGCAGGTATCCATCTATACCCATATATGTTGCCCCTGTGAGATTTGGGGAGAAAGAGGAACTGCTACAGATATGCTGGTCATGCCACTTGCTTTGCTATGAGTAAATGAGTCCTTTGACTCACACAGGGGTTTCATGCCTTCTGCCAGCACCCATTAAACTGTTAGGCTAACTTGTTGGCTGACAAGTAGGTTGAAGTCTCAGATCCTTTAGAGTTCTTGACAAGTACTCAATAGAATGGTTTTGCCTGTAAGATGTTACAAACTTTTTGAAGAAACTTGTTTAATTTTTTTAATCCTTGTTAATTGAGTTGGTTAAAATATTGAGAAATTAATAAGGGTCCTCTCTTTTAAGGAGCCAAGAAAGCTGTGTGTTGGCTCAGACTAAGCAGTTCCGAAATGCTAAATTGGGAACAGCTGAAAGTTTTATAATGTTCATTATTTTCTTAACTAACAATTGGTGCTTGAAGTAAGATTTTTGTTCTGCTTCCTATTGCAAGAAGAAACCTAGGATATGAATGTAGTTAGGAGATTTAGACTTTCTTTGACTCTACTTTGGGGTTCCAATGGAACAGAATATTTGAAGTCTGAGACAGGAAGTCACAGTGCATAATGTGTTGGAGGAATGGATGAGCACACATAAAACATGGACTTTGAAGTCATATCTGAGTTGGGAACCTCTGTGCTGTCAATTATTAGTAGTAGTTTTTTAACATTAGACATGCCATTCAATATGTCTTTGATTCATGTGTATAATGAGGAGTAGTGGCTACCTCATAAGGTTGTTTTGAAGATTAGAAATTGTGCAAAGCCTATAGCCTTCAGATCTAACATATATGGAAGGTACGTGTTTATGTTCATGTACGCAAGTGTGTGTATGAGGTATTTGCTTTAGTTCCACTTAGGTTATTGTTGATGTGAATTTACAATACTGATTTCAAATTATTTCTCTACTTAACTGTCATATTTCTTTAAGCAGAAAATTCTCTATCTCTGTTAACGATGAGCCTTTGTTCTAACAACACCCATCATTTGTTAGACATTTTTCCATAGGTGAAAATGTGCCAGTTTTTCAAAGATGATCTAGGACTTTTTTTAAATAAGAGCAACTATAGCAGTGTGTACTATTAAATATCACTCAGAGAAGACTCATGTATCTTAGTTCATTTTAACAATTTGTGACAAAAGTCATACAGCCTTTTGTACAGTGAATAAGACAAAACTGAAATTAGTATAGTATAATAGTATACTTTCTGAAAATAATTTGCTGTACCTTGGCAGAAATGATAGCCAATGGGCCAAGAATTGTACTTGGTGACAGATGGACCCATCTATGGCTCTTGTGGCTGCAGCTTGGGAGGCAGCAAACAGATTTCCATTCCATCTGACTCCTTTTCTCCCTTCTCTAGCTTTTCTGACCTCTGAAACTTGAGTGATACAGAACATAATTTGGATCAGATTATTTAAAATGATCTATTAACATCTCTAACAGGCTCCCAGCAGTTTTACAAGGAGCAGTTTGAAGGAAGGCAAGAAACAGTACACAGTCTGTCTACTGTTGAGTTATTGCCAATACTGCTTGATATGATTTATAATAAAAACTAAGATGAAACCTAGTTCACTGGTGATACAGGTTTTTATCCTCAAGGATACTAATTAATTGAGTTATCACCTTACTACTTAAGAAAAAAAAATGTACAACTATTAAAATATTTTTGCGGGCATTTTCTCATTAATTCTGATAAACTATTTTTGAGAAATGTGTTTGTTTCCTGTGGCTGCTGTAACAAATGACCCATAAACTTGGTGGTTTGAAACAACAGAAATTCACTCTCTTATAGTTCTTGAGACCAGAAGTCTAAAATAAGTCTTTTGAAGCTAAAATCAAGGTTTCAGCAGGGCTATAAACCCTCTGGAGACTTGATAGAATCCACTCCTCACCTCTTCCAGCGTCTAGTGACTGCTGGCATTCTGTGACCTCATCACTCCAGTGTCTGCCTCCATCTTTCACATGGCCTTTTCCTCAATGTGTCTCTCGTTTCCCTCTGTTGTCTTCCTATAAAGATATGTGCGATGGCACTTAGTACCCACCTGGGTGATGCAGGATAATCTCCACTGCAAGACACTTAATTATATCTGCCAAAAAATTTTACCATATAAGCTAACATTGACAGGTTCCAGGAATTATTAGGACCTGATATCTTTGAGGGGCACCATTCAGCTCGCTACAGGAAGATAAAGAGCAGAATTTAATTTCTTTTCTTGTGTGTGTGTGGGAAAGGTGAAACATTTTTACAATTGTCTTTTCCCAAGTCTTACTTGTCCCCTGAGAAGGTAGACTTTAAAGCTGTTGTGAAATGAATCTCACCATCAGGAAGAAATTAAAAGTGTGTTTTCCATCTTTAGATGGAGCCATATTAAATAAAATACCAATTTTGCATGTATTTCTTGAGTATAATATGTTCTTTCTTTATATTATTCTAGTTGCCTTAGTGCATGTGTTCATTAAATGATTTTTAATGTTATAAAATCTTATTTAATTGTACATCACAGGATAAAAAATTAAATCAAAGGTTAAATTTATCCATTATATCTATGTAAAAGTTAATTTTTACTTTTTTGAAGGAAAATATGAGATACTGTTAGTGTGAGATAGATCAAGAAATTAAAATACAGATTGTTTTGTGTTATTGGCTACCTTTGTCTCTATGGTTGTATTTTTCTTTTGGCACTGTTATTCTGTTTACCCCATTCTTAGAAAAGATGTTTATACAGATTTAAAATATTGGAAAAGCCTAAATCAACTATACTCCAATTAACAAGTAAACAAATAATGCAATGAGCCCCCTAAAATAAAACAAAACAAAAAAGAAAAAATATCTGAAAAAGCCTAGAACAAGATTTTCTTAGAGCCTTTATAATGGCTTGAGTTTTAATTTTGACTTTATTATACTTTATTTGCTTTACTCAATTATACCTGAAAAATAATTGTAATTTTAAGTGGTGTTTACTAAATAAATGTATTAGCTCATTCAGAAAATAGTTTATGAATGAAAATTCATTTGAATTCCCTAAGGGAGCTCATAATATTACTTTGTAATTTAACTGAGTCTTGTTTTTGGAGGGGAAGGAATATAAAGCATCACACAATAATAAATATGCAAATTATTAAAATAATACTTTGGTTTTATTTAAATTATTAAAACCATTGGTTATTAATACTGACACTTTTGCTTTTTCCCCAGTTGCTTCTTTGAATGTTCTCTTTTTTATGGTTCTTGTATTTTCTGTTGACTATTATTTTTAGTCTCCTCTGCTTGCTCTTTTTTTTTTTTTTTTCTCTGCTTAACTTATAAACATTGGTCTTCTGGATGGCCCAGTCTTGAATTTCTTTTTGACTTAGTACTCTGATTTTAGGTGATGTCTTCCATTTCTATAATTTTATAGTACTAACCATATTCCCACAACTTTCAATTTTATGTATCCATCCCAGACCTCACGTATGAGATCCAGAATGATCTGATTAGCTTGCCATTTCACAGTCCCTTATCTTTCAAATATCTCAGTTTGTACAAATGTGAAATTGAACCCTTGATTCTATCCTCTTCTTCAAAAGGCAAAACAAAGCTGTATAGCAAAAATAAGAATAAAAATCCTGTTCCACCTCTCACTTTTCTGTTAAGTAGCATCATGTAGTTGCCTAAGCCAGCATTCTGGATTCCATTCTTTTTTTTTTTTTTTAAATTATTTATTTTTTAATTGAAGAATAATTGCTTTACAGAATTTTGTTGTTTTCTGTCAAACCTCAACATGAGTCAGCCATAGGTAAACCTATGTCCCCTCCCTCTTGAACCTCCCTCCCTTCTCCCTCCCTTTCCCACCCCTCTATGTTAATACAGAGCCCCTGTTTGAGTTTCCTGAGACATACAGCAAATTCCCATTGGCTATCTGTTTTACATATGGTAATGTAAGTACTCTCTGCATACATCTCATCCTCTCCTCCCCTCTCCCCGTGTCCATAAGTCCTTTCTCTATGTCTGTTTCTCTATTGCTGCCCTGCAAATAAATTCTTCAGTACCATCTTTCTAGATTCCGTATATATGTATTAGTATAGGATATTTATCTTTCTCTTTCTCACTTACTTCACTCTGTATAACAGATCTACCTATTTTGAAAAATACTCCTTTATATTGTGGTGAATGCATATCATAAGATCTATCCTTTTAAGATAGATAGGTTCATGTACCTCATTAGAACTGACTCAAATGTGTTCCTTTTTATGGCTGAGTAATATTCCATTGTGTATATGTACCACAACTTCTTTATCCATTCATCTGTTGATTGACATCTAGGTTGCTTCCATGTTCTAGCTATTGTAAATATTGTAAATAGTGCTGCAGTGAACATTGGGGTACATGTGTCTTTTTCAGTTTTGATTTTCTCAGGGTATATGCCTAGGAGTGAGATTGCTAGGTCGTATGGTGACTTTATTCTTAGTTTTTTAAGGAATTTCCATACCATCTTCCACAGTGGCTCTATCAATTTGCATTCCCACCAACAGTGCAAGAGGGTTTCCTTTTCTCCACACCCTCTCCAGCATTTATTGTTTGTAAACTTTTTGATGATGGGCATTGTCACTGGTGTGAGGTGATACTTCATTGTAGTTTTGATTTGCATTCTCTAATGATGAGTGATATTGAGCATCTTTTCATGTGTTTGTTAGCCATCTGTATGTCTTCTTTGGAGAAATGTCTGTTTAAGTCTTTTTCTCACTTTTTGACTGGGTTGTTTGTTTTTCTGGTATTGAGTTGTATGAGCTGCTTGTATATTTTGGAAATTAATTCTTTGTCAGTTGTTTCATTTGCTGTTATTTTCTCCCATTCTGAGGGTTGTCTTTTCATCTGGCTTATAGTTTCCTTTGCTGTGCAAAAGCTTTTAAGTTTAATCAGATCCTACTTGTTGACTTTTGTTTTTATTTATATTCTTTAGGAGGTGGGTCATAGAGGGTCTTGCTTTGATTTATGCCATCAAGTGTTCTGCCTATGTTTAAGAATTTTGTAGTTTCTGATCTTACATTTAGGTCTTTAATCCATTTTGAGTTTATCTTTGTGTATGATGTTAGTGTTCTAATTTCTTTCTTTTGCATGTAGCTGTCCAGGTTTCCCAGAACCACTTAATGAAGAGGCTATCTTTGCCCCATTGTATATTCTTGCCTCCTCTGTCAAAAATAAGGTACCCATAGGTGTATGGGTTTATTTCTGGGCTTTCTATCTTATTCCATTGGTCTGTATTTCTGTTTTTGTGCTAGTACCATATTGTCTTGATGACTGTAGCTTTGTAGTATAGTCTGAAGTCAAGAAGGTTGATTCCTCCAACTCCATTCTTCTTTTTCAAGACTGCTTTGGCTATTTAAGGTCTTTTTTGTTTTCATATGAATTGTGAAATTTTTTGTTCTAGTTCTTAGTAATTTGATAGGGATCACATTGAATCTGTAGATTGCATTTGGTAGTTATAGTTATTTTCAGAAGGTTAATTCTTCCTACCCAGGAACATGGAATATCTCTCCATCTGTTTATGCCATCTTTGATTTCCTTCATTAATATTTTATAATTTTTTGTATGCAGTTCTTTTGTCTCCTTAGGTAGGTTTATTCTTAGATATTTTATTAGTTTTGTTGCAGTGGTAAATGGGATTGATTCCTTAATTTCTCTTTCTGATTTTTCATTGTTAGTATATAGAAATGAAAGTCATTTCTGTGTATTGATTTTGTATCCTGTGCCTTTGCTAAATTCACTGATTAGCTCTAGGAATTTTCTGATAGTTTCTTTAGGATTTTCTATGTGTAGTATCATGTCATTTGTGAACAGTGAGAACTTTACTTCTTCTTTTCTCATCTGGATTCCTTTTATTTCTTTTTCTTCTCTGATTGCTGTAGCTAGGACATCCAAAATTATGTTGAATGATAGTGGTGAGAGTGGACACCCTTGTCTTGTTCCTGATCTTAATGGGAATGCTTTCTGTTTTGCACCATTGAGAGTAATGTTTGCTTTCGACTTATCATATATGGCCTTTACTATGTTGAGGTAGGTTCCTTCTGTGCCCATTTTTTTAAGAGGTTTAGTCATAAGTGGGTACTGAATTTTGTCAAAAGCTTTTTCTGCATCTATTGAGATTATCATATGGTTTTTATCTTTCAGTTTGTTAATTTGGTGTATCACATTGATTGATTTGCATATATTGAAGAATCCTTGCAACCCTGGGATAAACCCAACTTGATCATGATGTAGCTTTTTAATGGTGAGCTTTTTAATGTGTTGTTGAATTCTGTTTGCTAGAATTTTGTTTAGGATTTTTGCGTCTATGTTCATCAGTGATATTGGCCTATAGATTTCTTTTTTTGTGTTGTTTTTGTCTGGTTTTGGAATCAGGGTGATGGTGGCTTTGTTGAATAAATTTAGAAGTGTTCCTTCCTCTGCAATTTTTTGAAAGAATTTTAGAAGGATAGGCATTAGCTCTTCTCTAAATGTTTGATAGAATTCACCTATGAAGCCATTTGGTCTTGGGCTTTTGTTCTTTTGGGAGATTTTTGATCAAAGTTTTGATTTCAGTGCTTGTAATTGGGTTGTTCATAATTTCTATTTCTTGCTGGTTCAGTCTAGGAAGAGGTCATGTATGGATGTGAGAGTTGGACTATAAACAAAGCTGAGCACCGAAGAATTGATGCTTTTGAACTGTGGTGTTGGAAAAGACTCTTGAGAGTCCCGTGGACTGCAAGGAGATCCAGCCAGTCCATCCTAAAGGAGATCAGTCCTGGGTGTTCATTGGAAGGACTGATGTTGAAGCTGAAACTCCAGTACTTTGGCCACCTGATGTGTAGAGCTGACTCATTTGAAAAGACCCTGATGCTGGGAAAGATTGAGGGCAGGAGGAGGAGGGGATGACAGAGGATGAGATGGTTGGATGGCATCACCAACTCGAGGGACATGGGTTTGGATGGACTCTGGGAGTTGGTGATGGACAGGGAGGCCTGGTGTGCTGTGTTTCATGGGGTTGCAAACAGTCAGAGACTACTGAGTGACTGAACTGAACTGAAGAATCTGTTTCTTCCAGGTTATGCATTTTGTTGCCATATAGTTGTTCATGATGGTCTCTTATAATCCTTTATATTTCTGCATTGTCTGATGTAACCTTTCCTTTTTCATTTCTAATTTTGCTGATTTGATTCTTCTGTCTTTTTTTCTTGATGAGTCTGGTTTGTCAATTTTGTTTATCTTCTTGAAGAACCATCTTTTAGTTTTATTAATCTTCATTAATTAATAATTAGTAAACCTTTACTAATTAATAATCTTTATTTATTTTTCCTTTATTTCTTTTTCATTTATTTCTGCTCAGATATTTATGATTTCTTTCCTTCTGCTAATCTTGGGTTTTTTTTTTTTCTTTTTCCAGTTGTTTTAGGTATAAAGTTAGATTGTCTATTTGATGTTTTTCTTGTTTCTTGAGGTAGGGTTGTATGTCTACAAACTCCCCTCTTAGAACTGCTTTTGCTGTATACTGTAGATTTTGAACTGTCATGTTTTCATTGTCATTTGTTCCCAGGATATGTTTGATTTCCCTTTTTTATTTCCTCAGTAACCTGTTAGTTATTTAGAAATGTATTATTTAATCTCCATGCATTTGTGTTTTACAGTTTTTTTTTTTCTTGTAATTGATATATGCGTTTGTGTTTTACAGTTTTTTTTTTTTCTTGTAATTGATATCTAGTCTCATAGCATTGTGGTTGGAAAAGATGCTTGATACAATTTCAGTTTTCTTAAATTTACTGAGGTTTGATTTGTGACCAAGATGTAGTCTATTTTGGAGAATGTTCCATGTGCACTTGAGAAGAAGGTGTATTCTTCTGCATTTGGATGGAATGTCCTGAAGATATCAGTGAAATCTGTCTCATCTAATGTATCATTTAAGACATATTTCCTTATTAATTTTCTGTTTTGGTGAACTGTCCATTGGTAAGTGGGGTGTTAAAGTCTCCTACTATTATTGTGTTACTGTCCATTTCTCCTTTTATGTCTGTTAGTGTTTGTCTCGTATATTGAGGTCCTCCTGTGTTGGGTGCATAGATATTCACAATTGTTATGTCTTTCTCTTGGATTGATCCCTTGATCATTATGTAGCGTCCTTCCTTATCTCTTGTAGTATTCTTTATTTTGAAGTCTACTTTTTCTGATATGAGGCTTACTACTCCTGCTTTCATTTGCTTTCCATTTGCATAGAATCTATTTTTCCATCCTCTCACTTTCAGTCTATATGTGTCTTTAGGTCTGAAGTGGGTTTCTTGTAGACAGCATGTATATGAGTCTTGTTTTTGTATCCATTCAACCAATCTGTGTCTTTTGGTTGGAGTATTTAATCCATTTACTTTTAATTATTGATATATTTGTTCCTATTTCCAGTTTCTTAATTGGGGTTTGTTTTTGTAGATCTTCTCTTGTATTTCCTGACTATATAAGTCCCTTTATCATTTTTTGTAAAGTTGATTTGGTGGTACTGAATTCTCTTAACTTTTGCTTATCTGAAAAGCTTTTAATTTCTCCATCAATTTTGCATGAGATCCTTGCTGGGTAGAGTAATCTTGGTTCTAGATTTTTCCCTTTCAGTACTTTTAACTATATCCTGCCATTCTCTTTTGGGCTGCAGAGTTTCTGTAGAAAGATCAGTATAACCTGTTCAAAAATTTTGTCATACCCTTTCTTTTTCTCTTTTTTTTTTAATGGGACCCCTGTAATTCAAATGTTGATGTGTTTAATATTGTCCCAGCGGTCTCTGAGTTTATCTTCAGTTCTTTTCTTTCTTTTTACTTTATTCTGCTCTTTAGCAGTTATTTCCACCATTTTATCTTCCAGCTCACTGATCTTTTCTTCTGCTTCAGATATTCTGCTATTGATTCCTGCTATAATATTTTTAATTTCAATTATTGTGTTCTTTGTTTCAGTACATTTACTCTTTAATTCTTCTAGGTCTTTGTTAATTGATTCTTGCATTTTCTTCATTCTATTTTCTAGGTTTTTGATCATCTTTACTATCATTATTCTGAATTCTTTTTCAGATAGTTTGCCTATTTCTTCTTCATTTATTTGGACTTCTGTGTTTCTAGTTTGTTCCTTCATTTGTGCATTATTTCTCTGCCTTTTCATTATTTTAAAAAACTTACTGTGTTTGAGGTCTCCTTTTCCCAGCCTTCAAGGTTGAATTCTTTCTTCTTTTTTGTTCCTGCCTGTCTAAGGTTTGTCCAGTGGTTTGTGTAAGCTTTGTGTAGCATGAGATTTGTGCTGAGTTTATTATTTTTTTTGATGGGCAGGGCTGAGTGAGGTGATAATCCTGTATGCTGATGATTGGGTTTGTATTTTTGTCTTGTTTGTTATTTGGATTAGTAGTAGCACAGGGTGCTACTGGTAGTTGGGTGATATTGGGTCTTGTATTCAAGTGGTTTCCTTTGTGGGAGTTCTCACCATTTGATATTCCCTTGGGTTAGGAGTTCTCTGGTAGTCTAGGGTCTTGGAATCAGTTCTTTCAGGGCTTGATCTCTGGCCAGGAACAGAGATTCCACAGGTAGTTTGTTACGGCATTAAGTGAGATTAAAACAGATACCCAAAAATGAGAAACCCAAGATGATCCCCAGACAAATGGCAGTTACAAAATCATGCAAATAATAATTAAAATAGTGGAATATGCACATATACACATACACACATAAGCAAAATCAAGATAGTCCAACAAAAATAAAGTACAATAGATTGACCCTGCAAACACTGGAAACCAAAAATGATATCCACCAGTTAAGAACACTAACTGAAACACAAACTAAAAAACAAAACTAAAGCAAGGTGCCAACTGGGGATAAAGCAATGAAAACAAAACTAACAAATATGAGAAAAAAGAAAGAAAAGAAAGGAAGAGTAGATATGCAAAGTTAAATAGAGGTAGATAAAGAAAATTTATATATATTAAAAATTAACTGCAAGGGGAAAGGAACAGTAGAAAAAGCAAACAAAGGAATAAATGTAGAAAAAATAATAGGTTTAAGAAATTTAAAAATTAAAATTAAAAAAAGAGGGAATAAAAAAGAAAACTCTACAGAACTGCAAAAGGCCAATGTAGAGGTAGAGGTTTATAACAGGAATAAAAAGTGTGATTGAAAAAAAAAAAAACCTCAAAAGCTTAATTATATTTCATAGTGCTAATAAAATCAACAACTACAACAGAGGAAAAAAAAAAGGAAAGAAAAAAAAAAAAAGAAACTACAGAACAAGTCAAAATATAAGAAGAATAAATGTTTTTCTTGAGTCACTGCTGTCAGGGTTCTTTCCCTTGCTGGGAGTCACAGTCCACCTCGCCTACCTAGGATGCCCTCCAGCACTGTTCTGGTCTCCAGATCTGCAGTGAGGGCAGCTCAGACTCTAATCTGGTCCTGCTCCTTTGTGTTCTTGCCTCCAATGTCCACAGCTCTCAGAACTAGTGCATTTTCTCTTGTGGGAACTCTCAATGTCCTTTTATATATTCCATAGACATAGGCTGCCTAGTTGATCATGTGGATTTAATCTGCAGCTTGTACAGCTGGTGGGAAGGTTTTGGGTCTTCTTCCTTAGCCACACTGCCTCTAGGTTTCAATTGTGCTTTTATTTCTACCTGTGTATGTGGGTTGTCTACTGGGGTTTGCTCCTGAGCTTTCCCTGGAAGACTTGTGTCTGCCCCAGTGAGAGTTAAGCATGAAGGTGGCACAGCTGCTTGGGTTGCAGGGACCCTGGCTGTGCCAAGTGTGCAGGGACACAGACTGCCTCAGCCACAGGATTTATGGCCCTATCAGAGTCTTTTTTTCTAGCCTCTGGTGATCAGAGGGCCTCCTTGGCTAGTATTTCTCCATAGCTCCACCTGTTCAGGCACTTAGAAGGCTCCATTGTCTAGGGTCCTTCTCTGTTGTTGGGTGCATCAGGTGCTTGATGGGCCAGCCTCTCTATTATTCAATTGCTGGCGATGGCCTGTGGGGAGAGAGAGACTGTGGTGATGGTTCCACCCCACTATGCATGACTCACAGTATCACCTTGCTTCCATGGCTTTCCTCCACAGGCATTTCCCACCACAGTCTTCTCCTTCAGGTCCCCTTGGTCCATCTCTCTGCAGTTAACAGCAGCGCTCACCCTGGGATTGCTTTACAATCCCTATGCTCCAGCTCCCACTGCTGCACCTTGTAGGGGACCTGTGTCCCTTTCTGGGGTACATACGGCTGTGGCAAGGACTGTCTGATTCTCATTCCATTTAGGCTACCACAGATCAGCTGCTTCACTCTCAGCCTTAAATGTTTCTCTTGTGACCCAGATAATTACCTTGATGTGGGAATTGGACCCCTGTTTCAGTTCCCCCACCCACCGAGGGCAGGTCCAGTCCTACTAACACTCCTGTTTTCCCTCTTAGTTCCTTCATCCTACTGAGTTTTGTTTGGTTCTATATATTCTTTTCTGGTGGTCAGGTACTCCTATCAGCTCTCAGCCGGTGTTCTGCAAGCACTTCTATCCTACTTCTCTGCCATCTTGTTCTCCTTCCAGTCTTCTCTGGATTCCATTCTTGATTACGGTCTCTTATTTATCCCACATAGACAATTACTTGCCCAATTCCTGTAAGTACTAATATCAAAATATATTTCAAATTCTATTTTTTATCTTTATTCTTGCCATCTCCATGCAAGCTACCATCATCTAATTCTAGGGCACTAGAATTTATGTATTATTTATGAGTATTTACTAAATATTATACAGAATAACAAACTGGGCAGAATTTGTTTTTAGGATTTCAAATTAACTGTAAACAGTAATTTTCAACTCCTAGAGTTCTGAAGTTATAAGGATAAGAGGTAAAAGTCAAATGTAAAAGAAATATTCTAAACTAAAAAAAAGAAGTCTTAATTTTTCTCCCTCAATAGAACTGCATGATGCCTGGGTATCTAGAGGAGGTGAGCCAGTAAATTGAAAACTTCTATTTCAGGTTCAGATTTTGATTTCTAATAATCCCATCTATCCTTTTATTTAGTTATTCAGAGTCTTTTGGTGAGAAGAAGAAGAATCCAAATTAACTTTTATATTATATAATCATAACTAAAATTTTCTTTAGCCAGTTACAAAATTTTGCATTAGGTGAATGAATGTGTGCATGTATACACACATATGTAAAAACATACATAGATATTAATATTCTGAATAGCAAATTATTATGCTGCTAAATAAATAGATGTCATCCTTCAGAGTGAGAAATTTTAATGTTGGTAGGAAGCTGTTCTTATGTGGGCAGACCAGATGAGGAACAGCAGCCTAAGATACACCATAGATGTTCTTCTTTTAACTTTTTATGTTATATTGGAGTATAGCCAGTTAACAAAGTTATGATAGTTTCAGGTGGACAGTAAAGGGACTCAGCTGTACATATACATGTATCCATTCTTCCCCAAACTCCCCTCCTATCCAGGCTGCTACATAACATTGAGCAAAGTTCTCTGTGCTATACAGTAGATTCTTGTTGGTTAACCATTTTAAATATAGCAGTGGAGAAGGAAATGGCAACCCACTCCAGTACTCTTGCCTGGAAAATCCCATGGACGGAGGAGCCTGGTAGGCTACAGTCCATGGGATCGCAAAGAGTCGGACACGAATGAGAGACTTCACTTTCACTTTTCACTCTCATGCATTGGAGAAGGAAATGGCAACCCACTCCAGTATTCTTGCCTGGAGAATCCCAGGGACAGAGGAGCCTGGTGGGCTGCTGTCTATGGGGTTGCACAGGGTCAGACACAACTGAAGCGACTTAGCAGCAGCAGCAGTATCAGTGTGTACATGTTGGTTCCAAACTCCCTAACTGCATAGATGTTTTTCTTGATAAAGGTAAATGATAGTCTTATGTTTTTAACCACATAAGTATAATGAAGTAGTGTTAGCAGTGTGTGTGTGTGTGTGCATGCGTGCTAAGTTGCTTTAGTCAGATCTGACTCTTTGTGACCCTGTGGAATATAGCCCTCCAGGCTCCTCTGTCCATGGGATTCTCCAGGCAAGAGCACTGCAGTGGGTTGCCATTTCCTTCTCCAGGGAATCATTCCCACCCAGGGATCAAACTTGCATCTCTTAAGTCTCCTGCATTGCCAGGTGGGTTCTTTACCACTAGCACCACCTGGGAAGCCCTTAGCAAAGTATATTCCTATGGTAAGATAGCTAATTTGATAATTGTTCAGGCAGAAGTTCTCAGGGGTAGGAGGGCTTATATTCCATGGGATGTTTTTTGACTACCATGACCAGAGGGTGTTAACTGGCGTCTAGTAGATGTTAGGGATGCTGCTAAATATCCTATAGTGCCCATGACAGCCCCATACAACAAATAGCTATACAATGCAAAAAGTCAATAATACTTTGGTTGAGAAACTCTTTTAGGGTATTTTTTTCCTGCCACATGATATCATAAGTATTTTTCAAAATTTCATTTAACAAAGTATCAATAGATGTATAATAGTTATAATAATTCTATTTGTGTGTGTATGTGCATGTGTGTGTGAAAACTTAAGTGAATAGAATTATTTATTTGTACTTGGAATAGTTTAAGAGAGGAAGGAATCAAGTGTAAATGCCAAGTTTCTGGCTTGAGCAGCTCATGAGGAGAATGTTGGTGATTATGACATTATGTAAAGTGAAAGAAACAGATATGTGGAAGAAGATCTTCAATTAAGATTTTGCACTTGCAGAATTTGAGGTACCTGAGAGATATGAAGAGGAAGTCCTAAAGATTAGCACATAGGTGTTCAAACATATATTTAATTTGAAATTGTCAGCATATGAATAGTAACCCTAGTTTTGGATTAAATCATCTAATAGAGTATGTCTTAAGGAAAAACCTTGACTTCTCAAGCTATGGGCCCCAGAGGATTTGGATCTAGTGATCTAGCTTTTGGGTGTAGGAAATTACAGCTTCTAGGCCTTTAAAAGCGGAGAAGGCAATGGCACCCCACTCCAGTACTCTTGCCTGGAAAATCCCATGGATGGAGGAGCTTGGTAGGCTGCAGTCCATGGGGTCTCTAAGAGTTGGACACGACTGAGCGACTTCACTTCACTTTGAGGAAAGAGTACCTTATATCAGAGTCCTTAGGAACAAAAACATTCACAGTATGGGTAGAGGAGAATCTAGCAAGAGACTTAGTAGAAGCCAGGGAGATAATAGGAAATGATCCAGAAGTGTAGTTTTCCAGGCCAAGGGAAGAGAAACATTTCCAAATGGATGAGTGGTGGTTGATATGGAGGCTTAGTGACCTTGGTGGACATAAAAAATGAATAGAAGGCAAATTATAATGGGTTGAAAAGTCCATGGTAAGTATGAAATATAGTTATGTTGTAGATTTATTTAAGTTTTGTTGTAAAGGAGGAAGAGGTGGATGGAGAGGGATGTGAGATCAGGGAAGGTTTTATTCATATTTTTAAATATCAGAGAGAATTCTTCATTGGTATTTAAAAAAAACAATATTTAAAGATATTGAAGTATATCAAGTGCAGTTTGTTAATGAACAGACTTTCCATTGAGTATATTTCTATATATTTTTTGCCTTCAAGGTGAAGGCAAAAGGTCAAGGTCAGTATTTTGAATAGTTGGTTGGATTCTCAGTAATTCAGCAAGTATGTAAATAGTTCTGTTAATTACCACAAATGTAGGTGTGTGTTTGACATGCAGACATTGCTTTTATTTTTCAGATCTTTCAAGAAATCGTTTTACAGAAATTCCTTCTGAGGTCTGGTTATTTGCACCTCTTGAAACATTAAATTTATACCATAATTGCATCAAAATCATTCCTGAAGCCATTAAAAACCTGCAGATGTTAACATACCTTAACATTAGGTAAGGAAGCAATTTTGGGGAGAATAAATTTTGTTTTTTTTTTTAATACAGTTCTAATGATTTTTAGTTGCAAAGGAATGTAATTGGTTTGGCTATGTAACCTATGTCTCAACAGCATCTTATTTGCATTTTCTATATGTCCATATTACTTTATAGATTTTTGGTCTTGTTCTTGAGAGCAGTGCTTCTCAAACTTCAGTGCCCAAAGGAACCAGATGCAGATTCTGATTTCATAGGCCAGCATTTCTAACAACTCTCTGGTAATGCCCATGCCTGCTGGTCCTTAGGTCACTTTGAGTACCAAGGCTTTAGAGCAGAAATATTTTGCTGAAATCATAGTACTACAACACAGGTTTATTTATTAGCACCCCCAATTAAAGTGGAACATTATAAAGAAACAGTTCTTGAGTTATATTTTTCACTCTTGTGACTTCTTGTTGCTACCTCAAGGATGGATAGATTGGGATGGGATTATTGGAAGGTTAGGAAGTGGATAATAGTTGATGTTAATAATAATTTCTTACTGTGTGCCAAGCAGTGTTAAAAATACTTTACCCATATTACCTCATTTCATCTTCACAACATTTTCAGATATGTGGTTATTATCCCTGCACTGCAGATGAGGAAACTGAAGCACAGAAGTTAACTATTTGCTCAAAATTACACATGCTGCAACTGGTAGAGCCAAGATTCTAATCAAAGCAGCAGTATGGCTGTAGAACTCTCATTCTTAGCTTTATGCTGTTTTTATAATAGACTGAACATTGAATAAGTATAAGAAAAAAAATGCCCTACCAAATGAGTGACAGTAAATGGGAAGTGGTATATTGTGACTTAATTTTAGAATCTTATTCTTATTTTTGTTTTATGTTTTGAATTATAAGGGAAAACTTCTTCCTTAATGAAGTTGCTTGTCTAAATTCTCAAATAGGGAAGTAGTAAATATAATTAATATACGTCAATGATAATGTTCCTTTCTCTGTGATATTGATCATGTATATCTCCCTCAGTGGGGTCACCTGGCAGTACATATTACTTTAACTGAAACAATTTTAACCTTAATATGTGTGAGAGTAATTTCCTTCCATAGATATTGGTCATTTGGGTTGCTCCTTTCTCTAACTGGGTACATAATCTCCTTGGCCTGGCTTTGGAAAGGTTTGAGGAAAGTGAGGTATTTTTAAGTTTTTTGTCTTTATTATCATTTTATTATGTTCTTTTATGGAAAAAACAATTTGTCAAAAATTGAATTGCATTTATATATTAACATTTATGGTATATCTTAGAATAGCTTTACTAAAACTTTTTGTGATTCTTTCCCATTTTGATCTCTAAAAGTTGACTTGTAATTTTTATTTACAGACACAATATTAACATAACACTTGTTCTAATGACTGGCTTCCTCTGGCTGTCTCTAAAGCATGTGGGAAAAGTGAAGATTTATGATTATTATCTATGTATAAAGAAATAGAGAGCTGACTTCTAATTCAATAAACCTGCTTCTTAAGGGAAGAAAAGAAACCAATTTTTAAACTTTCCTAGTATGAGGGAGATTAGATTGAGTTTTTATGTGCCATTCTTTTTCCTATTTATTTATTTTTTATTTTGGTGAAAAGATTTTAAGAAACTTGTAAGATAATTTTTAGCTTATTCTTTCTTCCTGTATACTATGCTTCTTTTCAGTAGAATCCTCAGGAAGACCCTCTGTGCTCCAGACAGACCACTTTCCCAAGGATTGTACTTGATCCTTAAAGTGCAAGAGTTGTGACAAACACCTAGCATATTTGACATTCCAACAGTCTGGCTAGGATTTCTGGTCTTGGGGCATTAGCCTTTTTTATTGAAGTCTGTGCCATGTGATTAAACCAGTCTAGTTTTTCTGGACATCCTCTGCAGGCATAAAATGGGGCAAAAGGGCTTGAAGTCCCTCTCTTGGGGTAACACTGGAGTTTTATTGCTGTGTATGTTATATAAAATGCTATGTACAAGCCTATAAATATCACTTTGAAAAGCAGGGAAAATAATAGCAAATTGCTAATGAATGCTTGATAGTATGTAAATGTAGTGGTACACTTTATATATATTTTGGTAGTAGAGTTGTCTTAGTCCATTCATGGCACTATAACAGAATACCATAGACTGGGTGGTTATAAACAACAGAAATTTATTTTTCATAGATTTGAGGGCTGGAAATTTCAAGATCAAAGTGCCAGCTGATTCAGTGTCTGGTGAAGACCAGTTTCCTGATTTACATAGATAGATGACTCTCTTCTAGCTGAGTCCTTACATGGAGTAAAGAGCAAGGGAACTCCCTGGGGTCTCTCTTTAAGGCCACTAATCACCTCCCAAAAGCCCCACCTCCATGTACCATCACGTTGGGGATTAGGCTTCAATATTATAGTTTTGAGTGGAGAGAACACAAACATTTAGTCTACAGCAGGGATAGTTCAGGTCAATCTACATTGGCATGCAAATTTGGCCAAAATTAGTTTGAGGGTAAGGGACCCAAAGCCAAATCGCCTGGATTTGAATCCTGGTACTCTCACTTACCAGCTCTGTGACTTTGAGCAGTTTACTTAATCTCTTTTAGACTTTTTCTTCATCTGTAAAATGGGCATTATGATAGTATCTATCTTCCTAAAGTAGGTTGTTGTGAGGATTAGTCAAGTTAATTCATGTGAGGTGCTGTGAACGTGGCCTGCTGCTGCTGCTGCTGCTGCTAAGTCACTTCAGTCGTGCCCAACTCTGTGCAACCCCATAGAGGTGCAGCCCCACTCTGTGCAGCCCACCAGGCTCTCCCGTCCCTGGGATTCTCCAGGCAAGAACACTGGAGTGGGTTGCCATTTCCTTCTCCAATGCATGAAAGTGAAAAGTGAAAGTGAAGTCGCTCAGTCGTGTCTGACTTTTAGTGACCCCATGGACTATGGCCCTCCAGGCTCCTCCATTCATGGGATTTTCCAGACAGCAGTGCTGGAGTGGGGTGCCATTGCCTTCTCTGGAACATGGCCTGCTACATAGTAACAAATGTTAGTTGTCCTTATATTTAAATAAATCTGCAGAGACGGGAATGTTGTATCAACTATGAGCTGAAATGAAGGTGCTAGTAGACTGTTCTACCATAAACCTGCAACAAAAGAGAATGGGTTAAGGTTACTACGTATTTTTAAAGGTATAATTCTATTCATTCTTTCATAAATTTGAACACAGGGCATGCAAATTTATCCTTGGAGCCTTCCCCTAGTGAGAGATGTAGAGGTATTGAATATAGTGAAATTATACCAGAGAGCAAGGTTCTGGCAATTCTTTAGCTCGGAAGAATTTTGAGAATTCTGTTAGAATTTTCTCTAGCTCAGAAAAATTCTGAGTTTTGAGAGCTGGTGATGTGTAGGACAATATTACAGATCACAGTTCAGGCTTGTGCCTGGGCACGTGACTTAACCAAATTTAACCTTTAATTTTATTTGTATAATGCAGGTAATACCACCTGTCTTGTTAGGTTAATATGAGGATTTAATGAGACAGTGCATGTAAAGATATTAGCCTGTTACAAAGTAAGCAATAATTAAATAATAGTTGTTATTTAGTGAAAAATTCTTAATTTTGAAGTGATTTGTTCTTTTTCAACATACTTCATTTCAGACTTATTTCTCATAATGAGACTTTCTTATTCTTTTCAGTCGAAATCTTTTATCAACATTGCCAAAATACCTATTCGATCTTCCCCTTAAAGTTTTGGTCCTCAGTAATAATAAACTGGTATCCATTCCAGAAGAAATCGGAAAATTAAAAGATTTAATGGAATTGGTGAGTAAAATAGTTGTATCGATTGTATGTAATGTGCATAACACATATCTTTATATTTCAGGAGATTAATTCCTTTATGTAATTTCACTTTAATTAAAAAAAAAATCTTGGTATATGCCTAAGTTCTCTTTAATGATATTTCGAGATACCCTTGCTTATGTCTGATTTTAGCTCACAACTACAATAAAAACCTTGGTTGTTCCTTAGTCCTAGTGAGATCAGAAGACTTGCTTACAAATCTTAAAAAATACTTTCAGACAAATAAGCAATTGTCTATCCTTTTTGTAGACAGTAAAGTTCTTAGATCAGAAAAAGGTAAGGTTATTTTTTTTAAGGTTTTACAGGACTTCAATGAAGTCTTCAGAGAGAGGAGATAAGAAAGAAAGTACAATGCCTACATGCAGTAGAATTAATAAAATGACCTTTGTCTATATCCCCATGTAATTTTATAACACTTTTGAAATGAAGATAAATGGAAAGAGGCCTTTATATATAATTGATTGTAGAAATATAGGAATAATTTAAAATAATTACTTTGAACATATCATTTTAGGTATTATAGGACAATGAACTCAGAGAAACATAATCAAATCTTCAAAACAGTGAGCTATTTTCACATCTTTCTGTTACTTCTACCTTACACAATATACCATGCTGTTTTTTTTTTTATTTTCTGTTTTATCTTGAGTAATGCTTTTCCAATACATAGATTTTTTTCAAGTGTTCATAAATATGATTTTTTATGTGTGGAGGGCGAAAAGTTTTCTTGAGGAACTTATGTACTAGTTTATAGTGGGAAATTAATGTACAAATAGAATGTAATGAACAGAAATTTCAGGAATGCCTTTTTTAAAATTCATAAGCATATGCAGTTGTAATGCAAGGAAACTTCCTTGAGTTTAGTCTTATTATGTTGTAGAACCACAGAATTTTAATATTGTAAGAAATCTTGTAAGTAATCAGATAAAACCACTTCCTAATGCAGGAATCCCTGACACATCTAGTTGTATATTTTCAATGGTGGACAAATCTGTGTTTGTGTATCTGAGGCAGCCCTAATTCTCTTTTGCAAAATTTTGTTAACTTTCTTATTTTGAACTAAGATACATGCCCCATCACTTTTATCCATTGGTCTTGAGACTATCATGTGAAGAAGTATAGATACTGATAACTTTTATTCCCTTCAGATATTTATAATTTATTGTGTGTGTACTCTCCATTTTACCAAACTCTTAAGACCTGTTTTTCTGTGGCTTAAATATTTTTATTACCTTTATTCCTTTTTATGGTTTCTATATTTCTATTCTTTATTGCCTTTTATTTTTAGCTATTTCTATCCTTAAAATGCTCCCTTTTATTATAGTCTCTTTTAATGTAACACTCAGAAATGAACAGAAGATGCCAGATGTGATCTAACAAATTCATAATATAAGGGGTTCATTACTGTCTTTGGCATGCACACTGTTAATGTTTTTAAAGATTTTTATGTACATTCTCCTTTAAGATTCTATGATTCTGGGACTTCCCTGATGGTCCAGTGGTTACGAATTCACCTTGCAATGCAAGGGATGCAGGTTCCATCCTTGATCAGGGAACTAAGATCCCACATGCCATCAGGCAAGTAAGCCCACTTGCCACTAGAGAGCCAGAGCGCTGCAAGGGAAGATCCTGCATGATGCAACAAAGATCTTGTGTCTGCAAATAATACGGGAAGAAGCCAAATAAATATTTTTTTAAAAAAGATTCTATGGCTCTGTAATTTCTTTTTTTCTTTCTTTTTCATTCAGTTTTTAACCCTATGTTTTAAATTACATTACATGAGATAGTTTTTGGATAAATGAAATTTCAAAAATATTTAGGATTTTGAGATTTAGTGTAGTATTTTTATTTAAACAGAATATTAAAACATATTAATCATTGTTTTACTAGCACTGTAAATTTATTGCACTTTCAACTTTCAAAATCAGTAACAGTGGATAGATTGCATTAGGGTGGCTAATTGATAATTTTATTTTTTGAATTGACAATTTACATCACAGAATTAATTTGTGGATATTACCTGTCATTGGAATGTTTTCCCAGGACAGTATATCCTAGGAATGTCATAGCCAGCTATAGTGAAGTCTGTCATTAGATCTAGGAAATACTCTCAGGCCTTCAAATCCCAGCTAAGTATTTTGTAGAGTACCCATTGGTGAGTAGTTCAGTATCCTGTGCCGGGTTTGTTTCTTCTATGAAGTGGCAGCTGCCTGTCAAATTTTTATTATTTTTTTTGTAGGGACATCTTCAGTATTAGGCTCTTTTGGGAGGGAGCCATAGTATCTAATGGATGTTTTTCCGAAGTTTTCTTATCCATCATTTGGACTATCCTCAACACAATAGCTAAGATGATGTTTGTCAAAACATAAGTTAGATTGTGTCATACCTCTGTTTAAAAGTTTCTGGTACCTGGCCACATTTCTGAGTAAAAGCCAAAACTTTTCCCTCCATCCTAGTCTTCCCCTTGCCCACTTTTCTCTAGCTACACTGGATTCATTGCTGTTCTTAGTACATGTTACATATGCTTTGCTTAAGAGCCTTTACATTTATTGTTCCTTCTGTCTGGAATACTCCTTTCTTATGTATTGGCATGGCTCATACTCTCAATTCCGATAATAGTGCTCAAATATTAACTACTTTATGAAACAATCTAAATTCCTATTCTTCTCCAATATTACTAACACTAATTTTCCTTTACCCTGCTCTGTTTTTTGCCTCCATAGCACTTCTAGCATATTGTGTAATCTACTCCTTTTGCTATAATGCAGTATCCATAAGGAGCTATGAGGGCAGGACTTTTTGTTTGTTTTATTCATTGATACGTCCCCAGCACCTAGAACAGTGCCCAGCAAATAGTTCGTATTTGATAAATAGTTGTTGAATGAAGATGGCATGTAGATATATTTTAAAATCTATAGATGATTAGATATTATTTAATGTTCTTTAGGGGCTTCCCTGATGACTCAGTGGTAAGTCCACTTGCCAGTGCAGGAGATGAGGGTTTGATCTCTGGGTTGGAAAGATCCCCTGAAGAAGGGGATGGCTACCCATTCCAGTATTCTTGCCTGGGAAATCCCATGGACAGGAGAATCTGGCAGGCTACAGTCCATGGGGTCGCAAAAAAGTTGGACACCACTCAGTGACTAAACAACAACAATATTCTTTTGAATTTACCCTCCTGCCTTTTTTACTTTTGATAAAACAGTACATGTATGTGCCACCCCTTTCCTTCCAAGCTAAATGTCATTTCCAGTCAAAGTTGGAAATTGGGGGCAGTTGCAGTAGAATATGAATTTCATTTGCAGTGTGTCTAGAATGACTTCTGCCTGAGATCTTGCAGATTCTTCTTCCCTTTCTGTTGATGTGATAAGAAAGGGGGAGAGGACTGCACAGTTTAATAACTTAAGCTGTTCCTTTCTTCTATTATTGTGGAAATGTGGTATTGTTTACCTTTAAATTGAGGTTTGCATTTTAACATAACCATGAGGCAGTTCTGACCAGATCTCTTAGAATGTCTTTGGGTTATGATGTGAGCCACCAAATTTTGAGCCTGTAATCCCTCATAGAAACAGGTTTTGTTAAATCAGTTCTGACCATGGGCTTTGATTCTCCAGCTCACATCTGTAAATCCTTGACTTTCTCACCTCCTGCCCAACCAGGTATCTCAAAACAACTACTTTTTGTGCTTAGTCACTCAGTCATGTCTGACTCTTTGAGACCTCATGGACTGTAGCCCACAAGGCTCCTCTGTCCATGGGGATTTTCCAGGCAAGAATACTGGAGTGGGTTGCCATGTGCTCCTCCAGGGTGTCTTCCCAACCCAGGGATCAGACCCAAATCTCCCACATTGAAGGCAGATTCTTTATCGTCTGAGTCACCAGGGAAGCCCAAACAACTACTATAATTGACAAATTATCCCAGTGATTGATAGTTCTCTTTCATTTTACCTATGAATGAAGAGCACCTTCTGGGTTTAGTTGATAAGAGTGGTCTTTAGTTGAGATTTTCAAAATGCTGACTTGTGTATTACTAAGTTATAATCTCACACTTTTACACAAAAAAATTTATGTTAATTGTGCTGGATTGATTTCATGATGTAAATATAAATCTGCCTGATAATCCATATTTAGAGAAATGACATTGGAGGTGACTTGCTAGCTATTAGCCATGTGCTCTAATTAAAAAGTAGAAATATAGCTCTCTTTCTCCATTAGTTTGTTATAATTTTATTTTCTTTTTTCCTTAGGATATTAGCTGCAATGAGATTCAGGTTCTTCCCCAACAAATGGGAAAATTACAATCACTTAGAGAGCTAAACATAAGAAGAAATAATCTTCAGGCATTACCAGATGGTAAGATGCTCACTGTTCCTACTCACATGAATAAGAGAATAACTATATAGAATTTAATTAAATTATTTTTGTTTCTGAACAGAATTAGGAGATCTTCCCTTAGTCAAGCTGGATTTCTCTTGTAATAAAGTGACCGAAATTCCAGTTTGTTACAGGAAGCTGCATCATTTACAAGTAATAATTTTGGATAACAATCCTTTGCAAGTACCACCAGCACAGGTTTGTAATTTAAAACAATGATACTTGCTTCTTTTATTTTTATTCAGAATTATATGTTTCTGGTAAATACAAAAGCATCAGAATTAGGAGTCAGTTTGTTTTTGAGGTATTACTCTCAAAAGTGTTTTTTCTGGGAAGTGGCTTTTTCACTTGCATAGGAGGTTTAGCTTTGTTTCTAGAGAATAGGATTTGGATAACCCAGATACCAACTTTCTGCTGTGAACTGATAATTCTGGTTGTTTGTGTTGTTTTAAAAGGATAGACTAAGAATTCTGTCTACCTCTGTCCTACTCAGGTATATATATATACTTGAGATTTGTTGTGTGATTGATTGGAATACATTTTTAGCACCAATAGGTGGAATCATAACAGAAAGAAAGATTCAAGTTGAAAAGTATTAATTCCTACTTTTTTGTTCAGTCACTCAGTCATGTCTGTCTCTTGCAACCCCATGGTCTGAAGCATGCCAGGCTTCCCTGTCCCTTATTGTCTCCCAGAGTTTGCTCACTCATGTCCGTTGAATCGATGATGCCATCCAACCATCTCATCCTCTGTTGCCCCCTTCTCCTCCTGCCTTCAATCTTTCCCAGCATCAGGGTCTTTTCCAATGAGTTGGCTCTTCGCATCAGGTGGCCAAAGTTTTGGAGCTTCAGCTTCACTATCAGTCCTTCCAGTGAATATTCAGGGTTGATTTCCTTTGAGACTGACTGGTTTGACTTTAAGTTTGAGAATTAAATTCATGTGGAATCCACTAAAATGATAGTAAAGGAGTACACTAAACTCTAAACCCATGAAGACAAAGATTGAGAGAGAAGAGGACAGCAGGGGAGAGATGGCAACAGAATTTTGGAAAATGGAAAATAGGTGAAATAGTGGTAACTAGGATCTCCACTTACACTGCTCAAGAGTATCTGATTGAGGAGGCACATGGTAGTGAAATGCCAGCCTGTACTCTATTTCCAAGCTATGTGCCCTGGCACTGGGTTTGTATACATCCAGAAGAGTTGCCTTTTTTTCCTCTTTTCCTACTAAGGTGCATTCCACTCATTGCAAACGAGTGCCTTTTTTCTAAATTCAAATACTAAAAGCTGGCTGGAGTCTTGGTAGTAGCTACCATAGCAGGATGGGGAAACCCAAAACCTGTGTCTGCTATGGGAGAAGGCAACAAGAAGCGAGGTGATTTAACTGTGTTACATTTGGGAATGGCTTGGGTGTTTCCTTGGTGATTATTGAATGAAACATGTAACTAAATAGAGGGATGAAAGACTTAAAACATGAAGGTCTGTAGAATATCTAAGGCTCTGCTATTTAATAGGACTTTCTAAATAATGGAAATGTTGTATAATCTGTGATGTCCAATACTGTTGTTCATTCACTCAGTCATGTCAGACTCTTTGTGACCCCATGGACTGCAGCATGCCAGACTTCACTGTCTTTCACCATCTCCCAGAGCTTGCTCAAACTCATGTCCATTGAGTTGGTGATGCCATCCAAACATCTCATCCTCTGTTGTCCACTTCTCCTCTTGCCTTTAGTCTTTCTGAACATCAGGGTCTTTTCCAGTGAGTTCACTCTTCACATCAGGTAGCCATGTATAGGAGCTTCAGCTTCAGTATCAGTCCTTCCAATGAATATCAGGATTGACTTAATTTAGGATTGACTGGTTTGATCTTCTTGCTGTCCAAGGGACTCTCAAGAGTCTTCTCCAACACCACACTTCAAAAGCATCAATTCTTTGGTGCTCAGCCTTCTTTATGCCACGAACTTCCAGATGTTCAAGCTGGATTTAGAAAAGGTAGAGAAACCAGAGATCAAATTGCCAGCATCTGTTGGATCATCGAACAAGCAACAGAGTTCCAGAAAAACATCTACTTCTGCTTTATTGACTATGCCAAAGCCTTTGACTGTGTGGATCACAACAAATTGTGGAAAATTCTGAAAGAGATGGGAATACCAGATCACCTGACCTGCCTCTTGAGAAATCTGTATGCAGATCAGGAAGCAACAGTTAGAACTGGACATGGAATAACAGACTGGTTCCAAATCGGGAAAGGAGTACGTCAAGGCTATATATTGTGACTCTGCTTGTTTAACTTATATGCAGAGTACATAATGAGAAACGCTGGGCTGGATGAAGCACAAGCTAGAATCAAGATTTCTGGGAGAAATATCAATAACCTCAGATATGCAGATGACACCACCCTTATGGCAGAAAGCGAAGAAGAACTAAAGAGCCTCTTGATGAAAGAGGAGAGTGAAAAAGTTGGCATAAAGCTCAACATTCAGATAACAAAGATCATGGCATTCAGTCCCATCACTTCATGGCAAATAGATGGGGAAAGAGTGGAAAGAGTGGCTGACTTTATTTTTGGGGGCTCTAAAATCCCTGCAATTGGTGATTGCAGCCATGAAATTAAAAGATGCTTGCTCTTTGGAAGGAAAGTTATGACCAAACTAGACAGCATAATAAAAAGCAGAGACATTACTTTGTCCACAAAGGTCTGTCTAGTCAAGGCTATGGTTTTTCCAGTAGTCATGTATGGATGTGAGAGTTGGACTGTAAAGAAAGCTGAGTGCTGAAGAATTGATGCTTTTGCACTGTGGTGTTGGAGAAGACTATTGAGAGTCCCTGCAAGGAGATCCAACCAGTCAATCCTAAAGGAAGTCATTGCTGAATATACATTGGAAGGACTGATGTTGAAGCTGAAACTCCAATACTTTGTCCACCTGATGCGAAGGGCTGACTCATTTGAAAAGACTGTGATGCTGGGGAAGATGGAAGGCAGGAGGAGAAAGGGATGACAGAGGATGAGATGGTTGGATGGCATCTCCAACTCAATGGACATGAGTTTGAGCAAGCTCCAGGAGTCGGTGATGGACAGGGAAGCCTGGCATGCTACAGTCCATGGGGTGGCAAAGAGTTGGACATGACTGACTGAACTGAATTGAACTGAACTTCTTTATGGTCCAATTCTCACATTTATACATGATTACTAGAAAAACCATAGCTTTGAGTAGATGAACCTCTGTCACAAAAGTAATGTCTCTCCTTTTCAATATGCTGTCTGGTGCTGCTGCTGCTAAGTCACTTAGTCATGTCCAACTCTGTGTGACCCCATAGACGGCAGCCCACCAGGCTCCCTCATCCCTGGGATTCTCCAGGCAAGGACACTGGAGTAGGTTGCCACGTCCTTCTCCAGTGCATGAAAGTGAAAATGAAAGTGAAGTCACTCAGTCGTGTCTGACTCATAGTGACCCCATGGACTGCAGCTCACCAGGCTTCTCCATCCATGGGATTTTCCAGGCAAGACTACTGGAGTGGGGTGCCATTGCCTTCTCCACAGTATGTCTAGGTTTGTCATAGCTTTTCTTCCAAGGAGCAAGTGTCTTAATTTCATGGCTGCAGTCACCATTTGCAGGGATTTTGGAGCCCAAGAAAATAAAGTCTGACACTGTTTCCATTGTTTCCCCATCTATTTGCCATGAAGTGATGGGACTGGATGCCATGATTTTAGTTTTTTGAATGTTGAGTTTGAAGCTAGCTATTTCACTCTCCTCTTTCACTTTCATCAAGAGGCTCTTCAGTTCCTTTTTGCTTTCTGCCATAATGGTGGTGTCTTCTGCATGTCTGAGGCTATTGATATTTCTCCTGGCAATCTTGATTTCAGCCTGTGCTTCATCCAGCCCGGTATTTTGCATGATGTACTCTCTATATAAGTGAAATATGCAGGGTGACAATATACAGCCTTGATGTATTCCTTTCTCGATTTGGATCCAGTTCACTGTTTCATTTCTGTTTCTAACTGTTGCTTCTTGACCTGCATAGAAGTTTGTCAGGAGGCAGGTCAGGTGGTCTGGTATTCCCATCTATTTAATGTTCCACAGTTTGTTGTGATCCACACAGTCAAAGGCTTTAGCATAGTCAATGAAGCAGAAGTAGATGTTTTTTTGGAATTCTCTTGCTTTTTCTATGATCCAACGGATGTTGGCAATTTGATCTCTGGTTCCTCTGCCTTTTCTAAATCCAGCTTTGAACATCTGGAAGTTCACAGTTCATGTACTGTTGCAGCCTGGCTTGGAGAGTTTTGAGAATTACTTTGCTAGCATGTGAGATGCTTGCAGTTGTGCCATAGTTTGAACAGTCTTTGGCATTGCCTTTCTTTGGGATTGGAATGAAAACCAACCTTTTCCAGTCCTGTGGCCACTGCTGAGTTTTCCAAATTTGCTGGCATAATGAGTGCAGCACTTTCACAGTGCCATCTATTAGGATTTGAAATGGCTTAGCTGGAATCCCATCACCTTCACTAGCTTTGTTTGTAGTGATGCTTCCTAAGGCCTACTTGACTTTGCACCTGCAGGATGTCTGGCTGTAGGTGAGTGATCACACCATCGTGGTTATCTGGGTCACTAACATCTTTTTTGTATAGTTCTTTTGTGTATTCTTGCCATCTTTTCTTAATATCTTCTGCTTCTGTTAGGGCCTTAACATTTCTGTCCTTTTTGTGCCCATCATTGCATGAAATGTTCCCTTGGTGTCTCTCATTTTCGTAAAGAGCTCTCTGGTCTTTCCCATTCTATTGTTTTCCTCTGTATGGATGGAGGAGCCTGGTAGGCTGCAGTCCATGGGGTCACGAAGAGTCGGACACGACTGAGCAACTTCACTTTCACTTTTCACTTTCCTGCACTGGAGAAGGAAATGGCAACCCACTCCAGTGTTCTTGCCTGGAGAATCCCAGGGATGGGGGAGCCTGGTGGCTGCCGTCTATGGGGTCACACAGAGTTGGACACAACTGAAGTGACTTAGCAGCAGCAGTAGCATTGCTATGGAGCACTTGATATATGACTAGTGTGACTAAGGAACAACATTTTCCATTTAATTTCATTTTGATTAATTGAAATTTCAATAGTTTTACATGACTAGTTGTTAATATATTCAACAATATAGATCTAAATTTGTACTGATTTTGCCCCTTGCCTTAGCAGAAACCTAGGGTTTTCTCTGAAGAGTAGGTGGATTCTCTCAGATTCTCTTCCTCAGCTCATCAGTGAAATGAGTATCATTCCTTCCCTCAGCATAAGCCTGGAATTTACTCTTTAGAGCAGCGCTGTCTATTAGAACTTTCTGTAATGATGGAAATGTTCTATATTTGTAGTGTCCTATATGGTAGCCACCGGAGAAGGCAATGGCACCCCACTCCAGTATTCTTGCCTGGAAAATCCCATGGATGGAGGAGCCTGGTAGGCTGCAGTCCATGGGGTGGTGAAGAGTCAGACATGACTGAGTGACTTCACTTTCACTTTTCACTTTCATGCATTGGAGAAGGAAATGACAACCCACTCCAGTGTTCTTGCCTGGAGAATCCCAGGGACAGCAGAGCCTGATGGGCTGCCATCTATCGGGTCACACAGAGTCAGACACGACTGAAGCGACTTAGCATAGCATAGCATAGCATAGCATAGCATAGCATATGGTAGCCACAAGTGGCTGTTGAGCACTTGAAAGTATATAGTGTGATTGAAGAATTGCATTTTTAGTTTTATTTAGATTAAATAGCCACATGTGGCTAGTGACTACTGTATTGGATAGCACAGCTGTAGAGAGACTCAACCAGAGTTAGGGGCTGCAGGTACAGCTATGGACACGAATGAGATCCCATACTGACAACAGTGAATGCATACATACTGAATATTGGGAGTGTCAGTAGACTTCTCTTGCTTGGCTCCCAGAATGCTGGCAGCCTCTCTTATGTGACTTAGGATGGTGATTTCTCTCTTGGTAGACTGACTGAACTAGGAGAAAAGACCTATAGTTATACTGATCATTGGCAGTCCCTGAAGCACAAGTCACAATCTGTTCTCTAGACATGGGCTGACCATTGATAAACTTCTCCCTCTTACAAAGAGCTTCCATTTGACTTCTTATCATTTTTCTTTTGAAAATGAACAGACAGCCATGGATCACTAGACATTGTAGAAATAATTTCTAACATGAAAGACAGAGACTGAAAGGCTTCCATGAAGACAAAATGGGTCACATTCATAGTGGTGGTAATCAGAATGACTTCTCAGCAGCAGCATGAGGAACTAGAAGATGTTAGAATGATGCCTTCAGTGACTGAAGGAATATTCCCAAATTTGTAATCTCAAACTGTCAGTCAATTTTAAGATAGAAAAAAAAAAAAGACAGTTTCAAACATGCAAGATCTCAGAAATTTGACACGACTGAGCGACTGAACTGAACTGAACTGAACTGAACACTTTACTAGAAAGCCAGCCAGTAGAGGGTGTACTATATCAAAATGAAGGAACAAATTAAGAATTCTTCATGTCTAAGGTAGACTGGTATGCATGGACCTAGAGTCTAGCAACCAATCAGTTTGGTCGGGGGAGGGTTGTCTCCCAGAAGAAAATAGAAAAAGAATAAAGAATAGTTGAGTTGATGTACATGTCAGTATGGAGAGACATTTTACAATTCTGTCAGAGTCAGGAATGAATTAGTAGTAGGCACACAGAAAATTATCAGTTCAGTTCAGTTGCTCAGTCATGTCCGACTCTTTGTGACCCCATGGGCTGCAGCACACCAGGCTTCCCTGTCCATCACCAACTCCCAGAGCTTACAGTCATGTCCATTGAGTCGGTGATGCCATTCAACCATTTCATCCTCTGTCGTCCCCTTCTCCTCCTGCCTTCAATCTTTCCCAGCATCAAGGTCTTTTCCATTGAGTCAGTTCTTTGCATCAGAAAATTAAACAAAGTAGAAAAATGGGGCAAGTAGTCACTTTAGGAAAAACAAAAACTTACAAGAGAAAGGAAATGAGTCTAACTAACCTCTGTGGTTCATCTGTGACTACTTTCTTGGTCATATTGTTGTAAATACTAGATTTTGATTTAATGAAAAATTGTGACATAGATGTAATGATAGCAAAGATTTATATGGCACTTACCATGCTCCAAGCACTGTATTGAACATGCTTTACGTGCATTCACTCATTTCTTATAGCAACCCTATAAAATAGGTACTGTCATTATACTTCATTTTATAAAAGAGAAAACAGAGCTGTAGCTGTTTTCTGTCTTTTCTAAGGTCACATGACTAGCATGTAGTGGAGCCTGGTTTCAAACCAAGGCAATCTTAACTCCAGAGTTCATGTTCCAACCACTATGTTATGCTTCTGAAGAGGGAGGAAGTATGTTTATATGAGTTGATAGGTGTTGGTGATGGGAGAATGGTGGTTTGATGATATGTGATAGTGGTGGTGATCTCATGCAGATGGCAGTGAGCAGTGGCTTGCAGCAAGATCTTAGTTCCCTGTCTAGGAATTGAACCTCTGCCTAGAGGCTAGAAGCAAAATTTAGCTGTCTCTTGCCCCTGTTTGAAAGTAAGAATGTTTCAAGGAGGCAAAAACTGGAAAAACAGGTACATAGTTTGTTATTAGAGACACAGCACTTCCCTGGTGGCTCAGACGATAAAGAATCTACCTAAAATGCAGGAGACCCAGGATCGATTCCTGGGTCGGGAAGATCCCCTGGAGAAGGGTATGGCAACCCACTCCAGTATTCTTGCCTGGACAAGTCCATGGACAGATGATCCTAGTGGGGTACAGTCCATGAGGTTGCAGAGTTGGACACAACTCAGCGACTAACACACACAAGTCGGAGAGCACACAGAGAAACAGTTTGTTTAAGAGAGAAGCAAGGCAGAGATACATACTGGAGAGAAAGTGTGTGTGGTCCACCCTGAGCACCACCCCCTGCTCCCCCTCCCCAGCCAGTGAGGAGGAGCACACCAGCCCTAAATCACTCATATAGGGCACTTTTTCCAAGTCTCCTTTGGCCAATCATCTGGCTTTTGCCTGGCTCTGAATCCCTATTTGGTTTAACTCAGGGTCTTCCCCTGTGTGTGTGTGCATCTCTTAGCCAAGATGGATTCCAAGGCAAGGGCTTCTGGGAAGAAGAGCATATTATGGTCTGGTGCTCCCTCCCTTCTCTGACCTACTGAGGAACCTTTCTGCACATGTATAGTCAGAGAGGCCTCTTTGACCTTAAGAATGAGAAATATGTGGTCTCTTTATCTTCTATCCAAGTTCAAGCAGGACTCAGTTCCTCCTTGTTCCTGCCATTATCTTTATCTTGAAGTATCTATCCACAGAGGATTTCAGCTGCTCAGCCTGGGGCCCATCTATCTGGTACGTCAGTGGTGTTGATAACAAGAAATCTAAGTCCTCATCCTCCTTAGTAAGATCTTGATAAATAAAATCTATAATTGAAAAATAAAAAATACCACTAGAACCATGTTATTTATAAATATGAAGGTAAAAAGCAGAAACCAACTGAAAGAGTTAAATGTGGGGACTGGGTCTCAGTTGTGTACGACTCTTTGCGACCCCATGGACTGTAGCCTACCAGGCTCCTCCCTCCATGGGATTCTCCAGGCAAGAGTACTGGATTGGGTTGCCATTTCCTTCTCCAGGGGATCTTTCCGACCCAGGGATCGAATCCAGGTCTCCTGCATTCCAGGCAGACACTTTAACCTCTGAAAAACAGGTGCATAGTTTATTATTAGAGACACAGCACAGGGAAGCCCAAAGGGGTGGAACAGGGGATTAATTTTTTGTTAACTGTTTTATAATTCTCTTTGATTTTAAAACTGTATGTGAATTATGATGATATAAATTAAATTTACAAAAGTAATTTTTCAGCATTTAATTTGGAAATAGATAATTTTTATAAATTTGGATAGATAATAGGATACATTTTAATTGGTAATATATTTATGTTCTAAAGCACAAATGGTTTACATTTTCCTTTTAAATGAAATTTTTCAGTGGTCAAGTCAGATCTGGTATCTATTAGATTTACCTAAGAACCATTTTTCCTTTCTACCTGGAATGATAATTACGTTTTAATGTGCTATCTCTATTGTTTTCTTTGATTGTTTTTGTGTGTTGCTAGGTTATGTACATCCATAAAACAATATTTTCTATTCTAAATTTTGAGAAATACTTATTTGATAACATTTATGGTGATTGCAGTTATCCTTTGTAAAGCCAACTTATTGTTTCCCTACTGCTCATTTTCTATCTTTTTTATATAAAGTACTTTCTTTCACACAGTATTTCCCCCTTATTATTTTTTTTTTATTTATTGTCAATGAAAATAATTTTCCTGGATATTATATTAGTTGAATTGACGATTTAAAAATTTGTTTTGTTTTATTTTAAGTGGCTTACCATCACACCTTTCAACAAATTTATCCTGTATTTGCATTCTTTTGATTAACTTTCTTCCAGTCTTTAGACTTAGTGGTTCTGATGAGGTTACTTTAAAGAATTACATGGGTTATTTTTTTTCTTTCTGTTCTTACCACTATAAAGAATATATTTCTTTTCATTTTTTCTGGAGAAGGCAGTGGCAACCCACTCCAGTACTCTTGCCTGGGAAATCCCATGGACGGAGGAGCCTGGTGGGCTACAGTCCATGGGGTTGGGAGGAGTCGGACACGACTGAGTGATTTCACTTTCACTTGTCACTTCCATGTATTGGAGAAGGAAATGGCAACCCACTCCAGTATTCTTGCCTGGAGAATCCCAGGGATGGAGGAGCCTGGTGGGCTGCTGTCTATGGGGTTGCACAGAGTCAGACACGACTGATGTGACTTAGCAGCAGCAGCATTTTTTCTAGTGAAGGCAACTTTTATGAATTATAAACTTTATATTGCTTAGTGGTTTGTACATTGTGCTTTTAACAAAATAGTTCAGGGAAATACAGAAAAATTAACTTAGTTTTTTATAATAAGAACAGAGACTACAATAGTTTTATTGTCAGTTCTGTCAGATTTTTTTCACCTAGTGTCAGAAGTACAAAGTATTTAAATATGTAAAGTATCATGATTGTTATATCTCAGAGTAATTTGAAGTTATTAAAATTTATTAATAAATTAGTAAATGACTTTATATATTTGGAACTATAATCTTACTCTATTATTTATTGACAGATATGTTTAAAAGGTAAAGTACACATATTTAAATACTTAAATATCCAAGCGTGTTGCAGAATGGATAAGAAACCAGATTCTCTGGATCTTCCATCATTGAGTAAAAGAATGCCCTCCCAACCTCTCACAGACAGGTAATGTAATATTCTGTAAGATTCTAATTTCATGATGATGGTGTCTTCTCTCTATATATAGATGATATTTGTTTATTTTGAGTGAAATGAATATAGTTAGGATGATTGGTCCAGTGTTAAAATCAGTAATTAGCTGAAGTGAAATATCACCATCATAGAGTGAACCTCTGATAGTAGAATAAATTTGGAGTTTTCTCAAAAAATTTATTATTAAAGCTTTTAGTAGTAAAATGTAAAGTAAAAGTGCACTTCTGACATTCTAGTACAGAAGAACTAATTTCTCAGCACTTGACAACTGTTAATGTTCTACTGTAATCACTATGCTGTAAATTTGGAATAAGTAGAATTTGACTTTGAACTGAGGTTAGTGGAAGAGTAAGACATTTGTGGTTGGTTACGTTTCACCTCTGTTTTCTTGATGCATTTCTATATGGATATTTTTTTATTCAATTCTTTATGGATAAGGGATGATTTATCATTGATATTCTGTTTGATATTGGTATTTTTTCCTCAAAAGATTTTGAAATGTTAGATTTGATATTTTGTTTTTAATTCATCCTTTTGAGACGTAGATTAGACTGAAAGATTTTATGAAAACATAATTCCATCCAATACTATGGAAAATAATTTGGAGTGGGATGAGACTATACAAAGGGAGACTGTCCCTGACTTAAATACTTAAAGATTTGTTATTGTATTTATGGCATAGTTTAGACTACATGGAATGCCAACATAGTAAGTATTATTGTTAACAGTGCAAGTTTTTGAATCCGAAATAGGATTTTTCTCAAATATTTTTGTTGCCTTAGAATGATTAAGAATCTGAGCATTAAATTTAGTTGCCAAAGATTAGTTTGCTTAATATTATAAATGATAGTAGCCCAAACAATTCTACAAAAATTAGAATTAATTCATATACTAATCTCTATTAGTATGCTTTTATATTTATTTCAAAATTACTTTAGTAAGACATACATTATATTAGTCATTTATTTATTTAAGTTGAGTGCCTACCAGTAGATTCAGGGTTTGTTGAATTACATATTGGCCTCGGCCCTCATGGAGCTCACATTCTAGTGGAGGAGTTGGTTGTTAAATAAAACAAGAACACAGACACACACACATAATTTTAAATTTTGGTGAGTGCTTTGAAAGGAAGGAACATGTTTCAGGAGTGTGGTTGAGGAGTGTCTCTTTGGGAAGGTGAGGTTTTAAGTCAAGACCTGAAAGGAGAAAAGTTAGCTGTGGAAAGAGTGAGGGAAAGAGCATTTCAGGCAGAAATAATGGCATGGGCAAAGGTCTTAAGTTAGAAAGAAACTTGGTATGTTAAAAAAAAAAAAAAACCTGAGAGGAGGCCAGCATTGTGGTACAAGTTGACTTTGGAAAGTTAGTCAGGGCTGAAGTTATACGGGGGCTTTGGAGGTTGTGGTAAGAAGTTTGAATTTTATTTAAAGTACAGTGGGTAGTCATTGGACAATTATAAACAGGAGGATAACATGATTAAATTATTTTTAAAGAAACTATTTTGGCTCTTATAGAGAGAATACATTGGAAGCAAACAAGTGAAAACACAGGGACTAGTTAGGGTGTTGTGGTACTACCAAAAGATCAAGGGGTCTAGAATAGGGTTATTGCAGTAGAGATGAAAAGGAGTGGACAGAATTGAGATAGATTTGAAGATGGTGTCTAGCAGTGCCATCCAATAGAAAGGCAATATGAGCCACATTGGTAATTTTTAAATTTTCTTGTAACCCATTTAAAAAATAATAAATTAATTTTAATAATGCATGTTACATTACCCAATATATTAAAAATGTCATTTCAGTATGTCAATTCAGTTCAGTTGTTCAGTTGTGTCCAACTTTTTGTGACCCCATGGCCTGCAGCATGCCAGGTTTCCCTGTCCATCACCAACACGTGGAGCTTGCTCAAACTCATGATCTTCGAGTTGGTGATGCCATCCAACCATCTCATCCTTTGTCGTCCCCTTCTCCTCCTGCCTTCAATCTTTCCCAGCATCAGGGTCTTATCAAGTGAGTCAGTTCTTCTCATCAGGTGGCCAAAGTATTGGAGCTTCAGCTTCAGCATCAGTCCTTCCAATGAATATTCAGAACTGATTTTATTTAGGATTGACTGGTTTGATCTCCTTGCAGTCCAAGGGACTCTCAAGAGTCTTCTCCAACACCACAGTTGCAGAAGCATCAATTTTTCGGCACTCAGCTTTCTTTATGGTCTAACTCACATCCATACATGACTGCTGGAAAACCATAGCCTTGACTAGATGGACCTTTGTCAGCAAAGTAATGTCTATTTTTTATATGTCTTTTAAATATGCTGTCTAGGTTTCTCATAGCTTTTCTTCCAAGGAGCAAGCATCTTTTAATTTCATGGCTGCAGTCACCATCTGCAAGGATTTTGGAGCCCAAGAAAATAAAGTCTGACACTGTTTCCATTGTTTCCCCATCTATTTGCCATGAAGTGATGGGACTGGATGTCATGATTTTAGTTTTTTGAATGTTAAGTTTTAAGCCAACTTTTTCACTCTCCTCTTTCACTTTCATTAAGAGGCTTTTCAGTTTCTTTTTGCTTTCTGCCATAACGATGGTGTCATCTGCATATCTGAGGCTATTGATATTTCTCCTGGCAATCTTGATTCCAGCTTTTGCTTTATCCAGCCTGGCATTTTGCATGATGTACTCTATATATAAGTGAAATATGCTGGGTGACAATATACAGCCTTGATGTACTCCTTTCTTGATTTGGAACCAGTCCATTGTTCCATGTCCAGTTCTAAATGTTGCTTCTTGACCTGCATAGAAATTTGTCAGGAGGCAGGTCAGGTGGTCTGGTATTCCCATCTCTTTCAGAATTCTCTACAGTTTGTTGTGATCTACATAGTTAAAGGCTTTGGCATAGTCAGTAAAGCAGAAGTAGATGTTTTTCTGGAACTCTCTTGCTTTTTCTATTATGCAGTGGATGTTGGCAATTTGATCTTTGGTTCCTCTGCCTTTTCTAAATCCAGCTCTGAACATCTGGAAGTTCTTGGTTCATGTACTGTTGAAGCCTGGCTTGGAGAATTTTGAGCATTACTTTGCTAGCGTGTGAGATGCTTACAGTTGTGCCATAGTTTGAACATTCTTTGTCGTTGCCTTTCTTTGGGATTGAAATGAAAACTGACCTTTTACGGTCCTGTGGCCACTGCTGAGTTTTCCAAATTTGCTGGCATATTGAGTGCAGCACTTTCACAGCATCATCTTTTAGGATTTGAAATGGCTTAGCTGGAATCCCATCACCTTCACTAGCTTTGTTTGTAGTGATGCTTCCTAAGGCCCACTTGACTTTGCACCTGCAGGATGTCTGGCTGTAGGTGAGTGATCACACCATCGTGGTTATCTGGGTCACTAAGATCTTTTTTGTATAGTTCTTTTGTGTATTCTTGCCACCTTTTCTTAATATCTTCTGCTTCTGTTAGGTCCTTAACATTTCTGTCCTTTATTGTGACCATCTTTGCATGAAATATTCTCTTGGTATCTCTCATTTTCTTGAAGAGATCTCTAGTTTCCCATTCTGTTGTTTTCCTCTATTTCTTTGCATTGATCACTGAGGAAAGCTTTCTTACCTCTCCTTGCTATTCCTTGGAACTTTGCATTCAGATGTATATATCCTTCCTTTTCTCCTTTGCCTTTAGCTTTTTTTCTTTTCTCGGCTATTTGTAAGCTTCCTCACCCAACCATTTTGCCTTTTTGCATTTCTTTTCCTTGGGGATGGTCTTGAATACTGCCTCCTGTACAATGTCTTGAACCTTCATCCATAGTTCTTCTGGCACTCTATCAGATCTAATCCCTTGGATCTATTTGTCACTTCCACTGTATAATTGTAAGGGATTTGATTTAGGTCATACCTGATGGTCTAGTGGTTTTCCTTATTTTCTTCAATTTAAATCTGAATTTGGCAATAAACAGTTCATGATCTGAGCCACAGTCAGCTCCCGGTCTTGTTTTTGCTGACTGTATAAAGCTTCTACATAATTGAAATTTCAATATATAATTACATATAAAACACTAGTGAGTTATTTCACTTTCTTTTAAATCTTTGAAATCTAGCATGTATTTTACATTTGTAGCATGTCTCAATTTGGACTAGTTACATTCAAATGCTCTGTTGCCAAGCATGACTAGTGGCTACTGTATTGGACAGGACAGATCAATAGAGTTTATTTGTGGCTCTTGGGTGTACTTATCCTTCACACAGAGCTGGTATTGAATTACTTAGTTCTTGTATGTACTTTCTAGTTTCTCACTCATGTTCTTGGCTATATGGTTCTTACTACTTAGAATACCTTTCCTTGATATTTTGTAAACTCTTTATTCTATATAGGCATTGCAGTAGTTACACTTATCTTCAGCTTTTGCAGTCAGACATAATATCCTCGTGAAGCTCTTCTCCAACTCTTAATAACTGTATGTCCTTGTATCATATCATCTCTGGTTTTTAGCTTTCTTGTATGTGAAAAGGAAAATAATCATACAGATGTTGTAAGGATTGAATAAAATAATGCATATAGAGTATTTATCATGGTGTCTTATTAATTCCTCAACAAATAACTTATTATTATCATTGTCATCTGTTTCAAACACACCAATGTATGTTAGTATAGTATATGGATATATTATTGGGTGGTGGAGTCAGATGGATTTCAGTTCTAATCATGGTTTAATGATTAATTCATTAAACCTCTTAATTCCTCCTTGGCCTATGTAAGTTATTTAATCTCTCTGAGCCTGTTTCTTTATTTAAAATGTTAACAATACATATTTCAAAAGCTTGTTGTGAGAATTAAATGTGTGCCTAGCAACTAGTTCAGTAAATGATACTCAGTAAATGTCATAATATTTCCCCTTGGAAAGTTAACTTTTATTAGCTTTATTTCTTCATTTGTAAGAAGAAATAATAATGCATAAATCGTACAATTTCATTATAAATAAAATATGAGGTGCACCTGGCATAGTATCTAATACAATGTAGACACTCAGCAAATGCTAGCAATTGTTGTCTTTCATCCTTCAAGATTAATCTCAAATGCTTCTTTCTTGGGTGAAGCCTTTCCTCACCTTCCCAAGGAGAAATTTATATTTACCTTTGTTCTTGTTGTTTATTTGGTAAGTTGTGTCTGACTCTTTTGTGACCCCATGGACTATAGCCTGCCAGGCTCCTCTGACTGTGATTTCTCAGGCAAGAATACTGGAGTGGGTTACCATTTCCTTCTCTGGGGATCTTCCCAACCCAAGGATCAAACCCTCGTCTCCTGCTTGGCAGGTGGATTCTTTACCACTGAACCATCTGGGAAGCCCCGTTTACCTTTGTCATATCCTTCAGAACAGATAAGCATACTCCCCCGCTGGGCTGAGAATGCATTGAAAGCAAACATTAAAATTCATCTCATCTCAGGTGTTCAGCATAGTGCCTTAACCCTTGGTAATTGCTTCCCTAAGTTTGTTGATATACTCCTGAAAAGTATAAAATCAGTATTTGGGGAAGAAATATAACAGATCAGGGACTTCAGTGTTAGATAATCTTGGGATAAAACTTAGACTTCCATTTGCAAGTTGTATGTCATTGAGTCATTTTTTCAACCCTTTCTGGCCTCAGTTTCTTTTTCTGTAAAATGAGAAAGCACCAATAACCTGCTAGAATTTTCACAAGGAATATGAAGTATTATCTTTAAAATACTTTAAGAAAAACTTAGCCCAGTTCTTGGCATATAACCAGTGGTCAATGTACAGTATATGATAAATTTGCAAATTAAAGTGAAAACTATTTTGCAACTTCGGTGGTATTCTGTAATTCAGAAATTTACAAGGACAGCTCTTTCCTCACACCAAAACAATTGCTTATTCAATGCTTTACAGGCGTTTTTTGACCTTTTTTCTCTTAATTACTTAATGGTCCTTATTTATGAAGCTAAATATATTTTTAGAGATAATGAAGAAGAAATGGTTGTATTAAGGTTAAAAAACATTTCAGCATTATATGGTAGAATTTGACAAACTCATAAGAAAAATAGGTCTTTATCAAGATGATTTTCTAGCAGGACTATCTGCTTTTCTGAATCTCTCAGAATAAATAATAGGCTATTGTTAAGGCTATTGTAACCTATTTTACAATAGAGCACATGAAAATATTACATGAGGGACATGAATAAAGTGTTTTATATGATCCAGTATTTTTCTCCTCATGTTTTTAAGGATCTTACATATCAAAAATATATATTCTATATTATCTAGCAAAATTCTAGGTCAATTATGTATTATCTATTTAAGAAGAAAACCTTAACTGCCCTTAGAATTTGTATTTCCATAGTATGGAAGATTTTTATCCAAATAAAAATCATGGTCCTGACTCTGGAATTGGAAGTGATAATGGAGAGAAACGATTGTCTACAACAGAAGTGAGTTTTTTCTATTACTGAACTATTTTATTTTAAAATTTTATTAGAAAAACAAACGAAAAATTTACTGGAGCTTTGAAGTAGATAGGCACTTGCACACATTTCATTTATTTTGCTTAAAAATGTGATCAGCATTGCATTTTATGACCTCAAGTTAAAAAAAAAAAGACGTGCAGTTTTAAAAGCAAAACAGTAAACCTCATATTAATTTTTGGTTTTAAAACTGGAGATTTAAATCAGGTGTTCTGTACTTCATATATGTAATTAAAACAATCCTTATCATATATTTAAAATGCCTCATTTTTACTTTTTACTTATTGCATTCAGCCATCAGATGATGACACAATCAGCCTTCATTCTCAAGTCTCAGAATCAAATAGAGAGCAGACATCAAGAAATGACAGTCACTCAACAGGAAGTAAACCTGATTCTCAGAAAGGTAATTCATAAAGTGTCTGCTGTTTTTATGTCATGTATATATATCCCTTTTTAAAAATGAATATATTTTTTAAAGTGGGCTTTAAAAATAATAGTGTGTGCGTGCTTGCTAAGTTGCTTCAATCATGTCCGACTCTGTGCAACCTATGGACCATAGCCTGTAAAGCTCCTCTCTCTGTGGGATTCTCCAGACAAGAGTACTGGAGTGGGTTGCCATGCTCTCCTCCAGGGGACCTTCCTGACCCAGGGATCGAACCAACATCTCTTGCATCTCCTGCATTGGCAGGTGGGTTCTTTACCACTAGCACCACCTGGGAAGCCCCCAAATTATAGTATCTTTGATCAACTCTTTTATTGAGAAAAAGATACTTTTTTCTAAGCACTGCAGTGGCAGAGCACACTGTTTACTATTCATGTTTTCTAATAAGTATTAATCTATACTTAGACCAGGAGGTGTATGATTTTACTGACGCCAACACAAATGATGTAGTAGTTCCTGAACAAGGAGATGCACATATTGGATCATTTGTTGCTTTCCTTAAGGTAAAGAAAACTTTGAACAAATATCAATACCAAGTTCTCCTTAATCTCACAAAAGTGAACCATACAATTTAAAATGATAACTTTCTTTTATATAAGGGAAAAGAGAAAGGTCCTGAAAAATCTCAGAAAAATGAAGAATTGGGAGATGCAAAAAGGTAAGCACACCTGAATTTGCAAATTGAAGTATTGCTTATTAATACTTGAAATATCACAGATATTTCTGAAGCTTGAATGAATAAATTCTTTGTTCATTTACCTGTTAAGTTCAGATAGTTAATTTGTGAATATTTCATCTGCCTGCTTTCCTCAATGAAGCTGAAAATTATAGTAAACATATAAGTTAAATGTAGTATATACACTGTTTTTCTCCATAAGTGTAATTATAATGTCCCCTATTACTATTATTGAAGAAAATGATACTTTCCCATACATTGCCTCATTTAAGCTATTTAGCTGTTCTTTAAAACAGATGGTATTGGTATAATTTGACCAATTGGGAAACTGAGACCTGGAGTTTCAAGTGTCTCAAACTGAGGTGTTCTGACTCTTGGTTTAATAAACTTTACATTACATGAGACTGGTTATGGTAATTTTAAGGGTATTTACTTCTTTATTTTATTAAAATAATTTACTTTGGATCTTCTCTGTATCCTTTATCTTATGAAATGATAGAAATTGACCTACCACATTTTTTCAGAAAAGAAAGAGTGTTTGTTGAATACCTACCATCTACCAGGATCTGTGCTACGTGCTTTGCTATGTTTCTTACTTAATCTTCACTAAATCCTGCTGCTGCTGCTAAGTCGCGTCAGTCGTGTCCAACTCTGTGTGACCCCATAGACGGCAGCCCACCAGGCTCCTCCGTCCATGGGATTTTCCATGCAAGAGTACTGATGTGGGTTGCCATTGCCTTCTCTGTCACTAAATCCTACAGGGTGGATATTGTCCACATTTTTACAGATAAGGAAGGTAAAGCTGGGAGACTATAAAGTTTCTTATCTAAAACCACTTAGCTAGTGTCCACTAGAACCTGAGTCTAGCTTTCTGATCCCCAAGTTTTTCTCTTTTCTCTGTATTGTGCTTCCCTCAAATGACCTCATTGGAAACTTTTTAATAGTCATTAATTAATCATCTCTGGTGCTCCATAAGGAGATACAGTGCTTTGTTTTACTCTCTGTGTTTCATTTTTCTCTTACTTTCTCATGTTATTGCATGAGGACAGTTGTCTTACCTTGAGAGACTCCAGTAGCATGTAAGATATGGTAAAGATACAGAGTCTTAGGTTTGATACCATTGTTTATTTATTTACTTGCTTACTTGCCTACTTATCTTACCATGCAGCATGCATGATCTTAGTTTCCCCACCAAGGATTAAATCTGTGTCCTCTTCAGTGAAAATGCAGAGTTTTAACCACTGGACTGCCAGGGAAGTCACTGACACCATTTTTTAAATGAAATGCCTTTGGGATAAGATTGCTAGAGTTTAGAGAAAAATTTTAAAATTTCTTTGTTTTCTTTTGAATGATAAAAAAGATACATATATTTTAATGAATTTTTCTTGCAAATTTTCCAATCTTATCTGAATCTATTTTGCATTTCTACTACTTAAACATTTTACACAGAGATTTTAAAAATCAAAATAAATGAACTGATAAAAGCAGAGTGGTTTGATAAAATGAAAAATTTTCATAACATTTTCTATTTATTTCTAAAGATAGGCAAATAGAGCTCTGTGGTCCTTATTATACTCAAGATGGAGAATATGCATTGTTAAATTACTATGGCCATTTCACATTTCAGAAATTACAAAATGGTAATGCAGTTTACTTTGTTAGCCATTAATTATATTAATATAACCAGAATGCGACATTTCCTATTGAGTAGAGAGGATAGATATTAATATGTTTGTATATTCCTTCAATATTCTTTATTTCTTATTTTAACATTTTAAATACAAGAACATTTCATGTGCTATTAAAAACAAAAAAAGGTTTCTACATCTGAAAGCTGGCATAAAATATCATCTGCCTTACTTTTTGGATAATCATGTTTATGTTACCTTTCAGACTTGGGAAAGAACAACTACTTACTGAGGAAGAGGATGATGGTTTGAAGGAAGTAACTGATTTGAGGAAAATAGCTGTTCAGTTATTGCAGCAAGAGCAGAAGAACAGGTATTTTTTTCAGTAATGAGATTTAAATGGGCAAATTTTATAATCATTAAATTTGATATTTAAAGATTGTCAAACAGTAAACAAGAAGACCGTCTACTAAAAGATAATAGGAAATACTTAGGAAAGAAATATAAAATTACATATATAATTAACAGAATACTTTATCCTCATATAGTCATTCTATTTATTGCTTCAGTATCTTTTTTATTCCTTTGTGCTAAATACTAATAATTGATATTCATCTTAGCTCACAATAGCATGATATGTTATAAGCATTCTTTCCAAGTACATGTCACAAGTATATAGTGTGCTTTTTATCTGATTTTGAGTTACTTGGGATATGTGTAAACTCCTTAAAATTGAATTATATAATCACTGATTAAATCAGTGTGACAGTTTGAGAATCACAGGTTCACTTTAGTCTGTGTCTTGGTCAATGAGCATTTCTCCCTCTGGCTAGGCTTTCGCCAAATGCATGTTATTGGCAATGAGCAGGACCTTGTGTTAATGAGTATAAAATCAGTGCAAGTCCATTTTTTATACAGAGAAGGTTCTGCGTGCTGCTGAGGGTTGGCTATTATTGCCATCTTCATGTATTGAGAGTGCTACATTTATATTAATAATTTCGAAATAATAAAATAGAACTGAGATTTTGTTTGTTTGTTTTGAGAAAATTAAAAGAATAATTTTGGTGCATTTAACTTGGATAACTGGTATGTTTTTTACATATTCAAAGCAATAAATGTTTATGGATCACAGGACCATGTTTTAGGATGTTTAAAAAAGTATGTTGGCATTTGCTTAAAGATGTTTTGAAAAATAATTACTATTAAAACTTATTCAATGACTGATGTGTGGTATTAGGGGCCACTATAATAGTTTTTAAAATAACCACTAAGTATCTCTTTTTGCACTGCTACTACATTTATAGAATTAAAAACCATACTAGAAAATATATTTATCCCTTCTATATCTAATGTATCCTCATTCCCAATTGACATTTTTCTTCTGTCATAACTCTCTATCACGCTTTTCTGTCATCCTTTTTGAAGCTTATCTTCTAATCTTTCCTGTGATTCATTTCTAATGGGCCTTTTTAAAAATTGACTACTTATGAGGTTGTATGTGTTTTCTCCCCTTCAGTATAATTAAAGTATTGATGGCCCCATTGGTTTAAGAGTTTTGATGAAGCAAGCCACCACCTGCTCTATGTAGTTTACAAAGTAGTTAAGTTTCTACCTCCCCTACTTGGCAGGTGAAAAAATTAGATTTATCATTATGAACAGAGAATATTGATTTTATAAGAACCCACAACAATATGTATTTCCCTCATGTCAAGAATTGCATTTGAGTGTATAATTTTAGATTTTAATATAGCCATATATATCATTTCTATATTTTCATTTTTCTCCTATTGTTGTATTAGTTTTACATCTATCCCTCTGACTTAAACTACTCTTTCAACCTAAATACATCAAATGATGTTTCATAGGTCTTGCTTTTTGATAGTTTGTAATAAATACAAAGCAGTACCCAGCTCTGCCTTGTACATAGTAGGTATTTGTTAGTACTGTTACTGGTTAATTACTTGAAAATGAGATCAAATTTAAAGCTAGTAGGAACCATTAATGTAGTTAATATGTTCTCTCTACATAATTTTTGTTATTTTTGAAATTTATGCAAAATTAATTTCTTTCTCTGAACTGTTTCCATTCTCCTTTTCAGATGTTAGTGCATATAAATATAAGAGCTTTTTGGATTAATAATCAGTGACATTAATATTATAATAACTATGTCTAATTTTTGAAGGCATTAAAATTTTATGATATCTGGACATAAAGTAAGGAGTACATTTTACTTTTAAAATATGTAATCTATAGACAGTTTAGATCCCTAGCCAATTCTGTTCATGGCTAAACTTAAACTGGGCTCAGAATTTTCTTATGCTGAATCTATTATTTTCTCCATTAAATCATATCATCCTTCCTTCTAAAATATCCTGCTAATGCTTATATCTCTTAGATTTAGATAATTAAAATTATTGTTTACTGTTACAACACATAAATTTTAGTGAGTCTAAAAGTCAAAAGTAATCTTCTAAAAGAATATATTCCTTAGAGGATTTGAGTTTTTATACCTTCTCTGGCTGTAGATTTCCCCTTTCACAAAGTATTGTTTTAGATTCTAGCTTTATTAAATGAATCTGAAATGCTATTTAAAATTGCAAATCAACCAAAAGTTTTGATATTTCTTTTTAAGTTTTAATATAATTGTTGCAATGTTTTTGTCTATTTATTGTTAGTCTTGATTTAAAATAATTTATCTGGGGTAAGATTATTCTTGTATAGCAAGAAGTACCACTTAGGATTTCTACTTTGACTGTATGCTTATTATTTAGCTGTTCTTTAGCTAGCTATTCGTGGAAAGTAAATGCAGTGTTAACTCTCAGCTAAATCTAAAAGAAGCCAGCCATTGTTCTTCAAAATTAGAGGGAATTTAAAAACAGCTTATGTTGAGTTCAGTGATGATTTTCTTAGAGCATCTTTGCCACTTTAGTTCACACTGTTTTTTTAAAAGATATATGTAATTCTTTAATAAGGTTTATACTAGTACTTGGTAGATGAAACTATCCTAGGAAAATAACAAGAGAATATTGCACAGAATTAGTAATCAAAAAGGGTGGGAAAAGAGATCACCAAGTAAACCATCAAGTAGATAAATCCTAAGTGTTCAAAGTCTGAAACCTAGTTATTTATAATACTGCCCTTCTTTGTCTAATTGAGATGCATATATTAAACTACTTTATATTGACAGTTTATTGTTAAAATTTTAAAGCTAATCTTTATCCTCTTTCTTAAAAGATCGGATTATTTTTACTTATATTTGAGTGTATTGAAGTCCCCTTGAGTCAGTGACCTTGTCTATATTAAAATAGCTGTTCCACAAATCATAATTTTATTTTTATTATAATTTTGGAAGTTAAATAAAAAACTATTATCTTAAAATAATATTGCTCTGTAAATTATTTAACCAATTCTTCAAATTTCCACCAACTCTACTTATGTATCTTAGTGTTAGAGAAGTGGCTACTGTTCTTTCTTATACTGATTTTCTTACTATGTGGCTTATTAAGTAAATGTTTAGCTGGCTTCTTAAAATTTGATTTTCATGCTAAGAAATGATTATATGAAGACTTTTGCAATGAATAGCTTCCGTTGATTGGTTCCCACAGCATGTTCATTCCTGTTAGCTTATTCTGTAGTATTTTCTAATATATATTTACTTTTAATAATTATTTGATTTGCTTTTATGTGTGTCCTGAGAGTTTTTACTTACTGTGGAAAGATGTACTTCTGAGTACTATGTAATACAGTTAAATTTTAAAAAGTAATTATGAAAAGTTATATTGAAGTATAATTATTTAAGGATCATGTAAAGCAAAATCAGATTTGGAGCAGTTTAGTATTTTAGTTTTGAATTATAGAAATTATGTACATTACTTTTTCATGTGATTTTTTTTCTTTTTCTGATCATATGAACTCTTAATTTGAGGAGCATTATGTTAACTTCTAGCTTGTTATAACTAATTAGGTAGTTCTCTCAACCCTTAAAATCTATCCATTCTTTCTTTTCTGCTTGCTTTACTAATGACTTCCCTATCCTCTCCCAAAACATCTTACTTCTTCCATCTTTTGGTTTGGTTGATGTACGTGAAATATGAATACAGACGGAGGCCTTTATGTTATAGAGCATCATTCAGTGAAAAATTCTTCCAGAGGACCAGAGCAGCAGGACGTGCATCAAGGTATCTAGAGTTTGTGGACACCTTAAGTATTAAGTGGCCAGGTTAATGCAACTGAATTATACATATACTCTTTTACCTAAAATTCAGTACTGGTACCTGGATTAGGGAAGTGTTTTAATAATCTAGAACAGATATTTAGATAAAACAGACATTTATTTTGACTCTGAGTATCACACAGTAAAACATTAAATATCAATGTACAGAGTAAAATTTTTCAGAGAATTTTTAATATAAAATATATTATATCAGTAAGTAGAGCTCAATATTTTTCTTTCTCCTCTAATGTGACTCATGCACATTAGTAGTCACAACACTAGTGTGTGTGGTGTGGGGAGAATTCTGAATTTACTGCAGTGGGGAGCATTGTAGTTTGATGCCCCCTTCCAAGGGAATAATTCTGACCCTCCCCCTCTCCCAGGAACTTTGCAGTGTTAAAAAGGATATATCTCCTTTTTAAATCAATTTTTTACTTTTTCAGTTTTATCGAGATATAATTAACATACAGCCTTGTATAAGGTGTTTGGTATAATGATTTGACTTCCATAAATCATGAAATCATTATCATAAGCAGTTTAGTGAACATCCATCATTTCATACACAGATAAAGAAACAGAAAAAATATTTTTCCATGTGAAGAGAATTCTTAGGATTCACTTCCTTTTTAAAAAATTAGTCTTTAATGATATATTTTTTCCTGATGTTCTTAGATATTTTATTATCTAAATTCCTCTGCATTTGGGGATTCAATACAATTTTAGTGCCTGTCCACACAAAGAAGAATAAAGATGTCAGTAATCTAGAAATTACTTGGTGCAAAGCTACACTGCTTTGTATGTGATACTTGTCATTTGCCTCTCTCTGTAGCTTCCTCCTGTTGAGGCTCTACTAGATCTTAGCTAGTGAGAAAAACTGGGGTAGTGGAAATTGGTTTCTTTATGAAACCATCTTTCTGTAATTATGAACTTATATTTATTTCATTATATATTTTAATAGTCAATATGTATCTTTAATTTGAAATTCTCTTCTTCTGTGTACTCTTTTGATAGTTGACATCTGGTTATATTATTTTGAATAAAAGGCAGATATTCTACTACCTATAAAACTAAACTTTAAAATGGAAAATTAACATTTATATCCATAGTAAATAGATAAATATTAATTCAAATATATTAGTTACTTATATTAAAGATAGATTATTATTCATTGCTTTTGACTTTGAGATCAATACTTAGAATTCTATAAAATTATGAACAAATGGTTCTCTCATGTAATGGTTTATCAGTCTTTATTTTTCTTTCTTTTTTTGGTTTTCTTCAAATATATTGTTTCATTCTGTTATTAAAAGTTTTATAGACTTGTGGATTTTTTTTAAAGAATTGAACCTTAGCGCTGGCTTTGCATTTGGAATTAAAGTTTATTATTTGGCAAAATGATTGTTTATTACTTCTACATGGCCTTATCATTTGCTATGCTGGGAAAAATGAAGTCAGTTATGATGATACTTAAACAATCTGCATCTCTTTATCTTCTATCTCAGCTAAAAGTTTGATATGCACAGGAAAATAACATGGCTGGAAAATATCCAAGCCTCGATAAAGGGTTTATAAAAGAAAATGCATGGAAGAATTGGTGAGCTTCATTCCTTCATAATAGCCAGTGAACTTATGGGCATCTGATCTAAATAATATTTAAATATTGTTTTCTAGCAAAGATCTTCATGGACCAGATGCAGTTTATTATCGACATTTTTATATCATGTATATACACTATTCTCTTTAATATATTATGAAATTAATGTGCTGATTTGCTTCTAGGATTCTTAATCATTCAACTTATGTCATAAGAAACAAGCCAAAACAAACTATGGAATGCGAAAAGAGGTATAAAAATATCTTAGTTCTTATGGTCAATATTGTATAATGAGAGTTGATCCTTTGACAGTAATGTTCCTATATGTAGGTTTTAATAGAATAATTGATATCAATTTAATATAATGAGATAATTTAAAGAAGAAATGGCTTTTTAATTTTTTTAATGTATTATACAATATAAGTTAAATTGACTTTTGATGTAAACAAATGCAAGAATGCTGACTTAAACTTTTTGTGCTCATACCTGCATTTTGTTTTGATGACAGAATCGTTTATCCACCTGTTGTTGTTGTTCAGTCGCTAAGTTATGTCCTACTCTTTGCAATGCTGTGAACTGCACTACACCAGGCTTTCCTATCCTTCACTATCTTCCTCAGTTTGCTCAAACTTGTGTCTATTGTGTTGATGATGCTATCCAACCATCTCATTCTCTTGCTCTCAATATTTATCCATTTAGCAGACATTTATTGTATTAGTATTATGATCAGGAATAATGTGTTATCATTGATTGTATTTGTTCTCTATGTTATAGTTCACTTTTTAATTTCTTTTTCATTAGGTTTTATTCACTTCTTCTATATGAATACATAGTCTAAATCCAGGTATATGAATTCCAGAGAACTAGAGGACCTTGAAAGTTTCTATTTATTCTTTTTGGTGGTTTGAAAATTTGCACCAAACTCAACTTCTGAGTTATTCCTATGGGAATGTAAAAGTTGAAGGCTAGGGTGTGGGTACAGAATAACACACAGAGAGAATTAACATTTGTTAAATGGTTGTTGTATGTAAACTTAGTGTTTTAGCTGTATGATCTCATTTAATCCTCATAATAACTTAAGAAGTTGTTGCTATTGTCATCCCCATTTTATAGGTGAGAAACTGAGGCTCAGAAATTGCCATAGCTTTTCAGGGTCACACAGCTAGTAAATGGTATAGTGAGAATTTAAACCCAGGAAGTCTGGCTTCAGAACCCCAACTTTTAATGTATGGAAACAAGAACAGCTTGCTTTCTCCAGATGCATACATTTCATTGATGTCTTTTCCAAACTACCTTACAATCCAAACTGGACTTACTTTTCCCAAATCTATTTCTTCTCCTGTATAGTGCACCTTGAGTGAATGTGCCACTGTTTATATAGTCAACTTTGGAATCATTGGAAATTGCTTTCTCTTACACATTCTTCCCAATCCAGCCAGTCACAGAAAACTTTAGCTTGTTAACATTATTTGTATCTTAACTTCTTAACATTATTTACATCTGTCTCAACCTCTCCATTCCTGTTGCAGTGATGTTGGCTCAGGCCCTGTCTTTTCTACGTTTCTACCTGGACTATTGCAACAGTTCGCAGCCATACCTCGTTTCTCAAGTTTGGCCTACCTTTAAATCTGTTTTCTGTGCCAATGGTGTAAGAGTGATGGTTCTTTTTTTTTTTTTTTTTTTTTTTAGAGTGATGGTTCTAAAGCACAGGCCTGACATGTGTTTCCAAGTTATTAATCTTCTTTTTCTAACTTTTAGAATAAAGCTTAAAATGTTTGGCTTAACCCACAAGATTGAAGTGAGTTTCTGCCTAGCTTGTAAGCCTCAGCCTGTGTACTCTTGCACTGGCACGTTTTACAGCTAGGAACCATAGTACTCCTTCCTTTATTCCAACATGATTTCATATCTCTGTGTTCTGTGTCCTGGTGTTTCTGCTGGAATTGCCCCTTCTTCTTCCATTTTTCACTTCAGTTCAGTCGCTCAGTCATGTCCGACTCTGCGACCCCATGAATCGCAGCACGCCAGGCCTCCCTGTCCATCAACAACTCCCTGAGTTCACTCAGACTGACGTCCATTGAGTCGGTGATGCCATCTAGCCATCTCATCCTCTGTCGTCCCCGTCTTCTCCTGCCCTCAATCCCTCCCAGCATCAGAGTCTTTTCCAATGAGTCAACTCTTCGCGTGAGGTGGCCAATTCCTCCCAGCATCAGAGTCTTTAACAATGAGTCAACTCTTCGCCTGAGGTGGCCAAAGTACTGGAGTTTCAGCTTTAGCATCATTCCTTCCAAAGAAATCCCAGGGCTGATCTTCAGAATGGACTGGTTGGATCTCCTTGCAGTCCAAGGGACTCTCAAGAGTCTTCTCCAACACCACAGTTCAAAAGCATCAATTCTTCGGTGCTCAGCCTTCTTCACAGTCCAACTCTCATATCCATACATGACCACAGGAAAAACCATAGCCTTGACTAGATGGACCTTTGTTGGCAAAGTAATGTCTCTGCTTTTGAATATGCTTTGGGTTGGTCATAACTTTCCTTCCAAGGAGTAAGCGTCTTTTAATTTCATGGCTGCAGTCATCATCTGCAGTGATTTTGGAGCCCCAAAAAATAAAGTCTGTTTTTTTCTTTAAAAAAAAAAACAAAAAAAAACTGTTTCCACTCTTTCCCCATCTATTTCCTATGAAGTGATGGAACTGGATGCCATGATCTTCGTTTTCTGAATGTTCAGCTTTAAGCCAATTTTTTTCCTCTCCTCTTTCACCTTCATCAAGAGGCTTTTTAGTTCCTCTTCACTTTCTACCATAAGGGTGGTGTCATCTGCATATCTGAGGTTACTGATATTTCTCCCGGCGATCTTGATTCCAGCTTGTGTTTCGTCCAGTCCAACGTTTTTCATGATGTACTCTGCATAGAAGTTAAATAAGCAGGGTGACAATATACAGCCTTGACGTACTCCTTTTCCTATTTGGAACCAGTCTGTTGTTCCATGTCCAGTTCTAACTGTTGCTTCCTGACCTGCATATAGATTTCTCAAGAGGCAGGTCAGGTGGTCTGGTATTCCCATCTCTTTCAGAATTTTCCACAGTTTATTGTGATGCACACAGTCGAAGGCTTTGGCATAGTCAATAAAACAGAAATAGATGTTTTTCTGGAACTCTCTTGCTTTTTCCGTGATCCGGTGGATGTTGGCAATTTGATCTCTGGTTCCTCTGCCTTTTCTAAAACCAGCTTGAACAATTTTTCACTTAGCCTTTAGAATTCAGTTCAGGTATAAGATAACTTTTTATACCCAAATCTAGAAACATTCATCTGTCTCAAATTTCACTTGTGTGTATGTGTGTGCTCAGTCATTCAGTCATGTCCAACTCTTTGTGATCCCATGGGTTGTAGCCCACCAGGCTCCTCTGACCATGGGATTCTTCTGGCAAGAATACTGGAGTGGATTGCCATTTCCTCTTCCAGCAGCTCTTCCTGACCCAGGGTTTGAGCCCTCATCTTCTATATCTCCTGCATTAAACTGGATTTAACCCACTCTCTCCCTTTTTGAATACTGATTCTTTATCTCACATGTTTTTTGTCCTTGAAGTTTCTGTTATTACCTTCCTTCTCAGTTTCTTTCCTTTTTTAATTTATTTTAATTGGAGGCTAATTACTTTACAATATTGTAGTAGTTTTTGCCATACATTGTCAGTTTCTTTCATTTCTATCTTAAGCTTCCTCACCAGGTTCCTAACATTCTCTTGAGAAAGCCCCAATTACCCAAACTTCAAAATGGTGGTATTCAATCTTGGCCTTTTCTTTACAAAACTCTTACTTTCACTTTTCTCATTTTCAGAACAGTCACCTAATTTCTTCTTTAAAAACAAAACAAAATTTTAGTTTTTTCCTGTTTATCAGAATAATGTAGCTTTATTGTTTAAAAATAGGAAAATTTTGTCATAAAGGAAAAAAAGAATCATCTATTATCCTACTCCCCAGAGATGACAAGTCTTAATATTTTGGTATTTTCCCCTTAAACCAGTTTTCTGTACATATGCATGAACATCTGCATGTGCATGTGTATTTCTGTGTACATATGTATATATATACATACACACACACACAGCAGAGTTGTATTGCCTGTTACCTACTCAACAGCTCTGCTAGGATTTATGATGCATTTGAGACTTAACCTTCCCATATAGCACTTTTAATCATTCTCTTTGTCCCTCAAAACTTAACTCTTCTTGCATTTTTCCCCATTTCAGAAAATGTCAGCTCCATCCTTCTATTAATAGTTGCTCAGCTCAAAGACCTCAGAGTCATCTGTAACTTGTCACTTTCTTTCACATTCCACAACTAATCCTTTAGCAAATTCTATTGACTCTACCTTCAAAATATGCCCAGAATCTGATCATGTCTTACCACCTCCACAACTATCACCCCAGCCCTAGAAATCTCTTACTTCAGTTATAACAGCCTTCTACCAAGTCTCCTTTCCATCCTTGCTTCTCTCTAGTCTGTTTTCAATTAAAAAAAAGAAGAAGAATCAGATTGGTATTTTTAAAATGTAAGTTGCATCATGTCATTCTTCAGAATTTTCTAATGATCTCTCATTTCATTCATAATAAAAACTAGGGTCTTTTAAGGACTTGTGAACCTTTGCATTATTTGGCTCCCTACTGCATTCCTTTTGCCTTGTTCTTCCTGCTTGTTAATTCTTCTCTAGTTATACTGGCCTCCTTGTTGACTCCCAATACTCCCAAGTTTCCCACCCCCTCAAAGCTTTTGCCTCTATTGAAATGATTTCCTCTCAGAAAACCATATGGCTTATTCCCTTGTCTTTACGTTTCTGCTCAACTTTCATTGCTTCAGCACGAGATTCCCTGGACAGCTTAGATAAAAGAGCGTCTCTTCCTCATTCCTTCTTCCCTTTTCGCATACCCTGCTTTACTTTTCTCCACAGAACTTAGTACTGTCTGACATTGTAAATATATACTTTTTTACCATCTGACATTCTCAGTACTTTATTATTCATATCTCAGACTTCTTTATTTGTTCATTGTTTGTCTTCACCACCCTACCACCACCTGGGTGCAAAACAGTGTTTCTTTTATCAATTAATCAGATCAGATCAGTCACTCAGTCGTGTCCGACTCTTTGCGACCCCATGAATCGCAGCACGCCAGGCCTCCCTGTCCATCACCAACTCCCGGAGTTCACTCAGACTCACGTCCATTGAGTCAGTGATGCCATCCAGCCATCTCATCCTCTGTCGTCCCCTTCTCCTCTTTTCCCCAATCCCTCCAAGCATCAGAGTCTTTTCCAATGAGTCAACTCTTCGCATGGGGTGGCCAAAGTACTGGAGTTTCAGCTTTAGCATCATTCCTTCCAAAGAAATCCCAGGGCTGATCTCCTTCAGAATGGACTGGTTGGATCTCCTTGCAGTCCAAGGGACTCTCAAGAGTCTTCTCCAGACCACAGTTCAAAAGCATCAATTCTTTGGCACTCAACTTTTTTCACAGTCCAACTCTCACATCCATACATGACCACAGGAAAAACCATAGCCTTGACTAGACGAACCTTTGTTGGCAAAGTAATGTCTCTGCTTTTCAATATGCTTTGGGTTGGTCATAACTTTCCTTCCAAGGAGTAAGCATCTTTTAATTTCATGGCTGCAGTCACCATCTGCAGTGATAGGAGACTATTTGAAATTTCCAACACTGTGAATTTGTCTTTCTCTTTAAAGTTCTTTCATTTTTCCTTCATTTATTCTAAAGCTGTTATTAAATACATAAATGTTTAGGATTATAATGTCCTTTTGGTGGATTTACATCTTTGTCATTATAAAATGACTTTTTAAATATTCCTGGTTAGGGTGGCTTTTTTGTGTGTGGTGTACAGGGTCTTAGTTCCTCAATCAGGGATCAAACCCATGCCCCCTTCAAGAGATGCACAGACTCTTAACCATTGGACCGCCAGGGAAGTCCCCTGGTTATATTCTTTGCTCTGAAGTATACTTCCCTGATAGTATAGAGTCACCTCAGCTTTCTTCTAGTTTAGTTTCTTTCTGAGTGTTTACATGATATATCTTTCTTCTTCCTTTTATATTTAACCTATTTGTGTCTTTATGGAGAAAGGCAGTTTCTTGTTGTCAGCATATGGTAGCATCTTCCTTTTCTATCAAATCTGACAATCTAACTATTAATTCCAATGTTAGGATTTTTAATATTTAATTGAAACTACTGGTATTAATGGATTTAAGTCTACTCTATCATTAGGTGTTTAAATTTTGTCTTATGCATTATTTTTAATATCTTCCTTCTTTTTCTCCTGTCTTTTGAATTACATTTTAAATTCCTATTTATCTCTGTTGTGGGCTTATTAGACATAACTAGTTGTTATGTTAGTGATTGTTTTAGGGTTTAAAGTATATTTAATTTATCACAGTCTATCTTTAAGTGCTATTATGCCATATATATATATTGGATAAGAACAAGAGTATACTTCTATATCTTCCCTCCTGGCCTTTGCAGTATTGTTGCCATACGTTTTACATTTGTGTTAACATCAGTTCATTTCAGTTCAGTCGCTCAGTCGTGTCCGACTCTTTGCGAACCCATGAACTGCAGCATGCCAGGCCTCCCTGTCCATCACTAACTGTCGGAGTTCACTCAAACTCACGTCCATCGAGTCAGTGATGCCATCCAGCCATCTCATCCTCTGTCATCCCCTTCTCTTCCTGTCCCCAATCCCTCCCAGCATGAGAGTCTTTTCCAACGAGTCAACTCTTCACATGAGGTGGCCAAAGTACTGGAGTTTCAGCTTCAGCATCATTCCTTCCAAAAAACACCCAGGACTGATCTCCTTTAGAATGGACTGGTTGGATCTCCTTGCAGTCCATGTGACTCTCAAGAGTCTTCTCCAATACCACAGTTCAAAAGCATCAATTCTTCAGCACTCAGCTTTCTTCACAGTCTAACTCTCACATCCAATAAGGACTACTGGAAAAACCACAGCCTTGACTAGAGAGACCTTGGTTGGCAAAGTAATGTCTCTGCTTTTGAATATGCTGTCTAGGTTGGTCATAACTTTCCTTCCAAGGAGTAAGTGTCTTTTAGTTTCATGGCTACAATCACCATCTGCAGAGACCCTGGAGCCCCAAAAAATAAAGTCTGACACTGTTTCCACTGTTTCCCCATCTATTTCCCATGAAGTGATGGGACCAGATGCCGTGATCTTTGTTTTCTGAATGTTGAGCTTTAAGCCAACTTTTTCACTCTCCTCTTTCACCTTCATCAAGAGGCTTTTTAGTTCCTCTTCACTTTCTGCCATAAGGGTGGTGTCATCTGCATATCTGAGGTTATTGATATTTCTCCCGGCAATCTTGATTCCAGCTTGTGCTTCTTCCAGTCCAGCGTTTCTCATGATGTACTCTGCATAGAAGTTAAATGAACAGGGTGACAGTATACAGCCTTGACGTACTCCTTTTTCTATTTGGAACCAGTCTGTTGTTCCATGTCCGGTTCTCACTGTTGCTTCCTGACCTGCATATAGGTTTCTCAAGAGGCAGATCAGGTGGTCTGGTACTCCCATCTCTTTCAGAATTTTCCACAGTTTATTGTGATCCACACAGTCAAAGGCTTTGGCATAGTGAATAAAGCCAAAGTAGATGTTTTTCTGGAACTCCCTTACTTTTTCGATGATCGAGTGGATGTTGGCAATTTGATCTCTGGTTCCTCTGCCTTTTCTAAAACCAGCTTGAACATCTGGAAGTTCACGGTTCACGTATTGCTGAAGCCTGGCTTGGAGAATTTTGAGCGTTACTTTACTAGCGTGTGAGATGAGTGCAACCATGTGGTAGTTTGAGCATTCTTTGGCACTGCCTTTCTTTGGGATTGGAATTCTAGTCCTGTGGCCACTGCTGAGTTTTCCCAATTTGCTGGCATATTGAGTGCAGCAATTTCACAGCATCATCTTTTAGGATTTGAAAGGGCTCAACTGGAATTCCATCACCTCCACTAGCTTTGTTCATAGCGATGCTTTCTAAGGCCCACTTGACTTCACATTCCAGGATGTCTGGTTCTAGATGAGTGATCACACCATTGTGATTATCTTGGTCATGAAGAACATTTTTGTACAGTTCTTCTGTGTATTCTTGCCACCTCTTCTTAATATCTTCTGCTTTTGTTAGGTCCCTACAATTTCTGTCCTTTATCAAGCCCATCTTTGCATGAAATGTTCCCTTGGTATTTCTAATTTTCTTGAAGAGATCTCTATGCTTTCCCATTATGTTGTTTTCCTCTATTTCTTTGCATTGATTGCTGAAGAAGGCTTTCTTATCTTTCCTTGCTATTCTTTGGAACTCTGCATTCAGATGCTTAAATCTTTTCTTTTCTCCTTTGCTTTTTGCTTCTCTTCTTTTCACAGCTATTTGTAAGGCCTCCCCAGACAGCCATTTTGATTTTTTGCATTTCTTTTCAGTGGGGATGGTCTTGATCCCTGTCTCCTGTACAGTGTCACGAAGCTCAGTCCATAGTTCATCAGGCACTGTCTATCAGATCTAGTCCCTTAAATCTATTTCTCATTTCCACTGTATAATCATAAGGGATTTGATTTAGGTCATACCTGAATCGTCTAGTGGTTTTCCCTACTTTCTTCAATTTAAGTCTGAAGTTGACAATAAGGAGCTCATGATATGATCCACAGTCAGCTCCCGGTGTTGTTTTTGTTGACCGTATAGAGCTTCTCCATCTTTGGCTGCAAAGAATATAATCAATCTGATTTTGGTGTTGACCATCTGGTGATGTCCATGTGTAGAGTCTTCTCTTGTGTTGTTGGAAGAGGGTGTTTGCTATGACTAGTACGTTCTCTTGGCAAAACTCTATTAAACTCTATTAGCCTTTGCCCTGCTTCATTCAATATTCCAAGGCCAAATTTGCCTGTTACTCCAGGTGTTTCTTGACTTCCTACTTTTGCATTCCAGTCCCCTATAATGAAAAGGACATCTTTTTTGGGTGTTAGTTCTAGAAGGTCTTGTAGGTCTTCATAGAACTGTTCAACTTCAGCTTCTTCAGCATTACTGGTTGGGGCATAGACTTGGATTACTGTGATACTGAATGGTTTGCTTTTGAAACGAACAGAGATCATTCTCTTGTTTTTGAGATTGCATCCAAGTACTGCATTTTGGACTCTTTTGTTGACCATGATGGCTACTCCATTTCTTCTAAGGGATTCCTGCCCACAGTAGTAGATATAATGGTCATCTGAGTTAAATTCACGCCTTCCAGTCCATTTTAGTTCGCTGATTCCAAGAATGTTGACGTTCACTCTTGCCATCTCCTGTTTGACCACTTCCAATTTGCCTTGATTCATGGACCTAACATCCAGGTTCCTATGCAGTATTACTCTTTACAGCATTGGACCATGCTCCTCTCACCAGTCACATTCACAGCTGGGTATTGTTTTTGCTTTGGCTCCATCCCTTCATTCTTTCTGGAGTTATTTCTCCACTGATCTCCAGTAGCATATTGGGCACCTACAGACCTGGGGAGTTCCTCTTTCAGTATCCTAGCATTTTTCCTTTTCATACTGTTCATGGGGTTCTCAAGGCAAGAATACTGAAGTGGTTTTCCATTTCCATCTCCAGTGGACCACATTCTGTCAGACCTCTCCACCATGATCTGCCCGTCTTGGGTGGCCCCACTGGGCATGGCTTAGTTTCATTGAGTTAGACAAGGCTGTGGTCCTAGTGTGATTAGATTGACTAGTTTTCTGTGATTATGGTTTCAGTGTGTCTGCCCTCTGATGCCCTCTTGCAACACCTACCGTTTTACTTGGGTATCTCTTCATGGCTGCTCCAGCAAAGTGCAGCCACTGCTCCTTACCTTGGATGAGGGGTATCTCCTCACTGCTGCCCCTCCTGACCTTGAACATGGAGTAGCTCCCCTTGGCCCTCCTGTGCCTGCGCAGCCACCGCTCCTTGGACGTGGGGTAGCTCCTCCCAGCTGCCGCCCCTGATTTTGGACTTGGGGTACCTCCTCTCAGCTGCTCCTCCACAGTCGCAGCCTGGCACTCACGAATGCATCCCCTGACCTCAGACACGGGGTAGTTCCTCTCGGCTGCCGCCCCGACCCCGGACTTGGGATATTCAGTTCAGTTCAGTCCCTCAGTCATGTCCAACTCTTTGTGACCCCATGAATCGCAGCATGCCAGGCCTCCCTGTCCATCACCAACTCCCGGAGTTCACTCAGACTCACGTCCATCGAGTCAGTGATGCCATCCAGTCATCTCATCCTCTGTCGTCCCATTCTCCTCCTGCCCGCAATCCTTCCCAGCATCAGAGTCTTTTCCAATGAGTCAACTCTTAGCATGAGGTGGCCAAAGTACTGGAGTTTCAGCTTCAGCATCATTCCCTCCAAAAAAATCCCAGGGCTGATCTCCTTCAGAATGGACTGGTTGGATCTCCTTGCAGTCCAAGGGACTCTCAAGAGTCTTCTCCAACACCACAATTCAAAAGCATCAATTTCTTCGGTGCTCAGCCTTCTTCACAGTCCAACTCTCACATCCATACATGACCACAGGAAAAGCCATAGCCTTAACTAGACGGACCTTTGTTGGCAAAGTAATGTCTCTGCTTTTGAATATGCTGTCTAGGTTGGTCATAACTTTCCTTCCAAGGAGTAAGTGTCTTTTAATTTCATGGCTGCAATCACCATCTGCAGTGATTTTGGAGCCCCAAAAAATAAAGTCTGACACTGTTTCTACTATTTCCCCATCTATTTCCCGTGAAGTGATGGGACCAGATGCTATGATCTTCGTTTTCTGAATGTTGAGCTTTAAGCCAACTTTTTCACTCTCCTCTTTCACCTTCATCAAGAGGCTTTTTAGTTCTTCTTCACTTTTTGCCATAAGGGTGGTGTCATCTGCATATCTGAGGTTATTGATATTTCTCCCGGCCATCTTGATTCCAGCTTGTGTTTCTTCCAGTCCAGCGTTTCTCATGATGTACTCTGCATAGAAGTTAAATAAGCAGGGTGATAATATACAGCCTTGACGTACTCCATTTCCTATTTAAGACCAGTCTGTTGTTCCATGTCCAGTTTTAACTGTTGCTTCCTGACCTGCATACAGATTTCTCAAGAGGCAGATCAGGTGGTCTGGTATTCCCATCTCTTTCAGAATTTTCCACAGTTTATTGTGATCTACATAGTCAAAGGCTTTGGCATAGTCAATAAAGCAGAAATAGATGTTTTTCTGGAACTCTCTTGCTTTTTCCATGATCCAGCGGATGTTGGAAATTTGATCTCCGGTTCCTCTGCCTTTTCTAAAACCAGCTTGAACATCAGGAAGTTCATGGTTCACATATTGCTGAATCCTGGCTTGGAGAATTTTGAGCATTACTTTACTAGCATGTGAGATGAGTACAATTGTGCGGTAGTTTGAGCATTCCTTGGCATTGCCTTTCTTTGGGATTGGAATGAAAACGGACCTTTTCCAGTCCTGTGGTCACTGCTGAGTTTTCCCAATTTGCTGGCATATTGGGTGCAGCACTTTCACAGCATCATCTTTCAGGATTTGAAATAGCTCCACTGGAATTCCATCACCTCCACTAGCTTTGTTCGTAGTGATGCTTCCTAAGGCCCACTTGACTTCACATTCCAGGATGTCTGGTTCTAGATGAGTGATCACACCATCGTGATTATCTGGGTCGTGAAGATCTTTGTTGTACAGTTCTTCTGTGTATTTTACATGGGTATTATTCTTACTTTAGTCAATTTTTTCTTTAAAGAGATTTAATCAGAATAATGTCTTCTATCTTTACCCCTTTAGTTACCATCCAGTAGCCTTAGTTCCTTTGTGTAGTTCTGTATTTCCATGCATATCATTTTCCTTCTATCTGAAAGAACTATTTTCACATTACTTTTACTGCTGGTCTGCTGATGTTGAATCCTTCAGTTTCTGTAATGTTTTAAAACGTCTTGACAATTCCCTGGTTGTCCAGTGGTTAGTTCAACCCCTGGTCAGGGAACTAAGATCCCATAAGCCACATGGTGTGGCCATAAAAGAGTATTTCACTTTCATTTTTGAAAGATATCTTTGCTAGTATACAAAACAAAGTTATCAAATGAGAATTTTATACTAGCATATATATATATGAGAATATATTTGAGAATTTTGTTTTCTTTTGGTACCTTAAAGAGGTTTTTCTCCTGTCTTCTGGATTGCAGTGTTTCCTTTGAGAACTCTCTTGTCAGTTTACTGAGCCTAATGTGTATTTTTTTTCTCTGGCTGCTTTTTATATTTTATCTTTATCATTTGCTTTTAATTTAATTGTGATGTATCTTATTGTAGTATTCGTCTTTTTTTTTTTTTGCTTGGAGTTCATTGTGCTCAAATTTGTGTGTTGTGTGTTTATTGTTTTCATGAAATTTGAAATTTTGAAGTCTTTATTTATCTTCATCATTCCTATCACATAGCATATATTATTTTGGAACTCCAATTATATTAGGTCACTTGAAGTTTCATGCAGATCATCTAAAGAAATTGCATTTTTTTTTTAGTTTTTGGTAATGAATTAATATAATAAATATCCTATAATATTTTTGACTATATATCTCCAGATACTACATTTCTTTTGGGCTCAAAAGTCTTTAGAGTAGCTCTATGCATAGGGTGTTATTAAATAATAAATGCATTTTGATGTTTTTTAAACGAGCATAAGTTAATCAGAATTGAATACGGTTTGTAAAAGTTTTATGTTATTAGTTCAAAGCATAGGCATGGGTAAATTCTTTAGATTTCTGGTAAAAAGAAAAAACTGATAATTTTATAATGTTAAAAATGTATACCTAAGAGTAATTCTAAATATTTTAAATAATAAGCCATTTTTAATTTTTTAGTGTCTCAGCAGATGAAGTTAATTCACCATTATCACCCCTCATATGGCAGGTAAGAAGAAATTAAATTTCTGTTATATCTAATATTTTTTTCTCATTTATTTCATTAAAATAAATTATCTTGTTACAGCCCTTAGAAAATCAAAAGGATCAAACAGATGGGCAGCAATGGCCAGAATCTCACCCTATAATCTGGCAGAGTGAAGAAAGGAGGCGGAGCAAACAGATTAGAAAAGAATATTTAAAGGTACTTTATTCAATTATAAAATGTACTTTGTAATTATTAGTTTTGATTTTACCCATTTTGTTTTACATCAATATGACAGAATATAACTCTCTAGTTAAATATAGTAAATGTGTTATTTTATCTTGATTTCCTACATGCATGTGGTATAATTATATGATCCAGTTATTTCCATAAAATTTCAGCCATTCAAAATAATTAAGAGTAGATCAGAGTGAATTGTGATTTTCCAGATACTTTACAAGAAATATGAATGTTTACTACACTGATTGTTGTAGCTATATGTAATAATGTTTTAAAAGAATTGCCTAAAAAGGTCTTTCATTGAGTTTGTTTCAATAGAGTTGACACATTTTCACAATTAGCATTTAACTGTTTCAATGTAAATAAATGCTATTTATATAATTCTAAAAAGCCTCTCCCCCATTTTCTTATTACCTTAATATATTTCTTAGGATGATGTTTTGTCTCAATTAAAGGCTCAGGCCATCTGAATTATCTCAAATTTCTAGTTAGCAGGATTTTAATGAAATTTCATTGCATACGCCTTCGTAAACATTGAAATATTTTTTGTCTATTTGTGATTCAGGTCTGCTGTATTTGTAGTGACCAGTCATTAGAATTGGAGTACTCTTGAATTTGTTATTGGAATTTCTGATTCAAATGAACAGTGAAAAGAAGTTCCTGCTCTATTCAGCAAATGTTGTTGTCTTTGTGGACTTTTTCTGTTTCCCCAAATCTAATTTTGTCTAATAATAAATACATATATAAGTACATAGTTCTTATTTCATGCTGTTATCAGTTTGATAAAAGTGGATCTCTATGCACACTGATCAGTTTTCTTTTTATGTATGTGTAACATATATTTGGAAGTAGTATCATACGCCCAAAACAAAAATGTTATATGTCTTAGTCTGTGTAAGTTTATGCTGTCAACAAATAATTACTGGATCCTTTTAATGAGCCTCATGTTACCTGGTCAATATGAGAGATAATGAAGAAATAAAAGACAAAGGGAAAAAGGGAAAGACATTCTAGGTAGAACCCTGGTCAATACCCTTTACAAATCTGCAGTTATATTTACATTCTGATATTTATTAATTTAAAGTCCCCTTTTTTTGTTTATGGAACTTGAACAAAGGCACTAAAGGAAATTTGTTAACAGATAAAACTTGATGAGTAACTGATGATGTGGTATAAATTTTAATATTTTTAACTAATAAAAGAGATTTGATATTTATTTGATCATTAGTGTAGTAAAAGCATACAGATTCTGTTTGTCAAAATACTTATATATGGCAGTTAGTAAGTGCCAGGCACTGTTCTAAGTACTTACTTTACAAATATCAACTCATTTAATCTTTATAACAACCCTATGAGTAAGTACGTTTATTACCATGTTTACTTTATAGATGGGCAAATTAAGGCACAGAGAGGCTAAGTAATATGCTCCAGGTCACTTAGGGTAACAAACGTCTGAGTTCATTGAACCCAGAGCCTGTGCTGTGCTGCCTGTTGATCTACTGGGATAGCCTAATACCAAATGAACACTTTTGTGTTTTTAATTTATTGTAACTCAAGTAAAACTCTCAATAAAAATCTTAATATAAGCCTCAGTGAACCTTAAAAAATAGTTGTTTGATTTAATTAGAATAATTTGTTGTTTAATATTTTGTTTTCTATGGCTTAAGTATACCTTCCATAATATTACCATTTTATAAGTTGCTAAGGGATCAAATAAGATAATATTTGAAGAGTCCATAATCATCATTCAACAAATGTGAATTTCTACTATAGTTAATAAAGTAGGTGCAAAGATAAGCTTCAAGTACTGGGAAATGTTTTAAACAGATATGTAGTTCTCCTCAATAGTCAGAAGATGTCAGTGTTAGGACACTGTAAGAAATTGAATGTCAACAATTTTTTCCTAAGATATTAAAAAAACTGTAAAATTGAGATACTACTGCTAAGTTGCTTCAGTCGTGTCCGACTCTGTGCAACCCCATGGATGGCAGCCCACCAGGCTCCCCCATCTGGGATTCTCCAGGCAAGAACACTGGAATGGGTTGCCATTTCCTTCTCCAATGCATGAAAGTGAAAAGTGAAAGTCAAGTCGCTCAGTCGTGTCCGACTCTGAGCGACTCCATGGACTGCAGCCTACCAGGCTCCTCCGTCCATGGGATTTTCCAGGCAAGAGTACTGGAGTGGGGTGCCATCGCCTTCTCCTGAGATACTACTAAGTGAAGTCAAAAGTGTTGTTCAGATTTGCCAGTGTTTTCATGGTTAAAATATCATCGATTTCTGTGAAGTATCTTTCTTTCAAAAAGAAAATTTCTTTTAATCACTTATCCCTCAGGAATTAAAAGGCTTACTCATAAGATATAATATTGAACTTAATTTAGATACATAGTTAATGTATACTACTCTAGAGATATATATCAAATTATCACTAAACTCACTCAGTGATGGCTCCTTTAACTTGCTTTGTTATGAAACATAGAGCTTTTGTGCAACTTTACCCCAGCATATATAAATGACTGAACCACAGGATTTCTTTGTTTGTGTCCCATGGTAAATTATTCATGATGCTGTTATTTAGGAGATTTATTGAAAATGTGTGTGTGTAAACTCTAGCTCTCCAGTTTCTTAGTTGCTGGGACTGGTTTGGGGAGGTATGTTTTTCAGGTAAGCCCCTGAGACGAAATTAAAAAATGTTTCAACATAATTGGCCAGATAATGTGAGTAAGAAGATAATTTAGGTCAAACTATATGAGTAAGTAGATCATTGTAGGAGAGTTATGTTAACTTTTAGACTCTTGGCCACCCTTGTTTAGATTACTATTCTAGTAAATAAAATTTAATGTCATTGTTGCTGAAATAAAACCACTGCATTTCTCAAAGTAAAGGTATTCCAGAAAATACATTACTTTAAAAAAAAATCTTAGAGAAATGTGTTAGTATATAAACAAAGGATGAAAATCTAACCTTTTGTTGATAATGTTCAATGTAAATTAGAAGCTTTCATTTCTTGTAATGAAATGATGGAATATTTCATCATGAAATATTGGAATGAAATAATGGAATGACAATACAAATTTCTAAATGCATTTGATTCTTTTTTAAATAAAGTTAAAAACACTAGATAACTGTTCTAAATTAGTTTTTTAACATAGTTTATTTATTTTAATATAAATTTATTTATTTTAATTAGAGGCTAATTACTTTACAATATTGTATTGGTTTTGCCATACATCAACATGGATTATTTGATTTATTTAAATGCCATATATATATTTGTCTTCAAATGTATCTCGTTACTTTTGTGATAAAGCATTATGACTCTTAGAATACTTATTTAATTTTGTAAATATAGTACGATAGTTTAATTAGGCTTAACCTGAAGGAAAATATTTTTTCTGACTGTGTTTAACTGTACCAGAATAGGGAAGCCAGCTGGGCTTGTGAAGTGAATTGATTTGTTCTGAGTAAGTTTGTGCACAAGTACTGTCTTTTCTGTGAAGTTAATATGAGCTTCAGAGATGAACAAACTGATCTTTGTTTTTTAAATAGGCCTTTATTGTATAGTATTTGAATTTTGAATTTTGAATTAATGAAACTTCAGTTTTTCAAACTAATATTAACTGAGGATAGCTGAGGTGAATTAGTAAGAATTTGGACTTACAGAATACTTTAAATCTATGTATATTTTCAGATTTGGGTTTTAGGATATTTAAATATGTACAGTAATGCAAAACAAATATCTTTCTAAGTTTTTGTGTATAATGGATATTTTAAATTAGAATAGTACTTGAGTAACAATAATACACGTCTCATCGAGTTTTTGACTGCATCATCCTCTGTTTCTTTCCTTTATCAATTATCTGCTCACTCTTCTATGTCCTGTCTCTTTACCTTCCATCTTATAAATGTGCTCAGACCTCTACTGTTATCCCTGATTCCCTTTTCAGCTGTTGCCTTGTTTCTTTGCTTTCTTCTGGGACCAAACTTGCCTTTTCTAGATCTGCAGTTTTTGATCACTCCTTAACTCACTGTGGGCTTTCCTGGTAGCTCAGCTGGTAAAGAATCCACCTGCAATGCAGAAGACCCCGGTTTGATCTCTGGGTTGGGAAGATCCCCTGGAGAAGGAATAGGCTACCCACTCTATTATTCTTGGACTTCCCTGGTGGCTCAGATGATAAAGAATCTGTGTGCAATGCAGGAGACCTGGGTTCAATCCCTAGGTTGGGAAGATCCCCTAGAGAAGGAAATGGCAACCCATTTCAGTATTCTTGCCTGTAAAATTCCGTGGACAGAAGATGCTGGCAGGCTATAGTCCATGGGGTCTCAAAGAGTCGGACACAACTGAGCAACTTTCATTTCACTTAACTCACTGCAGTGCAGCTTTTACTTCCATTTCGCCATTAAAATAGTCTCACTGCTTCTGCTGCTGCTGCTAAGTTACTTCAGTCGTGTCTGACTCTGTGCAACCCCATAGATGGCAGCCCACCAGGCTCCACCATCCCTGGGATTCTCCAGGCAAGAACACTGGAGTGGATTGTCACTTCCTTCTCCAATGCATGAAAGTGAAAAGTGGAAGTGAAGTCGCTCAGTCGTGTCCGACTCTCAGTGACTCCATGGACTGCAGCCTACCAAGCTCCTCTGTCCATGGGATTTTCCAGGCAAGAGTACTGGAGTGGGGTGCCATGGCCTTCTCTGAAATAGCCTCACTGGAGCGTAACATACCTATTAACGGCAAAATTCAGTTCAGCGTTTGACAGTGATGAGACATCTTTCTTCTCAAAACCCTTTACTTGGTTTCTTCCTCATTTTCCTTCCCTGATTCTTCTTTTTTCTTTTTGATACTCCTGGCTAACTTTTCTTCTGATTTTTCTCCTACTTGCTCTTAGGGTCTCATCCTCTTTCCTTACTCTCTCTGAAGCTTTTATGATTTCAGATGTCTCATATTCTCCTGGGTCTAAATTTACATCTCATAACTTTTTTTCACTTGTCTCTGTACCTGTGTTTCTAATTGTCTGGATACCATGTGTTTCATATTCATCGTGTCTCCCTGTCCCATCCCACCACCATGGAACTTGCTCTTCCTCTCTATTCTTTATTTTAGTTAATAGCAGTATTACCCATCCAGTTTTCTAAGCTCTGTACCTCAGTCTTCCTTGATCTTGCTCTCTTTCTTTCTCCTCACCTACTTGTTCACCAGAATGCTAACTATACATCTTTCTCCAGTTCATTACCTCTTCTCCATATCTACTGCCCTTCCTTGTGTTGGAACACATATTCTTTCTTTTATGGGCAGTTGTGTTAATAATAACTTCTTAATGATTCTGCTTTCTCTAGTTTCACAGTTTGTAGAGAAATCCCTGGCTTAAAATTCTTTATTGGCTCCCCATTAGCAATAACAAAATATGGACTTTTTAAAAGCATCATGTCCATCTTTACCTAAGTTCTATTGCCTGACACAGTCTCATTAGCAACTCTTTGACTTTTTCCAAGGCTGAACTTTTTTCCTTTGTGCTCTCCTCTTTCTGAGCATGCTCATTTCCTTATTCCTGAAAAATCCCTACTAATCATTTAGGATTTAGGAATGAGAGTATAGCATAGTGGTTAAGAGCCTTGTCCTCAGAAATCAAACCACTTTGGTTCCAGTTCTCACTTAGATATCTAATTGAGTGACTTTGGTAAATTTGGTAAATTACCTAATCTTGCTGAGCTTATTATTTTTATCTTCAAATGACTCTTTTGGTATCTTCCTTCACAAGATTATTGTAGCTACTGAATTATTTAATGAATAATTAATTATTTAATGAATAATGTAAAGTGCTTAAAACAGTACTTGCCACAGCTACTGCTGCTAAGTCACTTCAGTCATGTCCGACTCTGTGTGACCCCATAGACAGCAGCCCACTAGGCTCCCCCGTCCCTGGGATTCTCCAGGCAAGAACACTGGAGTGGATTGCCATTTCCTTCTCCAATGCAAAGAGTATATACTTAATTAGCATGTGTGTGTGTATGTGTGTGTGTGTGTTATTCACTCAGTCGTGTCCTTTGCAACCCCATGGACTATAGCCCGCCAGACTCCTCTGTCCATGGGATTCTCCAGGCAAGAACTAGAGTGGATTGCCATACCCTTCTCCAGACTTCAGTTCAGTTCAGTCCAGTCACTCAGTCGTGTTCAACTCTTTGTGACCCCATGGACCACAGCTCGCCAGGCTTCCTTGTCCATCACCAACTCCCGGAGTTTACTCAAACTCATGTCCATCAAGTCAGTGATGCCATCTAACCATCTCATCCTCTGTCATCCCCTTCTCCTTCTGCCTTCAATATTTCTCAGCATCAGGGTCTTTTCCAGTGAGTCACTTCTTCACATGAGGTGACCCAAGTATCGGAGTTTCAGCTTCAGCATAAGTCATTTCAATGAATATTCAGGACTGATTTCCTTTAGGATTGACTGGTTGGATCTCCTTGCGGTCCAAGGGACTCTCAAGAGTCTTCTCCAACACCGCAGTTCAAAAACATCAATTCTTCAGTGCTCAGCTTTCTTTATTGATAAATCTCTCACATCCATACATGACTACTGGAAAAACCATAGCTTTGACTAGACAGACCTTTGTTGGCAAAGTAATGTCTCTGCTTTTGAATATGCTATCTAGGTTGGTCATAGCTTTTCTTCCAAGGAACAAGCATCTTTTAATTTCATGGCAGCAGTCACCATCTGCAGTGATTTTGGAGCCCAAGAAAATAAAGTATGTCACTGTTTCCATTATTTCCCCATCTGTTTGCCATGAAGTGATGGGACCAGATGCCATGATCTTAGTTTTCTAAATGGTGAGTTTTAAGCCAACTTTTTCACTCTCCTCTTACACTTTCATTAAGAGGCTCTTTAGTTCTTCTTCACTTTCTGCCATACGGGTGGTGTCATCTGCATATTTGAGGTTATAGATATTTCTCCTGGCAATCTTGATTCTAGCTTGTGCTTCATGCAGCCTGGCATTTCGCATGATCTATTCTGCATATAAGTTAAATAAGCAGGGTGGAAATATACAACCTTGACATACTCCTTTTCTGATTTGGAACCAGTCTGTTGTTCCATGTCCAGTTATAACTGTTGCTTCTTGACCTGCATACAAATTTCTGTATGTATTTCCCCATACTTATTTAGCTTATTATTTACTAAAATGTCATTCTTTTGTTTTTGGTTTGTTTTTCTACTAGTCATCTTTTATCAGGTGTTAATTCTCAATTAAAATATGAAAGGATTCAGTAAAGATCAGGGCTGTTGGGCAAAGGTAGTCATGGTCAGGAATGCAGACTGTGTCCTCTTCAGTGGGTACTTGTATAACTGCTCATGTTTGAGTTCCTTTTAAGAAAGGCAGTAGTTGAAAAGCACGTAAGCATAGAAACTCCAGTGACATGCTTGTAATACCTTTTTGAAAACCTTTTTGAAACTCTTCAACAGTGCCTTTAGAGGTGAAATCCTGCAGCAGTAACAAGCTTGGGCAGTTCCTCTGTTTTGACGTCCATGAGTTTCTTCTCCTTCAATAGTGTGACTGATGCTATCTTGGGGTCCTGGTGTTCACTCTCCAGGTGTTACTCTTTTATTGAAATAGAACAAGTGCCATCAGTGACATCATGCTTAAGGGTGGAAAATAGGTTTATTCACACATGCCAGCTCTGTTCAATGGCTATCTGGAACACTGGGTTGAAAGTGTATTGAGGCTTTGTCTGGGATTGGCTGCAAAGAACACCTTGGTAGATTACTGATAGTTTTTGTAAGCCACAGGAGAGACACTAGAGGAATTTAGGTCTTATATTTATAATCCCTGATGCTGTTCATCCTCCAGTTTGTGGTTGAGTTACCAGGTAGGTTATCTGTTTTTCCAAGAGTTATGGAAGATAATTCTGCATAAGTAAAGGTGGGGGGCATTAAATAGAACCTTGAATGCCAGCAGAGAAATTTGGACGTAATTGGAAAATTAGTGTTTTTCCAATAGAAGAGTTAGTGTTTTGAAAAAGGTCAATCTACCACTGATTTGCAGGAAAATTTCTGTGATGGAGGAATCAGAAGAACTTTCAGTTCAGTTCAGTTCAGTCGCTCAGTCGTGTCTGACTCTTTGCGACCCCATGAACTGCAGCACGCCAGGCCTCCCTGTCCCATCACCAACTCCCGGAGTTCACTCAAACTCACGTCCATCGAGTCAGTGATGCCATCCAGCCATCTCATCCTCTGTCGTCCCCTTCTCCTCTTGCCCCCAATCCCTCCCAGCATCAGAGTCTTTTCTAATGAGTCAACTCTTCGCATGAGGTGGCCAAAGTACTGGAGTTTCAGCTTTAGCATCATTCCTTCCAAAGAACACCCAGGACTGATCTCCTTTAGAATGGACTGGTTGGATCTCCTTGCAGTCCAAGGGACTCTCAAGAATCTTCTCCAACACCACAGTTCAAAAGCAGCAATTCTTTGGCGTTCAGCCTTCTTCATAGTCCAGCTCTCACATCCATACATGACCACTGGAAGAACCATAGCCTTGACTGGATGGACCTTTGTTAGCAAAGTAATGTCTCTGCTTTTCAATATGCTATCTAGGTTGGTCATAACTTTTCTTCCAAGGAGTAAGCATCTTTTAATTTCATGGCTGCAATCACCATCTGTAGTGATTTTGGAGCCCAAAAAAATAAAGTCTGACACTGTTTCCACTGTTTCCCCATCTATTTCCCATGAAGTGATGGGACCAGATGCTATGTGTCAAAACTGTATTTCCTTGATTATTGATCCTAGTAAAAGCACTTTTTACATTCCAGCACTTGTGATATTAAGCATATTACCTCTGTTCCTCATATAAAATGGAGATAATAGTATTTACCTCAGAGTTGTTAAGATTAAGTGGGTGTATACATATAAGACACTTCAGTCAGTGCCAAGTATATATTAATAGTAAGCACTAGTATAAGTTAGCTATTATCACTGTTACTATTATTGTATAGTCAATACATACATGTCATGTAGAATTTCTTAACCTAAAATCAGTAGGTTTCTTAAAAATGAATGACATTTTTGAATGGTGAGATTGCAAACTAATCATGAGGTAATAAGGCCTAGAATAGACTAATAGTTTAATAGCTGAGAGAATTCAGAAGTCTGAGAGGCTTTTCAGAAAGAACTGATCTGATGTTTTGTATATAGTGGATTAAGAAAAAGGAGGATTTAAGACAAGACTCAGCAAACCTGAATGAATGGGAAATAGATTGGTTTAGGAAATAAATGTTACTTGATGTATGTACTTAGAACAATGCCTTGCATGTAGAAAGTACTATTTGTATTTGCTATTAGTAAGTAGTAGGACTGTTTAAAATGATTATGAAATTAAACAGTTTAAAGATATTTACATAAAATTTACATTTTACATATAATTTAGATAATTTAAAAGTATCAAAATGTGAATAAACCTCATATATACTTTACTAGTTAGAGAATTCATGTCCAAGGGAAAATAAAGTATGTGTTTTATGTGTTTTTTTCAGTATAAATCATCAAGGAAGAGTTCAAGTGGCAATGAAAACAATGAGGTGAGAAAAGAGTGTAATATTAGTAATTATTTAAAACATTTATTTTCATATGTAATTGGCTCAATCAGAGTAAAAGATAATCCATCTTGTTATTTATTGATTTAATGCATGGGTTTTATCCAGTAATAAAAAAATTAGCATGATTAGACTGTTATTAGTTTGATTATATAATTTCCACATGTTCTTAGTAGTTTGGTCTTAGAATTTTATTAACATTCATATTGAAACTGTGATTAAAATTTTTGCATATTTTATCTTAAATCAGCATGGTGGTCAATTGAGATTTTTCCTTTGAAATTTATTAATCTCTTTTCACAACTCTGTATACTATTTTAACATTTAAAATTAGATTTCTACAGTTTGAGCATTACTGTAAATTTTTATACCTCATCATTTTAACTTGTACAACAGCCTGGCATTTTTGAAATGATACAGTCTCATCACCATAAATACTTAAGTAACTCTATGTACTTTTGTTTGGACAGATTGGTAATTAATATGATGTTGAATACTTGGGAGGACTTCTGAAAGCTCTTTTAATTTTAAGATATGGAATCATCCAAAAAGTGTGTGTTGTACTGTAGGTTAGAGGTTCCGCTTGGATGCTTTCTTTGTTCCTTTTTATGTTTAATCCACTTTGGTCCTGCATGCTTCAATATCTAATCAGTTACCAAAACCTACTCTCTTTTTTTTCTGAATACAGAAATATTTTGAATACATTCTCCATCTGCATTTCTGCTCTGGCACAAGCCCTTATCATTTCTGGCCTGTACTACTGCAATAGCATACTTGATCTTCTCCCTTTCTCCAATCTGTTTTCCTCTCTGCTGCCAATGATTGTTTCAAAGAACGCAAATATGATCAGGCCATTCCTTTGCTTAGAAACCTTCTCTGTCTCCTCATCACTTAGATAGTAAATTCAGGGTTCTTCTTGATCAAGCTTCGGCTTCCCACATCAGCCTCAATTCACGATTTACCTTCCTTTCACCATACTCTTCAAAAATACAAAACTACAAGGTTTTCTACTAAGCACAGCACAGCACAAGGTTTTCTGCACTCATCCTTATATTTATTGTTTCTGTGCCTTTGTCCTTGTCCTCTTATCTTGGAATATTGTTAAACATCTCAGTTTTTAGTTTCTCAGGAAACTTGCCTTTACTTATCAGCCCCACCATTTCCCCGTGTCCCTTATCTGTGCCTAAAATATGTTATGCATAGCTCTATTATTGTTCTGAGAAGTTTGTATTGCTTCTGTAAATGAATCTATTTTCCCCCTAGACTGAGAGATCCTTGAGTGGATGATATTTTACTAAGTTTCAATATTCCCAGGGTCTAGCACCAGTATCTGACATATAGTAGACAGTCAGTAATCATTTGTTGATGATGAATGTATACTCTATGTTGTATGTATATTCAAGGTTAAATGTTAAGATTTTTGTATTTGTTTAGTAGTAGTCATTGAGAAAAAACATGAACCATTTAGTAGTATTTTATGCAGTTCAATTCTTTGTCATTATTTCTAAGCTTATATTAGATAAACGTAATTTTCCAGGTAAATGTTATTATTTGGGGTGATGGAATTTTTGCATGCGTCCATGTGTCTGTCACACATTAGAACATATTGCTGCCATTTCCTATCAGGAATTAATCTTAAAATGTGGCTATTTTCTAAGAATTATAGAAAGGTTTTTCATTTGTGATATTTAAAGGAAATAAACTTGTAAGAAAATATTTGATGTAAGTAGATACTACTTATAAAACTTTAAATTGCTTATGAATCACCTGGGGATTTTACTGAAATACAGATTCTGATTCAGTAGGTCTTGGGTGGGGCCTGAGATTTTGCATTTGTAACAAGCTCCCAGAGGATGCTGATGCTACTGGTCTACAGACCACACTTTGGCAAGGTGGTGGATGGTATTTTCCAGATCCTTCCTTTAGTAGTTTCAGTTTTCTTTTTACATGTCTGAATCATCATTCATATTTTAATTTCATGTTTCATGTTTTTATTTTTATATTTTAGCAAGACAGTGATAATGCTAATATATCACCACAATCTCCAGTATCATCTGAGGTACAAGTTCTGTTTTTTAAATGTGTTTACATAGGTTTTCTTTGTCACTTCTCTCTAACCTCATCTTTCTTTTTTAAATGTAGTTTATTCACCCATATTTAAAAATACATAGTAGGTTAATTTGTACAAAACTAGCCTACAAAAACTTCTAAGAACACCATGTTTTGGTACAAATATTCATAATGAATATCACTTAAATTACTTATTGAAAAATGCCTATAGATCACATGGAATAATTCACTTTATAAATTTTTATGTTTTATAATTCATCCATATTTTGAAATAAATGACAAGAGTAGCTTTCAGATTTTAAATTTGAAAAAAATACTTCAGCATTGTGCAATGACCTTTGGTTTTTCTCATAACCAATTAGGTCTGAAAGCAATGCAAGAAAAACTTCCTTTTTCCACGAGAAACATCCCTGTAGTGGGTTGTTCCTATCGACAAGAGGGTACACTTTTCCTAGCATCTTAGACCTAAGGAGGGGGCATGGGGAAAAGGGCTAGATGAAAGTTAAGATTGTTTTTGAGATCTCAACCAAATATTCTTTTGGTTTGAATGATTGACTCTTCTAATTTAGTTAAACGTGTTGCTTTTAATATGTTATGAGATAAATTTTAAAAATTCGAAACAATAGCTCTTCTATTTCAGATTACTTAGTATTCTAAAACTATACTGGCATTAGTAAATCGATGATTTTTTATTTATTTGGTGAATTCAGGACTTTAAATACAATAAATTTATATTGTGTGAATTAAATCACAATATAATTTTGGTTAATTAGACAGTATTTCATTTTATATAGGTAGTATTATTTTTTTTTTAAAGCCAGAATTGTTTATGTATTGTTTTGGGTGAGTTGCATTATAAAACTTTAAGATGGACTTGGACATTAGTTTCATAAACATGTTTCTAAATTACTTATATGGCAGGTAAACTGGTTTACATTCTTTTTTCAAAACAGTTTAAATTAGGATATTCTAAAATTCGTCTTTGTCACATGCTTTTGTAAATCCTTTCTTTTACATTCAGTTATAACAAATGTAGGTGATGACTTATTTACTTAGACTTTTTTATGATTTTATGATCTATGCTCAATGAGAAGAGGATCAGTGCCAATTTTCCCAATTAATCTATATTGTTTTTGTAACACATTTTCCTTACATTTGGATAAGCTAAATTTGTGTCTGGAAATTCATAATACTTTAACTGAAATAATCAAGACAAACAGGCTTGTGGATGGATAGGTGGTGAGCATGTATTTTGGTAGCTCAACTGATGTTCCAGTTGAATTGCTTATCCCATATTAATCAGAAAATTAAGAGAGTCACCAGAATGCTGATTGTTTCAGTTTCATCAGTGAAAGGAAAATGGTAAAAACAATTAGTATTGTGCTTTACTATTAACAAAGTGCTTGCTTATACATTTAAACCTAAGAGCAGTCCCATGAGCTGGGTATTATCCTCATCCTTTTACAGCTCAAGAGTGTTAAGTTTTCCTAAAGACTTCAGTCAATAAATGGTAGAGGAGTGACTGAAGCCCAAACTCTTAACAACGTCACAGTTGTTGTACAGATTAAATAAGATGCTATTAAAATTGCATTATATTTCCATTTTATAATTTACAAAGTGCTTTCTTTTAGTTATCTCAGTTAATTTTTACAGCAGCCTATTTTAAAGGTGAAAGGATAGTTACAGAAAAATTAAATGTTTTGCTTAAAACTTAGTCTAAACTTTCTGACTCTGAGTTCAGATTTTTAAAATATACTACGTTTCTTTTCACAGTACACTACTGTTTGAAAGCACTTTGAAATAATGTGAATTCAGATAGAACAAATAATGTTTTATTATCTATCACTCTGTAGCCACTGTTAGTTTGAATGTGTATATTTGCCTCAGATTATTCACTAAGAGTCAAGTCCATAGTAGACAGTGAGTAAGTGTCACTAATTTCACTTATCTTTTCATTGAAACTTTTTTCCATTTTTCAGGAGACTTTAATATGGTTCTTCATTCAAAAAAAGAGTATATGTTTATTTGATTCACTTCAATAACTTTCATTTCCCTTATGCTAAGAGAGAGGTTAATTAGCAAATATTTGTAGACCTTTTAAAAATGAAACATTATATATTTGAATTAAACTGCAGTTTACCTTTCTCTACTCCACTAATTATGGAAAAAAATAAATACTTCTCAAAATTGGAATGGATATAACTACTTTATTTTGAAAGAAAAAAGATTTTATTTGTTTTTTGTTTTTAGGAGTATGATAGAACTGATGTTTTTTCACATGGTCCCTTTGGCTTGAAGCCTAGATCAGGTAAATATATATTCACAAATACAATCTATTGGTTATATACAAAACTAGAGTTTCTCAGCTTAAATGGGATTGATTCCTTAGTTTTAAGTACACGTAGATTCTTTCCCCTCTCCTAAAAGTAATTTTCTCTTAACCTTATTTGTCTTTCCAATTCCCATTCCCCATTTCTTTCTTCCTCTTTACCTTCAAGCTCCTGAAAACTCAGCTTTTTGCCTTAGATATACTGCAGTCTTATTTCTACTCTACTGTGACTGCTATTAGAATGACCACTCTGCCAGCAGACCAAACACTGTTTGAAATTATAGCACTCCATTATATTGTGGTTTTAAAAAGGGATCTTTTCGCAATTGGCAAGCCCAAAAGAAAATGGATCCATGTTACTTGGCAAGGTATTGAATTATAGTTTTTATTCCTGAATAACTGTATTGACCGTCAAGAATAATTTCCTTTTCTTTAAAGATAATAAAGGCTGATTTCTTAACCTGGATCATGTTTCTAATAACATATGTTTAAGTAAGAACATCTATAGGTGGTAGCAGTTGTTACACTTGTCTTCCCTATTGTTTTCAATTATGCAGATAAGTAAATTTCAATTATATTCTGTAAAAAATATTTAGAATTCATTAATAATGAAAGTGTTTTATGTCATTTTGTTCTAGTTCTTTGTATCATGCCTTTTCCCCGCCGATGGTTGATCCTTCCGATTAGCTTTGTAATAAGCTAGGAAATTTCTGTTTTTATAGCTTTCAGCCGCTCATCTCGCCAGGAATATGGGGCAGCAGATCCAGGTTTTACAATGAGAAGAAAGATGGAACATCTACGGGAAGAGCGAGAACAAATACGACAACTTCGCAATGTAAGTCACATTGACCTTTCAGGTCTGCTTTATAGAAATGGGTTTAACTTGGAAAATTAAAAAAGAATATATTATTTTCAGTACTCTTTAAAATTTTAGATTATGTAATGATTAGTTATATACACATATATTTAAATAGAATGTCTGTGATTTATACCCATTTCTTTTATAGAATCTTGAATCCAGGTTAAAAGTAATTTTGCCTGATGACATAGGAGCTGCACTGATGGATGGGGTTGTTCTTTGCCATTTAGCCAATCATATAAGGCCACGCTCTGTAGCTAGTATTCATGTGCCATCACCAGCAGTGGTAAGTTTTGGCTACAGTTTGTTAGTTCTCTAAAGAAAGATAAAGCTGCTTGAAACAATCTTTAAATAATATTCTTCAATAAATATAATTTTCAGTTTTTATAAGTTTTGTACAAATATACCTGAAAATATACTATTTCTCTTACTTTACAGCCTAAGCTTAGCATGGCGAAATGTCGAAGAAATGTAGAAAATTTTCTTGATGCTTGTAAAAAGTTGGGTGTCTCACAGGTAATTATTTTTCTAACAAAATGATCATTTAAATATGAATTTATTACATGCAAACTGGCTTCTTCACAGTAGGCGTGAATAATGCTTTCTGAACATGAAAATGAATACCTTCCTTTTCACCTTCTACTGAATTCCATATTTAAATGTAAAAGCTATCTACTGAATGATTTTTAAGCTGCTTTTAAAGTAATTATAAAATAGCTACATATATAGAAAAATTTACTAATCATGCACATCATTGAATAAACATAATTTACTGGTCATATGACAAGTTGATTATGATGCTGTTGCTACTCTTATTTTTCCTGATAGAGGATATTTGGATTCCTTTAATCTAAGAATAGACTCTGATTGGAAGATTTGCATTCAGTGTGAACAACATTTAAAACTTTATTTAAAATGTCAATTTGGAAATCTTAGCGACATTATGATAATACCTCACTGGATAAACTTTTTCTGACATTTGTAGAAATTAGCTTATATTTCATGTAATAATTGTAATAGTATTAAATTAACAAAGCAATATTATAAATAATGAAAATGAAAAATAAAAATATTGCTTTTTTGATAACATTATAAACTTAACAACATGATGGACTGTTGAGAGGACTTGGAATTGTTAGCAGGTCACAATGTAGTTGTACTTTTTTTCCTGTTATTTTTTAAAGTGTATTTTATTGAGATATCATTGACATAACATTTTGTAAGTTTAAGGTGTACCGTGTGTTGTTTTGATACACTTAAATATTGTGATTATTAAGTTCTCTTTTCAATAGTGTCATAATAATCTGGTTTACAAATTCTACTGTAACCGCTTCCTGCAAGTGAATAAATATAATTTATATAGAGAGAATCAGTTGAATTACTGTTTAATTTGGAAGCTATATTCAGTTCTCCTCTAGTTACTTCTTGTCTATGCTTGACATGATGTTTAGAAATTTTAATTCCTAAGCATTTTTATGTTAGTTCTTTCTTTTTGTACTCTTAATCTCTTAGTGAGAAAGTAGAAAAATTAGGAAGGTTTTTTTGAAGTTTGTTATTGCATTGTATATATTTTCCTGTTTTGTCAGTTTTTGTTTTAAGAGTTTTTTGATGAGGGGTTCTCAGTCAACATTTATTAAATGAATGACATTTTACAGATGAGGAAACTGAGGCACAGAGAGCTTAGAAAACTTATCCAAGTTTGCTAAACTTTACTTTTACTAAAACTTTAGTAAACAGTGGAGGCAAACTATGAACCCCAGTGATCTAATTCCAGAACCCACCCTCTAACTTGGATATTCTCTATTTCTGTTCTTTTACATGAAATGAAAGATAGTCTGACTTACTCCTGACACTTTCTTTATACAGTAGCCAAGGAGAATGACAGGAAAGGTCTTATGAAAACTATTCTACTTAGCATGCTCTCATCTTTCTCCTGCTTGTTTGTTCTATGACAGAGTTAGTGACTCACCCATCCTCACCATAAGGGTGGCTTACCAGCTTTCATTTTCAAAACTCTCCAGGTATTGGTAACAAAAGGAGAGATTTTATTTTTAGCTTCAATTTGTTTTTCCCTGACTTGAAAATGATAATATATAGTCAGTTTTTAAATTTAACTTTTTAGGATATTTTTGTATTTTTAACAGTTTTATTGAAGTATCATTGACATACAATAAAGTTCATATAAGTAAAGTATACAATTTGATTAATTTTGACATATGCATATAGCATGAAATCATTACCATAGTCAGGATAATGAACATGTCCATTACCCTCAAAAGTTTCCTTTTATCCCTTTGCAATCCTCTAGTCAACCACTAAAAGCTGTTTTCTGTTATTATAGTTTAGTTTGTATTTTCCATCTGGAGTTATATATAACTGGAATGATAAAATATGTACCAATTTTTTTTCTGGCTTCTTTTGCTCAGTGTAGCTATTCTAAGACTCATCAATGTTGCATGTATAAATAGGTCATTCCTTTTTATTATTGTATAGTATTTTATTATATGAATACATCACAATTTGTCAGTCCATTGACCCGTTTGTTGATGGCCATTTGGGTTGTTTACAGTTTTAGGGACTACTATAAATAAGGCTGCTATGAACATTTATGTACCAGTCTTTGGATATATACATTCTTTAATTTTGGGTAGGCACATGAAAGTGGAATGACTAGAACATATAGGAAGTGTATGCTTAACATTGAGTATAAAACTTTTCCAAAGTGGTTATATCATTTTACATTCCCGTCAGCAGCGTAGGGGAGTTCCAGTTCCTCCACATCCTCAGTAATATTCAATATGGTCAGTGTTTTTTTAAATTTATTCATTTTAATAGGTATGTACTGTTTGTCAGTGTGGTTTTAGTTTCCATTTGCCTGAAGACTAATGATGTTGATCATTTTTTCAAGGTCTTATTTTCCATTTGTATGACTTTTATGAAGTGTCTGTTCCAATCTTTTGTCTATCTTTTGAGTTATTTCTTATTGAGTTTGAGATTCTTTATAAACTGTAGACAAAGTCCTTTATTGGATGTGTGGATCAAGTCCTTTATCAGATGCAATATATGATTTACAAATACTGTATCCCAGTCTTTGCCTTGTCTTTTCATTTTCATTATAGTATCTTTCAAAGATTAGAAATTTTAAATTTTTTGTAATTTTTCATTTAAAAAAATTGATTGTACTTTTGGTGTCAAACCAAAGAAATCTTTACATAACTTAAGGTCACAAAGATTTTATCCTATATTTATTTCTAGAATTTTTATGGTCTTAATTTTTACATTTAGGTCTATAATCAAATTTTAGTTAATTTTTATATATGCTGAAAGGTATGGATTGAAGTTATCTTTTTTTTAGGCCTGGGCACACACATTGTTTTTTATTTAAAAAATATTTAATATTTCATGAAATTCACCCATTTAAAGTGTATAATTCAATGGTTTTTAGTATAGTCACATAGTTGGGCAGCAAACTATTAATGAGAGTAGAATATTTTTATCACCCCAAAAGAAACCTCTTAGCTGTTAGCAGTCCCTCCCCTTTTTTATCTGTATGAATTTGCCTATTCTTGACATTACATATTAATAGTGTCATATGATATGGGGTCTTTTGTGTGTGGCTTCTTTCATTTATTATATGCTCTCAAGGTTTATCCATGTTGTAGCATAAAGCAGTACAGACATACTCAGGTTTATTGCACTTCACTTTATTGTGCATCACAAATACAGCATTTTATATGAATTCAAGATTTGTGACAACCTGCACTGTCAGATGATGAATAGTATTTTTAGTAGTAAGATATTTTTTAATTAAGTGTTTTTAAAAAGATGTTATTGCACACTAAGAGACTACAGTATAGTGTAAATATAACTTTTATATACATTGGGAAACAAAAATTCATGTGACTTACTTTATTGCAATATTTGCTTTATTTGGGTGGTCTAGAACCGGAGTCTCACTATCTCTGAGGCATGACTGTACTTCATTTTTTGGGGTTGAGTAATAGTCCATTGTATGTATGTACCACATTTTGTTCACCATTCATCAGTTGATGGATATTTGGGCTGTTTCCACTCATTGTTTATTATGAATAATGCTACTGTGGACATTCATGAACATGTTTTTGTGTGAATGCTTGTTTTAATTCTCTTAGTTAACAAGGTTATATGGTAGGTTAAATGGTTGCTCTGTGGTGGGTTATATGGTAACTCTCTATCTTTTTGAGGAACTGCTAAATTATTTTCCAGTTTACATTCACAGAAGCAGTGTATGTGGATTCTAATTTCTCTGCATCCTCACCAATTATTATTGTCTACCTTTTTGATTCTAGTCATCCTAGTAGGAGGTCTGAAGTGGTCTCATTGTGGTTTTACTTAGCTTTTCCTTAATGGCTAATGATGTTGGTCATCTTTTTGTGTGCCTGTTAACTATTTGTATATATTCTTTGGAGAAATGTCTTTTCAAATTCTGTGCTCATTTGTTAATTGAATTAGTCACCTTTTATTATTTCTTTATATATTCCAGATACAGGTTCCTTGTGAAATACATGATTCTAGTTTGCTGAGAGTTCTTATCAGGAATGAATTTTGTCAAGTGCTTTTTCTACATCTACTGAGTTAACATTTTTTTCTTTCACAGCATTGTTAATTACATTGGTCGATTTTCAGATACTACCTCACACCTTGACTCCTGGGATAAGCCCCACTTGGTCATGATGGATTTTGTTGTTGTTGCTATTTTTATGTTGTTGGATTCAGTTTGTTAAAATTTTGTTTAGCCTTTTTGCATCTATATCAATAGGGTTATTGTTTGTTAGTTTTCTTTCTTTTAAAGTTTTTGTCTGGTTTTGGTGTCAAGGTAATACAGACTTCATGGAACATGTTAGGAAGTATTCCCCACTCTTCACTTTTATTGAATATTATGGATAGAATTAATATTACTTACTCATTAAATATTTAGTCACAGTCATTATTGAACTTTGAATCCATCTAGGCAGGGGGTTTTCTTTGTAGGAAAATTTTTAACTACAGTTTAAATTTCTTTAATAAATATAGGGCTATTCTAATTTTCTATTTCTTTTTGTATGAGCTTTGATATATGGTGTCTTTCAAAGACTTTGTCCTTTTCATCTAGTTTGTCAAACTTGTTGCTATAATGTTGTTTATAATATCCCCCTTTTTATCATTTTAGTATTTATAGATTCTCTTGTGGCATCACTTCTTTTATTCCTGATATTGTTAATTCGTGTATTTTTCTCTCTTTTTCCTGATTAATCTAGCTAGGGATTTTGTGAATTAAAAAAAAAAAAAATTCTCAGTGAACTAACGTTTGGTTTTATTGATTTTTTTCACTAATATTTTCTGTTTTTTAATTTTACTGGTTTCCTTTCTTATCTTCATTATTTGCTTCTTTCTGCTTACCATTGGTTTAATTTGCTCTTCTTTTTCTAGTTTCTAAGGTAGGAGCTGATGCCATTGATTTGAAACCTTTTTTAGTTTCTGATATATGTTGGTGACTTTTTGAATAAACAAGCAAAATATTAGGAGGGCAATAAATGTTGCAGTGAAAATGGAGTGAGAAGATAGTTTTTCAGAACTGTTTTAATAAATGGGATAGTATCAGTAGTATTTGATAACTGAGTTAGGGGAATAAGGAAGAAAGATGATTATGATTCCCAGGTTTATGTTGAGAGAGACTGAATAGTGTATTACTGACTGAGGTATAGAATACAGACAGAAAATTCAATTTAGTAAGGAAGTAGTTCTGTTGTGGACATATTAATTTTGATATGTCTGTTGGACATCCATTTGCCTGTATCAAGTTGACGTTTGTATCTGGAGCTCAGTAGAGAGATCTTGGCAGGAAATAAAGATTTGAAAATTAACAGAATGGAAGATATAGTTGTTACTCATTGGGGTTAGGGGCCTTATCTTGCCAAAGTTTCCAGTGTTTCAAGAAACACTGGATTAAAAAAAGTAATGTTATAAAACACTATGCTAGTCAACTAAAACAAATCATGGACCATATGGGACCTATAAATGGTCTGTTTGGCGCCTACTCTATCCACTACTAGCTTATTTTCCTGAGATGAGTGAGTGTTCCAACTGAAGCGGTAGACTGTATCATTTCTTCAAAAAATACCACCAAATTTATTTGATGCTGTGCACATTCATGCAGATCTTCAATTAAAATCCTTGTGATTTTGATGAGGCTTTGAGAATACCAAAGAGAGAATACAGTACAGAAAGAGAAGAGGGTGAAGACAGAACCCTTGGAAACATTAAGAATGTTAAAAGAGGATCACTGAAGGCTAATGAAACCTAATGCAAAGTTGTCTCTAAGCCCTCTTTCTCATAGAATTGTGAAGAAATGACATATATAATGACTTAGAAGAGAAGACAGTTGTTATTTACCAAATTCTAGACTATTTTAACTAAGAAGCAACACAACATCACTAGAAGCTGGAGGGAAGTCATCTTAATGACAAAAAAAGTACTGAAGTGCTATATACATCACAGACCATGTAACCTAAGAACTGGTAGAAGGAAGGAGAGTGGCTAGTTTTGTATAGGACTAAGCAGGTTACAAAATGCTTAAAATGCTTCCATATATAGATTCTTCTATTTGTTTCTCACACAGTTCCATTTTCAGGATGAAAAAACAGTATCTCAGGGAATTTTAGTACGTTTAGTACTCCATATGACCCTTAGATCTCTTGGCTGGAAGCATAGTGCTCTTTCTGCTCTAGCACAAGGGCTTAGGGAACATCTAGCACCACCGTCTCACTTAAAAATATTTTCTTATTGTGTAGATCAGGTCAACCTCAGATAAAAATACAGCCCATAAGAATCTATTGAAGCAGACATCTTAAAGTTTATTTCATTAGAATTGTATAATTTTTACCTGGAGTTTTATAAAAAAGCAGGATTTAAAAACCCAGTTCTGACTTACTGAGGTTTTGCTGTACTATTAAAAAGCACATGTTTAGATATCATTTGTTTTGTTTTTTCAGGAAAGACTCTGTTTGCCTCATCATATTTTGGAAGAAAGAGGTCTTGTGAAAGTTGGTGTCACAGTTCAGGCTCTTCTTGAATTACCTACAACCAAGGCATCTCAGCTTTCTACGGCTTGACATAACATTTAAAAATCCTAAATGTCTAGTTTCATTTATTTGAAGTGATTTCAAATATCTCAAATTTATGAATAAGGATGTCTAGTCAAAAATAATTTTATTATTCAAGCCTTAGATTTAAGAAAAATCATGTTAAAACATCAAATTCAATTTTGAATTGCCCAAACTTCTTTTGAGGGAAAACTAGATCAATTTGATAAGAGTTTTTGATAAATTCAAATTCTCTTTTTGCTAAGTTAGCTAATAATCTTGATTATTTTTCAATAATCAGATTAACACTAAGTTTAAAATGTGATTTCAATTTAATAATCACATTAGGTTTATTTTGTTTTATCATAGCATACTGGTAAACATCTGGACAAGGTAATCATTTTTTTACCAATTTAAAACTAATTCTATATTTGAGTTATTTAATATACTTGTGATTCTAGTTTATACATAATTTCTTCCGTCTTTGGTCTTAGTTTTATAGAAAAAAGTGAGTAGAAGTTACAGAACTCTGGCTTTATATTGAATTCTTTTAGTATTATAGGTTGGTGCCAAAATATTTTCAGTTGTACTGTAGATTGTTTACATGTGAAGTGCCTGTGTAATTGATGACTCTCATATAGTCTTAAACATTTTTGCAGTTTTTTTAAATGTATTAATGGAATTTTAAAATATTTTAGTAGATTTTGTAAGTTCAGTAATATGTGAGGATAAATGTGCCTCACATTGTGACATTTGTGTTTTTTATTTAGTCCATTGCAGTTTTCTTAAACTGGTTATTTCATGTTGTCAGAAAAACGATGTTAATATGCTTAATTTATACTATTTAATTTTGCAAAACTTAATCATCTTTTGAAATATATTATTTGAAGAGTATTTTATTTCTGTATTGAAAATGTTACACAAAGCAGTAAGGTTTTTGAGAACTAGCAGAGTATTTAATTATCAAGAACATTTTGATAAAACTGCCAAAGTTTGGGTTTATGTCTTGACTTTCAGGAACATTACTACATCAGTATGCTGCCTTTGGTTATATTCAGATTCAGAGAGCAGCAGCTGAGGAATAGGTTTTTATTAGAAAATATGTCCATTTGTGGATCCTGTAAATCTTAACTTATGCTCAATTAACATGATGAAATAAATACAGACCACTCTATAAATCTTTTCATAAGCATACTATTATATAAAGTCCTTGTTTAATTTAAGGATGGATAAATTGACATTTGTAGTAGTGCAGGAATTTTTCAAAAACATTAATGAATAATCAGTTTCCTACAGAAAAACTTAAGTATAATTACTTTTGTAGTAGTCAAGCAAGTATCATATCTTAAGTATGTGATTATTTGCACTTGTTACCTCTTAATATGGATGCAACTTATTAGAAATGTTGGCCTGGGTGTTTCAATGATATCTATAAAAGGTAAAAACTATTGTGCCAAATGATATAATAAGGATTGGTTTAAGAGCAACTCTACTTTTTTTGATCAGTTATATGGCATGAAGCCATATAATTAAGTTTTGGCTTTAGGATACAGATGTGTTTTTACATTCCCCAAGGGTCAAATCGGAACTTTTAAAGAACTAAAGCTTTTTATGACTAAAAGTTTTAAAAATTAAATCATTGATAATTTATTACTTTAAATATTTGAGCTAATTAGTTATTTTTCAGTTGGATCTAAAAAAAGTCATTGACAAAAATCTCTCTCTAGTGAAAAATTGGGTAATAAAGTAAGAAATTACAAATATATACCTTAGTTATTAGTTTTTAATGTAAAAATTTGACAGTGTTACAAATGAAGTGATCATTAAAAAGCTACAGCAATCATTCATACTGCTTTCATAGTTATCATGCTGTAGAATTCCTCTTGTTAATTAATCTAGATGTTAATTATTTTACAAGTATGTTCATGTTTTGTATCATTGAAATATTAGTGAAATTATAGGCCATTTCCTTATTGCATTTCACTTACTTGTCAATTAATTATTATTTTAAAGAGAAAATAGACCAGAACCTCTGTAACATTCTTTATTGCAAAGTTCCGTTTAAGATGGGTCTATCTGAGGTCCATACCATGGCAGTTTTATTTACTGAGTGACAAAAAGAACACTTCTCTTGCTCAGTTTCTCAGCATAGTCCCCAAGCAAACATTATACCAAGTCTCTGATGTATTTCTTTTAGTAGTTTTTGAGTAAGTGTAAAATTTATTCAAAATAGTTTGTATGGTTATTATATATTTACTTCACCAGTTATTGAATAAGGAATGATTATCATTATTTGAATTGGATTTGTGATTTGAAGAACGTTAAGTAATCAAACTAAAATATTTTATTAGGCCCTAAAACATACAGTAGATGGCTTTCTTCCTGCTAAATTTTATTCCTATATGGCACAAGAAAGAAGTGATGTTGGATATGTTAGAACTGAAATAAGGAGTAAAAATACATTACCATTTGTTTAATAATTATCTTTACAGAAGTGCTAGTTTATTGACTTTACTAACTGAATTTTTTGAATTCAGAAATGTTTGTATTGGTCACAGATCTATCATGATTGATTTTCTGATGCATTTAAAAATAAATGGAACACTAAATGTATATTACCGATGCGAATTGTGTATAAAGTTGAACAAAAAAATTAAAGGCTGAGATTTCTTTTTTCCATTTCTACCTCTTCTCTTAACATCACAGCATCCAATTTCTGTAGGTATTTGATAACTTGTGTCTATGTTCCCTAGTATGGAAAAATAGACTTTGAGAGGATATTCAAAGTAAGTTTAGTCTAGATTTTCTGTACATCATGATATTTTTAATAGGCAATGTTTTCTTTTAGAAAAATGGTTTCTTTGGATATCTTTAGAAAATGATGTCATCTTAATCCTGTATGGGACTCTCTGCGCTTCCTGTCGTTCAAAGTTAGAAATAAATTTATTTTTACTGTGCTCCATTAGTATGCATCAAGTAGCTACCTAAATAAATCAGAAATGTATTATGTACATGTGTAAATACATGGGAAAAAATAGATTTTTCAGTTAGCAAGTTGAATTTTCTAGAACTTTGTTTAGATATCTCAGTCATTTCTAATGCAGAGAAATACAAAGTAATGTTGTATAATTTATAAAGTAGTAATTGAAATTATACCCTAGGGCTATTATTCTTTTTCATTATATAAGTTTTAGGTATACAGGATTATAATTCAACATGTATACATATACTACAAAGTGGTCACCACCACAAAGCTAGTTACCATCCATCACTATACAGTTTACCCACTCCAGCTATATTGCCTTTCCCCCACCCCCTTACCCTCTGATAAACCACTAATCTGATCTTGAAATCTGTCAGTTTGTTTTTGTTTTATTTTCTTTTGGATTTCACTGGCCTAATACCTTCAAGGTCCATCCTTGTTGTGTAAATGGCAGAATTTCATTCTTTTTTATGACTGAGTAGATTTTGTTGTGTATATAAACCATATTTTTATTCATCCATCAATGGATACTTAGTTTATTTCTGTATCTTGATTATTGTAAATAATGCTGCAGTTAACATAGGGGTGCATATATTTTTTTTAAATTAGTGTTTTGTGTTCTTTAGATAAATACCCAGAAGTGGAATAGCTGGGTCATATGGTAGTTCTAGTCTTAATTTTTTGAGGAATTTCTCTGCTGTTTTCCATAGCGGCTCTATCAACTTACTATCCCACCGACAGTGTACAAGTGTTCTCTTTTCTCCACATCCTTGCCAACACTTATTATTTCTTGTCTTTTAAATAATAGCCATTCTTACAGGCAGGTGATATCTCATTTTTGTTTTGATATGCAGTTCCCTAATAATTAGTGATGTTGAACATCTTTTCATGTACTTATTGGTTATCTGTATATCTTTGGAAAAATGTCTATTTAGATCCTCTGCACATTTTTAATCAGTTTCTTTGTTGTTATTGTTGAGTTGTATGAGTTCTTTATTTATTTTAAATATTAACCCTTTATCAGATATATGATTCACAAATATCTTCCCCAGTCAGGAGATTGCCGTTTTATTTTGATTATGATTTCCTTTGTTGTGTGGAAGCTTTTTAGTTTGATGTAGTCTCATTTGTTTATTTTTGCTTTTGTTTCCCTTGAGTCAGATCTGCAAAAACATTGCTAAGACTGATGTCAGTGAGGTTACCAACTATTAAAATTTAATTGTTTTTCATGCTCATATTTTGCAAGTTTAATTTTTGAAATTTACCTCTCAGTACTACGCTTGTCATTGACTATTAATTTCTGCTAGCTGGTTCTGACAGTCATATTTCTTTAAAAAATAATTATTTTGAGTGATAGTATGCTATATTTTCATGGAGGAAATTGATATATCTATTCCATAGATTTGTAAAATATTCTATGTAAAAAACAATGTATTTCATTAAGTTTTATATTTTTTTAAAATAGTTTATTTCTAAAGCAGTTAACTCTGAGATCTTTCTCTGTGTTAAGTTTTAGAATATTTCACGTTAGCTTAAATATAATGCTTTTATGTTTATGGTTCTGTTGCAGATAAATCATTAATATTACTCAGAAGCTCTGGTAATTTTGGCCTATGAAAATGTTAATCAAAAGTTTTTTTTTAAATAAATTATAAAGTAGCAGGAAATTTTTCACTATTTTCTGTACTTGTTTGTAGATAGTTTTGATATTATTTGAAAATTAGTTAGTAAGATTTATATCAGTTGTTGTTTAGTTGCTAAGTCGTGTCTGACACTTTGCAACCCCATGTACTATTATAGCCCACCAGGTTCCTCTGTCCATGGAATTTTCCAGGCAAAATTACTGAAGTGGGTTGCCATTTCCTTCTCCAGGGGATCTTTCCAACCCAGTATCAAACCCATGTCTCCTATGTTTTCAGGTGAATTTTTTACCACTGAACCACCAGGGAAGCCCCATGCATAGTTCATTGATGGCTCCAATCTATATATTCACAGTCAAAAGTTTTTCATTATTTTCTGTAAAATTCTTATGTAGTTATTAAGTCTTCAATATTATGAAAATAGAGAGTTAAATAATAGTTAAAAGGAAGCCATTTCTGTTTTTTTAAGAGCATTTTTGAGAGGTGGAGAGAGAAAGGAGAGAAGAAAGGACAATTTGGAGATATTTAGAAAATTGATAAATTGTAATCTTGGAGAGGTAAGGCTTTAAGAAATGGGATAAACTGTACTTTGTTCTGTATTTGTTGCAAAAAGATCAGTTTTTTAAAAAGTGAAAATGTTATTATGGCTCTTCATCTTTCTTAAGGTTGGCATAGCAATTTGTGGGCTTTTATTACATTGTGTACATTTTTATTACATTTATTTACTTTCTTTAAAAATCAGCTGAGATTTTGGTTGAGATTACATTGAATTTAAATATTAATGTGGAGACAATTGATATATTTATAATAAGTCTTCCCATTCAAGAGCATGGAATGTATCTCTATTCAGCTCAACTGTTTCCTATGTTCCGTTCAGTTCAGTTCAGTCGCTCAGTCATATCCGACTCTTTGCGACCCCATGAACCTCAGCATGCCAGGCCTCCGGGTCCATCACCAACTCCCGGAGTCCACCCAAACCCCTGTCCATCAAGTCGGTGATGCCATCCAACTATCTCATCCTCTGTCGTCCCCTTGTCGTCCTGCCCTCAATCTTTCCCAGCATCAGGGTCTTTTCAAATGAGTCAGCTCTTCACATCAAGTGGCCAAAGTACTGGAGTTTCAGCTTCAACATCAGTCCTTCCAATGAACACCCAGGACTGATCTCCTTTAAGATGGACTGGTTGGATCTCCTTGCAGTCCAAGGGACTCTCAAGAGTCTTCTCTAACACCACCTATATTTCCTATATTAGAGTTAATAATTTTCTCCATAAAGGTATTAGGCCTACCTGATTAAGGTAATGCCTAAGATATTTTTAAATTTTGATGCAATTGTGAATAGTATATTTTCTATTAATTGGTTGTTGCTGGCATGGGAAAATGCTGTTGATTTTGTATCTGGAAGTCTTGCTTAACTCTTCATAGTTTTAATGATTTGCTAATTCTACACATTCTTCTATGCAAACAATCATATAATTTGCAAGTAATGATATTTTTAAGGTCTTCCTTCTAATCCGTAAACTTCTTTATATTTTATGTATTTTTTATAACATTGTCCAGGACCTGCAATACCATGTTAAACTGCGGTGACAGCTGGCTGCTTTGTACTCATTTTGGTTTTAATGGAAATATAACTAATGTTATTCCATTAAGTATAATATTTTCTATAAGTTTTTGAACATTTATCAAGTACCCAGCTTTTATGACTTTTAAAAATAATCATAAATGGATGTTGAACCTTACCAAATATATTTATGCATCAATTGTAATTTAATCCAGTAGTCTATTATGCAAAGATTTATATTAACAGATTTTCTGATGTTGACTCAACTTTGTATTCATAGGATAAATATTTCTTTATAATGATTTTTTTAAACCTCATATTTTATTTGGCTAGCCCTATGTAATGCGTATTTCAAGGAGATGCAGACTAGAGACAAAACCAAAACATAAACCTCTTCTTTTCCTAACCGTTTCCCTCATTGCTGCCTCCAACTAACCTTTGCACCAGACTTCAGCCCCTTGTCACACCTTCACAGGGGGTTTTCAGGGATTTCTTAAAATTAGTTATTTGGGTCTATGTTTACCTGTATAGTTTCTTGAAAATTAATGGGAAAAAAAGCTAGTAATCTTGCTCGTTTTCCATCATTGATAGGACCTTTGGAAGTCTTGTTTAGGTATTTTATATATGAACTACTATTAAACAAGAGTCCCCTCTTTTGTGTTTGTACAGTTTAGTTTTTGAACCTTTATATTTCTTCTCAATACATTTTATCTTGTTATTTGTCAGACCTTTCCAAAATATTTTTTGAATTTTGATTCTGCAGTCCAAAATTTTATAATCACACCATTTATGTCTTCATCTAAGTCTTTATACATTGTGATGTTCAGCATTTTATGAATGTGGTAGTCTGGTTGAGATCTTATTCACTATTGATAGCAGTCAACACTGTGAATGTCATTTGTCAACCAGTTACAAACCTACCAGAGTCACCTAGGTCAGTGCTACTCAAACTTTAATGTGCACACAAATTACCTGGAAATCTTGTTAAAATGAACTGATCAAGTAGGTCTGGGGAAGAGTCTGAGATTTTGCATTTATAACAAGCTTTTATGTGAGGTTGTTGCTGATGGTCTGTGGAACATTTTGAGTAGCAAGGACCTAGGCACATTTCTTAATCACAAATAAAGTAATCATGAGCAGCTTTGTAAATAACTTCTTCAGGAATAAGACACATTAAAAATAAGACTTTCCCTGACTTGCCTGCCAGGAAAAACCATAAAAAGAAATTAAATTTGCTCTATAAACTGGCACAGAAAGCTGCTTACTAATCTCTCTGTACATTGCCAGGATTCTGAAAACACTGAAGATGCAATTTTTGGTTAACAGTATTATTAATAATGAGCCCTATTTTGGACCAGCTTAGTTTCTGCCAAGTCTTCAACAAACTCAGACAGACTGACAAATTAGACCAAAATACTTTGAAATTCTCATTCACTTACTTCCATCTATTTACCTGCATGTTTCTAGGCTCTTGGTTATGATGAAAATGTGGAGGAATGCTTGATATACAGATATGATTGATTTAAAAATCATCTAGATAATGGTAAGTAGGTGTTTCTAAAGTTTCAGGGTGCCTATAATTAGTTTCTACATATTTTAGACATGCCATGAAAAGCTACTTTTGCTTAGCTTAATTCATTTCAATTATTTATGAAAAATATTAAGCAAAAATAAGAGTTAAAATTTTGTCTGGAATATTGATATCAGTGCAGTTCACATATTTTAATGAGATGTAGATGTTTAGAACAGTACTTCAAGATAGTCTGTTTCCTATGTTATTATAAGTGAAATAACACGAGAACCATCCACCTCCTTAAAAGTGCTTGATTATTTATATATATATATATATATATATATATATATATATATAAAATAGTTACGAGGTCATACTACAAAAATAAAATATATTGCTTAAGACATTGCTGAGCTAATAATAAGGCACCATAGCTGCAGATTAGCCTGATGTTTTCTGAAAAAAATCCTGTATTGACAGTTGCATGGGACTTGAGGATAGGAGATAAAATCTGAGATTTTTCAAAGTTGGCATTCCAAAAGGAGAATGTGGCATAAGGCTTAAACTTCAAAAGGTTGTGTAATAAGGAGTAAAAGGAAACTTGCCTGGCTTGACTTTGACATTAAGTAGAAAAGAAAAAAAAAAAATCTCTCATAAGTATTTAAAACCTCAAATTAACCATCTCCAGCATGGGCTTGTAACTTATTGCACATTTTTTTGTGTATATTGCAAAAGCCTCACACATAGAGTTTAATTGAAGTGTACTCAGATTGGTAATGTTTTCAGGTAACTTAACAAAGCAAAAGAGTATCTCTTCTGGAGGAGTGAATCTTCAATGACAAATTCTCAGAGTTTTATAGAATATAAACTCACAGTCAAATTTCAAAAACAAACCACAAGAAAACAAGGGTTCAACAGAGATAATAGAAAATAGACTAAGAAGTGAAAAGACTTTAGATGTTGAAATTACTGAGCACAGAATATAAAAGATTTTTGAAAGTGTTTGGAGATATTAAATATGGAAATTGATAGTATGAATAAAGGACGAAAGACTATAAAAAAGACCAAGCAGATGTTTTTAAAACTATCAAAATGATCCAGAAATAAAGTTATAATCACTAAATTTTAAAAATTCAGTCAACAGATTTTGGAGCACAGAGGTAGCTGAAGAGAGAATGAAGAAGAAATTACCTGGAATTTATCAAAGTGAGGAAGAGAGAAATTTAGATATGGAAGATAAAAGTGGGAAGGTCTAATCTCTATAATGGGATTTCCAAAAGAAGAGGTGAAAGAAAATGGGCGAGAGGGAATAATTGAATAGAAGAAACCTGAAATTTACCAAAATGGAATAAAAAATAATTCTTAAAGAGACCAACAAATCTCAAGCAAAATAAATAGATATCCAAACTTACAAACAAATATAGAATGCCAGAGGTAAAGCAAAAGACAAAGCACTAAGAGTGAAATGAGCTACAAACCATCAGTAATTATGCTGATTACTTATTTCTCTAAAACAACAATGAAAGCTAGAAGACAGTAGAATAATATCCTCAGTATCTATTAGAAAATCATTATCAACCTAGAACTGTATAGTCAGACTGGTTTTTAAAAACTAGGACGAAATATTTATAAAGGAAATCAACCCTGAATATTCACTGGAAGGACTGATGCAGAAGCTGAAGCTCCAATACTTTGACCACCTGATGTGAAGAGCTGATTCATTGAAAAAGACCCTGATGCTGGGAAAGATTGAAAGCAGGAAGAGAAGGGGACTACAGAGGATGAGATGGTTGGATGTTATCACAAACTCAATGGACATGGGTTTGAGCAAACTCCAGGAGGTGGTGAAGGACAGGAAAGTGCATGCTGCAGTCCATGGGGTCCCAAAGAGTCAGAAACGACTGAGTGATTCAGCGACAACAACAACTAAGATTGTTTACCACTCATAGAATCACATTAATGAAAAATTTAAAGGAAGCACTTTAGGCAGAGGGAAAATGATGTGAGATCATCTGAGATTCAAGAACAAATGAAAAGAGTAAAGCTAAACATATGGGTAAATCAGAATAAACATTGACTATTAAATTATAACAATGATGGCTAAAAAGACTATATATGATAAAATACCAGACCATATTTAACATACCTTGAGAGGAAAGTGTTGAGTTAATGTTCTATGATGCTTATCTTTTCAGGAGAAGGTAAGATTTTTTTTTAACTTTGTACTTTAAGCATGTATAAGAAAATACAGTAACAACTAAAAGATTAAAGAAAAAAATATTCTAAAATAAGAGGAGGAATGGTTTGAGAAAAAGAGTCAATCAAAATAGAAGGATGATGAGAGAAGCACTTCCACATTGGTAGTGTATGGACCTCTGGAAATCAGTTCCTTCATAGAAGAAATGAGAACAGCAAAATTTGTCGAAATTAACTCTTTCACAACTCTGAAAATTTACCAAAGCCTTGTGACAATCCGAGAAGCATTTATTTAAGAGAAATGAATGAATCTCAGTAAAATAGTAAGCGTTATGAAATTTTGACTTGCCCTGTTTCCATTCTCCTTTGGTGAGCTCTGGGATAGCCTTGAAAATCAACAGTCTTAGGACCATGTGAGCTGTGAATAACTACAGCCTCCCATACTTAAAAAGGGACAGAATGGATTTGGAGCTCCCCGAAGAGCCTCATTCCCAGAACATTTGACCTTTCAGTATTTCTCTATGAAATCCTCATTATCAGAACTGGCTTTTGTTTGACCTGACTCTGGGCTTGCTTGATGAGTAAAGTCTATCCTTAGAACACTTTTCATTAAAAACATAATTAGAGGCAGTTGTTTAACATCACAGTCTCTTCAGGGGGCATCAGTGGATGGGACAAACAGGCAGCAAGCCAAAAACTTAAAAATCTGGGGAATGAAATGTCCATAGGAATCTTTGAAAAGTTCTGATGTATCCCTGGGGATCTAGATGGCCATGAACATGTGCACGTCTGAGCAAATACCCAAGAAAGAACTGAGAAGACCTAATCTCTTATCTGGCTGACCTTGAAGTTATGCAAAAGCAGGAAATAAAGGCTAAGATGGGATTGCAAACTGCCAATATTGAAGGCATTTGTCAACAAACCTCCTACCTCAGTAAAAGGTAGGAGGCTTACTAGTTTGAGGTGGTTGAGGTAACTGCTGTTCAGTCATGAGCTGACCACTCAGATATCTGAACAGAGGCTTCAGTGGCCACAAAAGGCTAAGAATATAATCTCTGAAGAATTAGTTAAGGGAAGACACTAAACAAATATCAATAACACACCCTGGGGAAGGAAAATCTGATTTCCAGAGTTGCCACATTATTTTATTTAAAACATCCAATTTTCAACAACAAAAAATTACAAGACACACAAAGAAATGGGAAAGTATGGTACATACACTTTAAAAATGTAGTCAGTAGAAACTATCCCTGAGGAAGCCCTGAATTTTGATATACCAGTACTATACAATGAATACAAATAAGCAATTATAACTATGCTCAAAAAATTAAAGGAAACCGTGTATCAAGAGTTAACAGAGGTATGAAAATGATGTCCACCAAATAGAGAATATCAGTAAAGAGAATTTATAAGGCAGAACCAAATAGAAATTTCACAGTTGAAAAGTGCAGTTCATTAGAGTCAGTCTCAAAAGCAGATTTGAGCTAGCAGAAGAAATAATCAGACATGTTTAAGATAGGACTGTTGAGATTATCCAGTGTGAGGAACAGAAAAAAAAAAAAAATAGATGAAAAAAATGAATAGAAACCTGTGCTGCTGCTGCTGCTGCTGCATCGCTTCAGTCGTGTCCAACTCTGTGCGACCCCATAGACAGAAGCCCACCAGGCTCCCCTGTCCCTGGGATTCTCCAGGCAAGAACACTGGAGTGGGTTGCCATTTCCTTCTCCAATGCATGAAAGTGAAAAGTGAAAGGGAAGTCGCTCAGTCACGTCTGACTCTTAGCGACCCCATGGACTGCAGCTCACCAGGCTCCTCTGCCCATGGGATTTTCCAGGCAAGAGTACTGGAGTGGGGTGCCATTGCTTTCTCTGAGAAACCTGTGGGACACCATCAAACATACTTACATATAAAACTTCTCAAATTTGATGAAAACATTAATCTACACATCCAAGAAGTTCAACAAATTCCAAGTAGGATAAACTCAAAGAGATACACTCCAAGACAAATCATGATCAAAGTGTTAAAAGAAAATGAGAGAAACTTGAAAACAGCAAGTAAAAAATGACTGATTATGTGCAAAGGAACCTTAATAAGATTCATAGCTGATTTCTCATCAGAAAGAATAGAAGCCAGAAGGCAGTGGGAGTTTGGTGCCACAAAATGTGAGAGTTGAAGATAACTGACAACAGAAGTTGAAGTGTTAGAACATGAAATCTAAATTTTATAGGAGAGAAAAGCAAATACAAAAGGTTTATATGGATTAAGTAGATGGGTCTGTGAGATGGTTGAAGAACTGATGTCTTGATATTTGTAGGGTGAGAATCCTGAAAATATTCTCAAATGGTATAGTGACAAATTTATTTCATAAGTAATTAGTTCTGGGTGACTGACTGCAAGGTCCTGAGGGTTGTCGTGGAAGTGCACAACTGAAATGGGGTAGAAGTTATGGAAGACAGAGATTAAGGTCCCATCACTTACCCAGAGGTAAATTGAATATGGGAGAAATAATAGTCTCTACCTGATAGTATAGCAGGAGAAATATTATCCAGAGATAAACCTGTTCAAATCAAAGTTAGAGAAGGAAATTACAGTCAGTGAAGAAGCTTCAGTTGTAGCACAGTTAAAATATTCTGAAGGTTTTGAAGAAGTAAGAGATAGAGATCAGTGGTAGATTCAGTCAGGTGAAAAGAATAGGTAAAAGGTGAATAGAGAGCTGAATGAACTTAGGTTCATACAGAAATGATACATGTGTGAATTAAGTTGCTTGACAGTTATAAGAAATCCTGACTTTTCCTTTAGTGGATGTTGACAAACAGCTGTAGGTTCTTTGCACTTCTAAGAGGATTTGAGTCTTGGATTCAAGGGAGGGAGGGAGTTATTTTCTGGCTTGAATTTCTAAGGGGTCTGGCTCATAGCTCTAAAGATTCAGAGTGGATATGAGGCTCCCATTACCTCTTTTTTCATTTCACTAATTTTGAAGAGTCCAGATATTCTGGATGGAAGAGTCCAGTAGATGTTCTCCAGAATTCTGGATGTGTTTGATTTCCTTATAATTACTTTCAGGTGAAACATCTCTAGCGAGAAGATGATGTATATTAGTTGCTCAGTCGTGTCCGACTTTTTATAAAGCTATGGACTATAGCCTGCCAGGCTCCTCTGTCCAGGGAATTCTCCAGCAAGAATACTGGAGTTGGTAGCCATTCCCTTCTCCAGTGGATGTCCCTTTACCATCTGAGCCACTGGTGAAACATATCTAGTGAGAAGATAACATGAGCAGTGTATAATTCTCACAGCATCACATTAGGATGCATATCATGTCAAGCTATTCCATTATTGTTGAGGTCTAGCTTTACCACTAGGTTAATGTGACCACCAGATCTGTCTATTGTAAAGCACTATTTCCCTTTTGGTCTAATCAGCCACAGCTTGAGGGTGAACAGGGTCATTTGGTATAGACTATGGTGGTGTATACCCAGCAGGGATGTGAAAAACAGGCAATAAGTCATCACTGGTATATACAAATACTCCAAAGATGATAATAAATTGAAAAGAACTGTAAGAGAATTGCTTATAGAAACATACACAAGGGAGCAATCATTTATGTGTGCCTAGAGTGGAGATGGAGGCTGTGGAGGAAATAAGGGAAAGCTGTGGAGCAAAGGTGATATTTGAAAATTAAGTCTTTCAATATGAGTTGGGGTTTATTAGTGGTTGAAAGTTATGGGGGGAAAAGCATGAGGGAAAAAAAGGTAGAGGCCTGAAATTATATGGTTTAGCTGTGAGAAAAAAGTCCTGAGTGCTAGCATATATGATGCATGTAAATGAGTGACTGGGAGATAAGGTTGGAAAGGTAGACTAGGATAGGTAGTGAAAAAACCTGAACTCCATGCTAAGGAATTTAGCCATGATTCTGTAAGAAATGATGCTAAGGAATGTTTCTAAGCAAAGGAATATTCATATTGGGCTTTTGGAAACAAGATTGACAAGAAGTCTGAGACAGGTTTTTGTGAGAAATGTTGAGGACACAGATTAGGTCAGTGGAAGTGGGTAGGAGAGGAAAGGACTAATATGAGAGAGATTTTAGGGTGAAATCAACAGAAGTTGATGAGTGGTTACATATAGGCATTGGAGGGAAAGTCAAGTATATTCTAGGCTTTCTGACTTGAATCATATTAATGGTGATGCCCTTACCAATATAAGGAATATAAGGAGAAGCAGATCTGGAACAGGACAGTTAAGTTCCACATATATTGAATTTGAGTTACTTATAGTTTTCTAATGTAATTTCTGTTGAGTTTTTCCTCTTTCTAAACTTTTTTCCTCCATTTTATTCCATATTCGTATTTGGATTACAGGGAGTAAATTCGAGTGATGCGAACAACACAAGTTCCAAGTAGGCCTGCAAGATATGTCCTTTGACTTAAAAGATAACCAGGAAGGAATCAATCAGTTGTTCCCTGGGGGTATACATTGGCATATCTGAACAAACTTGAATTAAAATTCTAGGGAAGACCTGTTCTTAAAAGATTTGTGTACCTACTCATTGATGTGCTTTATGAAGTGACTAGAACCATTTAATTTCCCAGTCAAATGAGAAAATCAACCCACAGATCGAACCTTAAGTAGCAGATAAAATGTTTCTCGTTCTTCAGAAGCTAAGGATTTGCTATATTAGCCCCAATCAAGACAAATCAAGTGTTTCCTTTTTCTTGAATTTCTTTGTTTTTCTGACAAAGCTGTTTTTATTTATTATATCCAATTCCACTGAACTCTCTGATTTCAATAGACACTAAAAATAAATTCCCTAGAGAAGAAAAAACTAATGTACAAAGAAAATAAGCCAACATTATGACATGGAACTGCATGCACAGCTGGCTACACACTAATAAACAACATCCAAAAAGACTTGTGTTCTGAAGAACATTTCCTACATTATGGACATGATCTGTGCCTTCCAAGAATAATATAATGTATGTAGTATTTTAACAAGGGTAGAAAAGACATTAGTAACAAGATCTCTATTTTTATTAGAATTTTTCAGGTCATGACATATATAAAAATGTCTATCATATATTTCTAGGAAAGTAGGATAAGAAATATTTAAGCTGTAAAAGGATGATAATTTTGAAAATATTTTAAAATGGGAATGGTAGATCTATGAAACTTTAAATAAAACCTCAAGATTTCTAGAATGCTCAGGAGTTTCAAGGCATGGGTGTCCCCCCACCCCCCATTAAAGCAAGTTCCTTCTTTGGAAGTTTCACTGCCAATTACCTTTTTGTTTAATTTAGGATATGTTGTGTAATGGACAGGGTTTATAACTCAGTCTTCCCAGATATATTTTAATTTAATGTTCTTTCTCTGGACTATGTCCTAGTTTTTTCTAGTCTAACAATTGTCTAATATAACTTTGAATGTCACTTGAGGTATGAAAACAAACTGAGATTAAAGCATTCTAATGGGAAAAAAGAGCCATAATACATGTTTGCCTGTACTTCATATTTTTCTGTTTATTATTTGGCTTTCATTTTGTATACTTCCTCTATTTGTGCCCAGAAATTACCCACTGATTCTTCCAATCTACTAGATCGATCCTGTCTGGATTAGAAATTAAAGAACAGTGATTAGGAAATGAAGTATAGCATGAGAAATCTGCAGAAAAAAGGGAAACTTGAAAATTTGGAGATGGAACCAATCAAATTTATGAAGCAGACAAACATGTTTCTTTTGTAGCTTCTGTTCTCCTTGTTCGGCCTCTCTCCCCACCTCCATTATCTTACTTTTGCTCTTTGATCCCCTTCCTGTCTTGCTTGATTTTACTTCCTATAGGGCCTTGCCCTTTGCTAGCTTGACAGCTGTATCCTCTAAGATAATAATGGATGCATCTAAAAGTACCCTTTGTACAAGTATTTGCATTTTGCTAAAAGGAAGTCAGTCCTGAATATTCATTGGAAGACTGATGCTGAACCTGAAGCTCCAGTACTTTGGCCACCTCATGTGAAGAACTGACTCATTAGGAAAGATCCTGATGCTGGAAAAGACTGAAGGCAGGAGGAGAAGGGGATGACAGAGGATGAGATGTTTGGATAGTTTCACTGACTTGATGGACACGAGTTTGAGCAAGCTGTGGGAGTTGGTGCTGGACAAGGGAAGCCTGGTTTGCTGCAGTCCATAGGGTTGCAAAGAGTTGTACACTACTGAGCCACTGAACTGAACTGAACTGAAAAGTCTGTTACAGAGTGGGATTCTCTCTAAGTTCAGTAATGAGTTCCTATGTCTTAATGGAATTTGCTCCACCATTTGTATATGGGTGTACTTCGTGCTCCTAATTTTCATACTTCTCACTCTCATATCTGCTTCCCCCTCAAACTTCAGTCTTCCAGCTACCCCAGTCTGACCAGGCTTTGTACATGTTCAGTTCCCAGAAGATATTGCTACTCTCACCAGGAGAGTCAAAGTGAAGTGTGATGAATATGTGTATGAGGAGAGTGAACTACACCTAAATGTGTATACACAAACATGCAGGGACAGGTTTGCAGACTTTACTGAGAACTATAATTCCAGTCTGTAAGGAATGAAGACTCTCCCAATCAATATAAATAACAATATAAGAACCTTTCTCAAGGGGGACATCTGCTTGACTACTGCATTCAGGGAAAGAGGATTTTATCTATTTCAGGAAATCTTTTATCTGTCATTATTATTATTTTTGAATTGTTTTCCAGTGAACTATGTCTGTCAGATCTGTGATATAGGCTTAAAAATGATATGTTTTATTAGTTACTCTGAAACTACTTAGTAAGTGTCTCTCTCTACCTCTCTCTCTCTCTGTGTATTCCCTTTGAATTAGCTTTTCTCTCCTTTTCCATGGGAATAGTATGTATTTTCAGGGATCAAAACTATTCCTTGGTGCTGTAGGGAAGATAAGACATAGCTAAGATGGCCTTGGGAAATATGGGATGGAAGAGAGAATACATAAAGGCTTTATTCTTTTGAAGGCCACTCTGGTCATAAAGATAGACTAGGGAAAAAAAAGAAAAAAAAATTCTAAACCTTGCCAGGCCATGAGGAAATCATCTCTTTTAGTATGATGTTCTAAAATTCCTGTGGAAAACAGTTTGAATGAACAAAGGTACAGATGGGACTATAGACATAACAGTTTTATTGTGCTTTGCAGATACTGTGTTTTTTTTTTTAATTAATTCAGTTAGTACAGTTCAGTCCTTTAGTTGTGTCCAACTCTTTGCGACCCCATGAACTGCAGAATGCCAGGCCTCCCTGACCATCACCAATTCCCTGAGTTCACCGAAACCCATGTCCATTGAGTTGGTGATGCCATCCAACCATCTCATCTTCTGTTGTCTACTTCTCTTCCTGCCATCAAACTTTCCCAACATCAGGGTCTTTGCAAATAAGTCAGCTCTTCGCATCAGGTGGCCAAAGTATTGGAGTTTCAGCTTTAGCATCAGTCCTTCCAATAAATATTCAGGACTGATTTCCTTTCAGATGGACTGGTTGGATCTCCATGCAGTCCAAGGGACTCTCAAGAGTTTTCTCCAACTATAGTACAACTCTCACATCCATACATGACCACTGGAAAAACCATAGCCTTGACTAGACGGACCTTTGTTGACAAAGTAATGTCTCTGCTTTTCAATATGCTGTCTAGGTTGGTCATAACTTTCCTTCCAAGGAGTAAGCGTCTTTTAATTTCATGGCTGCAGTCACCATCTGCAGTGATTTTGGAGCCCAGAAAAATAAGTCAACCATTGTCTCCACTGTTTCCCCATCTATTTGCCATAAAGCGATGGGGTTGGATGCCATAATCTTCGTTTTCTGAACGTTGAAATTTAAGCCAACTTTTTCACTCTTCTCTTTCACTTTCATCAAGAGGCTCCTTAGTTCTTTACTTTCTGCCATAAGGGTGGTGTCATCTGCATATCTGAGGTTATTGATATTTCTCCCAGCAATCTTGATTCCAACCTGTGCTTCCTCCAGCCCAGTGTTTCTCATGATGTACTCTGCATAGAAGTTAAATAAACAGGGTGAAAATATGCAGTCTTGACGTACTCCTTTTCCTGTTTGGAACCAGTCTGTTGTTCCATGTACAGTTCTAACTGTTGCTTTCTGAACTGAATACAGGTTTCTCAAGAGGCAGGTCAGGTGGTCTGGAATTCCCATCTCTTGAAGAATTTTCCACAGTTTATTGTGATCCACGCAGGCAAAGGCTTTGGCATAGTCAATAAAGCAGAAATAGATGTTTTGCTGGTACTCTCTTGCTTTTTCCATGATCCATCGGATGTTGGCAATTTGATCTCTGGTTCCTCTGCCTTTTCTAAAACCAGCTTGAACATCTGGAAGTTCATAGTTCACGTTTTGCTGAAGCCTGGCTTGGAGAATTTAGAGCATTATTTTATTAGCATGTGAGATGAGTGCAATTGTGCAGTAGTTTGAGCATTCTTTGTCATTACCTTTATTAGGGATTGGAATGAAAACTGACCTTTTCCAGTCCTGTGGCCACTGCTGAGTTTTCCAAATTTGCTGGCATATTGGGTGCAGCACTTTCACAGCATCATCTTTCAGGATTTGAAATAGTTCAGCTGGAATTCCATCACCTCCACTAGCTTTGTTCGTAGTGATGCTTTCTAAGACCCATTTGACTTCACATTCCAGGATGTCTGGCTCTAGGTGAGTGATCACACCATCGTGAATATCTGAGTCATGAAAATCTTTTTTGTATAGTTCTTCTGTGTATTCTTGCCACCTCTTCTTCTTCTGTTAGGTCCCTACAATTTCTGTCCTTTATTGTGCCCATCTTTGCATGAAATATTCCCTTGGTATCTCTAGTTTTCTTGAAGAGATCTCTAGTCTTTCCCATTCTATTGTTTTCCTCTATTTCTTTGCATTGATCACTGAGGAAGGCTTTCTTATCTCTCCTTGCTATTCTTTGGATCTCTGCATTCAAATGGGTATATCTTTCCTTTTCTTTTTTGCTTTTTGCTTCCTTTCTTTTCACAGTTTTTTGTAAGGCCTCCTCAGATAGCCATTTTGCTTTTTTGCATTTCTTTTTCTTGGGGATGATCTTCTTCCCTAACTCCTGTGCAGTGTCACCAATCTCCATCCATAGTTCTTCAGGCATTCTGTCTATCAGATATAATCCTTTAAATCTATTTGTCACTTCCACTGTATAATAATAAGGGATTTGATTTAAGTCATATCTGAATGGTCAAGTGATTTTCCCTACTTTCTTCAATTTAAGTCTGGCTTTGGCAATAAGAAGTTCATGATCTGAGCCACAGTCAGCTCCAAGTCTTGTTTTTGCTGACTGTATATAGCTTCTCCATCTTTGGCTGCAAAGAATATAATCAGTCTGATTTCTGTGTTGATCATCTGGTGATGTCCATGTGTAGAGTCTTCTCTTGTGTTGTTGGAAGATGGTATTTGCTATGACCAGTGCATTCTCTTGGCAGAATTCTATTAGCCTTTGCCCTGCTTCATTCTGTACTCCAAGGCCAAATTTGCCTGTTAATCCAGGTGTTTCTTGACTTCCTACTTTTGCATTCTAGTCCCCTGTAATGAAAAGGACATCTTTTGGGGGTGGTAGTTCTAGAAGGTCTTGTAAGTCTTCATAGAACCATTCAACTGCAGCTTCGTCAGCATTACTGGTCAGGGCATAGACTTGGATTACCGTGATATTGAATGGTTTGCCTTGGAAACGAACAGATCAATCTGTCATTTTTGAGATTGCATCCAAGTACTGCATTTCAGACTCTTGTTGAATATGATGTCTACTCCATTTCTTCTAAGGGATTCCTGCCCACAGTAGTAGCTATAATTAATTTGTTTTAATTGAAGGCTAATTACTTTACAATATTTTGGTGCTTTTTGCCATACATTCACATGAATCAGCCATGGGTGTACATGTGTTCCCCATCCTGAACCCATCCCTCCTCCCTCCCCATCCATCCCTCAGGGTGTTTTCTTTACAAACTTTTTTTGTTTGTGGCAACTCTGCTTCAAGCAAGTCAATTGGTGCCATTTTTCAAACAGCATTTGCTCACTTTGTGTTTCTGTCACATTTTTGTAATTCTCACAGTATTTTAAACTTTTTCATGATTATTACATCTGTTATGGTGCTTTGTGATCAGTGATCTTTAATGTTACTATTGTAGTTGTTTTTGAGTGCCATGAACTCCACTCATATAAGATAGTGAACTTAATTGATAATCATTGTGTGTGCTGACTCTTCCATCGGCCGGCCATGCCCATATTACTCCCCCTCTCCTCAGGCCTCACTATTCCTCCCTATAACAATATTGAAAATAGGATAATTAATAATCTTACAGTGGCCTCTGAGTGTTTAAGTGAAAGAATCACATTTCTCTGACTTTATGTATATATTTGGTTAGTTATTTCCCCTACCAGGAATAGAATCTAGGCCCTGGGCAGTGGAAGTGCAGAGTCCTAATCACTGGACCACATTTCTCACACTTTAAATCAAAAGCTAGAAATGATTAAACGTAGTGAGGAAGATGTGTGTTGAAAGCTGAGACAAGGCTAAAAGCTAGGCCTCTTGTGCCAGTTAAGTTGTACATGCAAATGAAAAGTTTGTGAAGGAGATTGAAAGTGCTACTCCAGTGAGCACATGAGTGATAAGAAAGCAAAACAACTGTGTTGCTATGCAGATGTTTTAGTGACTGGATAGATGATCAAACCAGCCACAATATTCCTTTAATCCAAAGCCTAATCCAGAGCAAGGCTCTAAATCTATTCAATCTATGATGGCTGAGAGAGTTGAGAAAGCTGCAAAAGAAAGGTTTGAAGTTAGCAGAGATTGGTTCATGAGGCTGAAGGAAAGAAGTTATCTCTATAACAAGTGCTGCAGCAAGTTATCCAGACCATCTACCTAAGATGCTTAATGAAGTTGGCTCAACTAAACAATAGATTTTCAATGTAGATGAAACAGCCTTCCATTGGAAGACAATACCATCTTGGACTTTGATAGCTAGAGAGAAGTCAGTTCTTGCCTTCAAAGGACAAGGTGACTGTCCTGTTAAGGGCTAATGCAGCTGGTGACTTTAAATTGAAGCCAATGTTCATTTACCATTCTAAAAATCCCATGTATGTTATATCTACTTTGCCTGTGCTCTGTAAATGGAACAGCAAAACCTGGATGACAGTACATCATGTTTTTAACATGGTTTACTGAATATTTTAAGCCCACTGTTGAAACCTACTGCTCAGGAAAAAAAGATTCTTTTCAAAATATTCCAGCTCATTGAAAATGCACTGGGTCACCCAGAAGCTCTGATGGAGACATACAATAAGATTAATGTGTTTTCATGCCTGCTAATATATCAAGTCTGCAACCCGTGGAGCACGGAGATATTTAGACTTTCAAGTCTTGATTTAAAATTTTTGTAAATCTATAGTTAACCATAGTGATTCCTCTGTTGGATCTGGGCAAAGTCAACTTAAAACCTTCTGGAAAGAATTCACCATTTTAGGTACCATTAAGAACATTCCTGTCATGGGAAGGGCAAAATATCAGCATAAACAGGAGTTTGGGTAAAGTTGGTTCCAACCCTGATGGATGACTTTGAAGGGTTCAAGACTTCAGTAGAGGAAGTCACTACATATGTGGTGAAAATAGCAAGAGACCTAGGATTAGACATAGAACCTGAAGATGTGAGTGGGTTGCTCTAATCTCATGATAAAACTTTAATAAATGAGGAGTTGTGTCTTATGGATGAGCAAATAAAGTTGTTTCTTGAGATGGACTCTACTCCTGGTGAAGATGCTGTGAAGATTGTTGAAGTGACAGGAAAGAATTTAGAATATTACATAAATTTAGTTGATAGAGCAGTGTCAGGGTTTGAGAGGACTGACTCCAATTTTGAAAGTTCTACTGTGGGTAAAATGCTATCAGACAGCATTGCATGTTGCAGAGAAATTGTTCATGAAAGGAAGACTCACTTGACGTGGCAAACTTCATTGTTGTCTTATTTTAAGAAATTGCCACAGCAGTCTTCAGCAAACACCACCCTGATCAGTCAGCAGCCATCAACATCAAGGCAAGACCCTTTACCAGCAAAAAGATTGTGACTTTCTGAAGGCTCAATTGATTGCTAACATTTTAGCAAATAAAATGTTTAAAATTAAGATAGATACATATTCAACATATATTTTTCAGACATAATGCTATCACACACTTGATAAACTACTATGTAAACATAACTTTTATATGCACTGGGAAATTTTTTAAAGTTTGTATGACTAGCTTTATAGCAATACTTGCTTTACTGTGGTGGTCTGGAACCAAACCTTACAGAATAAATTGGAAGATATGTAAACACAGTGATTTGGTTGAGAATTTTTTCTCCAATAGCAGTAGTGTATGTTCCCCCAGCCTTTCTATAAACTCTGATCGCCTGTACATACTGTACAGACATTGTTGTCTTTTTTATGTTTGTTCAGAAATCAACTGCAAACTGGTGACTATCTACCAAAGTCTGTTCTACTCTCCTTCTTGGGCACCTAACTAGATTATATTTCCCAGCTTCCCTTGCAGTTAGGTTAGGCCATCTGACGAAGTTCTTTCCAGTGGAATGGGAGCAGAAGTTACAAACACCAGTTCAGGACTTGCCCATAGAACCTTCATGTGTGCACTTCCAAATTTTATTTGCTTTTCCAAAATTTCCAAATTTTATTTTATTCCTTTCAATGGGAAGGAATTATGACAACCAAAGGAACCTTGGAAACAATATGTTGAAAGTATTAATAGAAAGATTTCTTGGTGACCTGAATACCCACTCTGGATTGTTAAGTGAACAAGAATTAAGCTTTTGTTACATTTGAGCAATTATATGTTTGTGTTTATTTGTTAATAGCAGCTTCACCTACACTTTTATGGCAGTTCTTCCCTGGTGTAGTTCTTCCCAGGAAGTTGTAGGGCTTCCCTGATGGCTCAGTTGGTAAAGAATCTGCATGTAATGAAGGAGACCTGGGTTCAATCCCTGGGTTGGGAAGATACCCTGGAAGAGGGCATAGCAACCCACTCCAGTATTCTTGCCTGGAGAATCCCCATGGACAGAGGAGCCTAGCAGGCTGCAGTTCATGGGGTCGCAAAGAGTCAGACATGACTGAGTGACTAAGCACACACTATGTTGTAATAGGAGAGGACTGTATTCCCTATAAAATGTGGCACAATGCTGAGCATGGAGTTAGTACTCAATAAGTATTAGTTGAATGAATGAGCCAGTTGTTGTTCAGTCACTCAGTTGTATCCAACTCTTTGCTACCCCATGGACTGCAGCACACCAGGTTTCCCTGAAGTGAAGTGAAAGTCACTCAGTCGTGTCCGACCCTTTGTGACCCCTTGGGCTGTACTGTCCATGGAATTATCCAGTCCAGAATACTGGAGTGGGTTGCCTTTCCCTTCTTCAAGGAATCTTCCCAACCCAGGGATCGAACCCAGGCTTCCCTGTCTATCACCATCTCCCAGAGCTTACTCAAACTCATGTCCATTGAGTTGGATTTCCTTATGGATTGACTGGTTTGATGTCCTTGCAGTCCAGGGGACTCTCCAGAGTCTTCTTGAACCACAGTTCAAAAGCATCAATTCTTTGGCACTCAGCCTTCTTTATGCTCTAACTCTAATATCCGTACATGACTACTGGAAAAACCATAGCTTCGACTAGATGGACCTTTGTTGGCAAAGTAATGTCTCTGCTTTTTAATATGCCATCTAGGTTTGTCATATTTTTTCCAATGAGCCAGTACATTAGCAAATTCATGAAAGCTCTTCCAGAAAGTATAATTACCAGGAGCCCAAGGCTGAAAATTTTGCTCCATTTGCACATAATTTTATTTATTTTAAGTGATAATTGGTATTAAGTTATTGAGTACTTACTGAATGACATGTTTTGCACATGAAAAGTCCTGATGCAGGGGGATGATACTACTTCCACTTAACACTTGAAGAAACAGGTTCAGAAAATTAAGCTACTTTGCCGAGGCTACATAACTCCTAAATGGCTAAGCTGGGATTTAAATTCAAGCCTATCTGACTTCACAATTCTTTCCATTACATCATATTTCCTTAAGTATATTTGGCTTAGTACACCATGTTCATTGTTTATATTTATGATCTTGAGAATATTAATGATTCAAAGCATAGTCACTTGTAACTTAGTAAGTCCATAGATAAAGTAATAACACATGAGATATGTAATCTTAGCCTGTTAATGTTGTTGTTTAGTCACTCAGTGGTGTCAGACTCTTTGCCACTCCATGGACTGTAGCCTTCCAGGCTCCTCTGTCCATGGGATTCTCCAGGCAAGAATACTGGAGTAGGTTACCATTTCCTTCTCTAGGGGATCTTCCTGACCCAGGGATTGAACCTAGGTCTTCTGCAATATCCATTCCAGTATTCTGGCCTGGAGAATTCCAGTATAGTCCATGGAGTCGCAAAGAGTCAGATATGATGCAGCGACTTTAACTTTCACTCCTGCAATATTGGCAGGCGGATTCTTTACCACTGAGTCACTAGGGAAGCCCTAGACTGTTAATAGAACCATTTAATTAGTATGGGACCCAGTTTTTGACAATCTCTTACACTCATTCTTCCTAAATGAGCCTTAACATTATAGAGTAAATATAGTAAAAGCTCAGCTAGAAAGCATAGATATTGAATTTGAGATACCATGACTAGACAATTTTCTAGTTAGGGATCAGAAAGCAACAAAAAACACTTTTTAGTGTTTTTGGATAATATTTGAAAATTTTGAAATTCCTTTTCTGACCGTTGCATGGACCAGTACAGTGTTATCTCAAGTTAGAGAAATATACTCTAGGGGTTGTTTTAGATGGACATTGGTGTTGAGTATACATATAAGAATGTCTATATTTATTTTAATCAAAAATAATCTGTTTTATTATATATAATAAAATACTATGTATAATTATTTATATATGATGTCATCACTTGGTCTGTTTGATAACAGAGGGTCATTTATATATGATGTCATCACTTGGTCTGTTTGATAACAGAGGGTCACATGTGATGTCATGTAATATCTCTGAGGTATCCCAGAGTAAAAGTATAGAGGAATGCATCAAAACATTTATTTAATAGTTTAATTTCACAATAGTACAAGATGCTGTACATTACATGTTCCCAGTTAGATTTCTTAATCATGTTATTTAAATTTTAAGCAAACTAACCTTGACAAAGAATATTGATGATATTGCTAATAATGTAAACATGATAAAGAAATTGACAGTATTCTTTGTTAACTGTATTATTAGTTTAAATACAAAAGAAATCCAAGAAACATGATGATCTAATAAGTCCTGCTGAAATGATGGCCTACAGCATTCAAAGTTAACAAGACTCTGATATATGAATGTATTAATATATCCTGTATAGTAATAGTGAACTTCACCTTCAAAATATTTTTTGCCTTAAGAGATTAGCTAATTATGACACTATGTGTATAACTTATAATTGAACATATGTACTGAGAGACTGTATTCAAATAAGAAAACATAGTGGATTTTATTATCTATGAGCTTGGAGATCACCATCTTAATACAACTTCTTACCATATTAGCAATTTTTATTTACATGTCTGTTTTCCATTCAGTTCAGTTCATTTGCTCAGTCATGTCCAATTCTTTGTGACTCCATGCACTGCTGCATGCTAGGCCTCCCTGTCCACCAACTCCCGGGGTCTACTCAAACTCATGTCCATTGAGTCGGTGATGCCATCCAACCATCTCATCCTCTGTCATCCCCTTCACCTCCCTCCTTCAATCTTTCCCAGCATCAGGGTCTTTTAAAATGAGTCAGCTCTTCTCATCAGGTGGCCAAAGTATTGGAGTTTCAACTTCAACACCAGTCCTTCCAATGTATATTCAGGACCTGTTTCCTTTCGGATGGATTGGTTGGAACTCCTTGCAGTCCAAGGGATTCTCAACAGTCCATTCCAACACCACAGTTCAAAAACATCAATTCTTCGGTGCTCAGCTCTCTTTATAGTCCAACTCTCACATCCATACATGACAAATGGTAAAACCATAGCCTTGACTAGATGGACCTTGTTGACAAAGTAATGTCTCTGTTTTTTAATATGCCATCTGGTTGGTCACAACTTTTATTCCAAGGAGTAAACATCTTTTAATTTCATGGTTACAGTCACCATCAGCAGTGATATTGGAGGCCCCAAAAATACAGTCTGTCCCTATTTCCACTGTTTCCCCAACTAATTGCCATGAAGTGATGGGACCAGATGCCATGATCTTAGTTTTCTGAATGTTGAGCTTTAAGCCAATTTTTTCATTCTCCCTTTTCACTTTCATCAAGAAGCTCTTTAGTTCTTCTTTGCTTTCTGCCATAAGGGTGGTGTCATCTGCATATCTGAGGTTTTTGATATTTCTCCCAACAGTCTTGATTCCAGCTTGTGCTTCATCCAATGCAACATTTCTCATGATGTACTCTGCATATAAGTTAAATAAGCAGGGTGACAATATACAGCCTTGATGTACTCCTTTTCCTGTTTGGAACCAGTCTGTTGTTCCATATCCAGTTCTAACTGTTGCTTCCTGACCTGCATACAGATTTCTCTAGAGGCAGGTAAGGTGGTCTAGTATTCCCATCTCTTTCAGAATTTTCCACAGTTTATTGTTATCCACACAGTCAAAAGCTTTGGCATAGTCAATAAAGCAGAAATAGATGTTTTTCTGGAACTCTCTTGCTTTCTTGATGATCCAGTGGATGCTGGTAGTTAGATCTCTGGTTCCTCTACCTTCTCTAAAATCAGCTTGAACATCGGGAAGTTCATGGTTCACGTACTGTTGAAGCCTGGCCTGGAGAATTTTTAGCATTACTTTACTAGTGTTTGAGATGGGTGCAATTATGCAGTAGTTTGAGCATTCTTTGACATTGCCTTTCTTTGGGATTGGAATGAAAACTTACCTTTTCCAGTCCTGTGGCCACTGCTGAGTTTTCCCAATTTGCTGGCATATCCAGTGCAGCACTTTCACAGCATCAGAGCTCAACTGGAATTCCATCACCTCCACTAGCTTTGTTCGTAGTGATGCTTTCTAAGGCCCATTTGACTTTGCACTGCAGTATATCTGGCTCTAGGTGAGTGATCACACCATCATGATTATCTGGGTTGTGAAGATGATTTTTGTATAGTTCTCCTGTGTATTCTTGCCACCTCTTCTTAATATCTTCTGCTTCTGTTAGGTCCATAACATTTCTGTCCTTTACTGAGTGCATCTTTGCATGAAATGTTCCCTTGGTATCTCTAATTTTCTTGAAGAGATCACTAGTCTTGCCCACTCTATTGTTTCCCTCTATTTCTTTGCACTGATCACTGAGGAAGGCTTTCTTATCTCTCCTTGCTATTCTTTGGATCTCTGCATTCAAATAGGTATATCTTCCCTTTTCTCCTTTGCTTTTTGCTTTTCTTTTTACAGCTATTTTTAAGGCCTCCTCAAACAGCCATTTTAATTTTTTGCATTTCTTTCTCTTGGGGATGGTCTTGCTCCCTGTCTCCTGTACAATGTCATGAACCCACCTCCATAGTTCTTCAGGAGCTCTGTCTATCAGATCTAATCCCTTGAATCTATTTGTCACTTCCACTGTATAATCATAAGGAATTTGATTTAGGTCACACATGAATGGTCGAGTGGTTTTCCCTACTTTCTTCAATTTAAGTCTGAAGTTGGCATATCTATTCATGATCTGAGCCACAGTCAGCTCCCTGTCTTGTTTTTGCTGACTGTATAGAACTTCTCTATCTTCGGCTGCAAAGAATATAGTCAATCTGATTTTAGTGTTGACCATCTGGTGATGTCCATGTGTAGAGTCTTTTCTTGTGTTGTTGGAAGAGGGTGTTTGCTATCACCAGTCCATTCTCTTGGCAGAGCTCTGTTAGCCTTTGTCCTGCTTCATTTTGTACTCCAAGACCAAATTTGCCTCTTACTCCACGTGTTTCTTAACTTCCTACTTTTGTTTTCCAATCCCCTATGATGAAAAGGACATCTTTGCGGTGTTAGTTCTAGAAGGTCTTGTAGGTCTTCATAGAGCTGTTCAACTTCAGCTTCTTCAGCATTACTGGTTGGGGTATAGACTTGGATTACTGTTATATTGAATGGTTTGCCTTGGAAACAAACAGATCATTCTGTCGTTTTTGAGATTGCATCCAAGTACTGCATTTTGGACTCTTTTGTTGACTGTGATGGCTACTCAATTTCTTCTAAGGGATTCTTGCCCACAGTAGTATATATAATGGTCATCTGAGTTAAATTCACCCATTCCAGTCCATTTTAGTTCTCTGATTCCTTAAATGTTGATGTTCACTCTTGCCATTCCCAGTTTGACCACTTTCAATTTGCCTTGATTCATAGACCTAACATTCCAGGTTCCTATGCAATATTGCTTTTTACAGCATCGGACTTTGCTTCTGTCACCAGTCACATCCTCAATTGGGTATTGTTTTTGCTTTGACTCCATCTCTTCATTCTTTCTGAAGTTATTTCTCCACTGATCTCCAATAGCATACTGGCTACCTACCGACCTGGGCAGTTCATCTTTCAGTGTCCTATCTTGTTGCTTTTTCATACTGTTCTTGGGGTTCTCAAGGCAAGAATACTCAAATAGTTTGCCATTCTCTTCTACAGTGGGCCACATTTTGTCAGAACTCTTCACCATGACCCGTCCATCTTGGGTGGCCCTACATGGCATGGCTTGTAGTTTCATTGAGTTAGACAAGGTTGTGTTCCATGTGACCAGATTGGTTAGTTTTCTGTGATTGTGGTTTTCAGTCTGTCTGCCCTCTAATGGAGAAGGAAAAGAGGCTTATGGAAGCTTCCTAATGGGAGAGAATGACTGAGGGATAAACTGGGTCTTGTTCTGATGGGCGGGATCATGCTCAGTAGATCTTTAATCCAATTTTCTATTGATGGGTGGAGCAGTGTTCCCTCCCTGCTATTTACCTGGGGCCAAACTATGGTGTAGGTAATGAAGATAATGGCGACCTCCTTCAAAAGATCCCATGCATGTACTACTACAGTCCCTGCCCCCAACCCTGCTGCAGGCCACCACCGACCCATGCCTCTTCTGGAGATTCCTGGACACTCCTGGGCAAGTCTGGGTCAGTCTTTTGTGGAGTCACTGCTCCTTTCTCCTGGGTCCTGGTACTCACAAATTTCTGTTTTCTGTACTGAATACTAATTTCCTTGAGGAGAGAGAGACTCTATCTTATGTTTGTATCAAGTACTTAGCTCTTGGTTTTTCAGTAGTAGGTGCTCAATTAATATCTGCTAAATAGAAATAGAAGAATATAGGGATATAGACAACATTAAAAGGCAGTCTGGTTTCTATTCCCAAGTAGAAAATTTTTTGTCATGTGGTCTTGGAAAATGAACTTTTTATTTTCCTCTTCTAGAAGATGGAGTGAATATTTCCTGTTCTTCCTATCTCAGTGGCTTCTTATGAAACTCACATGTAAAAATAAATATGAAATTTAGAGCTATGTATTGCTCTGATGTGTTCATCTTGTTTTTAAAATATAAACTACTTTGGAAGCTTAATAAAAAAATATAAAAGGAAAATGACAGAGGATAAAATGTGAACTGTGCCCTCAAAATTAAAATAAATGCCTTTTAGTGTGTTTTGCTTTAGAATGCTGACACTTTCCTCCAGTTGTTCAAACAAATTGTTTAAATGAACATATTGTAAATGTTACAGGGGTTTTTTTAAAAAAGAGAAAGAAGGAAATATAGACATTGCTTCCCATTTCCAAATGTTTCCTGTAGTCCAAGTGGTGTCAGCATTCCCTTTGTTCTTGTTTTAGTCAATTCTACTTAAAAAGAAATCGTTTAGAGATAAGTGGAAAGCACAAAAGGGAAATCACTGGGACAACTTCACCCATTTAGTTTCAGACTCATTGCCAGAGAATGTGAAGGCTTATAGTCACATGAGAAGGTAAGTCTAAAACTTACCTTTCTAATACTTAACTTTCTATAAATGTTCATTTTCCAAGATCACATGACAAAAAAATTTCTATTTAGTAATAGAAATCAGGCTGCCTTTTAATGATGTCTATATTCCTGTATTCTTCTATTTCCATTTAGCAGATATTAATTGAGCACCTACCACTGAAAAACCAAGAGCTAAATACTTATCATTTCTATTTTGTTAACTAAGGTAACCAAATGCCTTTGGGTGTTTTTGTTGTTGTTGTTGTTTGTTTTTTGAATGTGAGGAAACAAACTACAGGAGTTTAATGAAACCAGAGAGATGTAGCACCTTGGGAGAAAGGAATTTGGTATTAAAATCTCAGGTTTTTAATAGGTAGAGTTCCCAGGAGTACGAAAAAAGTGAGGTTTATGTGGAGTAAGGCTGACCAAGTGTACCTGATCAAAGTTAAGTTTCATGAGCAATCCAGGTGAGATATTTTCTGATTATGCTTTAATCATATGTTTTTTTCTGGGACATTTTAATACTCTTTTCAGCTATCCCAAAACCTCTTATTATCCTCCCACTTCTCAAATCAACCCATGATTGCCTCCATTTTGTTTTCACTTTTCTTGTGTTGTTCTCCTTTACTCCTTTTGCTTCTTACATGTGTGCCCTAAGTGTTTACAGATAATACATATGTGACTGTGTATATGAATATATTTATCTATATAAATGATGAAGTACAACTTGTAACCACTGAATATATGTTTTGAAATAAATAAATGAAAGTAGCATCCAATAATATTTTGCAATTGGATGAATAGTCCTTGTCATTTCTGTTTTCAACGTCATGATTTACATTTTTACAAATTAGTAATTTATTCATTCATTCATCAAGTATTGACAAATTACCTACTATGACCCTGATGCTGGGAATATACTGCTGATCTCACAAAGCTTGCACATTTTACACGAGTATATATATATATATATATAAATAAACCAATAACATAACCTCAGGCAGTGGCGAGTATGGCCAAAAAGTTGATTTGGTTTTTTTAATAAGAAGTTACAATATAATGAAGGAACTAAAACAGTGACTGGCATTGTGATAGTGACTGGCAATCACTTTCTCAGGCTGTGTTGGTGTCTAATTGACATCGGGTGGTGAGGGAAGCACTTTCAGAGGTGGTGACACTTTAGTTATGAATAATAAGCTGGTGTGACGGAGAAGGCGATGGCACCCTGCTCCAGCACTCTTGCCTGGAAAATCCCATGGACGGAGGAGCCTGGTAGGCTCCAGTCCATGGGGTCGCTAAGAGTCAGCACGACTGAGCGTCTTCACTTTCACTTTCCACTTTCATGCATTGAAGAAGGAAATGGCAACCCAATCCAGTATTCTTGCCTGGAGAATCCCAGGGACAGTGGAGCCTGGTGGACTGCCGTCTATGGGGTCGCACAGAGTTGGACAGAACTAAAGCGACTTAGCAGCAGCAGCAGCAGTGACAGAAGAGCATTCCTGACAGAGAAAATAGCACGTTAGTACTGAGGTGGGATGACTGTGAGCTTTCAACTTAATGAGTTAACTGATGTTTGATGCCTTCAATAATATATCAAAATAGAGCATGTCATAGTGCCAATCTGTATACTCACTATCCCTCAGGGATTATTCAACTCATTCATTCATTTAGGACATACTTATTGAGCACATAATGTGTGTTAGGTACTAGTTATAGGCACTTGGTCATCATCAGGAGCAAAACAGACAAAAATACTTGCTGCATAGAGCTTACAGTCTAGAGGAGGGAAACAAGCAATAAATGACAATTCACTAAATGATATTGTATATTAAAAGGAAATGCATGCTTTGAAATATAGAAATAGTAGGTGTGGTGTGTGTGTGTGTGCATGAGTGTGTGTGTGAGTGATTGGTACAGGTTGCAGTTCTAAATAGAGTGGACATAGTGTAGGTCTTATTGAGAAGGAGATGTTTAAGAACCCAAGAGAGTAAGTCAGGTACTGAACCAGACCTTAGAGAGGGATTAGTTATTGTGTAATATATAGGAAGACAGCTTTTAGATTGACAATATCTTCATACACTCCAAAAGTTCAAATTCCAAATATATAACATATGGCAATTAGACCATAAAAATGCATGGGATGCATTATACAGTTCTCTAACTTCACGAAATGGTCTGGAAATGAGGACGAGTATTCAGTGCTAAGCCAAAATATTTCTCTGGTGACATAAGAATTAGGGAGCCAAGAACCACATCACCCACTCCAGATTTCTGGCTTCCTCCCAAGAGTCTAAACATTTGTTTCCTGAGAAATACCACTTGAATAATTTCTTGGCCTCTGGACAGGATATCACAAAGCTAAAACTATATTGCCTTATTTTGTGAGGTTAAATTAGGACTTTTACATTTTTTAAATTTATGTTTTGTGCACTGTGGTTATACAGCTATATTTTGGATGATATTGGCAATTGCTTAATATTATTCTGAGAGCTAAAATCTTAGGTAAGGAGCAGATACTTTAGACTCCATGTAAATTCAAGAGTTTTAGAGTGTAAAACATAAAAAGAGAAACTCAAATCCAGGCAGGCCTTACCAAAATTCTGAAGCAAGGCATTTGCCTAGAGTAACAGAAAATAGGTCATGGGATATAAGAGATGTGTTCTGAGGGGAATGTTGAAGGAACAGTGTTCATCAATTCAGAGAAGAGAGGCCTAATGGATAATTTAATAATTATCTTAAAATATCAGTTACTTAGATGCAGAGGATAGTCAATGGTCTCTTTATTCTTAGATGGTTAAATAAACTTAAGAAAACATGGAAGATTTTTGTTAGACCCTTAAGGAGGAAACTTGATTGTGAAATATTGGAAATGGATCCTGAGGAAAGTTGTGGAATCTTCTCTCTAAAGAGTTTTATAAATAGGAGAAAGTCTCATCTGTCTATGATGGTTTGAGTGTAGCAGCAAGACCTAGTGACTTTAAGGATTCTTCTGTAGTACTACATTTGGTGCTGTAGCTCTTTTGGAATCATGTTGTCTTCAAATAATATTGGAGTGTACTGGCATGATTTGCATTTAAACTATTGGTTAAGTGATTTAAAAAAAATCTTCTGTAAGCAAATTGAGATCTTTAATAGTTTCCTCTCATTTCAAAACATAATGATGGTCTGAATAATATTTCAGTATGTTTCTTTACAGTGTCAGTAATAATTATTTCATTGGTGGTGATTAGTATTAATATCACTCATTAGAAGGAGGGAAAATAATGTAAACTATGCCAGTCCACACAAGTTCTGTTACCTTAAGCATTTTGTAAAACTAAACAGTATTTATTTGAATAATTTCCTTTCCACAGATATCACCAAGAGGTTACCATATTTAATATCTTTTGTTTATAAGTTCATTTGCTTTTAACTCATAGTACTCTTCTTTCATAGGCCTTGTGGAAACAATTCACAAGAAGTGACTGTATCTCAAACATTTTAATTTTCTTAAAATTTATAGTAAAATTGTATAAAGTAAATGTATTTGTAACAAAGCAAATTTTATTTTAAAGAATTTTTGGATAATAATTAGAGCTGAATATGACTTTGTAGGTCATCAAGCTTATTTTACGGTTCAAGAAATGGAGGTCCTGAGAAAATAAATTTGTATCCAATGTAACAATGGTAGAATTAGGGCCAAAACTCAGGCTCCCTAACTCACGGTCTAGTGCTCTTAATACACATCACTAAATCTTTCTTTATTTTGGTGGTTGTTTGGGGACGTCCCATGAGTGTGTGTATGTCTGTGAGTGATAAGAACCTGTAGGTCCACAGAAGTTTGACAGGCTTATGAGAGAGAGAGAATTTAGAAGAACATATTCTTTAAAAATGGAGGACACAGGAAGAGTACCATGGCAGAGGGAGACTCATATAGAAGATATTTCTTATGATTTTAGAAATGACCTTTTTCTTTTGAGTCTCATAATGGGCTAAGGAGGAGAAGGGAGAGATACTGATTTACCATGCAGGGAAATAAAAGAAATTTGCTATCATAGGAATTTGACTCATTAAATATCACAGATGATAGCTAAGAAATTAAATGTGGCATATATTGGCAACAACAAATCTCACCAAGCCTTATGAGAAAGAATGTTCACAGCTATTGAATTTTTTTCTAAGGTGTCCATAGTAAGGGAGCATCTATGTAGCTTGGAATTAGAATCTGTGTCATTAAGTATTTGGATAACATAGCAGATGAAAATTGTCAAATAGTGTGTCACTCTAAAAGACTCATGGTAATGTGGAAGGCCAATGAAAAGAAAAAGCATATGGCCCAAATTTACACACAGTCAAGCTACCTTGTTCTAAATAAAAACTATGTTTGCTGGACCCATCTCAATTTCTCCCTCCCTAGACAACTCAAGTCCTCCTTCATATTTTTCTTGTGTGCCAGAGAGGGTGGGTCAGAGGGAAGATAGGGAATACTTCCAATAATCCAAGGAGAAGATAGTGACATTTCCTGTTTATCATTTATCTCCTATTTCTCATTTAAAACTCCACGCAGACATCATCCCCTCACTGAAACTCACTGCCTGGATTTCCATAGACCCATATGGAAAAAAATGCTTCTGTCTATCAGTTAGTATTTAGTGGACTGCATTCCATTTGTCTTTTCACCTCTCTACCTTTCCTGGACTAGACTATCAGCTTCTTGAGGGAAGGAAATATATCTTTATGCTTTTCTCCTAATTTAGGTTTTTCAGCCTTTAGGAAGAAGTGGAAATGATAGCTGCTTTTTCACACTGGCTTCCTTACAATCCTTTATTCTATCTTTTGGGTCTCAGAGATTCTGTAGCCCACTCTGGCGTATGGAATTGATAAACTAAGGAAGGAATCTGGTTATTGTTATTTAATGTTTGGGAACTTATAATTATCTATGAATGTTATATCTTGAGACACTCTTTGCTACATTTTCTCCAAAAGAGGGGCCTCTTTTGTATCACTAGTGGAACTTAAAAGATTTCTATTAAGCATTTACAGAAAATTGTCCCTCTTACTTAAAAAAAAAAAAAATACAGACAGCTTAGGCATAATTGCCAAGTGTGGGAATGAGGTCTTTGATGGTTTAGCAATTCTTGCTCTCCAATCTCCTTCCATTTTCATATTTTCTTATTATGTTTATCGTCCATCTTCTAGGATTTTTTTTTAATTTTGTTCATATGTGCATCTATATGTATACCTTCATTCCTTACAAATCACTAAAATTAGCAGTCCTAGTCTCTACTTTGCAAAATACTCAAGATAAGAATGAGTCATACTGTGCAAATGTGAAATATTTAACACATACCTGCTTCTTTCCCATATGGGACTTCTAACCCCAATAGGTGGCAAGGGGTAAATCTTGACAAGTAAGTGGACAGATAGAGCTTTGTTTTATTCCACCCCTGCCCAACCTTCTGATCAAAATCTTCTATCACCCAATTCACACATAGGCTTACTGTGTGCCAAGCACATAGTAGATGCTTTATATGTATTCATTTAATTATTTCTACAATTCTGTGAAGGGCTTCCCTGATTGCTCAGTTGGTAAAGAATCAACCTGCAATGCAGGAGACCCCAGTTTGATTCCTGGGTCAGGAAGATCTGCTGGAGAAGGGATAGCCTACCCACTCCAGTATTCTTGGGCTTCCATTGTAGCTCAGCTGGTAAAGAATCCCCCTGCAATGTGGGAGACCTGGATTCGATACCTAGGTTGGGAAGATTCCCCTGGAGAAGGGAAAGGCTACCCACTCCAGTATTCTGGCCTGGAGAATTCCATGGACTACAGTTCATTGGGTCGCAAAGAATTGGACACAACTGGGTGACTTTCACTTTCACAATTCTGCGAAGTGAGACCTATTCCTATCTCCATTTTAAAGATGAGGAAAGTAAGGCATGAAGATGTTTTAGTACATTCTCTAGAGTTACACAACTAGTAAGTAATGGTGCTGAAATTCAAACCCGGGCAGTATGACTCCCAAATTAATGTTCTTAGACACTATACGAAGATCTGAAGCTGTCGTGATTAATTTTCTAGGTATATCTGCATTTCTCTTAGCTAATCTATGTCTTCTTCTAAATGTATGTCACATATATATGCTAGAAAGCAGCTCAGAACCAAGGAAGATGGTATATAATTTGCTCTCAACATTTAAATACATAAGGATTAATGGGAATCTACCAGAGAGATCAGTTGAAACTAGTAGTAACAGAAAGTCAGCACAACAATCCAGTGATACAGAATGAAATATTTTTTAAAAAATATTTTTAACAGCTTCAGTTCAGTTCTGTTCAGTTCAGTCACTCAGTCGTGTCTGACTCTTCGCGACCCCATGAATCGCAGCACGCCAGGCCTCCCTGTCCATCACCAACTCCTGGAGTTCACTCAGACTCACGTCCATCGAGTCAGTAATGCCATCCAGCCATCTCATCCTCTGTCGTCCTCTTCTCCTCTTGCCCCCAATCCCTCCCAGCATCAGAGTCTTTTCCAATGAGTCAATTCTTCGCATGAGGTGGCCAAAGTACTGGAGTTTCAGCTGCAGCATAGTTCCCTCCAAAGAAATCCCAGGGCTGATCTCCTTCAGAATGGACTGATTGGATCTCCTTGCAGTCCAAGGGACTCTCAAGAGTCTTCTCCAACACCACAGTTCAAAAGCATCAATTCTTCGGCACTCAGCCTTCTTCACAGTCCAACTCTCACATCCATACGTGACCACAGGAAAAACCATAGCCTTGACTAGACAGACCTTTGTTGGCAAAGTAATGTCTCTGCTTTTGAATATGCTATCTATGTTGGTCATAACTTTCCTTCCAAGGAGTAAGTGTCTTTTAGTTTCATGGCTACAATCACCATCCGCAGAGACCCTGGAGCCCCAAAAAATAAAGTCTGACACTGTTTCCACTGTTTCCCCATCTATTTCCCATGAAGTGATGGGACTGGATGCCATGATCTTCATTTTCTGAATGTTCAGCTTTAAGCCCACTTTTTCACTCTCCACTTTGACTTTCATCAAGAGGCTTTTTAGTTCCTCTTCACTTTCTGCCATAAGGGTGGTGTCATCTGCATATCTGAGGTTATTGATATTTCTCTCGGCAATCTTGATTCCAGCTTGTGTTTCTTCCAGTCCAGCGTTTCTCATGATGTACTCTGCATAAAAGTTAAATAAGCAGGGTGACAATATACAGCCTTGACGTACTCCTTTTCCTATTTGGAACCAGTCTGTTTTTCCATGTCCAGTTCTCACTGTTGCTTCCTGACCTGCGTACAGATTTCTCAAGAGGCAGGTCAGGTGGTCTGGTATTCCCATCTCTTTCAGAATTTTCCACAGTTTATTGTGATCCACATAGTCAAAGGCTTTGGCATAGTCAATAAAGCAGAAATAGATGTTTTTCTGGAACTCTCTTGCTTTTTCCATGATCCAGCGGATGTTGACAATTTGATCTCTGGTTCCTCTGCCTTTTCTAAAAGCAGCTTGAACATCAGGAAGTTCACGGTTCATGTATTGCTGAAGCCTGGATTGGAGAATTTTGAGCATTACTTTACTAGCATGTGAGATGAGTGCACTAGTGAAGTATAATTGATATGGAAAGAACTGTACATATTTACTGTGTATAATTTGATGAATTTTGAGGATTTTTTTTTAAAGATATCTCTTGAGTCCTGAAATTATGAGTCTTTGAACAACTTTATCTTCAGGGAAATTTTCATTTGTTGCCCCCTAGTTGTCATAAGAGCACAAAAATTTTTCATTGGTCTTCAAACTTAAATAGGAAAGAAGGGAAATGAGGTGTCTAAAAGTAAGAAAGTTTCATATTTTAATGTGATAATGCCACTAGCCAGGGAAGGAAAATTTCTAGAAAAGAGCTTTGTAAGAATGAGTCTTATAAAGTGAGTAAGACTGTGGCTTTTAGAAGCTTAGTGATTAGCAGTGGAGTGTTAATAATGCTGAAACTTTGACTATTTAAAATAGAATAAGTTAAAAGAAAGAGGACTGAATATACTTTTGTACTTGAGAATAAAGGGCATACAGATTAAAACCAGTGAACATCATTTAGTTTATCTGCTGATATTAGATAGTTGTTTCAATCACCTTGCAATTGTGTAGTAATTCTCTAGAATGACCCATGCCTCAACCTGCTACACAATCCAAAAATATGATCACCAGACAGTCTCATTCTCAGTCTCAGAACTTTAAGGACCACATATATATCATTAATGCTTCCCAGGTGGCTCAGCGGTAAAGAATCCACCTGCCAATGCAGGAGACATGGGTCTAATCTCTGGTCAGGGAAGATCCCCTGGAGAAGGAAATAGCAACTTACTCCAGGATTCTTGCCTGGGAAATCCCATGGACTGAGGAGCCTGGTGGGCTATAGTCCATGGAGTTGCAAAAGATTGGACACAACTTAATAACTAAAACAACAGCCATGTATCATTAACTCTAGTTCTGACATCTCCCCTATACTCTAGACTTGTGTATCCAACTGTCCACTCTGTATCTTCATTGGAAGTTTAATGAACAGCTCAAACTTACCATGTCCAAAATTGAATTCTTCATACCTATGCCTAGCCTGCTCCTCCCCTAGTGTGCCTCCTTTCAGTAAATGGCATCACCGTTTACCTAATTGCTTAGATTAGAATCCTTGGTATCATTTTAGATTACCCATTCACTCATATACCCCACATCTAATCTTTTAGAAGATCACACCAGACCTACCTTCAAAATATATTCAGAATATGGCACTTTCCACCATCATAGTATAAACTTCCATTATCTCTTGGCTAGAAAATTACTAGAAAACTATTTCCTTTTCCAGTTTATTATCTTTTCAGCAGCTGGAATTATATCAACGATACAAGTAATTTCGTATACTCCCTGATGAAAACCTTTCAGTGACTCCCATCTCTCTCAGAACAAAAGCCAAAGTCTAAAATGGCCTAGAAGGCACCACACAAACTGCACCTCTACCTCTCTGACCTTTCCTCTTCTTACTTTCTTCCTTGCTTACTCTGCTCCCAACCCACAAACACAGTCCCTCATTAGGGCCATTGTACTTGTTGTTCCATCTGTCTGAAACACTCTTTACTGTTATCTTCATGACTCCCTCCACCTTTTTATTCAGATCCTTCCTCAGAGAGGCCTTCCTAATCATCCTTTCTAAAAAAAACCTTGTTCCCTCACTCCACCCATCACTATTTAGCCTCTTAACCTGCCTCTTGTGTTTTGTATGGCATTTATCATTCAGTTCAGTTCAGTTCAGTCGCTCAGTCGTGTCCGACTCTTTGCGACCCCATGAATCATAGCATGCCAGGCCTCCCTGTCCATCACCAACTCCTGGAGTTCACTCAAACTCACGTCCATCGAGTCGGTGATGCCATCCAGCCATCTCATCCTCTGTCGTCCCCTTCTCCTCCTCCTCCCAACCCCTCCCAGCATCAGAGTCTTTTCCAATGAGTAACTCTTTGCATGAGGTGGCCAAAGTACTGGAGTTTCAGCTTTAGCATCATTCCTTCCAAAGAAATCCCAGGGCTGATCTCCTTCAGAATGGACTGGTTGGATCTCCTTGCAGTCCAAGGGACTCTCAAGAGTCTTCTCCAACACCACAGTTCAAAAGCATCAATTCTTCGGCACTCAACTTTCTTCACAGTCCAACTCTCACATCCATACCTAACCTATTTTTGCTTGTTTGTTTTATGGTTTATCTCTAACAGTGGAATATAAGTTCAGTGAGGGCAGGAATTTGTTCATTCATTGTTGTATACAGCTTATCTAACACAGAACTCAGTGTTTGCCAAATAAATGAGTGACTGAATGAATGAATGGTGGTAACCTAAGGAGACGGAGAAGGCAATGGCAACCCAATCCAGTACTCTTGCCTGGAAAATCCCATGGACGGAGGAGCCTGGTAGGCTGCAGTCCATTGGGTCGCAAAGAGTTGGACACAACTGAGCGACTTCACTTTCACTTTTCACTTTCATGCATTGGAGAAGGAAATGGCAATCCACTCCAGTGTTCTTGCCTGGAGAATCCCAGGGATGGAGGAGCCTGATGGGTTGCCGTCTATGGGGCCACACAGAGTCGGACACAACTGAAGCGACTTAGCAGCAGCAGCAGCAGCAACCTAAGGAGAAAGTAGGTCACAGTCTGAGGAAAGAAATGAAGCACTTCTTCAAAGATATGCTGGCAATCTAAAATATAATTCACAAGATCATCTCAATATTAGTTAAAATAATCCAGCTGTTCTGTTTTCAAGCAATATAACCACTTTGAAGCCAACTGTTAAATATGCAATAAATATGAACCATAAAACCTGTAGTTTTCTTCTAAATGAAATGCAAAGATTAATAGGTGAAATGGTTTTGAAACCCAGTTTAGGAATTGTTTAAGCATTTTAAAACCCCTGTGCCAGTATTAGAATGACAACTTGAGGAAATTAATATTTATTGATCTTTATTTTTTCTAAAATATGCTGTGCCCTGGCTGTAGGAATTTTCTGCTGGTTGTCTGGTCTCCAGCTGGGACTTAACTTCCTAACTTTATTGAGACTCAATCCAAGGATACACATGTGTATACTCTGGTTTCCTGTTAGTAGTTCATTAACAAGTTCATCGTGTGTTTATTCCCGTCTTAGCATTATCAAGAGACAAATCCGGAAAGGTCATGATTTTACGGTAAAATTCTATATGATTATTTCTCTGAACTCTTGATTGATGAACTATTTCTATTATAGTACATTTAGATGTAAAAGGGGATAAGTGGAAGAGTTGTTTTGTAACTTGTATTCTTAGGAAAATATTTTAGGTAGAAAAGACTCATCTGGAGAATAGTCTGTTTTAATGAATTTATGGAAAAGGGGCTTTACCATGTTTCATCAGTTATTTTCAAAAGATTCAAGTAAATTAAACAGTATTTAATATTAAATAGCAGTATGATACAGTGGAAACTGATTCTTATACCAGCTGTTTCTAACTAAATGGCTTTGATAGGTCATCTCTGTATTCAGGGCTTTGGTTTACTTGGCTGTAAAAAAGAGGGTGTTAGACTATGATTTTTAGATTAGTTTCAGCATTTCAGCAGTGTCTCTTACCATGATACTTTCTTACCTTTGAAAATAGGAATATCAGTTTTCATGATATGATTAATAAAAATGTTATCTTGATAATTGTTGAATCTAGATAATGGGTACATGCAGTTTCATTATATTATTTCTACTTTTATTTATCTTTCAATATTCTTAAACAATAGCAAATTTAGAAATTGAAAAAATGCCTGATAGCAGATAATATACTATGTTCAAACTAATATTGTGAAGTCTATTTCATGTCTGTGTTTTTCCTCTTATCATTCCAGGGCACTTTTTTTTTTAATTTATACATTCTTTGATTTTTAGATAGAAGATACCTTTGTGCAGATACCTTTGGGAAGAGTAACACATTAAGTAATAGCAATTGTATTTTGAAAAACTGAAGTATTGTTGATTTACAATATTGTGTTAGTTTCAGGTGTACAGCATAATGACTCTTTTTTTCTATAGGTTATTACAAGATAAAGGTTATAAAGTCCTGTGCTATACAGTAAATCCTTATTGTTTATCTATTTTATGTATAGTAGTTTGTATCTGTTAATGCCATACCCCGAATTTGTCTCTCCCTCCCTTCTCCTCTTTCATAACCATAAATTTGTTTTCTATGTCTGTGAGTCTATTTCTGTTTTGTGCATAGATTCATTTGTATTATTTTCCAGATTCTACATATAAGTGATTTCATATAGTGTTTGTCTATCTCTAAGTTACTTCACTAAGCATAATACTCTTTAGATCCATCTATGTTTCTGCAAATGGCATTATTTCATTCTTTTTCTATGGCTAATATTCCATTGTTTACACATACCACATCTTCTTAAGCCAATCCTTTGTTGATGGGCACTTGGCTTGCTTCCATGTGTTGGCTATTATAAATAGTGCAGGTGTGAATTCAATTGTACTTTAATGAGGATTTATCCCTATGTTATTTAGGGTTACACAGTAAGTTGTGATAATCAAGAGACCTTGAAATATTATGGCTCAAGCAACAGACCAAAGGTGGGCATGCAGCACTGCTGCAGGAGATCATCCAAGCCTGAGGGTCCTTCTGTCTGTTGCCTGGCTGTCTCCTAGAATGGTGACTTTGTCTATGTGGTCAAATTGGCTTCCATTATCATGTCTGTGCTATAGCCTACTGGTTTAGTGAGGAGAGAGAAAGAAGTGGACAAGAGTTTTTTTGTCAAAATATGACCAAAGGTCACACACATCACTGCTGCTTGCATATCATTGTCTAAATTTCTCTCATACCTAACTGCAAAGGAGTATGGAAATGTAGTCTCTGGCTCAGAAGCCTTGGACACAGATACAGCTCATAAGATTCCATTACTAACAGGAAGAACATGAAAATGGATGCTGACAAACAGTCTTTGCTACAGTTTATCAAACAACATTATCTTGATAAGTTTCCTGAAAGACCTAGGCCTTTGCAAATAGTGGCCTGTGACTCAAGCTGGAATCAAGATTGCTGGGAGAAATATTAATAACCTCAGATACACAGATGGCACCACCCTTATGGCAGAAAGTGAAGAAGAACTAAAGAGCCTCTTGATGAAAAAAAAAGAAAAGAAAGTAAAAAAGGAGAGTGAAAAAGTTGGCTTAAAGCTCAACATTCAGAAAACTAAGATCATGGCATCCGGTCCTATCACTTCGTGGGAAATAGATGGGGAAATAGTGGAAACAGTGGTTGACACCACTTTGGGGGGCTCTAAAATCACTGTGGATGGTGACTGCAGCCATGAAATTAAAAGACGCTTACTCCTTGGAAGGAAAGTTATGACCAACCTAGACAGCGTATTAAAAAGCAGAGACATTACTTTGTCCACAAAGGTCCGTCTAGTCAAGGCTATGGTTTTTCCAATAGTCATGTATGGATGTGAGAGTTGGACTGTGAAGAAGGCTGAGCACCGAAGAATTGATGCTTTTGAACTGTGGTGTTGAAGAAGACTCTTGAGAGTCCCTTGGACTGCAAGGAGATCCAACCAGTCCATTCTGAAGGAGATCAGTCCTGGGTGTTCATTGGAAGGACTGATGCTGAAACTGAAGCTCCGATACTTTGGCCACCTGATGTGAAGAACTGACTCATTGGAAAAGACCCTGATGCTGAGAAAGATTGAGAGCAGGAGGAGAAGGGGATGGCAGAGGATGAGATGGTTGGATGGCATCACCGACTCAATGGACATGGGGTTGGGTAGACTCTGGGAGTTGATGATGGACAGGGAGGCCTGGCGTGCTGCGGTTCATGGGGTCACAAAGAGTTGGACATGACTGAGTGACTGAACTGAACTGAACTGATGACTCATACAGAAATGGTTAAAAAGACAGTTGACTTGTTTGTAGTACTTTCTAACATGAACTGATTATTCAGTCTCAGATTCTCTGACCCCAACTGATATCCTACCATTCAATTCAATGCTGATGCTATCTGTAGTTAGCAAAGACCCCACAGGTTAAGAGGTCAATCCCTCAAGACTGTCCCCACTTCAGATGCCAGTCAAAAGTCCCAGTACTTCTGATCAACCAGCTGTAAATTCAGGAAGTCCTAATGACTCATTTTAGGTTTGATAGTTCATTAGAATGACTCAAGGAACTTTGGAAAACACTATATTGTCTATTAATGGTTTATTATAAGAGCAGCCAAGTGGGAGACATGTAAAAGGGCAAGGTATTCGTAGGGGTAGGGGTACTTCAGTTCATGGAGCTTTTATTCTCTCTCCAAGTGTGTCAACTTCCTTGTATCTTGATGTGCTCACCAACCTTGAAACTCTCCATGCCAAGTTGTTTAGGAGTTTTTATCAAAGACTCATTAGTTAGGCATAACTGACTAAATCTTTGGTGATGGAACTCAACTTCCAGCCCCCTCTCATCTCCCAGGAGCTCAGGTAGTGGGGATGATAGTTCCAACCTCTAATCTCAAGGTTGGTTCCTCTGACAACCAACCCTCATTTTGAGCTAAGTTGGGGCTCACCAATCATCACCTCATTAGCATAAGCTTAAGTTTGGCTGAAAGGTGATTATTAAAAATACAGAAGACATTCCTTTCACTCAGAAATTCCAAGAGTCTTAGGAAATTTGTGCCAGGAACTGGGGACAAAGAGCAAATATATAAGGAGCATCAGTCTCCTACCTACTTGCTCACTCCTCTACTCCCCGCCCCCAGTCTCTTCTTAAAGACACTCACCTTTTCCACAACACTCATAGAATGAGAACTCATAGAATGAGTTCTTTCCTCTTAGCTTCTTTTGCTGCCTATGATTCTGTCATAGTTTACTGTTCTTATCACACAGAACTATAATTATCAAGTTTCTAGTTTCTATTCCTCTAACTAGAATATGAGCTACATGAGATAGTATCTAACTCACATTTGTACCCTAAATATCTAGAGCAGTACTTGGCACATCATTGCTCTATGGACCATTGAATAAAGGTGAGTGAATGGAAAACAGAATCTTGTACTACTGAGCTTTGACAGTCTATGTGTCTGTGCTTAAGTGTGTTTGGTGTTATTCTGGGGACTGCATCATGATAGTGCTAATTGTATTTCCTAGCTTTTGCAGATTTCCTGAGAATCTTAGCTCTGGTATCTTGCTTTGAATCTGTGGTAGTCTGTAGAGGAATTCAGAGTTCATAAATGAATAATAGCTGGTTTTAGAGTATTAAAAACTGGATTCAGAGGAATGCAGGCAGTCTAGATGCTGTCTGTCTCACAGAGTATGTTCTTTATAGCACACTGCTTTTCTGTAGACATGTCAACTTTACCAAATAACTTTTCAAGTCAGTTTTCTGGGGTGTTATGATTTTTTTTTAATCCCCACAGAACCTGAGAAGTTTGACATTTGCCTGAAAGTTTAAAAACTTTTCTCAAATTCAAAGAATTTTTTTTTAAAAAGTGTGTGTGTTTGTACATATAAACTATTCAATGGTTATTTTAATTATTTTTAAATACTTATTTTTCTTGTTCGTGCTTATTTAACGTCTTTTAGCATTACGAAGAAAATAATACTATGACACATTAAATAATGTCTTTGCTAATTGCCTCATTTTATCAAAAGTTTAAGAATTCCTTTTTCCTGTTTTGGTGGGAGTTGCAGAACTTTACACAATGAAAGAGATATCATGACCCCTGCCAGTCAGCTACTTTAGCTGCTGAGGTATCAGGAAGAATCCCAGCAGTAGTTTTATAGGAAAAGCATTGGACTAGTTGTGAGGTCTACCCATTTTATTTTTCTTGAATGTTTGATTTCTGGAAATAATTTAACCTATTGAAACTTGAATGATATTCATTTTTAAAACTGAAATATTATCTACTTAACTATCTCAGGGTACTAATGGATAAAATAAGGTAATAAATATGTTAAATATTCATGAGTCTGAGCAAACTCTGGGAGATAGTGAAGGACAGGAAAGCCTGGTATGCTGCAGTCCATAGAGTTGCGAAGAGTTGAACTCAACTTAGTGACTGAACAACAACAAAAAATACGTTCCTGCTAAAGAGCTCATGGATAGTACTTGTCTCTCCTAGTGATATCAGCCTACAAAGGCTCAGTTCTGACATACTCTTGACCCAATAAGAACCATTCTGTTTTAACAGGTGGAGGTTTGGAAAAAGCCTAATGTATGCTATGCCTCTGAAATTGATCTGGGCCCCTGGGACACTTTGTAAGCTCAGGCTTTAGATTTTCTCTCTTACCCCACCATCTGCTACTGGCCGTTTAATTGGACTTTGGTTCCGATCTGAAGTTCAGTTCTTTTTCTGTGTCTCTGTTGAAATTGGGACCCAGGCCTAAATCTTTGGCCTAGTTTTTGCTGACCACTTTTCAGGGACTGACTGTTGACTGCAGAATCATTTGTATCATCTTGCCTGATTCTCTCAGAAGAATGACCTTATCCCAACTGTTCTTAGAAACTTCCCTGCTCTGAGGCTTTGACGTACCTTTTCATTTCATGTCCCTTGGGTTACACTGACCCTGGCCTTCATCAAATGTGGGTTTATACTCTTTTTTGGTTTTGGTATAGACTAACTTTCAGCTAGTGGGGGACTGCTCCAACTAGTTTTGTCCCACTTCCTTTCTCTACACCAATTAGGCTTATTCCCAAATTCTTTAATTATTTTTTTAGGAATCGCAACATGCTTTGTATCTGGGTCAGAGTAATGAGTGCTAAAGTATAAGCATACAAAGTATCACTGGCAACTTCTATTGATGTCACTAGAAAGCCATCAAGTAGGACTTTTAGTATGTTAAAATGAGTTGTCTTTTTAGTGTCTTTCCCTTCACACTAAAGGGCAAAGCTAAGCCTATGCTTTCACTGACTAAGCTATCAAATCAAAGTAGAAATTCAAATCTAATTAACTTTAATTTCTGAGGCATGGTGCATTATTGTTTCCAACTTCATTTTATCAACTATACAGTCAGCCCTCCAGATATGGGTATTCTGCATCCACAGATAAGGAGGGCCAGTTATACTATACCATTTTATATAAGGGACTTGAACATCCATGGATTTTGGTATCCGTGTCGGGATCATGGGACTAATCCCCCATGGGCACCAAGGTATGACATTTAATTTATGGTTTTGTCAACAAAAACACACAGTGTGAGAGCTGTGAGTCAAGTTTTATTTCAGGCAAAATGAGGACTATAGCCTGAGAGACAGCACCTCAGATAGCTCTGAGAAACTGCTCCAAAGAGGTAGAGGGGAAGGTCTAAAATATGTGATTTTGATGAAGGGGAAGTACATGCAATCAAGCACATATTTTTTGCAAAAGTTTCTGCTAGTCTCTTGTAGGTGACTGCTAGTCACGATAAACAGGTGTCACCATGAATGATTTTAGTGCTTTTCTAGATATGAGGAGATGCAAGAATTGGGCTCATAAAATCAGCTCCTAAAAATATCTATCTGAAGACCTGTCCTGCCAATTTTTCCCAGAACACATGGTGCCTCATTTCTGCTCTCTGCCCTGAGCTCCTTTCAGGTGTTGTTGAAAGTCAGCAGCTGTAGCAGCACATGATTTAATCCTTGTAGAGGTAGATGGCAAGTGCCAATTTGTAGCTGACAGTTTGCCTGTCTATAAATAAATGTACTGTGTTATTCCAAGATATTATTATACTATTTCTTTAATTGTACCTCTCCATTATATTACATAGTATAATAAAATATTTGCAAGAGCCAGAGGATTTGGGGGATACAGGAAGCTTGAAAACTTCCTAGAGAGTTTTTTTTTTTTTTAAGTAGAGACTAAATTAATTAATTGTAATTGTGATCACAGGGAAAGTAAAGAAGATTTTGAATCTAGGTCTCTATTTCCTTATCATCTCGTCAGCAAATTCTGATTATAAAATTCCTCATGTAGGCCTGATAAGTAATTTCTGACAAAAGAGCCAAACTAGCTGACATCTGAAAAGCAAATACCAAATTCCCTGAACAATTCTGTTTCTTTCCATCTTCAACTTCAATTTAAGAGGAAGCATTAACTATGCAAATGAATAAAGAAGGAAAAAAACTTAGGTAAAACACATGTAGTAATGGAGTCAAGACTATAATCCATGGTACCTTCTTCAGTCAGACTCTTTGCTTTTTATTTGTTTATTCATATATTTAATGTAAAATATATCTTTGTTATCGGAGAGAAGTTATCAATTCTGAACCTGTGTTCCAAAGCAAAAAAGATACTTTTTAATCCATTGGAATATTAGATGGTATATAGACTGAATCCAATCTCAGTTCATTCCTATTTTGGAATAAATCACTGTCACCACTTCAGCTACTTTCGAAAAACATCAAAAGTATCCAAGCTTCTTATAGTTTTGCATAGTTCCTGGTCATGGAGATAAAATCAGAAATGGATTAAAAACTGTGGAGACTTGAAAGATGAGGGCCAACTTGATGGTGATCTGAGTTTCTTAGTTTTATCTGGGCTAACATAAAATCTTGTTTGGTTATGTAAAGGGATATTTTATAAACTTTCAATGGGAAAAATATACATGACACTTACTGAGTTTTAATTACAACACCAGGAATTTTAGAAATCAGGGAAAACCTTAGTCATCATCTAGTTCTAACTGCTAATTTTACATATGAGAAACTGACTGTTTCTTAGGGGGAAATGCAGAGGCAATTTTTGCTTGGAATTGCAAGTTAAACTAGATGAATTTTGAGGTTCCATTCAATAAATTTTTTGAAACTGAGGCCAAAGAAGTTAAAGAAATTGCCCAAAGTCACCTGGCTGACGGTGGGAAGGAGAGTCTAAAGTTGAATCCAGGTTTCCTGATTCCTTGTCCACTTATGATACTTTTCATACTTAAAGATATGTGAAACTCAACACAGTAAAGTACTTTATAGATAGTGCACTCTGAGGAAACAACATAGTCCTGGCAATAACATACTTACCTTTAATCACTTACTTATCTTTTAGTTTCCAATGTGGTGAGTCACATAGTAAAATAACATTGGCATACTGCAATGCCATATCAGGAACTAATTAAAAGGGAAAGAAAATCATTCAGATGAACTTTGTGATTTCCTCTGAATCTTTTGACAAATATAACCTTGAATGCTGACCTGTTTAAATTCACATATTCTCATGACAGTACATTTGGTGGATAAGGCAGAGCTCCTCCTCCATAAAAACTTTAGTTCTAAGGTCATTTAAAATCCGTTAAGCTAAGAAACTGTTCATTGAGACAGATTTCAGTGACATTGCAGAAGAATTCAGTTATAACTGGACACATTATTCACTTGTAGTAAGTCTGGAACTTAAATTTGAGGGAGGGAGTTTGGGAATTAGAGGTAAGCTATTTTGAATAATTTTTTGTTTTACTTTATTCACTTCTTTTAAAAGGGGCTCATAATTCTTTTTTGTGGCAAAAAGTTGACTTGACAATATTAATCTGGGAAAATATTGTAATATTTTGCATGAAGTTAACTAATAGGTGATGGATAATCAGAGTAAATAACACTGGATTTTAATTTTTATTATTCTCATCTTATTAGCTTTTATTTTCTATAAAAAAATCATACCTTTTATAAGCAAACCTGGTCCATTAGAAATGGTAAAGATAGTTTCATTTTAAAGTTAAGAGGTTTTCTGAGAGTTCTGTGTGATTTTTTTTTTTCTATAAATGTGAATTTTCCACTTCACTGTAACTTTTCTCTCTTAACCTTAGAAATAACCATAGAGCTCCTTTAAAATGAATGATTTCTTTTATATGACAGTTTGATTTAATATATGGAGCATGCATACCTCTATATATGATGATTTTATTTATTTGAATATTATGGTTATGTATATAGTAAGTTATTAAAATAAAATTTCTGATTTTCACTGTTTTTGCTCTGAAGTCAACTAGCATTTTATGCATCTGACGTCGTCTTCCTTTGAAAGAATATATAGTTAACACTTAAATGTGACTATCACTTTTATACCTTGCACTTATTTTGGGTGCTTCCAGATTATCTTTCTTTTTTGAATATGTAAAAAGATATATAAAATTAGATGAATACAGGGTGTCTATCAGCTGTCTTTGGTCAAAATTTTATTGATACACAGAATTTTTAGAGTGTTTAAGACTTGGAATCTCATAGATGATTTCTTCTTATTATTAAATAATAAACCTCCCATATATAGTCCTGTGACCTTGGGATAGACATCCTCCCACTTCTCTGTCTTTATTTATTCATCTGTAAAATGAACCAGATGTCCTGACTCTGCCTAATGTGAAAGGCAGTAGAAATGTTTGAAATGATTATTCAAACAATAAGATTAAACAAAGGTGAAACAGAACAACTACTGGATTCTTAATTTTTTTGATGCTATGATGTTACCTGTAAATGAAAAACTTGACTTCAGGGTATTTTTTTTTTTTTTTTTTTTGACAATTGGAGAAATATCACCTGTACTTTTTTACAACTTGGAGAAGTAGGGGTGAAATAGATTGCTTGTTCCCTTTGATGTATTTTTCAGAGTGTCTCCAAAGAATTGATAAGAGGTGGCGCCTAGATATGGGAGAAGCTGAAGACAACTAATAGCAATTGGGTTTTTATGCCCAGTATGCTGGGCTTCCCTGGTGGCTGACAGTAAACAATCCACTTGCAATGCGAGATATCAGGTTTGATCCCTGATTTGGGAAGATCCTCTGGATAAGGGAAAGGCAACCCACTCCAGTATTCTTGCCTGGAGAATTCCATGGACAGAGAAGCCTGGCAGGTTACAGTACATGGGGTCGCGAAGAGTCAGACATGACTGAGTGACTTTCACTTTCACTCTACTTTCCTCCCATTTAAGTATTTCCTAAACCCCAAGTATTACTGCCTTCATGTTATAGGTAAAAAAATTTAGGTACAGAAAGCTGAAGTGTGTTGTTTAAATCTGTGTGGCTGCAATGTCTGGGCTCCTCCCATTATTCCATGCTTCTTCTATAGTTTCATGGAGACAATACTGAGAAGATTTGGAATTATGTCTTTCATTTTTTTCTGTTGGCTCAAGATTTATACTGGGGAGATGGATAACATAGAGTCACAGAGTAGGTAGGCAGGTGCCTACATGATATGATTTGCAAAGCAGTTGACAGGTGCCTGTCCACAAATATCATCTTCATTGACTCGTCATGTTCACTTTCCCTGAGGTTTTACCTCTAAATGATTACTTTCCTTGTTTTGTTTATGTTTGCCAGTGGAGATGTTGGGAGGACTTCCAAATGCACATACCCCTGGGAGAGTTCATGTATTAAGTCTTTCATCATTTAATATCTTAGCAGCAGTGGGAAATTACAGAAAGAACTCAGATTTAGGAGCCAGGAAGACCTGGAACTGAATTCTGATTCCACATGCTATTAATAGCTGTTTAACTTTCATGGGATAATTAATCTCCCAGAACTTCACTTTCTTCTTGAGTAAAACAAAAATAATAATATATATGCATATATATTAATTATAACATAGTAGACATTTGGTGTGGGTAGTTGTGGTAGAGTGGGAAGAGCACTGGAATGGAAGTCAGGAGATTTGGTGTCCTGCCATATTGGTTTTACTTGTGTAGGCAAATATTTATTGAGCATCCACTGTGTCATGCACTGTGCTAGGTACTGAGGATACAACAGGGAATAATTTGAAGTTCCTGCTTTCTAATATCTGAAATTCTAGTTTGGTGCTAAGCTAATTATATCCATATCATACACATGTAGAAAAGGATTAATGTTCTTCAAGTTTTAGAGATGGGAAACTAAGGGTTAAATGGTATCATAGTGAGCAAAGTAAACATACTCCCTAATGCTCATTGGAAAATCTCATGGACAGAGGAGGCTGGTGGGCTGCAGTCCATGGGGTTACAAAGAGTCAGGCACGACTGAGCGACTAACACTTACTTAATCCTCATTGACTTGAAATAGAAGTTAATCAGATAAATATAAGGTTAAAACCATTATAAGTCTTTAAAGGAAAAGTAGTCAGTGCTCTAAAAGCATGTAGCAGAGGCTGCACATCAGCTTCTCTAAGTGACATCTGAGCTGAGATCTAATAAATGAACAGGAGCTAACCAGGTCATTCTTCTACATGTAATTATTCAGATGGATTTCCTTCAGCTCTTTTATGCCCTCTTTGTTGGCTGTTGCAAATGGTCACTTCTCTTAAGTCTCCTACTCAGCTACTCAGCACATTTATTCTCCAGAGGTGGATTTGGTTCCTATTTGACATAGAAAATAAGAGCCACCAGGTGTGTCTGAACCTCTCCTCCACCTACCTCGTCATCTTTTATACATACACTGATTTGCATCTTTATCCATGCTTTTGTCTGAGGATACACTAGCCCTCTATCAATCCAAGTTCAATCTCTCTGCCTTTGTTTTAGATTCCATACCTTCCTATTGCTATTTCAGGGATCTTTTTATATAATGATCACCTTTCTCTTCTGTATTTTTAACCTTTTCCTCTCTGTGAGTTCTTTTCTTAGAAAGAGGGGGGGAAATACCATTTCTTGACCCTTCTTTGTACAACCAAACTTCAATAATGGGTCCACACATATAACTGCCTTTACAATGGTCACTGCTGCTGCTGCTGCTAAGTCGCCTCAGTCATGTCCGACTCTGTGTGGCCCCATAGACAACAGCCCACCAGGCTCCGCCATGGGATTCTCCAGGCTAGAACACTGGAGTGGGTTGCCATTTCCTTCTCCAATGTGTGAAAGTGAAAAGTGAAAGTAAAGTCGCTCAGTCGTGTCCGACTAGTAGCGACCCCATGGACTGCAGCCTACCAAGCTCCTCTGTCCATGAGATTTTCTAGGCAAGAGTACTGGAGTGGCTTGCCATTGCCTTCTCCGACCATAGTCATGAATTACTTCTTATTTCCAAGTACAGCAGGCGCATTTCAGTTCTTGTCTTGCTTGCCCCCATGCCTTTCCTTCATTGACATGTGAGGCTCTTGGCTGTTGAATGCTTTTTCCTTGGAATCTTCTGTTTCACTAATGTCAATGATTATCAGTTCCTCCTGTCAGTACCATTTATTACCATCAGATTAAGTCCAAAGTCTTAACAGGACTCAGAAAGCATGCCTATGTATCAGCTGTTCATGGAATTTCCCAGGTAAGAATACTGGAGTGGGTTGCCATTTCCTGCTCCAGGGGATCTTCCCAACCCAAGGATTGAACCCGACTCTCTTGCATCTCCTGCATTGGAAGGCAGATTCTTTACCACTGCACCACTTGGGAATGTACCGGTATACTGCAGCCAAAGCAAACCACTTGTGTAATAGATCCATGAATTCATTAAGATGTCTCACTTCCTTGCTTTTGCTTCATCAATTACCATTGAAGAGAAATCCTTTCCTCAAATTCCCCAGGCACACACCTACTCCTTATCTATGAGGATGTTTAGATACATATTCCTGTAAGGACACTTACTTGACTCCACCACTCCCAAGAGTAGATTATGTGCCAGTCCTCTGTGCTCCTAAGGGCTTGCCTCTCTCTGGAAACTTACCACATCTTATTATAATTTGGGCTTCCCTGGTGGCTTAGTTGGTAAAGAATTCACCTGCAATGCAGGAGACTCAAGTTTGATCCCTGGGTTGGGAAGATCCCCTGGAGTAGGGAATGGCTACCCACTCCAGTATTTTGGCCTGGAGAATCCCATGGACAGAAAAGCCTGGTAGGCTCAGACACGATTTTAACTTCACTTCATTATAATTGAAGTTCAGTTTAGTTCAGTTTGGCCGCTCAGTCGTGTCTGACTCTTTGTGACTCCATGGCCACGTCATGCCTTCCTGTCCATCACCAACTCCCAGAGTCTACTCAAACTCATGTCCATTGAGTCAGTGATGCAATCCAACCATCTTATCCTCTGTCATCCCCTTCTCCTCCCACCTTCAATCTTTCCCGGCAGCAGGGTCTTTTCCAATGAATCAGTTTTTCTCATCAGGTGGCCAAAGTATGGGAGTTTCAGCTTCAACATTAGTCCTTACAATGAATGAATATTCAGAACTGATTTCCTTTAGGATGGACTGGTTGGATCTCCTTGCAGTCCAAGGGACGCTCAAGAGTCTTCTCCAACACCACAGTTCAAAAGCATCAATTCTTCAGCACTCCGCTTTCTTTATAGTCCAACTCTCACATCCATGTATGACTACTGGAAAAACCATAGCCTTGACTAGATGGACCTTTGTTGGCAAAGTAATGTCTCTGCTTTTTAATATGCTGTCTAGGTTGGTCATAGCTTTTCTTCCAAGGAGCAAAACTCTGTTAATTTCATGGCGGCAGTCACCATCTGCAGTGATTTTGGAGCCCCCCAAAATAAAGTCAGCCACTGTTTCCACTGTTTCCCCATCTATTTGCCATGAAGTGATGGGACCAGATGCCATGATCTTAGTTTTATGAATATTGAGTTTTAAGCCAACTTTTTCACACTCTTCTTTCACTTTCATCAAGAGGCTCTTTAGTTCTTCTTCACTTTCTTCCATAAAGGTGGTGTCATTTGCATATATGAGGTTATTGATGTTTCTCCTGACAGTCTTGATTGCAGCTTGTGTTTCTGCCAGCCCAGTGTTTCTCATGATGTACTTTACATATAAGTTAAATAAGCAGGGTAACAATATACAGCCTTGATGTACTCTTTTCCCAATTATGAACCAGTCTGTTGTTCCATGTCCAGTTCTAACTGTTGCTTCCTGACCTGCATACAGATTTATAAGGAGGCAAGTAAGGTGGTCTGGTATTCCCATCTCTAAGAATTTTCCACAGTTTGTTGTGATCCATACAGTCAAAGGCTTTGGCATAGTCAGTAAAGCAGAAATAGATGTTTGTCTAGAACTCTCTTGCTTTTTTGATGACCCAAAGGATGTTGGCAATTTGATCTCTGTTTCCTCTGCCTTTTCTAAAACCAGCTTGAACATCTGGAATTTCACGGTTCACGTACTGTTGCAGCCTGGCTTAGAGAATTTGGAGCGTTACTTTGCTAGTGTGTGAGATGAGAGCAATTGTGTGGTAGTTTGAGCATTCTTTGGCATTGCCTTTCTTTGGGATTGGAATGAAAACTGACCTTTTCCAGTCCTGTGGCCACTGCTGAGTTTTCCAAATTTGCTGGCATATTGAGTGCAACACTTTCACAGCATCATCGTTCAGGATTTGAAATAGCTCAATTGGAATTCCATCACCTCCACTAGCTTTGTTCGTAGTGATGCTTCCTAAGGCTCACTTGACTTCACATTCCAGGATGTCTGGCTCTAGGTCAGTGATCACACCATCGTGGTTTTTTGGGTCATGAAGATCTTTTTTGTGTAGTTCTTCTGTGTATTCTTGTCACCTCTTCTTAATATCTTCTGCTTCTGTTAGGTCCATACCATTTCTGTCCTTTTTAGTGCCCATCTTTGCATGAAAATTTCCCTTGATATCTCTGATTTTCTTGAAGAGATCTCTAGTCTTTCCTACTCTATTGTTTTCCTCTATTTCTTTGCATTGGTCACTGTGAAATGCGTTTTTGTCTCTCCTTGCTCTTCTTTGGAACTCTGCATTCAAATGGGTATATCTTTACTTTTAATTGAAGTTAGCATCATGAAATAGTCCACAAACGTGTGTATGTAAGAAATTTCACATTTAAATATGTTCAGTTCCCTTGTATTCAACATTCTTACAGAAAAATAAAATATGCAATTTCAGTCAATACTTGAACCTCCTACTGGCTCGAGCAAATATGCTGAAAACTTAGGCAACACCACACTACCAGGGAAGCCCTGTTGGTCACTAATCAGTAACTGTCAACTGTATGATATAGTCTCTGATATACCATTTTGTCTCTGTCAGGTATGGTCCTTTTTGGTTTGCTGCTGCTTCTTCTGTATCATGCTTAGGGGACTGGATGATTTCTGGGATTGAGTCCCCTGTGTCTAGAGCCCAGCACACTCATTACGATTTCTCTGAGCTTTTGCCCTTCCTTGGCTGCCACTATCGAATGTTGAGTTCTCCTGTTCTCCTTGCCACCTCTAAACCCTATCAGAGCCCTGACTTCTTTTTGTCTAAAGTGTATGTCCCTTTCTAGCTTGAATATCCTAAAAGAAATTCTATCTGTCTTCCAGAGACCTGCATTGGTACGTCCAAGCATGATCTCTCCAGTGAGCTTGGGTTTTGGGAATACAGAAGCCAGGAAGGAAGGTCTGTGTGGAAAACTTCAAATTTCAGTCCTGGCAACCGGGGAGTAGGGATCTCCTCGGGTGAGGTAAAGAAGAAAAAAAGGCTCAACTATCTTCTTAAAATTGTAGGGAGAAGTGAAAAAACTTAGACAAAAATACAAATAATTATCCCAAAATACATTGGCAATACTTGCCTGTTTATGAGATTCTCCCTTCACTAAATTGTGAGTGCCTTTTAACATACTGTAGAATTTCATTCCCTAATATTTCAGTAGAGAGTACAGAGGAGACTTACAAAATTCAGTCTGGGAAGAGGGAGTGCAGAAAGCTTATAGAAGTTAAGTGCTATGCATGTCTGTGTGTTCAGTTACTTCAGTCATGTCCGATTCTTTGTGACCCTATGGACCGTATGAAGCCCACAAGGCTCCTGATGGAGCCTATGGAGCCCACCAGGCTCCTCTGTCCCATTGTGTTCTCCAAGCAAGAATACTGGAGTGGGTTGCCATGCTGTCCTCCAAGGAATCTTCCTGACCCAGGGATCAAACTTGTATCTCCTACATTGTTGGCAGATTCTTAAACAACTGAGCCACCTGGAAAGCCCAGAAGTAAGTGCTACTTGAGCTAAATCTCAGTGATTAGGGGTAATCATGATTAGGCTAGGTAAAACAGGATTGGTATCAGGGGACCTGCATAACTAACAGCTTAAAGATACAAAACTCTACTTTTCAAGATCTATAGGTAGGAGATGAGACTGAAAGTGTTAATAAGGTCCAGATAATAAGAAGTATTGATTACTATGTTAAAGAGTTTATATGTTATTTTATGAGAGGCAATGCTGCATAGAGATTAAGGCACAAACTCTGGAATGATACGTGCTTGCCTTTGAATCTGTCTCCATTCATTACTACCTATGGGACCTTGAGATAATCATTTAGCTTTTCTGTGCCTCAGTTTCCTTATTGGTAGAATAGGATGACATCACTACCTATTTCATAATGCCATGGTCATGATTAAGTGAATTAATACAGTGAAGTGCTTATAAAAGCACTTAGCACACTATAAGCAGCATTGAATTGTGAGCTATTATAAACTGACCTGTAGAGCAATGGGAAGCCAATGAATGAGTTTGAATGGATGTATTTGTGTTTTGAAAAGGTCACACTGGCTACAGCATTGAAGATTGCTTGAATCTGACATGTTGTATAGGGTAAAATGTATCAGGATGTAATTGTACTTCATCAGTCAAGGAACGGTGATGGTTAGGATTAGGGTCATGACAGCGAAGATGGAGTGATATGGATAGGTCACAAAGGTAAAATAATTAGAGAAGGAGATCATGGTTGAAGATAAATGAAAGAAAGGAATCTAGGATGATTCCTATGTTTCTGGTTTAGGACACTGCTTGGGAAGTCCTACTGTCATTTGGTACTGGAAATAGAGGAAAGGAAATTGATGATAAGTTGCATTAGTGTTTTGAATATTTATAATCCCCATGTGTATTCACGTTCTTTGAAACAGAGACAACTGAATTTCATCATCTGTCTGTGTTTTGAAATCATGTACTGAAGGGTTATTTGGATATCTTAAGAAAATCTTCATAAATGGAATTTATCAGTGTTCTAGGAAAGATATATTCTTCTCCATGCCTTTCTTTGATAAGTACAGGTTTGTTATTTATACAAGTTAAAAATATTATTGGTGACTGATGTAGAAGTATCAAGGCACTATGATAGAGCATGGTAACTTTGTTTTGGATGAGGAGTCTGTCAGTTTTCCCAAATGAGAGAGTCTCTGGAAATAACTAGTTCATAGTCAAAGTCATATCAGTTCATTCACTCATTCAGCAGACATTTATTGCCTACTATGTGACAAGCCTCATACTAATACAAAAGCAGAAGCAGTTTCTGCTCTCATGGACTTTACAATAACCAGAATTGATGGGCCCTACTCAAACAGTCACAGTGATAAATGTATAATTTTAAATTCTAACTACTTTGAAGGAAAGTTTCCAGTGTTGGTGTTTTATGAATTAAAAGGTTTCTAGAATCAGACTGATTAGGCTGGAATACTGCTTCTTCCTACTTAAGTAAGTAAGTAAGTAAGTGTTAGTCACTCAGTCATGCCCGACTCTTTGTGACCCCATGGACTGCAGCCCACCAGGCTCCTCTGTCCATGAGATTTTTCCAGGCAAGGATACTGGAGAGGGTTGCCATTTCCTTCTCCAGGGGATCTTCCCAACTGAGGGATTGAACCCGGGTCTCCTTCACTGCAGGCAGATTTGTTATCGACTGAGCTACAAGGGAAGCCCACTTCCCTTGTACTTACTATCTTCCTACTTACTAGCTATGTAATCTTGGATCAGTAATTTAACCCTTCTGTGTCTCATTTTCTCATGTGAAATGGAGAAAATAATATGAGTAGAAGTGAACTAGTCCAAGGGGGATAGAAAGAGATACAAATATTCCAGGAAGATGGAATAACAAGTGCGCAGGCCCTCTAGTGAGAGCCCAGACCACAATATAGAAGAATGTATAAAAGGCATCTGTAAAAGTAGTCAGATGTCACAATACTTAGGACCTTGAGAATCAAGTCAAATATTTTTATATTTATTCCAAAAGGAAGCTGTGAAGAATTTTTAGTAAGGAAGTTGCATAATCATATTTACATTTGGAAAACAGAAGAAAGGCACTTAGCCTACAGTGTGGAAATAGGGTGGTGCCACAGTAAATTCAGAGACATGTATTAAGAAGTTATTGTAAGAGTCCAGGAAAATTATGATGATGATTTGAACTAGTATGGTAGGGAGACAGATTCAAGTAATTTCACAGAATGTTTGAAAAATGGATTAAATGATTATGGGTTAGATGTGAGATATAGATATTAGGTGTTTATTCTTTGATTAGGTGTCTATTCTTTCATTTCTGATTTATACTGTTGAATAGATTCCACTGCCAATTAGTGATATGGGACCACTACACCTTGACACCTTGAAACTACTACAACTCTGGCAAAAGGACCCCTTTTCAGTTGGAAGATTGTGATTTTGATATTTTGCATTTGCGTTGTGTTTGAGACTTCTAAGTGTACAATTTTGAGAAAATGATTAGATATACAGGTCTGGTGCTCAGAACAGGAACAGTAGCTTGAGTGAGAGAGAAATGTTTGAAAGTCATTAGCATGTAGATGGTAATGGAAGCTAGGGAGTGGATAAATTTTCCTAGGGAGAACATACAGTCAAGGAGATGAGGGTTTCAAAGAACTTCATTTAATATTAGGATAAGTAAAGTGTGAACCTGTATGAAATGAAAAGTGTAGCCAGAGAGGTAGAAGGAAAACTGGGACACTGCTGTGAGAAAAGCCAAGGGAACACTGTTTCAAGAAGGATGGTGGTTAACAGATGAATTCCACTAAGATTGGGCTAAAAAAAGATTGATTGGATTCAGTCACATGTTTCAGGAAAGTCATGGATTAGCGGAAGAACCCGGAAAGAAATGGAGTGGTGAAGAGTGAGTGGGAGGTGTGAAAATAGCAAAGATAAGACAACTCTTCCTAGAAATTTGACTGTGAAGAAGTTGGGAGAATTAGAGCAGTAGGTGGAGACAAATATATGGGTAAGATAGTTTTTTATTTATTTTTTTTAAGTTTGGGGAGAAATAGGATATTTTAATGCTAATGGGTATATCGAACTGATATTTATGTATCTGTACACACATCTCATGTATATTAAAGATATATGTAGTTGCTGTTCAGCTGCTAAGTCATGTCCGGCTCTTGCAACACCATGGACTGCAGCACACCAAGCTCCTCTGTATTCCACTATCTCCTGGAATTTGCTCAGACTCATGTTCACTGAGCTGATGATGCCATCCAACCTCTGTCGCCCCCTTCTTCTCCTGCCTGCAATCTTTCCCAGCATGAGTCTTTTCCAATGAGTTAGATCTTTACATCATGTGGCTAAAGTATTGGAGCTTCAGCTTCAACATCAGTCCATCCAATGAATATTCAGGGTTGACTTTTTTAGAAATGACTGGCTGGATCACCTTCCCTGTGGCTCAGCTGGTAAAGAATCTGCCTGCAATGGGGGAGACCTGGATTCGATACCTGGGTTGGAAAGATCCCCTTGAGAAGGGAAAGGCTACCCACTCCAGTATTCTGGCCTAGAGAATTCCATGGACTGTATAGTATACGGGGTCGCAAAGAATCAGACATGACTCCTGCTGTCCAAGGGACTCTCAAGAGTCTTCTCCAACACCACAGTTTGAAAACATTAATTCTTCAGTGCTCAATCTTCTTTATGGTCCAAACTCACACCTGTACATGACTACTGGAAAAACCATAGTTTTAACTATATGGAACTTTGTTGCCAAAGTGATGTCTCTGCTTTTTAATACGCTGTCTAGGTTTGTCATAGCTTTTGTTCTAAGGAGCAAGTGTCTTTTATTTTCATGGCTGCATCAAGTGTCCGCAGTGACTTTGGAGCCCAGGAAAATAAAATCCGCCATTGTTTCCACTTTTTCCCCATCCATTTGCCATGAAATGATGGGGCCACCTGCATTGATCTTAGTTTTTTGAATGCTGAATTTTAAGCCAGCTTTTTCACTCTCCTCATTCACCTTCATCAAGAGGCTCTTTAGTTCCTCTTCACTTTTGGCCATTAGAGTGGTGTCATCTGCATATCTGAAGTTGTTGATATTTCTCCCAGCAATCTTGATTCCAGCTAGTGATTCATCCAGCCTGGCATTTTGCATGATGAACTCTGCATATAAGTTAAATAAGCAGGGTGACAATATACAGCCTTGACGTATTTCTTCCCCGATTATGAACCAGTTCATTATTCTATGTCTGGTTCTTATTGTTGCTTCTTGTCCTGCATACAGGTTTCTCAGCAGACAAGTAAGATGGTCCAGTATTCCCATTTCTTTAAGAATTTTCTACAATTTGTTGTGATCCACACAGTCAAAGGCTTTAAAGTTGTCAATGAAGTAGAAGAAGATGTTTGTCTGGAATTCCCTTGCTTTTTTGATGATCCACCAGATGTTGGCAATTTGATCTCTGGTTCCTCTGCCTTTTCTAAATCCAGCTTGAGCGTCTGAAAGTTCTCAGGTCACTGTTGAAGCCTAGCTTGAAGGATTTTGAGCATTAACTTGCTAGCATGCAAAATGAGCTTAACAGTACAGTAGTTTGAACATTCTTTGGCATTGCTTTTCTTTGGGATTTGAATGACCTTTTCCAGTCCTGTGGCCACTGCTGAGTTTTCCAAATTTGCTGGCATATTGAGTGCAGCACTTTCACAGCATCATCTTTCAGGATTTGAAAGAGCTCAACTGGAATTCCATCACTTCCACTAGCTTTGTCCATAGTAATGCTTCCTAAGACCCACTTGACTTTGCAGTCCAGGATATCTGGCTCTAGGTGACTAACCAAGCTATCGTGGTTAACTGGGTCATTAAGACCTTTTTTTGTACAGTTCTTCTGTGTATTCTTGTCACCTCTTCTTAATCTCTTTTTTTTTTCCTACTCCTTTATTGCCACATAAATCTGTTAACTCAATATACAACATATTGTAGAATATGAATGTTTCACAAAGAGTGGTAAACATTTTCCAAGGTACTATCCAAATGATAATAATTGCCTTTAATTTATGAAATAAAATCCTAACTCTTTACCATTAGCTTTATAAAAAAGAGCCAGATCTAATGTATCTTCTTCTTTTTTTTTTTAACCTTTTAGGAAAAGAATTTTTTTTAATTTTATTTTATTTTTAAACTTTACATAATTGTATTAGTTTTGCCAAATTGTTAGGCCTATACCATTTCTGTCCTTATTGTGCCCATATTTGCATGAAATGTTCCCTTGGTATCTCTAATTTTCTTGAAGAGATCTCTAGTCTTTCCCATTCTTTTGTTTTCCTCTATTTCTTTGCATTATTCACTTAAGAAGACTTTACTTTTTTATTTTATTTAACTTTACAATATTGTATTGGTTTTGCCATATATCAACATGAATCCACCACAGGTATACATGTGTTCCCCATCCTGAACCCTCCTCCCTCCTCCCTCCCCATACCATCCCTCTGGGTCGTCCCAGTGCACCAGCCCCAAGCATCCAGTATCGTGCATCGAACCTGGACTGGCGACTTGTTTCATATATGATATTATACATGTTTCAATGCCATTCTCCCAAATCATCCCACCCTCTCCCTCTCCCACAGACTCCAAAAGACTGTTCTATACATCAGTGTCTCTTTTGCTGTCTCGTATACAGGGTTATTGTTACCATCTTTCTAAATTCCATATACCTTGATGTCCATCAGCAGATGAATGGATAAGAAAGCTGTGGTACATATACACAAAGGAGTATTAATCAGCCATTAAAAAGAATACATTTGAATCAGTTCTAATGAGGTGGATGAAACTGGAGCCTATTATACAGAGTGAAGTAAGCCAGAAAGAAGACTTTCTTATCTCTCCCTGCTATTCTCTGGAACTCTGCATTCAGTTGGGTTTGGGTTTATCTTTCCCTTTCTCCTTTGCTTTTCACTTCTCTTCTTTTCTCAGCTATTTGTAAGGTCTCCTCAGACAAACATTTTGCCTTCTTGCATTTCTTTTTATTGGGGATGGTTTTGGTCATCACTTCCTGTACAATGTTATGAACCTCTGTCCATAGTTCTTTAATCACTCTGTCTACCAGATCTAATGTCATGAATTGGTTTGTCACCTCCACTGTGTAATTGTAAAGCATTTGATACTTGAATGGTCGAGTGGTTTTCCCTACTTTCTTCATTTTAAGCCTGAATTTTGCAATAAGGAGCTGATGATATGAGCCACAGTCAGCTCCAAGTCTTGTTTTTGCTGTATAGATCTTCTCCATCTTTGACTGCAAAGAATATAATCCATTTGATTTTGGTATTGACCATCTCGTGATGTCCATGTCTAGAGTGGTCTCTTGTGTTGTTGGAAGAGGGTGTTTACTATGACCAACGTGTTCTCTTGACAAAACTCTTAGCCTTTGTCCTGCTTCATTTTGTACTCCAAGGCCAAACTTGCCTGTTACTCCGGGTATCTCTTGACTTCCTACTTTTGCATTCCAGTCCTGTATGATGAAAAGGACATCTTTATTTGGTGTTAGTTCTAGAAAGTCTTGTAGATCTTCATAGAACTGCTCAACGTCAGCTTCTTTGGCATTAGTGGTTGCTACATAGACTTGGGTTATTGTGGTGTTGAATGATTTGCCTTAGAAACTAACTGAGATCATTCTGCCTTTTTTGAGATTACCCAAGTACTGCATTTTGGACTCTGTTGTTGACTATGAGGACTATCCCATTTCTTCTAAGGGATTCTTGCCCACAGTCATAGATATAAAAATCATCTTATTTAAATTCACCCACCCATCCATTTTAGTTCACTGATTCCTAAAAAGTCTATGTTCACGCTTGCCATCTCCTGCTTGACCACGTCAAATTTCTCTTGATTCATGGACCTAGCATTTTAGGTTCCAATGCAATATTGTTCTTTAGAGCATCAGATTTTACTTTCACCACCAGTTCAGTTCAGTCGCTCAGTCATATCCAACTCTTTGGGACCCCATAGACTGGAGCACGGCAGGCTTCCCTGTCCTTCACCAACTCCTGGAGCTTGTTCAAATTCATGTCCATTGAGTCTGTGATGCCATCTAACCATCTCATCCTCTGTCATCCCCTTCTCCTCCTGCCTTCAATCGTTCCCAGCAGGAGGGTCTTTTCCAGTGAGTCAGTTCTTCGCATCAAGTGGCAAAGTATTGGAGTTTCAGCTTCAGCATCAGTCCTTCCAATGGATATTTGGGACTGATTTCCTTTAGGATGGACCAGTTGGATCTCCTTAATGTCCAAGAGACTCTCAAGAGTCTTCTCCAACACCACAGTTCAAAAGCATCAATTCTTCAGTGCTCAGCCTTCTTTATGGTTCAACTCGCACACCCATACATGACTACTAGAAAAACCATAGCTTTTAACTATACAGACCTTTGTTGGCAAAGTAATGTCTCTGCTTTTTAATATGCTGTCTAGGTTGGTCATCACTTCCCTGTTGGCTCAGACGGTAAAGCGTCTGCCTACAGTGCAGGAGACCTGGGTTCGATCCTTGGGTCGAGAAGATTCTCTGGAGAAAGAACTGGCAACCCACTCCAGTACTCTTGCCTGGAGAAACCCATGGACGGAGGAGCCTGGTAGGCTACAATCTGTGGGGTCACAAGGAGTCACACACAACTGAGTGACTTCACTTTCTTTCTTTCTTTCACTTTCTAGGTTGGTCATAGCTTTTCTCCAAGGAGCAAGCGTCTTTTAATTTCATGGTTGTAGTTACCATCTGCAATAATTTTGGAGCCCCCCAAAATAAAGTCTCTCACTGTTTCCATTGTTCCTCATCTATTTGCCATGAAGTGATGGGACCAGTTGCCATGATCTTAGTTTTCCGAGTGCTGAGTTTTAAGCCAGCTTTTTCACTCTCCTCTTTCACTTTCATCAAGAGGCTCTTTAGTTCTTCTTCACTTTCTGCCATAAGGGTGGTGTCATCTGTGTACTTGAGGTTATTGATATTTCTCCTGGCAATCTTGATTCCAGCTTGTGCTTCATCCAGCTGGGCATTTCACGTGGTGTACTCTGCATATAAGTTAAATAAGCAGGGTGCCAATATACAGCCTTAACATATTTCTTCTCCAATTATGAACCAGTCTGTTGTTCCATGTCTAGTTCTAACTGTTGCTTCTTGACCTGTATACAGATTTCTCAGGAGGCAGTTAAGGTGCTCTGGTATTCCCATCTCTTTAAGAATTTTTCACAGTTTATTGTGATCCACACAATGATTTTGGCATAGTCAATAAAGCAGAAGAAGATGTTTTTCTGGAATTCTCTTGCATTTTCTATGATCCAACAGATGTTGGCAATTTGATCTCTGGTTCCTCTGCCTTTTTCTAAATCCAGCTTGAACATTTGGAAGTTCGTGGTTCATGTACTGTTGAACCCTGGCTTGGAGAATTTTGAGCATTACTTTGCTAGCATGTGAGATGAGTGCAGATGTAGGGTAGGTTGAATATTCTTTGACATTGCCTTTCTTTGGGATTGGAATGAAAGCTGACCTTTTCCAGTCCTGTGGCCACTGCTGAGTGTTCCAAATTTGCTAACATATTGAGTGTAGCACTTTCACAGCATCATCTTTTAGGATTTGAAATAGCTCAACTGGAATTCCATCACCTCCACTAGCTTTGTTTGTAGTGATGCTTCCTAAGGCCCCCTTGACTTCTCATTCCAGGATCTGGCTCTAGGTGAGTGATCACACCATCATCGTTATCTGGGTCATGAAGATATTTTTGTATAGTTCTTCTGTGTATTCTTGTCACCTCTTCTTAATATCTTCTGCTTCTGTTAGGTCCATACCATTTCTGTGCTTTATTGTGCCTGTCTTTGCATCAAATGTTCACCACCGGGCACATCCATAGCTGAGCATCATTTCTGCTTTGGCCCAGCCTCTTCATTATTTCTGGAGCTATTTCTCTGCTCTTGCCCAATGGCTTATTGGACACTTACCCACATACAGGGCTCATCTTCTGGTGTCGTATCCTTTTGCCTTTTTATACTGTTCATGGGATTCTCGAGTCAAGAATACTGAAGTTGTTTGCTATCCCTTCTCTGAAGATATAGGAGAAAAGAAAATATTAAATTATAAGGACCCTGATAATGTGATCAAAGTTGGAGTCTGAAACACACATGAAGAGTTTTACCTTAGTAGGGAATATACTCTTTTTTTTATAACAGTAGGGAAGGAAGAGAGGATATGGGGAAAATGTGGAATCAAGAAAATGAGGGAAATCTCCATACAATAGTTTCACTTTTGTTTTTATTTATTTGTTAAAATTTTTATTAGAGTATAGTTGATTAACAATGTTGTGTTGGTATCAGGTGTACAGCAAAGTGTATCAGTTATACATATACATATATTCACTTTTTAAGATTCTTTTCCCATATAGATCATTATAGAGCATTGAGAAGTGTTCCCTGTGCTATCTAACAGGTCCTTATTCAATTTTGCTTTTAAAGAGACAAAGTCATGTGCTGAGATCAAGAGAGAGGAAATGAGAGGATGGAAGATACTGGAAGAAGTTTATAATTATTGTCAAGAATGGAATAAAGCTAAACAGAGGCATATAATAGTGTTTCTGAGCAGTACTGTGGGTTCCTTTAAAATTGAATATTATAACTTTATCATGGAATTAATCTATTGTGAGATTTATTCTTTCAGCACTCACTTTCTCAGGGATGGGCCCAGAGAAAGCCTGAAAGTTGAACTAATTTTATTGGTTGGGATTTTCTTAGGAAGTTAGGACAAACAGGCAAAGGGGCAGTTTTAGTTTGAGAGTATGGGAGCTAATCTAGATTTAACAAAGAAAGGAAGAAGGCAAAGTCTGCCAAATGGATTTGGAAAAAGCAATCAAACTGTTGCAAAGCTGAAAAATCATCACAGTGACAGTACTTAAAATGTAAGCTAGAGTGAAAGGGGATTATGGGAAAATCAGTTAACTTTTCTGGCCTGTTTTCTCATCTACATATAAGCCATGGTGATAGACGGTGGAAGCCAAATATGTTTTTTGTGTGTAAATTTATATATATAATCTCCAACCAGTCCTTTCTGAAGGAGATCAGCCCTGGGGTTTCTTTGGAAGGAATGATGCTAAAGCTGAAACTCCAGTACTTTGGCCACCTCATGCAAAGAGTTGACTCATTGGAAAAGACTCTGATGCTGGGATGGATAGGGGGCAGGAGGAGAAGGGGACGACAGAGGATGAGATGGCTGGATGGCATCACTGACTCGATGGATGTGAGTCTGAGTGAACTCCGGGAGTTGGTGATGAACAGGGAGGCCTGGCGTGCTGTGATTCATGGGGTCACAAAGAGTCAGACACGACTGAGCGACTGAACTGAACTGAACTGAGAATATATATATATATATATATATATATATAATTCTTTTGTTAGTAAGTATGGAGAGAATTGGGGCATCCTTGGTGGCTCACTGATAAAGAATCTGGCTGCCAGTGCAAGAGACCCGGGTTCACTCCCTTGGTCAGAAGATCCCCTGGAGTAGGAAATGACAACCCACTCCAGTATTCTTGCCTGGAGAATTCCGTGGAAAGAGGAGCCTGGTGGGCTACAGTCCGTGGGGTTGCAAAGCATCAGATGTGACTGAGTGACTAAACAACAACCAAGAGAATCAAGAGGGCCTAGGGATGCCTGAAGAGCAAACTGCCCATTTCTAAGGAATGAAACAGGGTTGGAGGGTAGAAGGAATTGTTCATTCTAACTCTCCCATGGATGGCCCATCAAAGGAAGGCAAAGCCATGCTTTTCTAGGTTTGATTCTACTACAAATAGTTATTTTCTCTAGGTACGTTTGACCTTGCTCATCCAGCAGTGATTACTTTCTGTCTTTGGAATCAGCCATTTTATTTATCTGGCACTTTGGCAGGAAGAACAGTGTAGGTTATTATTGGAATTAGTACTGATTCATTGAGAATTTGAACTCCAGGACATTTTGAGAATAAACAAAGCATGTGGATGAGCTGTCAACATATGAAAAAGTTGAAACAGCATTGGACTAAAACTATATGCATACACCATTAGAACATCATTCAGAAAACTGTGGCAACAGCAGCTCATGGTGGAGGGGAGAGGGCTATGGTACCTGTAAGTTTCTCATATTAGCAGAAACTCCAAATGGCCAGAGAGCATTCTCTGGCACTTATTTAGAACAGTAAGGACTTTGAAGGCCTCAAGGAGGAATACTGAACTGTTGTCACATTGTATTTTGTCACTGTGTAAAGTTTCTATTTCAGCATTTTGTGATTATAATATTTATGGGTGGGATGGATCAGTATGATGTTTTCCTCAGATATCTGATTGGAGACTCCAGCCATAGGAAGTGCTACATCATTTAAATGTTGCCCTTTGCATGAATGAACTGAGTGACATCTTGGTTGCTTCCAAGTTTTTGCAGTTGTGAATATAGCTGCTATAAATATTTGTATGCAGGTTTTTGTGTACACATAAATTTTCAACTCCTTTTGGTAAATAACCAAAGAGCATGACTGCTGGATCATATGGTAATAATTTGTTTAGTTTTGTGAAAAATTGCCAAATTATCTTCCAAAGTGGCTGTACCATTTTGCATTCCTACCAGCAATAAATGAGAGTTCTTGTTGCTTCACAGCCTTATCAGCATTTATTATTGTCCTCAGTGTCCTGAATTTGACCATTCTGATAAGTGTGTTTTGAGTTACTGTGTTGTTTGTTTTGTTTTTCTTTTTTGCTCTCCTTCAATAAACTTGATGGCAGGGAACTCCGTATCTAGGTCATTTTCATATCTGTAGCCTTGAGTACAAAGATGAATGCTTAGGAAATGTCTGTGAAATGAAGATCTGGATGGATGCCTATGACCATGTCAGCACCAATACAGCAATCAAAGGCACAAGCCATAAAAATAGACACTCTGAGGTTCTATTTTGATGAGAAGACTCTGAAGTCATTTAGGAAACGTTGTCTAACCCATGCTCAAAAGCAGCTACCCAAAACAGTGAGAAAGTGGGTGAGTAGGCAGATTTACCACTTAAAATTATGAAGTGAATTTAGAGCTTTTAAGCAGATAAAGAACCAGTCCTCTTAAAGCAGGAAATTCGTTTTTATGAAGGGCAGTCAGCCCAGTGAAAAACAATGAAGGTCTGCCCACATACAAGTAAAAAAGAACTTTCTTGGTCATAAACACTTTTAAAAAGTAAACTTACAAGGTTACAAAACTGGCCTAATCTTCAAGTAATGCTTGGAAAATATTCTGAAGCCAAAGAATTAAGGAAAATATATTAAGAAAAGGGAATGTGCTGTGCTTAGTCACTTGGTCTGACTCTTTGCAACCAAATGGACTGTAGCCTGCCAGGCACCTCTGTCCATGGGGACTCTCCAGGCAGGAATTCTAGAGTGGGTTGCCATGCCCTCCTCCAGGGGATCTTGCCAACCCAGAGATCAAACCCAGGTATCCTGCACTGCAGGTGGATTCTTTACCATCTGAGCCACCGGGAAGCCCAGGAATTTTTGAATGGGTAGCTTATCCCTTCTCTAGGGGATCTTCCTGACCCAAGAATCAAACCGGGGTCTCCTGCATTGCAGGCGGATTCTTTACCAGCTGAGCTACCAGGGAAGCTCCAAAGAGAGAATGCTATAGTCTTTTTAAATTAAGGACAGCCAGAAATAAAAATATATATATTTATTTCCACCTAATGGAAAAGAAAAAAAAATCAATAAGAAAGAGGAAAAGAGGGAGAAAGTAGAAAAAGAATATAAGGAAAGAAGGTGAGAGATCTGTGGGAGAAGAAACAAACAGCAAGAGCATGAATGATGAAATAGGACCCTCTATGCTGAGTTTCAAATAGACTGCCAATCTAAGCCAGAATACAAATCCTCTTGCTTAAAGTTGTGCATTTACTGGAACCCTTTGGGAGTTTGTATAGTTTTATTATTTGATCCCTTTGTTTCAAAGTTTTCAAAATACCATATAGGTTTTATGTTCTCTAGAACCAGAATTTCTGATATACCTTCATTCTGATCTTCAGTCATATTTCTAGACCAATAGCCAAATTTTAAAGCACCCTATAAAAATATAAAGTTGTTTATTTTGTTGTTACTTTTGCTGCAGAAGACAAATTTAGAAGAAAACGAATGAAATCCCAGATTGCAAATAGATGAAAAGAAAAGATGTTCAATAGTCTGGAAAAATCGCAGGCTTTTAAAAATAATATTTCATTGGAAATGTGAGAAGATGCAGATACCTTAGTAAAACAATTTGAGCAGATGTGAAGTATTTGTTAAAATATTCACTGGTGAAACTCAACTGTGATCGTTTCTAATTGTCTCAGAAAAATGTTCTGCCTTGGTATGGTATGCTTTGATAAGGATCAATACAATCCTAAAATACTGTAGCCTGCATCCTTCAAATAAGAACATTTACTGTTATTAAGCAGGTATGACCAAAATCCAAGTAACAACAGTATCAAGCCTTTATGTAAAATGTTCTCCATTCATGTCTTCAAAGGGAAGAAATGAGTGACTTCCTCCTAGCAAGAGCACCTTATGTTCTTTCATTGCAAAAGTCTCAAGAGAATTATCCATACTCATTGTCTCTAATTTTTACCCTTCCATTTTTTTCCTGAACCCATTTTAATCTGTTTTGCTCCAGACATTCCACTTATTCCCTTATCAATGTTACCAGTTATCTTCAGTTTGCCAAACTTATTAGACCATTCTCGGGCCTCATCTTACTTGGCCTATCGACAGCTTTTTTTTTTTTTTTAATTTATTTTTAATTGAAGGATAATTGCTTTACAATATTGTGTTGGTTTCTGCCATACATCAACATGAATCAGTCTTAGGTAAACATATGTCTCCTTCCTCTTGAACCTCCTTCCCACCCAATCCCACCCCTCTAGGTTGTCACAGACCACCAGATTTGAGCTCCTTGCATCATAGAGCAAATTCCCACCAGCTATCTATTTTATGTATGGTAATGTATGTTTCCATGCTACTCTCTCAATTCCTTCCACACTCTCCTTCCCCAGCTGTGTCCACAAGTCAGGCTTACTGACAGCTTTTGACATTGTCTGTCACTTTATCCTTGAAGCATTTTCCTTACTTGGTTTCTGAGACACCACAAGTTTTGGGTTTCCTTCTCTTTTCCTTGGCCTCCCTTTAGTGCCTTTTGTTGGTACCTTCTCATCACTTTGGCCTCTATATATTGGAGGGTCCTATATATCTCAGTCCTTGCTCCTCTTCTCTTTATCTTATTTACACTCTATCTTGTGTGGGTGTGTGTGCTCAGTGGCTCAGTTGTGTCAGATTCTTTGCTAGCCATGGGCTGTAGCCTGCCAGACTCCTTTGTCCATGGGATTTTTTTCCAGCAAGAATACTGGAATGGGTTGTCATTTTCTCCTCCAGGGGATCTTCCTAACCTGGGGACTGAACCTGCATCTTCTACATTGGCAGGCAGATTTTTACGACTGAGCATCCAGGGAAGCCACACACTGTACCTTGCTGCTGCTAAGTCGCTTCAGTTGTGTCCGCCTCTGTGTGACCCCATAGACGGCAGCCCATCAGGCTTCCCCGTCCCTGGGATTCTCTAGGCAAGAACACTGGAGTGGGTTGCCATTTCCTTCTGCAATGCATGAAAGTTAAAAGTGAAAGTGAAGTTGCTCAGTCGTGTCTGACTCTAGCGACCCCATGGACTGTAGCCTACCAGGCTCCTCTGTCCATGGGATTTTCTAGGCAAAAGTACTGGAGTGGGGTGCCATTGCCTTCTTCGACACTATTCCTTAAGTGACTTTAATTAATCCTATGGCTTTAGATACTACCTATATACTGATGACTAGAGACCTCAAGAAAATTAGAGATACTAAGGGAAAATTTCATGCAAAGATGGGCACAATAAAGGACAGAAATGGTATGGATCTAACTGAAGCAAAAGATATTAAGAAAAGGTGGCAAGATTACACAGAATTTTACAAAAATGATCTTAATGACCCAGATAACCATGATGGTATAATCACTCACCTAGAGCCAGACATCCCGGAGTGCAAGTCAAGTGGGCCTTAGGAAGCATCACTATGAACAAAGATAGTGGAGGTGATATGAACAAAGCTGGTGCAGGTGTTGGAACTCCAGCTGAGCTATTTCAAATCCTAAAAGATGATGCTGTGAAAGTGCTGCACTCAATATGCTAGCAGATTGGGAAAGCTCAGCAGTGGCCACAGGACTAGAAAAGGTCAGTTTTCATTACAACCCCAAAGAAAGGCAATGCCAAAGAATGTTCAAACTACCACACAATTGTACTCATCTCACACGCTAGTAAAGTAATGCTCAAAATTCTCCAAGCCAGGCTTCAGCAATATGTGAACTGTGAACTTCCAGATGTTCAGGCTGGTTTTAGAAAATGCAGAGGAACCAGAGATCAAATTGCGAACATTCTTTGGATCATCGAAAAAGCAAGAGAGTTCTAGAAAAACATCTATTTCTGCTTTATTGACTATGCCAAAACCTTTGACTGTGTGGATCACAATAAACTGTGGAGAATTCTGAAAGATATGGGAATACCAGACCATATGATGTGCCTCTTGAGAAACCTGTATGCAGGTCAGGAAGCAACAGTTAGAATTGGACATGGAACAACAGACTGGTTACAAATAGGAAAAGAGTACATCAAGGCTATATATTGTCACCCTGTTTATTTAACTTATATGCTGAGTACATCATGAGAAATGCTAGGTTGGATGAAGCACAAGCTGGAATCAAGATTGCCGGGAGAAATATCAATAACTTCAGATATGCAGATGACACCACCCTTATGGCAGAAAGCGACTGAACTGAACTGAATTGAACTGAAGAACTAAAAAGCCTCTTGCTGAAAGTGAAAGAGAAGAGTGAAAAAGTTGGCTTAAAGCTCAACATTCAGAAAACTAAGATCATGGCATCTGGTCCCATCACGTCATGGCAAATAGATGGGGAAACAGTGGCTGACTTTATTTTTCTGGGCTCCAAAATCACTGCAAATGGTGATTGCAGCCATGAAATTAAAAGACACTTACTCCTTGGAAGGAAAGTTATGACCAACCTAGACAGCATATTAAAAAGCAGAGACATTACTTTGCCAACAAAGGTCTGTCTAGTCAAGGCTAGGTTCTTCCAGTGGTGATGTATGGATGTCAGAGTCCAACTATAAAAAGGTTGAGTGCAGAAGAATCGATGCTTTTGAACTGTGGTGTTGGAGAAGACTCTTGAGTGTCCCTTGGACTGCAAGGAGATCCAACCAGTCCATCCTAAGGGAAATCGGTCCTGGTTGTTCATTCTAAGGACTGATGTTAAAGCTGAAACTCCAATACTTTGGCCACTTGATGCGAAGAACTGAAAAAGTGAGTGTGAAACTGAAGTTGCTCAGTCATGTCTGACTCTTTGCAACCCCATGGACTGCAGCCTACTAGGCTTTTATGTCCATGGGATTTTCCAGGCAAGAATACTGGACTGGGTTGCCATTTCCTTCTCCAGAAGATCTTCCCAGTCCTAGGATTGAACCCATGTCTTCCGTGTTGTAGGCAGATGCTTTACTACCTGAGCCACCAGAAAAGTCACCTAATGCGAAGAACTGATTCATTGGAAAAGACCCTGATGTTGGGAAAGATTGAAGGCAGGAGGAGAAGGGGATGACAGAGGATGAGATGGTTGCATGGCATCACCGACTCAATGGACATGAGTTTGAGTAAACTCCGGGAGTTGGCAATGGAAAGGGAGGCCTGGTGTGCTGCAGTTCATGGGGTTGCAAAGAGTTGGACATGACTGAGCAACTGAACTGAACTGAATACTGACTTACTTCACTCTGTATAATAGGCTCCAGTTTCATCCACCTCATTAGAACTGATTCAAATGCATTCTTTTTAATAGCCAAGTAATATTCCATTGTGTATATGTACCACAGCTTTCTTATCCATTCGTCTGCTCATGGGCATCTAGGTTGCTTCCATATCCTGGCTATTGTAAACAGTGCTGTGATGAACATTGGGGTACACATGTCTTTTCAATTCTGATTTCCTTGGTGTGTATGCCCAGCAGTGGGATTGCTGGGTCATATGGCAGGTCTATTTCCAGTTTTTTAAGGAATCTCCACACTGTTCTCCATAGTGGCTGTACTAGTTTGCATCCCACCAACAGTCTAAGAGGGTACTCTTTTCTCCATACCCTCTCCAGCATTTATTTTTTGTAGACTTTTGGATAGCAGCCATTCTCACCAACTTGAGATGGTACCTCATTGTGGTTCTGATTTGCATTTCTCTGATAATGAGTGATGTTGAGCATCTTTTCATGAGTTTGTTAGCTATCTGTATGTCTTCTTTGGAGAAATGTCTGTTTAGTTCTTTGGCCCATTTTTTGATTGGGTTACTTAGTTTTCTGGAACTGAGCTGTGGGAGCTGCTTGTATATTTTTGAGATTAATTCTTTTTTGTCAGTTGCTTCATTTGCAATTATTTTCTCCCATTCTGAAGGCTGTCTTTTCACCTTGCTTATAGTTTCCTTCCTTGTGCAAAAGCTTTGAAGCTTAATTGGATCCCATTTGTTTAGTCTTGCTTTTATTTCCATTACTGTGGGAGTTGGGTCATAGATGATCCTGCTATGATTTACCTCAGAGAGTGTTTTGCCTATGTTTTCCTCTAGGAGTTTTATAGTTTCTGGTCTTACATTTATACCTTTAATCCATTTTGAGTTTATTTTTCTGTATGGTGTTAAAAAGTGTTCTAGTTTCACTCTTTTAGAGATGGTTGACCAGTTTTCCCAGCACCCATTGTTAAAGAGATTGTCTTTTCTCCATTGTATATTCTTGCATCTTTTGTAAAAGATAAGGTGTTCATCAGTTCAGTTCAGGTCACTCGTGTCCGACTCTTTGTGACCCCATGAATTGCAGCACACCAGGCCTCCCTGTCCATCACCAACTCCCAGAGTTCACTCAAACTCACATCCATCGAGTCGGTGATGCCATCTAGCCATCTCATCCTCTGGCGTACCTTCTCCTGCCCCCAATCCATCCCAGCATCAGAGTCTTTTCCAGTAAGTCAACTCTTAGCATGAGGTGGCCGAAGTACTGGAGTTTCAGCTTTAGCATCATTCCTTCCAAAGAACACCCAGGGCTGATCTCCTTCAGAATGGACTGGTTGGATCTCCTTGCAGTCCAAGGGACTCTCAAGAGTCTTCTCCAACACCACAGTTCAAAAGCATCAATTCTTCAGTGCTCAGCTTTCTTAACAGTCCAACTCTCACATCCATACATGACTACTGGAAAAACCATAGCCTTGACTAGACAGACCTTTGTTGGCAAAGTAGTCTCTGCTTTTGAATATGCTCTCTAGGTTGGTCATAACTTTCCTTCCAAGGAGAAAGTGTCTTTTAATTTCAGGGCTGCAATCACCATCTGCAGTGATTTTGAAGCCCTGAAAAATAAAGTCTGACACTGTTTCCACTGTTTCCCCATCTATTTGCCGTGAAGTGATGGGCCCAGATGCCACGATCTTAGTTTTATGAATGTTGAGCTTTAAGCCAACTTTTTCACTCTCCTCTTTCACTTTCATCAAGAGGCTTTTTAGTTCCTCTTCACTTTCTGCCATAAGGGTGGTGTCATCTGCATATCTGAAGTTATTTATATTTTCCCGGCAATCTTGATTCCAGCTTGTGCTTCTTCCAGCCCAATGTTTCTCATGGTGTATTCTGCATATAAGTTAAAGAAGCAGGGTGACAATATATATAGCCTTGACGTACTCCTTTTCCTATTTGGAACCAGTCTGTTGTTCCATGTCCAGTTCTAACTGTTGCTTCCTGACCTGCATATAGGATTCTCAAGAGGCAGGTCAGGTGGTCTGGTATTCCCATCTCTTTCAGAATTTTCCACAGTTTAATGTGATCCACACAGTCAAAGGTGTTCAGTGGTATGTGGATTTTTCTCTGGGCTTTCTATTTTGTTCCATCGATGTATGTTTCTGTCTTGTGCCAGTACCATACTGTCTTGATGACTGTATCTTTATAGTGTAGCCTGAGTTCAGGCAGATTGATTCCTCCAGTTCCGTTCTTCTTTCTCAAGATTACTTTGGCTATTAGAAGCTTTTTGTATTTCCATACAAATTGTGAAATTATTTGTTCTAGTTCTCTGAAAAATAACACTGGTAGCTTGATAGGGATTGCATTGAATCTATAGATTGCTTTGGTAGTATTTGCATTTTCACTATATTTATTCTTCTGATCCATGAACATGGTGTATTTATCCATTGATATGTGTCATCTTTGATTTCTTTCAACAGTGTTTTTAAGTTTTCTATATATAGGTCTTTTGTTTCTTTAGATAGATTTATTCCTAAGTATTTTATTCTTTTCGTTGCAATGATGAATGGAATTTTTTCCTTAATTTCTATTTCTGTTTTCTCATTGTTAGCGTATAGGAATGCAAGGGATTTCTGTGTGTCAATTATATATCCTGCAACTTTACTATATTCGTTGGTTAGCTCTAGTAATTTTCTGGTGGAGTCATTAGGGTTTTCTATGCAGAGGAATATCATCTGCAAATAGTGAGAGTTTTGCTTCTTTTTCAATCTGGATTCCTTTGATTTCTTTTTCTTCTCTGATTGCTCTGGCTAAAACTTCCAAGACTATGTTGAATAGTAATGGTGAAAGTTGGCATCTTTGTCTTGTTCCTGACTTTAGGGGAAATGCTTTCAATTTTTCACCATTGAGGATAACGTATACTGTGGGTTTATCATATATGGCTTTTATTATGTTGAGGTATGTTTCTTCTAAGCCTGCTTTCTGGAGGGTTTTTATCATAAATGGATGTTGAATTTTGTCAAAGGCTTTCTCTGCATCTATTGAGATAATCATATGGATTTTGTTTTTCAATTTGTTAATGTGGTGTATCACATTGATTGATTTGCGAATATTGAAGAATCCTTGCATCCATGGGATAAAAGCCCACTTGGTCATAATGTATCATCTTTTTAATATGTTGTTGGATTCTGTTTGCTAGAATTTTTTTAAGGATTTTTGCGTCTATGTTCATCATTGATATTGGTCTGTAGTTTTCTTTGTGGCATCTTTGTCATGTGTTGGTATTAGGGTGATGGTAGCCTCAAGGAATGAGTTTGGAAGTTTACCTTCCTCTGAAATTTTCTGGAGGAGTTTGAGTAGGATACCTCTTTTCTAAATTTATTGTAGAATTCAGCTGTGAAGCCATCTGGTCCTGGGCTTTTTTTTGTTGGAAGATTTCTGATTACAGTTTCGATTTCTGTGCTTGTGATGGGTTGGTTAAGATTTTCTGTTTCTTCTTGGTTCTGTTTTTGAAAGTTATACTTTTTAAAGAATTTGTCCACTTCTTCCAAGTTGTCCATTTTATTGGCATATAATTGCTGATAGTAGTCTGTTATGATCCTTTGTATTTCTGTGTTGTCTGTTGTGATTTCTCCATTTTCATTTTTAATTTTGTTGATTTGATTCTTCTCCCCTTTTTTCTTGATGAGTCTGGCTAATGGTTTGTCTATTTTATTTATCTTCTCAAAGAACCAGCTTTTGGTTTTGTTGATTTTTGCTATGTTCTCTTTTGTTTCTTTTGCACTTATTTCTACCCTAATTTTCATAATTTCTTTCCTTCTACTAATGCTGTGGTGCTTCATTTCTTCTTTTCTAGTTTCTTTAGGTGGATAGTTAGCTTATTTATTTGATTTTTCTCCTGTTTTTTGAGGTAGGCTTGTATTGCTATGAACCTTCCCCTTAGCACTGCTTTTAGTGAATCCCATAGGTGTTGTGGTTTTTCCAGTCGTCATGTATGGATGCGAGAGTTGGACTGTGAAGAAAGCTGAGTGCTGAAGAATTGATACTTTTGAACTGTGGGGTTGGAGAAGACTTTTTTTTTAATTTAATTTTATTTTTTAACTTTACAACATTGTATTGGTTTTGCCATATATCAACATGAATACACCACAGGTATACACGTGTTCCCCATCCTGAACCCTCCTCCTTCCTCCCTCCCTGTACCATCCCTCTGGGTTGTCCCAGTGCACCAGCCCAAAGCTTGAGAGTCCCTTGGACTGCAAGGAGATCCAACCAGTCCATTCTAAAGGAGATCAGCGCTGGGTGTTCTTTGGAAGGAATGATGCTAAAGCTGAAACTCCAGTACTTTTGCCACCTCATGAGAAGAGTTGACTCATTGGAAAAGACTGATGCTGGGAGGGATTGGGGGCAGGAGGAAAAGGGGATGACACAGGATGAGATGGCTGGATGGCATCACCGACTCGATGGATGTGAGTTTGAGTGAACTCTGGGAGTTGGTGATGGACAGGAAGGCCTGGCGTGCTGCAATTCATGGGGTCTCAGGGTCAGACATGACTAAGTGACTGATCTTAATCTGAATCTGAATAGTTTTTGTGTTTTCATTTTCATTTGTTTCTATGCATATTTTGATTTCTTCTGTGATTTGTCGGTTATTCAGAAGTGTGTTGTGTAACCTTCATATGTTTGTATTTTTAATAGTTTTTTTTTTTTTTTTCCTGTAGTTGACATCTAATCTTACTGTATTGTGATCAGAAAATATGCTTGAGATGATTTAAATTTTTTTGAATTTACCAAGGCTAGATTTATGGCCCAGGATGTGATCTATCCTGGAGAAGGTTCTATGTGCACTTGAGAAAAAGTTGAAATTCGTTGGTTTAGGTTGAAATGTCCTATAGATATCAATTAGATCTAACTGGTCCATTGTATCATTTAAAGTTTGTGTTTCCTTGCTAATTTTCTCTTTAGTTGATCTATCTATAGGTGTGAGTGGGCTATTAAAGTCTCTCACTATTATTGTGTTACTGTTAATTTCCCCTTTCATACTTGTTAGCATTTGTCTTACATATTGTGGTGCTCCCATGTTGGGTGCATATATATTTATAATTGTTATATCTTCTTCTTGGACTGATCCTTTGATCATTATGTAATGTTTTTCTTTGTCTCTTTTCACGGCCTTTATTTCAAAGTCTATTTTATCTGATACGAGTATTGCTACTCCTGCTTTCTTTTGGTCTCCATTTGCATGAAATATCTTTTTCCAGCCCTTCACTTTCAGTCTGTATGTCTCCCTTGTTTTGAGGTGGGTCTCTTGTAGACAACATATATAGGGGTCTTGTTTTTGTATCCATTCAGCCAGTCTTTGGTTGGGGCATTCAACCCATTTACATTTAAGGTAATTATTGATAAGTATGATCCTGTTGTCATTTACTTTGTTGTTTTGGGTTCAAGTTTATACATCTTTTCTGTGTTTCCTGTCGAGAGAAGATCCTTTAGCATTTGTTGGAGAGCTGGTTTGGTGGTGCTGAATTCTCTCAGCTTTTGTTCGTCTGTAAAGCTTTTGATTTCTCCCTCCTATTTGAATGAAATCTTTGCTGGGTACAGTAATCTGGGTTGTAGGTTTTTCTCTTTCATCACTTTAAGTGTGTCGTTCCATTCCCTTCTTGCCTGAAGAAGGTTGATTGAAAGGTCAGCGGTTATCCTTATGGGACTCCCCTTCTCAGTTATTTGTTGTTTTTCCCTTGCTGCTTTTAATATTTATTCTTTGTGTTTGATCTTTTAAAATTTGATTAATATGTGTCTTGGCGTGTTTCCCCTTGGGTTTATCCTGTTTGGGACTCTCTGGGTTTTTTGGATTTGGGTGATTATTTCCTTCCCCATTTTAGGGAAGTTTTCAACTATTATCTTCTCAAGTATTTTCTCATGGCCGTTCTTTTTGTCTTCTTCTTCTGGGACTCCTATATTTGAATGTTGGGGCATTTAACATTGTCCAGAGGTCTCTGAGGTTGTCCTCATTTCTTTTAATTCTTTTTTATTTTTTCCTCTCTGCTTCATTTATTTCCACCATTCTGTCTTCCACCTCACTTATCTTATCTTCTGCCTCAGTTATTCTACTGTTGGTTCCCTCCAGAGTGCTTTTGATTTCAGTTATTGCATTATTCATTATTGATTGACTCTTTTATTTCTTCTAGGTCTTTGTTAAACTTTTCTTACATCTTCTCAATCCTTGTCTCCAGACTAGTTATCTTTAACTCCATTTTGTTTTCAAGATTTTGGATGATTTTTACTATCTTTTTCAAGTCTTTTTCAATTTACTATCTTTTTCAATTCTTTTTCAAGTCAACTCCCTATCCCCTCCTCTTTTGTTTGGGTTATTGGGCTTTTATCATGTTCCTTTATCTGCTGAATATTTCCCTGCATTTTCATCTTGTTTAGGTTACTGTGTTTGAGGTGGCCTTTCCCTATGCTGGAAGTTTGTGGTTCCTTTTTATTGTGGCGGTTGCTCCCTATGGGTGGGGTTGGATGAGTGACTTTTCCAGGTTTCCTGGTTAGGGAAGCTTGCATCGGTGTTCTGGTGGGTGGGGCTGGATCTCTTCTCTCAGGAGTGCAATCAAGTGTCCAGTAGTGAATTTTGAAGTGTCTATGAGTTTGCTGTGACTTTTGGCCACCTGTATTTCAATGTTCATGGCTATGTTCCTGTGTTGTTGGTGAATTAGCTTGGTATGTCTTGCTCTGAAACTTGTTGGCTCTTGGGTGGAGCTTGGTTTTGGTGTAGGTATGGAGGCTTTTGGATGAGCTCTTGTCGATTAATATTCCCTAGAGTCAGGAGTTTTATGCTGTTCTCAAGTTTTGGATTTAAGCCTCCTGCCTCTGGTTTTCAGTCTTATTCTTACAGTAGCCTCAAGACTTCTCCATCTGTACAGCACTGATGACAACACACTTATGTTACTGGTGAAAAGATTCTCCACAGTGAGGGACACCCAGAGAGGTTCACAGAGTTACATGGAGAGAAGAGGAGGGAGGAGGGACATAGAGGTGACCAGGAGGAGAAGAGGCGGAATCAAATGGGGAGAGAGCAGTCTAGCCAGTAATCAATTCCCTATGTGCTCTCTACAATCTGGAACTCTCAGAGAGGTTCATGGAGTTCCATAGATAAGAGAAGAGGAAGGAAGGAGATAGAGGTGACCAGGAGGAGAGGAAAGGGAATCAAAAGGAGAGAGACCAATCTTGCCAGTGTTCAGTTCTCTAAGTGTTCTCCAAAGCCTGGAACACCCAAAGAGATTCACAGAGTTGGGTAGAGAAGAGAAGGGGGAGGGAAGAGATAGAGGTGACCTGGGGGAGAAAAAGGAGAGTCAAAAGGGGAGAGAGCAATCAAGCCAGTAATCACACTGCTAAGTAAAAATGGGTACTGAAGATTGGATTCTTAAATGTAAAAATTGATAACAAATACCAAAAAGCAAAAATTAAAAATTTAGAGTAGAGGTTAAACTCTCAAAAATACAATATTAAAAAAAATTGCAAAAGTTATTAAAAAATATATGAAATTTGCTTTAAAAATAGGGTCTTTTTTTGCAAGGTAATAGTAGGTTTTAAAAAGGAAAATTAAAGGAGCAATAAAGAACTTAAAAATTTAAAAAATTAAAAATTAAAAAATGATAATAGTAAAATAGATCTAGAAATTTCTCTGGAGCTGTTGAGGGCAGTATTGAGTCAGTTCAGTTTCACATAGTTCCTTGTTCCAGCTAATACGTCTTCTCAAGGTCTATAGGTCGCTTCCAATGTAGTCAATGCTAACTATAGGGTTTTAATCTTTTGCACCTGTCACTTCCAAAGTGGTTCCCTCTTCTTTGTTTATTTCAACTTCCTCTGTTTGCAAGTCTCTTCAGTATGTAACTTCCGCCCTGACACAAGGGATTGAAGGTGGTCATTTATTTAGGCTCACTTGTTCAATTGTGGTGCAGGGAGGGGGGAACACTACAAACAAATATCACTGGCATGTGTGGGGAGTGCTTGCAGCGCCTGAGCCACATTGGGTTTGCCCCTGATCAGGTGTGTGTGCTTTCCTGGTCTACACTGCTCAGGCTCCAGGTTGCTCTGCAAGGGAACTGTCTAAAGAGGGCCCTGGGTTGGGTGCACTTCCCAGGTCTAAGCCGCTCAGGTTCAGGTTCCCGGGTACTCCATACAGGCACAGACTTGGTTGGGCCTGCGTTTTGTGCCCTTCCAAGGTCCGAGCAGCTCAGGCGACCAGATGCTTGGTGAGCGCTCTCTACCTGTGTGGGGCAGTGCATCTTATCTCCTCCCTGATCCTGGTTGCTTGGTTTCCCAGGTGCACAGTGGGAGCACCTTCTCATATGTGCCATGTGTCTCCTGTGGGGAGCTGATCTTTGGCTGTGACCCTCCTGGCGGGTGTCAACCATCTAGGATCCCAGGAAGACTTGGTTAGCAGCTGGGAGCCTGCTCTCAGTTTGGTAGAGGATGCCATCTCTGGGGCCGAGTTTGCCCCTTGCCTTCCAGCTCAGGCTGGCGCCCGCCTGCCTCCCTGGCTCCAGTAGGGGATGGGCCAGTCTGCTGCTGGCTACCTCTCCTCTGGTATTCACTCAGTCCTTTGTTCTGTGAGCGAGCCCAGCAGTGCCTTAGGTTAGAGCTTTTTGTGGGGAAGTTCTCTTTCTCCCTCTCTTTCCTCTCCCCCCCCCCCCCCTGGCTATCCCACAGTTTGGGTTTCTATCTCCCGTTAGCTCCCTCAGATTGCCCTCAGGGCATTCAGGCCCAGTCCTTACCCTAAGCAATGCAGCCTGTGCCTGTCTGTTCAGCTCCCAGTTGCTGGTGGTGGATGCAAGCATCTGGGCTACTTCTCTACTGGGAGTTGCAGTTAGGGGTGTAATCTTTGGGTTTTATTTATTTTTTTCCTCCAAGTTATGTTGCCTTCTGAGATTCCAAAACTCCCCACAGAGCCACCCAATTAGAGGGTTTCCTGGTGTTTGGTAACTTCTCCTCTTTTACAACTCCCTTCCAGGGATGGGTCTCTGTCCCTAACTCTTTTGTCTCTCTTTTTATCTTTTATATTTTGTCCTACCTCTTTTCAAAGACAATGGGCTGCCTTTCTGGGTGCCTGGTGTCCTCTGCCAGTGTTCAGAAGTTGTTTTGTGAAAGTTGCTCAGCATTCAAATGATCTTTCAATGAATTTGTGGGTAAAAAAGTGGTCTCCCCGTCCTATTCCTCTGCCATCTTAGGACCTCCCTAAATGTTTACACTTTTAATTTGCTTCCAATCACATTTGTATCATGCCTGTCTGTAGTATTTGTCCACCTACAAACAGTATCAAGTTTGGTGCACAAAAACAAGCAAATTAATAAATAAAAAAATAAAGAATATTGTTACACATTCTTTAGCAAATTGGGATGATCATGTTCTTTGTCACAAAACACTGGAAGATGAACTGGGTTATGTTTTTATTTTGTGCTCAGAAATGTTTTGTTCATCCATAAATTCTGGACTTGAAAAAAGTTTGAGTGTAAGAGTTGGCTTGTGCATCAGGGAGAAATGCCCCACTTCTGATAGCCCTGCCGTGCTCAGTTGTTGCTGGCAACAGCCTGGGGAAACTGTAGCCTTGATGTGACCACTTTAGTGGCTCTAAAGGTGTGGCTAATGGATGTTGTTAGTCAGCTCTGTTCCCTATACAATAAATATCCTAAATAGGAGAACTAGGTGGCCCAGCTCCATGATCATTATGGAGAGGGGACCAGGATTCTGATCTTTGTTTTTTTTTTTTTTTTTTTGCATCCCTGATAACTTTTTATCTAATGCCACATACTGTTTGTGAAAAATTGTGGAGATAAACTGAGGCTATGGGTATTATCTTCTTTCAAATATAATTTCCTTTTGTTTCTGAAGACCAAGTAGGATAAAGGTAGGGACAAATAAACTATTTTTTTTCCACTTACATAATTGCTTGTAGTTTATTCCTTTCCTTTCCTCTTTTCTCTGTGCATTTTTTAAAAAAAATTAATTTATTTTAATTGAAGACTATTTACAATATTGTGGTGGTTTTTGCCATACATTGACATGAATCAGCCATGGCTGTACATTTGTCCCACCCATCCTGAACCCCCCACCCTCCTCACTCCCCACCCCATCCCACCAGGTTTGGGTTGCCTGCTTCATACAACAAATTTGCACTGGTCATCTATTTTACATATGGTAATGTTCACGTTTCAATGCTATTCTCTCATATCGTCCTACCCTTGCCTTCTCCCACATAGTCCAAAAGTCTGTTCTTTATATCTGTGTCTCTTTTGCTACCTTGCATATTGGATCATTGTTACCATCTTTCTAACTTCCATATATATGTGTTAATATACTGTATTGGTGTTTCTCTTTCTGGCTTACTTCACTCTGTATAATAGGCTCCAGTTTCATCCACCTCATTAGAATTGACTCAAATGCATTTTTTTAATCGCTGAGTAGTATTCCATTGTGTATATCTATCACAATTTTCTTATCCATTCATCTGTAGATGGACATCTACGTTGATTCTATGTCCTAGCTACTGTAAACAGTGCTGCAATGATCATTAGGGTACATTTGTCTCTTTCGATTCTGGTTTCCTCGGTGTGTGTGCCCAGCAGTGGGATTGCTGGGTCATATGGCAGTTCTATTTCCAGTTTTTTAAGGAATGACTTTTAAAGTTGTTATTCCAAAGTTTGTTATTCAAAGTGAATGTTTTGGGTACACAGTGTTTGTTCACTAACAAGTATTTGGGAACATTTGGGAGTGAGAAGAAGGGTGTTAAACAAACAAAAGAGATTGTTTTGCTAGTTCCAGAGCAGTGATGCCTTTCAAGATACTGCATTGCTCTTCAGCTGTGACTTAATTTGAATAGAATGTAATGTATTTAATAAGAAGAACTTTACTTATTTTAAGAAATTGATGACCTGGAAGATTTTTTTAAAGGGTTGTAAAAGCCTTTTGTTGGTTTATTGGATGGAATTATAAAGTAAAAGGCTCTGATCTGCCCAGACTAGGAACAGATTCTGAAATGTGTAAGCTGCTTTATGAATTAACACTATAAACCTGTCAGTTGCCATGGTGTAAAGTTGATTCATTGGAAAAGACTGTGATGCTGGGAGGGATTGGGGGCAGGAGGAAAAGGGGACAACAGAGGATGAGATGGCTGGATAGCATCACCGACTCGATGGACCTGAGTTTGAGTGAACTCCAGGAGTTGGTGATGGACAGGGAGGCCTGGCATGCTGCAATTCATGGGGTCACAAAGAGTCGGATACGACTGAGCAACTGAACTGAACTGAATAGCTTAAAACCGAATTCTGTAGCTTTGATAGTACTTCAGGAAACTTGTCAATTGGATGAACTCAAGATGTTATACAGGAAACCATCTATAAAAAGAATTAGGGAATAAGATGACTACTTATGTTTTACAAGATTTATTGAACATATTTCATAAATGTCAAGAAACAATGTTAGTACGTAATGCTGACATGGACACAAATATAATCATGTTATTTATAACTGGATGCTAAAGTGGTATTTGTTAAAAGGAGATCCTACCTGTACTTCACTCATCTGCAGTGACTTCCATTATTCATCATGTGCCTAACTTTTTTTGCACTTTTGTGGGAAATGATAGTTGACTAAAGGCAAGCATGACGAATCTGTCTGATTCAAAGTCCTTTTATATTTTAAAGTACACAAAGTCATCTTTAGCATTCTTTAAAAGCTATTCCACTGCAGGAAGTAATAATTGCCACTTATTATCTAAATCAGAATCGACTCATCAATAGTTTATAGACTGATTGTACTATTATTGAGCTATGCGTTGATCTCAAAATGTTGTTGGCCTCAGGATCTGGCAGGTTCCAGGGGTGCTAATTATGATGCTGAGTCATGGCTATACTCCATAAACTATGAATAAATATTTGTACATGTTGGATGGTCTCCTTGAAACAAGATTGCTTATTCAGGAAGCTGGGACTTTTGAGTCACATCCTGAAACCATGGATGGATTCACACCAGATTAACTGATGAAGCAGAATGATGTCCCAGGGATAATTCCTATGAGAGGAAATTGAGTTTCACTAAAGTGAGATGGAAAGACATTTATATGTTAAAAGGAGCATAGTCTTTAGAATTAGATTTGGACATAATTTTTGCTTAAATTGTATAACCTTGAATAATTTACTTAACTTTTCTGAGCCTCAAACAACTCATTTATAATATTGGGATATTGTAATAATAATAGTAACTAGCAACATTTGTGAGACTTAAATGAGTTAATCCATATCAAACATCTGTACAAAGCTTGACACCTGGTAAGAGCTTAAGAAACTATAGTCCCTATTATTATCATTTTCTAAATCCCCTGCTAACGTTGGTGCTAGAGCCCAGATCTTCTAGTCAATGTCTTCTCATGTAAGACCATATAATTTTATCATTTCACCCAAAGACAACATTTAAGCCTTTGCAATCACCTTGAGGCAGGAAAGATAGGCTGGCGCAAGGATGGGCTCCTCATGTATAGGCATTAGGCAGAAGGCAAAGCCACCTCCTTGTTTTGCACTTAATGAGACCATGATGCAGAGAAAAATGGCGTCTAGAAGGAACCCTTTGTGCATCTGAGCAAGAAACTCTGACCTTGAAAAGCATGGAACATGTGCAAATAAAAAAGCACAGGTTGCTGATGACCCTCTAGGAATTTTCACATGTGGTGCTCAACTAGAAAGGGAAAGTTTAAGGAAAACAGCTCTTAAAGAGCACACACAGTGGCTTTAGGAGACAAATGCACAGGACCAGAAGCTGGTACTGCCTGCTACACGGTGCATTCTGGGCCAAACCTCAACCTTCCCTTCAATAAATATTCCACCCCTCATGAAAAAGACCCCCCACCCATTCACAGAGCTGAAAATGATATTAAAAGGAGGGTATCAACACCCTGTGGGTATTCCTCACTCAGGAGGATGCCCACACCCTTTGCATCTGCCCTGAATAAACTGCTTCTTTGTTCTCTTTGCTCCTCAGTCTCAGTGTGAGTTTGTGTGTGTGTGTGTGTGTGTGTGTGTGTGTGTGTGTGTGTTTATTTTTCCTCGGTTTCTTGTGTTCCTTACCCAGATTCTTTTGGACAAGTTGAAAAAGAGCTTGGGCTTTGGTAAAGCTTTTCCTGTATCAACCCTTCTTTTCTATTTCTCTCTATCTGATAACTCAGATTGTAAAGAATCTGCCTGTAATTCAGGAGATCCGAGTTCGATCCCTGTGTTGGGAAATGCCCTTGGAGAAGGAAATGGCAACCCACTTCAGTATTCTTACCTGGAGAATTCCATGGATAGAGGAATCTGGTGAACTTCAGTCCATGGGGTCAAAAAGAGTCATACATGGCTGAGTGACTAACACACTACTCAACCATTAGTTCTCTTCTATTTTTCCCACTTTCTTGTTCTCCTAACCCTATTCCAATTGCTTTGGCTGATATTTTTAGATATTTTAAATAATGTGAACAGAAAGTATCAAATTTCATAACACTGATTTTTTTTTCCCCTAAACGGCAATAGAAATAACGCGGCCATACTTCCCTTTAGGTGGTTTTTATAGGCCACATTAGTGACATTGCAAAACTTCATGGATCATTTTTGATAGATAATATTTGTCATTGTAACTTAGTAATTGCCTTTTAAAAGAACCTGTGGCCATTTCAGATACTTTGGAAGAATCTTTTTTTCTTCTTTGTCAAGGTAGAGAAGGAAATTTTCTACAAAACCATATTATGTAAGTGATTGCACTATTAGCCTTACAAAGTATTTCTGTTCCTTACTTCTTTTACCTTTCATTTCAGTGTGGATTTTACAAGCAGTGGGATCTTTTTCAAGTCACATCACTTCTCTAAACCCCAGTCTTAATGATTGTAGATATGTGATACAAACTTTTATACCTACAGATTTGTTAAAATAATTCCATATATTTTTGTAAAGTATAAAACACTTAATAAATGCAATAAATTATTATTACTAAGACAAAGACCAATAAAGGTAGCTAATGGGTCCAAAAGGGTGGTAGAAGTTAGAGGTTTACAATAAGTGCCTTTTTATCAACTGTGCACAAGTAGATTTTGCTGTAGTAGTAGGAGGAAACGTGTGGATTTAGAGCAAGTTGTTTTCAAGTTTTTTCTGAGTAATATGATGCTCAGAAGCAAACCCCTTGCAAATATATAGAACAATTTACTATTCTCTTTCACATACATTATCTCGTTTAATCTTAAATGCAAAACTGCCAGGCTGGTGTCATTACCTCCACTTTATAGATGGAAATTGAGTTATAATTTGCCTCTAAGCACATTAGTTTTCCAAATTTGCTGGCATAATGAGTGAAGCACTTTCAAAGCATCATCTTTCAAGATTTGAAAGAGCTCAACTGGAATTCCATCACCTCCAATACCTTTGTTCACAGTGAGGCTTTCTAAGGCCCACTTGACTTCACATTCCAGGATGTCTGGCTCTAGGAAAGTGATCACACCATCGTGATTATCTGGGTCGTGAAGATCTTTTTTGTACAGTTCTGTGTATTCTTGCCACCTCTTCTTAATATCTTCTGCTTCTGTTAGATCCATACCATTTCTGTCCTTTATTGTGCCCATCTTCCGTGGAATGTTTCCTTGGTATCTCTAATTTTCTTGAAGAGATCTCTAGTCTTTCCCATTCTGTTATTTTCCTCTATTTCTTTGCATTGATCACTGAGGAAGGCTTTCTTATCTTTCCTTGTATTCTTTGGAACTCTGCATTCAGATGCTTGTATCTTTCCTTTTCTCCTTTGCTTTTCACTTCTCTTCTTTTCACAGCTATTTGTAAGGCCTCCCCAGACAGCCATTTTCCTTTTTAGCATTTCTTTTCCATGGGGATGGTCTTGATCCCTGTCTCCTGTACAATGTCACGAACCTCCGCCCATAGTTCATCAGGCACTCTATCTATCAGATCTAGTCCCTTAAATCTATTTCTCACTTCCACTGTAAAATCATAAGGGATTTGATTAGGTCATACCTTAATGGTCTAGTGATTTTCCCTACTTTCTTCAATTTAAGTCTGAATTTGGCAATAAGGAGTTCATGATCTGAGCCACAGTCAGCTCCCGGTCTTGTTTTTGCTGACTGTATAGAGCTTCTCCATCTTTGGCTGCAAAGAATATAATCAATCTGATTACGATGTTGACCATCTGGTGATGTCCATGTGTAGAGTCTTCTCTTGTGTTGTTGGAAGATGGTGTTTGCTATGACCAGTGTGTTCTCTTGGCAAAACTCTATTAGCCTTTGCCCTGCTTCATTCCGTACTCCAAGGCCAAATTTGCCTGTTACTGCAGGTGCTTCTTGACTTCCTACTTTTGCATTCCAGTCCCCTATAATGCAAAGGACATCTATTTTGGGTGTTAGTTCTAAAAGGTCTTGTAGGTCTTCATAGAACTGTTCAACTTCAGCTTCTTCAGGGTTACTGGTTGGGGCATAGACTTGGATTGCTGTGATATTGAATGGTTTTCCTTGGAAACGAACAAAGGTCATTCTGTCTGGAAAAGGTCAGTTTTCATTCCAATCCCAAAGAAAGGCAATGCCAAGGAATGCTCAAACTACTGCACAATTGCACTCATCTCACACGCTACTAAAGTAATGCTCAAAATTCTCCAAACCAGGCTTCAGCAATATGTGAACAATGAACTTCCAGATGTTCAAGCTGGTTTTAGAAAAGGCAGAGGAACCAGAGATCAAATTGTCAACATCTGCTGGATCATGGAAAAAGCAAGAGAATTCCAGCAAAATATCTATTTCTGCTTTATTGACTATGCCAAAGCCCTCAACTGTGTGGATCACAATAAACTGTGGAAAATTCTGAAAGAGATGAGAATACCAGACCACCTGACCTGCCTCTTGAGAAACCTATATGCAGGTCAGGAAGCAACAGTTAGAACTGGACATGGAACAACAGACTGGTTCCAAATAGGAAAAGGCTGTATATTGTCACCCTGCTTATTTAACTTATATGCAGAGTACATCATGGGAACCACTGGGTTGGAAGAAGCACAAGCTGGAATCAAGATCGCTGGGGGAAATATCAATAACCTCAGATATGCAGATGACACCACCCTTATGGCAGAAAGTGAAGAGGAACTAAAAAGCCTCTTGCTGAAAGTGAAAGAGGAGAGTGAAAAAGTTGGCTTAAAGCTCAACATTCAGAAAACGAAGATCATGGTATCTGGGCCCATCACTTCATGGCAAATAGATGGGTAAACAGTGGAAACAGTGTCAGACTTTATTTTGGGGGGCTCCAAAACCACTGCAGATGGTGATTGTAGCCATGAAATTAAAAGACACTTACTCCTTGGAAGGAAAATTATGACCAACCTAGATAGCGTATTGAAAAACAGAGACATTACTTTGCCAACAAATGTCCATCTAGCCACGGCTATGGTATTTTCAATGGTCATGAATGGATGTGAGAGTTGGACTGTGAATAAAGCTGAGCACCGAGGAATTGATGCTTTTGAACTGTGGTGTTGGAGAAGACTCTTGAGAGTCCCTTGGACTGCAAGGAGATCCAATCATTCCATTCTAAAGGAGATCAGTTCTGGGTGTTCTTTGGAAGGACTGATGCTGAAGCTGAAACTGCAATACTTTGGCCACCTCATGTGAAGAGTTGACTCATTGCAAAAGACTCTGATGCTGGGAGGGCTTGGGTGCAGGAGGAGAAGGGGACGACAGAGGATGAGATGGCTGCATGGCATCACCGACTCGATGGACATGAGTTTGGGTGAACTCCGGGGTTGGTGATGGACAGGGAGGCCTGGCGTGCTGCAGTTCATGGGGTCACAAAGAGTCGGACATGACTGAGTGACTGAACTGAACTGAAAGCACATTAGTGGCGGAGGCAGGGCTGAAATCCAAGTTGATATTTATACTATTTTGTTTGTATTATAACAAGTTCCTTGGCTATATATCTATTGGTTTATTCAAAGATTAGTCAGTCCTGTCAGCTTTTACAATATTGTGCTGTGATTCTAAATTTGCTTTAGATGGCTTTTAGCCCCACCTATAAACTCCCCTATCTTGTGACTTATAGAATCTGTGCCCTGGCCCCCTGGCTGTTTCAGGAATACCTGTTTTTGTTCAGTGTGGTTGATTATCAGACAGGAAGGAAAGTATTAGAGATTCAATAAATATCTCTAAGTTGGAAAGGGGGGGAAGGGGGGGGGCTATGATAATTACTTACGATAATCCATTTCTTGAGAAACAATGTTATTGGTAAGTACCTGGAGTTTCTCCAATAATGCAAGAATTGTCCCAGCCAATGCTTAGAATGAAGAGTTTATCTAGCATGGCTTTCAAGAGATGGGGAAGGGAGGCTGAAACCAGGAACTAGCTTTAGGCTTGTTTTCCCAAAGATGATTCTTAGTGGAAAACTGTCTGAGCAAAAATGTTGTGTAAAACTGAGTGGACAGAAACAAGAAGTTGTTTGCCACATTGATATTAGGTCTGGAAACTGCCTAGTGTATTGGTTATCAAGGAGTCTGACACTAGGCTCTTTAGGTTCAAATCCAAGCTTCACCATTTATGGCCTGTAGTAACTTGTAGGAAGTTGTTTAATTTCTTCTCTTCTCAATTTCTGGTCTTTAACATGGGAATAAAAATATTGCATACATCCAAGGCTGACTGAGTATTAAATGAGATTATGCATATAAAGGGCTTAGCACAGGCCAGTGCCTGAGGTGCTGGGAATGCAATCAATAGTAGGAGATATTATCATTATTTTAGATTTTATGATTCATCACTTGCACCTTGCGTCTTCAGACAAGATTTACCTGGAATAGTATTTGGCAAAAAAAAAAAAAAAAAAAAAGATGCACAATCAAAGTTTGTTGAATTATTACTCTGCTAAAAATGTCATGATGATAAAACTGTGTGGTGGGGTTGATGGTTTGGGTGGCGACTGTAGGTTGAGGAAGGTTTGCAGGGAGACCTCTGGAAAGATAGGTGCAGGATAGACTCCTTATAACAAGAAAATTTATTTAGTCAGCAGAAAGGGCTCAAGAGAGCTGTTTTTCAGTCCTAGCTCTGCTCCCAGTAAGTTGTGTAAGCTAGGATGACTCACTTTCCTCTTTGGGTATTTCCTCATTTTTAAAAATAAAATGACCAGATAAGTGGTTGTTAACTGTGGGCTGGGAGTGGGGAGTATATCTGAAACTGTTTCAAATTTTGTATCTCTGCATTTCTATCCCCCATCTTTCATTTGCCTTCAGATCCCTTGTGAAAAACTCTGTCCTTCTGCTAACTACTGGAGAAGGAAATGGCAACCCACTCCAGTACTCTTGCCTGGAAAATCCCATGGACGGAAGAGCGTGGTAGGCTACAGTACATGGGGTCTCAAAGAGTCGGACACGACTGAGTGACGTCACTTTCACTTTCACTTTTCTGCTAACTATATATATATAACTATATATATAACTATATATATATAACTATATATATATATAAAACCCCTCATTGCACTAGTGACTGTCTTGTAACCCAGAAGCTGAGGAAAGAATTGTCTTCACATTCACTTGGGTAAGAAAGTCTAGGTGGGACACTGCTATTCAGGAATTCCTTTTGTGGATTTCTACATAATTGATTCAGGAAGCCAGCTAGCCTATTTCCCATTTTTGCTTAAATGTGTTTAACTGATCCAGGAAATGCTATTTGATGGTCTGAGTTTAATTTCAGTAGCCTATAAATAGAATAGAAGCAAGTTATTTTTAACCTTAGTTAGCTTTTATGCTGTACATGACCAGGGGCTAATAAAATATTTAAGGACAGATTGATAATAGGGCAAGCATGATTGTCTTCATCCTTATAGATAATATGAAAGAATTTGTTTGTCAGACCTATTATTGCCTTGGATCCAAAAGTAACCAGTCTTTTTATCTCTATCTCTAAGAGCATCTCTATGGCAGAAATGTGGCCTTCTGTTCACCAAACCCACTTACTACTTACACATGCCTTAGAAGGCAGCAATGGGCTGCTGATGGGGAGGAAGGAATTGTGGAGAGAGATTCATTGGACCTCAGTAAGAGAAATGGCATCCCCTTATGATTGTATGAGACAGAGAAAAAGAAATAGCATGGTGTTGCTTCAGCCTGGCTAGCTAACTTAAGGAAGACTTAAATGCTGGAGTCCCAAGGGAAAAGCTTTCATAATACTGAGCCAAACATGTGGGATCCAGCATATTAGGGTGGAAGGGCACTAGACTGGGAATCACATCTCTGTTCTACTTCCAGCTTTGTTACTAATTTACTAACTTACTGTGTAATCTTGGGCAAGTCTGAGTTTTACTTCCCAATATATAAAGGAGGATTGGACTAGCATTGCCTCCAATATACTTGCTGGCTCTAACAGTCTGATTCCAAGATTCCATTATGTAATAATTGAAGCCTAGCAACATGAGAACATTACAACTGGAGCAGGTAAGATTAAGAGGGTGGGGCAGGGGAAAAGGGTCTGTCCTGCATAATTAACTTAAGTAGGAGAAAAGAAAAGCAGTCTCTGACTGTTGGGGTAATTGACTTTTAATCCTTCCTGTGAAATTGTTGGTTTTAAGAATATAGACTGAAAGAGAAGTGTAGAACTGGAAGTAATGATTTTTTATGGAAAGGAGAGTATTTTTTGATTGAATACATGTGTGGAGACATGAATCCTTTTAGTTTTGATCATAAAACCGGTATTCTTCAGTGGGAAAAAATGATTAAATTGTATTCTGTGGCAGTGAATTGCTGTTTTAAGAGAGGTGATAATTTCAGATTTGTCCTTACTGTATGTGATGTGAAATGGTTTGGAGGCAAGAAAGACTGGATAAGGAGATCCCTGATGATGAGATCCTCAGCTTAGGAAGGTGTAGTGATAATGGAGAAATTGGATGGGAGAGGGAGGGGTTCAGGAAGACTCAGGTTTCTGGTTTGGACAACTGGGAAGATTATGGTGCCATTTACTGATATAAGAAATACAGGGAAGAGTAGAACACATAGGAGATTAGATGATGAGGATTTAATGTTTATGAAGAAATGAAGCAAAGTTCTGAGTTATTTGAGGCTTTGGTATATTTGGTATTGTTTCTGAGCTTTTATCAATATTCAGATAACTTTCAAATAATTTTTGTCATAGAAAAGAGTGTGTGTATGTATTGGTGGCTAGTGGAGAATATCACTATGGAGACTAATGATATAATTCCCCCTGCAAATAGATAAGAACACTCAGGTGGGTCTGGTTCAGTCTTCAGGCTGAAGGCTATTTGAGCTCATCATATCTTGGTCATATCACGTGATGTATAATATGTGTGTGTGTGTGTGTGTGAAATCCGGGGGTTGAAGTGATATGTTTGTGTTGTCTTGTTTTTGCTTTCATAAGGATGAGACAAAAATCTTCCTTTCCAATTATTTTGGTTCCAAGCTTGATTTTTTTTTTTTTTTCTGTTTAAATGATTCAAAGGGGCACAGTTTTCCCAGTTCTTGGTGGAAAGCCCACGAAGAGTTCCTAACTGTGTTTTTAATCACATTTAGTCCATATTGAAGTATGACAATGTTAAAATTGTATCTTTTTCCTTCTTAGAGTGGAAATTTCAAAGTATTAAATCTTAGAGAAATGGCTTTCATTCATTTGGATATCAGATGTCTATATACCCTTCTTATTTGCACAGCTTTTGGCTCTACTTTGTCTTCAAATGCTGAAATAAAAGGTAAACCAAGAATGGAGTAGTTTTAAAATCAGAGATATTAACTGCCTTTTCAAGCTACCATATGAAAGTGCATAAATAGATGGATTATTATTGGAAATATTTCAGGGAGCCCAACACAAAAGATACGTTCTTACTAGTCAGCCTCATGTGTAACGTAACTGATGATAAAAAAAATTTTGTGGGATAAAAGCCAAACTAAAATATACTTTGTATATCTTTTCATATAATCTTTTCCTTTTTTTTTTTTTTTTTTGGTTACCTATTTTTATTTATTTTTTAAATTTAAATTTATTTATTTTAATTGGAGGATAATTACTTTACAATATTGTATTGGTTTTGCCATACATCAACATGAATCCACCACAGGTATACACATGTTCCCCATCCTGAACCCCCCTCCCACCTCCCTCCCTGTACCATCCTTCTGGGTCATCCCAATGCACCAGCCCCAAGCATCCTGTACCCTGCATCAAACCTGGACTGCCAATTCATTTCTTATATGATATTATACATGTTTCAATGCCATTCTCCCAAATCATCCCATCCTCACCCTCTCCCACACAGTCCAAAAGACTGTTCTGTACATCTGTGTCTCTTTTGCTGTCTCGCATACAGGGTTATTGTTACCATCTTTCTAAATTCCATATATGTGCGTTAGTATACTCTATTGGTGTTTTTCTTTCTGGCTTACTTCACTCTGTATAATAGGCTCCAGTTTCATCCACCTCATTAGAACTGATTCAAATGTATTCTTTTTAATGGCTGAGTAATACTCCATTGTGTATATGTACCACAGCTTTCTTATCCATTCATCTGCTGATGGACATCTAGGTTGCTTCCATGTCCTGGCTATTATAAACAGTGCTGCGATGAACATTGGGATACACGTGTCTCTTTCAATTCTGGTTTCCTCAGTGTGTATGCCCAGCAGTGGGATTGCTGGGTCATAAAGGCAGTTCTATTTCCAGCTTTTTAAGGAATCTCCACACTGTTCTCCATAGTGGCTGTACTAGTTTGCATTTCCACCAATAGTGTAAGAGGGTTCCCTTTTCTCCATACCCTCTCCAGCATTTATTGCTTGTAGATTTGGATCGCAGCCATTGTGACTGGCTTGAAATGGTATCTCAATGTGGTTTTGATTTGCATTTCTCTGATAATGAGTGATGTTGAGCATCTTTTCATGTGTTTGTTAGCCATCTGTATGTCTTCTTTGGAGAAATGTCAATTTAGTTCTTTGGCTCATTTTTTGATTGGGTCGTTTATTTTTCTGGAATTGAGCTGCAGGAGTTGCTTGTATATTTTTGAGATTAGTTGTTTGTCAGTTGCTTCATTTGCTATTATTTTCTCCCATTCTGAAGGCTGTCTTTTCACCTTGCTTATAGTTTCCTTTGTTGTGCAGAAGCTTTTAATTTTAATTGGGTCCCATTCGTTTAATTTTGCTTTTATTTCCAATATTCTGGGAGGTGGGTCATAGAGGATCCTGCTGTGATTTATGTCGGAGAGTGTTTTGCCTATGTTTTCCTCTAGGAGTTTTATAGTTTCTGGTCTTACATTTAGATCTTTAATCCATTTTGAGTTTATTTTTTTGTGTAGGGTGTTAGAAAGTGTTCTAGTTTCATTCTTTAACAAGCGGTTGACCAGTTTTCCCAGTACCACTTGTTAAAGAGATTGTCTTTTCTCCATTGTATATTCTTGCCTCCTTTGTCAAAGATAAGGTGTGCATACGTGTGTGGATTTATCTCTGAGCTTTCTCTTTGGTTCCATTGATCTATATTTCTGTCTTTGTGCCGGTACCATACTGTATTGATGACTGTGGCTTTATAGTAGAGCCTGAAGTCAGGCAGGTTGATTCCTCCAGTTCCATTCTCCTTTCTCAAGATTGTTTTGGCTTTTCGAGGTTTTTTGTATTTCCATACAAATTGTGAAATTATTTGTTGTAGCTCTGTGAAAAATACCACTGGTAGCTTAATAGGGATTGCATTGAATCTATAGATTGCTTTGGGTAGTATACTCATTTTCACTATATTGATTCTTCCGATCCATGAACATGGTATATTTCTCCATCTATTAGTGTCCTCTTTGATTTCTTTCACCAGTGTTTTATAGGTTTCTATATATAGGTCTTCAGTTTCTTTAGGTAGATATATTCCTAAGTATTTTATTCTTTTCATTGCAATGGTGAATGGAATTGTTTCCTTAATTTCTCTTTCTATTTTCTCATTATTAGTGTATAGGAATGCGTGGGATTTCTGTATGTTGATTTTATATCCTGCAACTTTACTGTATTCTTTGATTAGCTCTAGTAATTTTCTGGTGGAGTCTTTAGGGTTTTCTATGTAGAGGATCATGTCATCTGCAAACAATGAGAGTTTTACTTCTTTTCCAATTTGGATTCCTTTTATTTCTTTTTCTGCTCTGATTGCTGTGGCCCAAACTTCCAAAACTATGTTAAATAGTAGTGGTGAAAGTGGGCACCCTTGTCTTGTTCCTGACTTTAGGGGAAATGCTTTCAATTTTTCACCATTGAGGATAATGCTTGCTGTGGGTTTGTCATATACAGCTTTTATTATGTTGAGGTATGTTCCTTCTATTCCTGCTTTCTGGAGAGTTTTTTTTTTTTTTTTTTTTTTATCATAAATAGATGTTGAATTTTGTCAAAGGCTTTCTCTGCATCTATTGAGATAATCATATGGCTTTCATTTTTCAATTTGTTAATGTGATTTATTACATTGATTGATTTGCGGGTATTGAAGAATCCTCGCATCCCTGGGATAAATCCCACTTGATCATGGTGTATGATCTTTTTAATGTGTTGTTGGATTCTGATTGCTAGAATTTTGTTAAGGATTTTTGCATCTATGTTCATCAGTGATATTGGCCTATAGTTTTCTTTTTTTGTGGCATCTTTGTCAGGTTTTGGTATTAGGGTGATGGTGGCCTCATAGAATGCATTTCGAAGTTTACCGTCCTCTGCAATTTTCTGGAAGAGTTTGAGTAGGATAGGTGTTAGCTCTTCTCTAAATTTCTGGTAGAATTCAGCTGTGAAGCCGTCTGGACCTGGGCTTTTGATTGCTGGAAGATTTCTGATTATGGTTTCAATTTCCATGCTTGTGATGGGTCTGTTAAGATTTTCTCTTTCTTCCTGGTTCAGTTTTGGAAAGTTGTTACTTTTCTATGAATTTATCCATTTCTTCTAAGTTGTCCATCTTATTGGCATATAATTGCTGATGGTAGTCTCTTTTGATCCTTTGTATTTCTGTGTTGTCTGTTGTGATCTCTCCATTTTCATTTCTAATTTTATTGATTTGATTTTTCTCCCTTTGTTTCTTGATGAGTCTTGCTAATGGTTTGTCAATTTTATTTATCCTTTCAAAGAACCAGCTTTTGGCTTTGTTGATTTTTGCTATGGTCCCTTTTGTTTCTTTTGCATTTATTTCTGCCCTAGTTTTCATATAATCTTTTCTAATAAAGAGGCTATTTACCCAAAACCTCATTGTCTGGTATGCAATTAACTGAAAACTTTCCTTAATTACTCAGTTCAGTTCAGTCGCTCAGTTGTGTCTGATTCTTTGCTACCCCATGGACTGTAGCACACCAGGCTTCGCTGTCCATCACCAACTCCTGGAGCTTGCTTAGACTCATGTCCATTGAGTCGGTGATGCCATCCAACCATCTCATCCTCTGTCGTCCCCTTCTCCTCCCACCTTCAGTTTTCCCAGCATTGGGGTCTTTTCCAATGAGTCAGTTCTTCACATCAGGTGGCCAAAGTATTGGAGTTTCAGCATCAGTCCTTCCAATGAATATTCAGGACCGATTTCCTTTAGGATGGACTGGTTGTATCTCCTTGCAGTCCAAGGGACTCTTAAGAGTCTTCTCCAACACCGCAGTTCAAAAGCATCAGTTCTTGGCACTCAGCTTTCTTTATAGTCCAACTCTCACATCCATACATGACTACTGGAAAAAACCATAGCTACCTTAACTTTTAAGACAATTAAATAAGTTTTAAAAATACATAAGTTTAAAATGAATTTTAAAAATAATTACACAATTATTAAGTCATGTGTAATGAACTTTTCATTGCAGAAGGTAATTAGAAGTATGTATTTAACAAAAATTTCTAATCATGAAACAATAGGATTGTCATTTCATCCTCAATAGAGACCTTCTTTATTTGGTTCATGGGGCTCTCATTTCAAATCATTATTTGTGGCATCATTTATTTCTGTTGATTCTTTTACTTACCTCAATACGTAATATGAAGTAAAGTATTAAAATGAAAAGCAGAGCAGAAATGAGAAGAAATTATTAGCAGAAAGGCAACATGAGAGCAGTACTATGTACTAGATTTGCTAGTAGGCTTAGTAAGTTTATGGGACTTCCCTTGTAGTTCAGACAGTACAGAATCTGCCTACAATGTAGGAGGCCCAGGTTGGATCCCTGGGTCCAGAAAATCCCCTGGAGAAGGGCGTGGCTACCCACTCCAGTATTCTTGCTTCAAGAATTCTGTGGACAGAGGAGTCTGGTGGACTACAGTCCATGGAGTTGCAAAGAGTTGGACATGACTGAGTGACTAACACTTCTACATTTATAGAATAATTTGTTAATTTTTATTGGTTTCTAAATCACCAGATGAAGGAGCCATTGCCTCCTGCTGCCCCCTCCCTTGAAATAAAAGAAGCTGTTTCCTGTCACTCAGCTGCCTACCACTTTTTTTTGAGTCCTTCCAAAGAATGGCTCAGGTTTGCATATTCTACAAATAGCTCTGAGCTTTAGTTAACCAGAGGATTCAATTATCTTGAATGGACCAACAAAATCTACCTGTTCTCCTAATTCTTAAGGCACTTAGCCAGAGTAGTCATATTTTATATTTTCTATCCCTTTTTGTGTGTGCCATATTTTATATTTTCTATCCCTTTGTGTCTATGTGCCATGTATGTTATGTTGTTATACATATACTAAACACTAGATTAATACTGACTGATTCTTGCTATGAGAGAGATTTATGTAATAAAATGTTCCTACCCAAGACCAAATTGTGGTCTATATGACTGCAGAGATAACTCCATGTTGAATTTCTTATTTCTATGAAAACAATACCTAGCTAGGCTAAGTCACATTTACATATGCAATTTCTTAAAGAAGGGACAACTATGTAGTAGTAATCTAGATTTTTAAAAACAGCTTTTCTGATATTTAATTCACAAGACATAAAACTTATTCTTTTAAAGTATAATGTACAGTGGTTTTTAGTATATTCACAAAGTTGTATAATAGCCACAGTTACCAAATTCCAGAATAGTTACATCACCCCAAAAAGAAACTTCATATCCATTAAGTAGTTACATCTCATTCGCCCCTCCCTCCAGCACCTGACAACCACTAATTGATTTTCTGTCTCTATGAATTTGCCTATTTCAATATCTCACGTAAATGAAATCATGCAATATGTGGGCTTCTTTCACTTAGCATAAGGTTTTCAAGGTTCATTCATGTTCTAGCATATATCAGTATTTCATTCTTTCTTATGGCTGGATAATATTCCATTTTATGAATGTATCATAGTTTTTTTTTTTTCATTCATCAGTTGATGGACATATGGAAGTAATCTAGATTTAAAAATCTTTGTCATAAAATTCAGGATAAAAATTAAAATATTCTATTGATTTTATTTCAGTTAATCCTCCTCAGGATTTTCAAATAGTGGACCCTGGATATTTAGGTTATCTCTATTTGCAGTGGCAACCTCCAGTGTCTCTGGATAATTTTAACAAATGCACTGTAGAATATGAGTTAAAATATCGAAATGTTGATAGTGAAAGCTGGAGGGTAAGTAAAGCATGCACTTAAGATACTAGAGTGCTTATTAGTTTTCTTGTGATTCCTGATGTCAGTGTCTGCTCTTATTTCTGTATCTCAATAGCTATTATTAAGATATAAGTTGCATGCCTGCTGTTGTCTCCTGTGTATCCTGCAATATCTGTTCTCACCCCACCCACTATTAAGACTACCACTGGAAGTACAGGAAAGGAAAGCCTGATCTCATGAAATATGGACTCATAGAGTACTTATACATATTACCATATTTCAGAGTTACTTAAATCCTGTGTATGGATCTTACTTATGCTACTGGATGATGTCAGCTTTTTCTCTGTAGGAATTAATCCTTATTTATCTTTGTACTCACCCTACAGAACACAGCATGGTTCTTTGCATATATTGTAGTAAGTGCTCAGTGAAAGTTTATTGAATCATTAACTATTTACATAGTCAACAAGCATTTCTTTCAAAGATTTTGATTGTACAAGGAATTCTGTTATCTTCTTAATTCAGCTAGGTAGTTTCAAAGAACAATTAAAATCAAACAGTCATTGAGTAACTTTTTTTCCAAAAGTTTTCCAAAACTTTTTTGCCAGCTACTTCACTAGCTAGGTATCAGGAATAAAAAGATAAATGATATATGGTTTTAGTCCTTCAGATAGTCGCACTTTGTCTGGCTTCCTCCAGTTACCACCAAGATTGTACATGATTTCATGTGATTTTTGAAAGGTGATAAATTGTCATGTAATAGGCATATGGTACATGAAAATTATCCCTTGATTTCAAGTTGGTTATAGCTCAAGTTCTTGCCACAGAGCCTTTTTTGTCTTCCAGAATTTATTTTAAATGAGGTGTTAAGATCTCATCAAATGACATAATATGCAGAAGGTGAACTCTGCCAAAAATATATCTGGGACACTTTATCGGATAATCATCTGGAATTTCTTAGCTATTGAGGACTCCCCAGAGTATTAATGACTTTTTAGTCTTATTAATGTGGCTCATGATACCATTATTGTTTCTAAGCTTGACTCTGTCTCATCTTTTTATCAAACAGACGATCATCACTAAGAATCTACTTTACAAAGATGGATTTGATCTTAACAAAGGTGTTGAAGCAAAGATACACACACTTCTGCCAAGGCAATGCACAAATGGATCAGAAGTTCAAAGTTCATGGTCAGAAGCTACTTATTGGATATCATCACAAGGTTAAAACAAAGCTCTCTTGTCATAATACTGTTAGAAAAATCTATGGGAAGTAAGTTCCTTAACACTTATACAGCAGATTATATGTACAGTTGAGAATGTGGCACAAAATAGAATCCTTCTGAGAAGTGGGTGACTGGTGTTTTGAATTCTTTAAATCAGAAAACATATGTGGCAAAACCTACATCTTATTTCATGCATGCATGCTCAGTCATGTGCAACTCTTTGTGGCCCCATAGACTATAGCCCTTATTAGGTTAATATAGATCCCAGTTTGGGGCTCATATCAGTGAATATACATGCAACTATGCAGCTGCTCAGAGCATCCTAGAATTATTAATTTGGCACTTCTGCATATGCTTACACTAGTACCAATAAATGAGCCCTCAAAAGTTTTTGATTTTGCATGTTCCACTTGAAGTGAAGTGATTTCCAACAACTTCCTTTGGGGGTTTTCCTGATTATGTTGATTGCTAAATGAAGTGGAGAGGTCAAAGGAAATGAAATAAAATTGCTTAGTGATTTCCCAAGTGATTCATTATCATGTCTTTCAAGCATTCACAGTTTATTCATTTCTTAGGAAATCTGGACACTAAAATTCAGGATATGGATTGTGTATATTACAACTGGCAATATTTACTCTGCTCTTGGAAACCTGGCATGGGTGCCCATTTGGATAGCAATTACAGGTTATACTACTGGTAAGTATTTTTATAATAAGAATTCCATATCCAGAAGATATCTATCAAAATTAATCCACAGTATGAGTAACTGTATTTTCGTTAGGGCTTCCCAGGTAGCTCAGATGGTAAAGAATCTACCTGAAATGCAAGGGACCTGGGTTCAATCCCTGAATTGGGAAGATCCCCTGGAGAAGGGAATGGCAACCCACTCCAGTATTCCTGCCCGGAGAATTCCATGGACAGAGAAGCCTGGAGGGCTACAGTCCTTGGGGTCGCAAAGAGTCTGACAGGACTGAGCGACTAGCACATATATACATACCAATTCAAACTTTAAAAAATACAAACAAGGCAAACAAAACAGATACTTGGGCCTCTAGATGGGCTTCCCTGATAGCTCAGCTAATAAAAAATCCGCCTGCAATGTGGAGACCCGGGTTCGATCCCTGGGTTGGGAAGATCCCCTGGAGAAGGGAATGGCTACCCACTTCAGTATTCTGGCCTGGAGAAGTCCATGGACTGTATAGTCCATGCAGTCACAAAGAGTTGAACACAACTGAGCGAATTTCATTTTCATTAAACTGAATTCATTATACTTTTTCAGAGTTGGATTTATGATGAAGTTTATTTACAGTTGTTTAGGGTTCTCAATGGGAATAAGTAGGTTTAGGCTGTAGCTACTAGAAGGCACTCTATGGGTGATATAAGGAATGCAATCATTGTTTCTGTACTGAGTTAAATTTTGCATCTTCTAGATAGATGGAATTATAACCTAAATAGTTTTGACATATTTCATATTCTTGCTTTTTAAAAAACCATGTAGCTATTAAAACCTGATCCTTTTTCTGACTTCCATGACTTTGTTAACTCTCACTAAGTGTTTAAAGTGTTGTCACTGCTTTTAATATACCATTTAGGTTTGTTGTAGCTTTTCTTCCAAGAAGCAAGCATCTTTTAATTTCATGGCCACTTTGCCAACAATCATATAGTCAAAGCTATGGTTTTTCCAGTAGTCATTTACAGATGTGAGAGTTGGACCATGAAGAAGGCTAAGCACCAAAGAATTGACACTTTCAAACTGTGGTGCTGGAGAAGACTCTTGAGAGTCCCTTGAACAGCCAGGAATATCAAACCAGTCAATCCTAAAGGAAATCAACTCTGAATATTCATTGGAAGGATTGATGCAGAAGCTGAAGCCCCAATAATTTAGCTACCTGATATGAAGAGCCCAACTTGTTGGAAAAGACTCTGATTCTGGGAAAGGTTGAGTACAGGAGGAGAAGGGGGCAACAGAGGATGAGTTAGTTGGATGGCATCATTGACTCAATGGACAGGAGTTTGAACAAATTCTGGGAAATAGTAAAGGGCAGGGAAACCTTGCAGCCCATGGGTTTACAAAGAGTCGGATATGACTTAGCAAAATATTTGGCATAAAGTGAATTCAATGGAGTCCAGATATTTGTACCAGTACCATATCAGCTGCTAGGCTCATATTTTGGCTGCAAGGAGATCCAACCAGTCCATTCTGAAGGAGATCAGCCCTGGGATTTCTTTGGAAGGAATGATGCTAAAGCTGAAACTCTAGTACTTTGGCCACCTCATGCAAAGGGAAAAGACTCTGATGCTGGGAGGGATTGGGGGCAAGAGGAGAAGGGAACGACAGAGGATGATATGGCTGGATGGCATCACTGACTCGATGGATGTGAGTCTGAGTGAACTCCGGGAGTTGGTGATGGACAGGGAGGCCTGGCGTACTGGGATTCATGGGGTTGCAAAGAGTCGGACACGACTGAGTGACTGAACTGGCTGGCTTTTATGAGATTTATCCCTATGTGTATTATGTTCTCAGAGGATTTTCATTCATTTTATTAAACATAACAATATTTTATGTCTGCTTTTATTTTTTAAATGTTTTAATTAAATTTTCTCTTTCATTTTTATATTTTATTTACTTTGAAATTTGATTTTTATTTTATATTAGAATATAGTTGATTTACAATGTTTTTAGTTTCAAGTGTACAGCAAAGTGATTCAGTTATACATATACATATATCTATTCTTTTTCAGTTTCTTTTCCCACATAGGTTATTAGAGAATATTGAGTAGTTTCCTGTGCTATACAGTAGGTCCTTATTGATTACCTATTTTGTATATAATAGTGTGTATATTTTAATCCAAGCTCCTAATTTACCCCACCACCACCTTTCCCCTTTAGTAACCATGTTTGTTTTTGAAGTCTATGAGACTGTTTCTGTTTTGTAAATAAGTTCGTTTGTGTCATTTTGTATATTTAAATATAAGTGATATCATGTGATATTTTTATTTCTCTTTCTGATTTACTTCATTTGTATGATAATATCTAGCTCCATTCATGTTGCTGCAGATAGCATGATCTCATTTATTTTTATGGCTAAGTAGTATTCCATTTTGTATATGTACCACATCTACTTTATCCATTCATCTATCAATGGACATTTAGATTGCTTCCATGCCTTGGCTACTGTAAACAGTGCCACTATGAATACTGAGATGCATGTATCTTTCCTAGTTAGTTTTCTCCAGCTATATGCCCAGGAGTGGGATTGCTGGATCATATAGTAGTTTTATTTTTAGTTTTTTTAAGGAACCTCCGTACTGTTCTTTATAGTGGTTATACCAATTTATATTCCCACCAACAGTGTAGGAGGGCTCCTTTTACTTCACACCTGCTCCAGCATTATTTTTCTTTCTTTTTTTCCCACTGAAGTGAGATTGACTTACAGTGTTGCTCCAATCTCTGCTGTACAGCAAAATGACTCAGTTATATACATATATACATTCTTTTCCATTGTGGTTTATCACAGGATATTGAATATAGTTCCCTGTACTATACATTAAGAGCTTGCTGTTTATCCATTCTAAATGTAATAGTTAGCATCTACCAACCCCATTTCCAGCATTGATTGTTTGTAGACTTGTTGATGAAGGCCATTCTGACTGGTGTGAGGTGACACCTCATTGTAGTTTTGATTTGCATTTCTCTAATAATTACTGATGTTGAACATCTTTTCCTGTGCTTCTTGGCCACCTTGTAAATCTTCTTTTAAATCTGCTTTCTTCTAGTAAATTCTTCAGTACTGTATTTCAAAAAGCAGTACCATTCAGGATTATCAATATAAATCCCATGTTTTCCTAATAGGAATCTTATTCTTTGATTCACAATCCTATTGGTGAATCAACATAACCTAAATATATGAGTAAGAATTATTGCCTTATATCTGAAATTTTATATAGATTCCCACCAGACTGTAAGCTCTGTAAAATAATGGGCTGTGTCTACTTTCCTTACTATTGTACCCCTAGCACTTTTCATGGGATCTGGCACATAGTTGGTATTCAGTAAATGTTGTATGTTATTAAATTATTTTTTATTTATCTGGTATTTTAAAATAATTGAAAACTGAGCAACATACAACTAGAAGATATTGATAAACACAATTCTTACCACACTTCTTTTTATAGGTATGAGGGCTTGGACCATGTGTTAGAGTGTATTGATTACATCCAGGCTAAAGGAAAAAATATTGGATGCAGGTTTCCCTACTTGGAGTCATCAGACTATAAAGATTTCTACATCTGTGTTAATGGATCATCAGAATCCCAGTTAATCAGACCCAGCTATTTCATTTTTCAGCTTCAAAATATAGGTGAGGTAAACAACTTCAAAATGTTTCTAGTTTAGACCATTTACAACCGACCATATGGAAGAGAAGAGGTAGATAAATAGATATCTACTGGAATGCAAAGCCAGAAAACTGGAGGCCAACAGAGTACAAGGAAGAACTAATTAAATATAAAAGTATGGAAGATAAGGAATTGAATGAGTATAAAGCATAGTTTTCATTTAGAATTCATAATTTGTTTCCCAGCTTCAGAGTTTGTCTTCTAGAAAGTATTTTTGTCTAGTGTTAATAATGGAATAATTATGGAATCACTCATTCCCAATGCTCAAAAGGCCCTGGGAATAGGTTGGATATTGTCTGAGTCTGTGTTCTCATTTCTAACAGTTATAAGAATGACAGGTTCTAGAGCCAGCCATAAATTTTGAATTTATTACATTCTAGCTATATGACTTTGGGTGAGTTACTCTTAATATGTTTCAATTTCCTTATCAGTAAAATGAAGATAATAGAGGACCACCTCATAGATTTATTGTGAGATATGAATAAGTTTATGATGGACCATTCCTGGTTTACTTCCTGACACATCATAAGCTCTAAATAAGAATTAGCTATTAATAAAAATAAAAATACTAGTAGTAATTTGTTGTGGTAGTTGTTTCTAATGCCATAAAATGGAAAAATGACTGTAATGATTTGGATCTTCTAGCTTTTCTCTTTACATATTTGTCAATATGTGGCTTAACAAAAAATCAGTTTCCCAAATAACCAAGTTTCTTCAACTGATCTTGGTTAGCAAGTGGCTTTGATTTTAATTCACATTGGGGCTTCCCTTATAGCTCAGTCAGTAAAGGATCTGCCTGCAGTGCAGGAGACCTGGGTTCGATCCCTGGGTTGGGAAGATCCCCTGGAGAAGGAAATGGCAACCCACTCCAGTATCCTTGCATGGAAATCTCATGGACAGAGGAGCCTGGTGGGCTGCAGTCCATGGGGTCTCAAAGAGTCAGACACAATTAAGCAACTAACGCTTATTTACTTACTTATAGAGAATAGTCTTGAACCACCTGATTTACCCTGGAGGCTTCAGTTAATAGGTGCCCCTAGCTTTTGATAAAGGCTACTGCTAAACTTCAATAACTTTCATGTTGAAACTGTTTCCTTTTGTTTTCAGTTAAACCTTTGCCACCAGACTACCTTAGTCTTACTATGAAGAATTCAGAAGTCAACCTGAAATGGAGCATTCCCAGAGGACCTATTCCAGCAAAATGTCTCATTTATGAAATTGAGTTCACAGAAGATGATACTGCCTGGGTGGTATGGAAATTTCATTTATTTGGGAAAATCATAAACACAGCCTTTTAAATAAAATAGTAAACATGAGAACCAAAGTCAGTTGCTATTCACATGAGGATGGAACATGACATGCACCTTAGTTTAACTTCCAGAAAATCAAACAATCTTGTGGACAACAGAAAGATGCTTGCAGTCTGAAAGTATAATCAGCTAATTATACCAACTTTAAAGCTACATAGGTCCTTAGAGATAATCTAGTCACTTGTTTCCAAATTGTTATATATTAATTTTATTCATTGGTTTCCAGCTTAGGGAGTGGTGGAAACAAGTGATGAAGACAAGTGGTGGAGACAATTGATTAGACTAGTTCTAATCAATTCACTTCACGTACAGATGAAAAAAACTGATTTATTCTACTTGAAAAGATAGATTTACAAGTCCCAAGGAAGTGAATTGACTTACAATAAAATTATGTACCTAGAACTAGAATCCAGATCTTATTCCCAGTCTACTTTAATTTACATTACATTATGCTAGCTCCCAAGAAAAGTTATAACAAATGAAAAGCTGTTGTTTTGGATGAGAAACACTCTTTGGCTCTTTTAAATGAAAAACTGAAGTAATCATGAAGTGATTTTCTTTTTTTCTTTTGAGAACATCCAGCTGTGTGTATTCTCATATCGGAAGGGGTGGTTTCATGTCAGGCCCTGAGCACTGTTATACTGGTCTTATGATTAAACAAAATAAGAATAAGGGAAAAAAGAAGCTTTGTGTGTATGAACTTTACAGTATCCATAGAAACAACCTTCGATGATGACTCTTTTTGCTAACTCAGTATATGTAGCATTTTCTAATTTATGGAATCTGGACAATTTGAAACTAATCCAAAATGGGAGTCATAAGCACCAAAACTACCTAGGAATTTTGCCCTGTCATATATTCCCTTTACTACCAGTAATCCATTATCACTACAGGAAAAATTTTAAGTATAAATAAGGAAGAAAGAATGAAAAGTAAAACACCATACAGCGATGGCCACTGTTAGGATTTTGGTATATACCTTTCTAGGCATTTGATGCATTTATTTCATGTAACAAAATTCACTTTATAAAAATGACAAATCAAATGGAGTATGGCTAGCTGCAGTTAGATCAAATAATGACATCTTATTTTTTTCTTGGCTTTCAGACTACCACAATTGAAAATGAAATATACATCACAAGAACATCAAATGAAAGTCTCCAATTATGCTTTTTAGTAAGAAGCAAAATGAATATTTATTGTGCAGATGATGGAATATGGAGTGAGTGGAGTGATGAACAGTGCTGGAAAGGTATGGGATAAAAGAACAGTAGAGTATTTCTAGCACTGTTTGAGGAAGAAGATGCCTTATTGGATGTCATAGGTCACTACAATTTAGTGACACAGGTTATCAATATCATAGGGTCAACCTTTCTTCACCATTTTTTTTAATTGAAGTATAGTTTCTTGAGATATAAGTTACAAGTGTACAATATAGTGATTCACAATTTAAAAGGCTTTACTCCATTTAAAGTTATTATAAAATATTGGCTATATTACTTATTTTTATAGATGTCTATAATATTAATTGAGCTGTATCTTTTCCACACTGCAAGGTTTAATAAATTCTGTTTGATTCTTTCTACTTTCATTTGACAAGCTAATTTTACCTGTTTTGCTTTGATTTTGCTAGTGGATTACCTTCCAATGGTAGTCTTAGCTCCAAAATTTGGTGGTGCTATTCTTGAGTTTCTTATATACTTACCAGATGTTAACCAAATCTGTATTAGTACCAACTGGAGTTGCAGTAGTACATTTACTCTGAAGTTTTACATACAAGCATATATGTATTTTATTAGACCCTTGGGTATATTATGTATCTTCTTTATATGGTTTTGAAAAATTATATGCTCATTATTCAAGATTTTTAAAGTCTATGCCTCTTCCCCATTGAAATTCAAATGAATCCATTTAAATGTTAGAAAGAGGGAACAATCATAAAATATGTTGATATAGTTATTGAAGAAAATATATTTTAAAAAGAACAGTAACTAAACTATTTGCTCTTTGCTAGCAAAATTAATTTTCTCTCAGTGAATTTTGTAATTATGAAAGTCCAAATGCTCTTGCTGCTGCTAAGTCTCTTCAGTCGTGTCCGACTCTGTTCAACCCCATAGACGGCGGCCCACCAGGCTCCCCCGTCCCTGGGATTCTCCAGGCAAGAACACTGGAGTGCGTTGCCATTTCCTTCTCCAAAGCATGAAAGTGAAAAGTGAAAGTGAAAGTGAATTAGCTCAGTCGTGTCCGACTCTTAGCGACCCCATGGACTGCAGCCTATCAGGCTCCTCCGTCCATGGGATTTTCCAGGCAAGAGTACTGGAGTGGGGTGCCATTGCCTTCTCCAAATGCTCTTGCAGATAGTCTATAAACAAAAGATAAATTAGCAAGCACTTCAACTGAACATAGATTTATAGGAAATCTAATGTTCTGTTTTAGCTAGTTTAAGTTGTTGTAGTTCAGAGTCTTGTTATAGTTCAGTTATCAACATTCTTGCTTTTCTATCAGAAGAGAGAATGTGCTAGTTCTTTTGTGGGGAAGACTATTTTAATCAATATTTTCCTATGCTTTTGATTTTCAAGAGAACAGAAATCTTAAACAAGACACTTGTTTTCGAGTGTCTGGTACCATGCCTAATGAACATTTTTCTGAATAATATGTTATCACTAGTAAAATATACATTCTGTTTACTTCCAACACTGATTTAAAGTGACTTATGGTAAAAGATATATTTCAATTAAATATGTTTGGGATTGACATGTACACACTATATTTAAAATGAATAACCAATAAGGACCTATTATATAGCACAGGGATCTCTGCTGAATACTCTGTAATAACCTAAATGGGAAAAGAATTTGAAAAAGAATATATATATATATATATGTAACTGAATTGTTTTGCTGTACACCTGAAGCTAATACAACATTGTTAACCAATAATATGGCAACATAAAATAAAGAATTAAAAAAAGAAAATAAACTTTCATGGAAGACAAAAATAGCAATATAAACAACATTGAGAAAGTGGCAAAATATTATTGTGCTTCACGGTATACTAGCTTTATCAATATAAATGTTAGTAATTATTTTAAATGGAAGGAAATCAGCTCAGCCTTGTTCTTTCTTGAAGGCATATAAACACATATACAGATACAAACATATAATGGCATTTTTATTGATCATTCATCTCCTTTTATGTTGTTCCATTATAATAGAATCTGTTTTTGTTATCTTGCTATTAGTATACTGATATCATTCTCTTTCATATATCAGATATTTGTTAAGCACCTACTACGTGTCAGAGTTTTTCAGGTACTGGAGGTACAGTGGTAAAAAAAAAAAAAATCTTTGTTCTCATTGAATTTATATTTTATTCCCAAGTTAAGTAGAGATAGACATAAGCAAAGAAGCCAAATATATCTTATAATCACTAAGGGCTATGGAGGAAAAACAGGCAGAGAGAGAGAAAGAACTCAATTAACTAAAGATACATGGAATCAGAAAGAACACTTACTTGTACTATGTTTATTTATTTTTTTTTCATTTTTGTCACTAATATAAAAAATCTGAGACTCTGGAACTGACACTGTGCCCTGAATTATATCTTGTTTCGATTCCTGGGTCGGGAAGATCCGCTAGAGAAGGGATAGGCTACCCACTCCAGTATTCTTGGGCTTCCCTTGTGGCTCAGCTGGTAAAGAATCCGTCTGCAATGCAGAAGACCTGGTTTGGGAAGATCCCCTGGAGAAGGGAAGGCTACCCACTCCAGTATTCTGCCCTGGAGAATTCCATGTATAGTCTATGGGACCACAAAGAGTCAGACAGGACTGAGTGACTTTCACTTTCATTAGTCAATGAGTGTTTAAAGAAGACATGGTGAATTTTTAGCCACATTCTCAAAATAACATCCTTTTATATATTTTACATATAATCTTTTTTAAAGTTGGAGTATAATTGATTTATGTTGTTTTTTTGTTTGTTTTTGTTTTTTAAACTTTTTGTATGTAATCTTAACCATGTTTTTGATGACAGATTTCTTTTGCCCTGATGGCTATCTCTTGGTAGAATCTTAATAAGTTTTAGATTAGAAACAAAGACTTTTGAGATGCATGTGGTCTTATTTCTTTTGCACATTTCTTATTGGATGTTTTAAGTTATAGAAAAATAGCACAGTAATCTTTTGAAAATGACTATCTTATTCAGGATTTACTCTGAAACTTCACAAAAGAAGCCTATTTCTTGCTGTTAATTTTGCATGCCAGAAGCTCATATCATTAGTCATTTCTCTGGATTATATCCTTGCAATTCTTAACTGGGCCTATGAATTTGGTAATTTTCTAATAGAAAATAAGATCCTAAATGAATAAGACACCAAGAAAAAGTGGGGCTGGAGATAGTTTTGAGTATAGGTATAGGCCTAAGATTCAAAATGTTCCATAGTATTTCAAAAATGTGGGAGATACTGGTTTTGGAAGGATAAACCTTGTATACATTTTCAATTTGTCTAGTGATTGCTCATTTCTTGCTATGCAGTGAAAGTGTCAGTTACTCAGTTGTGTCCAACTCTTTGTGACCCCATGGACTGTAGCCCACCAGGCTCCTCTGTCCATAGAATTCTTTAGGCAAGAATACTGAAGTGGGTTGCCATTTCCTTCTCCAGAGGATCTTCCCAACCCAGGTATCAAACATGGCTCTCCCTCATTGCAGGCAGACACTTTACCAACTGAGCCACCAGGGAAGCCCTTGCTATGCAGAAGAACCATTAAAATTTCATCCCTAAAAAAAAAAAAAAAAAAGGAATGATAAGAAAAAGCTCATTTCTTTAGTCTCCAGAATGTGAGACAATTTCAAAAACATGACTTTTAAAGACTAGCTCCATTATTTGCACTGAGACTTATTGAAGACCAACTTTCACTCACTACTGCATTGTATGATATAAACATTTGACTTATTGCGAGTTAAGAGATACATATGGTGTGTTTATCTAATCCCTCTGTTAATATTTTACCACTGTGTTTTTGTAAAAAATTCACAAGAACAAATTTGAAACAAAATCATGTAAGAAAATATGAATGGGGGGAGGAAATTCCCTGGTGGTCTAATGGCTAAGACACTGTGCTTTCAATGCAGGGGGACCTAGGTTCTAACTCTGGTCAGGTAGCTAGATCCCACATGCCTCAACTTAGAGTTTTAATGCCGAAACTAAAGATCTTGTATGCCGCAACTAAGATCCGGCACAGCCAAATAAATAAATAAATATTTTTAAAAGAAAATAGAATGGGGCTTTAGGTAGTTATTTCTCTAAGCAAAATGAAGAGCTGTCACAATCCAGTAAAGTAGTTGTTCTATAAAAAAAAAGTGCACGAATTAAAGGAATGCCATACTCAAACATCACACTGGGAGATATGGCAGAAGTTGCCAAGTTTAACTCAGTTCTTCTCCATTTACAAGTTTATTTATAAAATAATTCCATTTTCAAAATAATTGTACACATCTAACCCTTTCCCTTTTTTTTTTGTGATTTTAATCCTAGGTGACATATGGAAGGAAATCTTACTATTTTTCTTGGTACCGTTTGTTCTTGTCTCATTATTTGTTTTGATAGTTACTTGTACACTTTTATATAAGCAAAGAAATTTATTGAAAATGGTAAGTTGTATAGCATTACCATGTTTAGTCTGAGGTAATAGATAAAAAAATATTTTGCTTTAGAACTGATGAACCTACATTTTATAACCACCTGTACACTGTGAATGTACAATGATGTTGTGTAGACTATGATGATGTCTTAAGAATGAACAGTAATTTAAAAAATTAACCCTAAAAAGCTACATTTTGGGGTGAACTTGCTTTTGATGATGTATAAGAATAATGCTTTAGAACATGAAACGCTACCTTTAGATTAAGGAAAACATGAGAATTACAGGAGAAAAGCAGGATGGGGAAAAGGAAAGACTGACTTAAAATGTACACAGCTTGATATATATTACTAGTGTGCCACAGGTGAAAGATCGCAAAAATTTTAAAAATCTTGGTGCATAACCTCCGAGAGCTCACACTCCAGTTCTGCTAGCTGTACAGTAGAATCTATACAAAAACATAACCTGCATTATGAGCTGATTATAACCTGCATTATGAGCTGATTTTAGCTATTTGAGTTATACAGATAATGCTATAGGTTGACCACTGTATCTTTGGTGAGCTTTAAGAAGGAAATGTGATTAGAGGAAAAATACCATAATGCCAAGTCTTTTAAAGATAAAAGAAATGTGAATGTACATGAAATGTTTTGCTTTATTCCCTGCTGAATGCTTTTTTTCTATTTCTCTGAGTTATTAATCTAAGTCAAATAGTTTGTGTTATTAATGACTGTTAATAATGGAGCTCTTTCTTAATTTCAGGTTTTTCATACTGAAAAAAGAAGCCCTTTCTAATCAAGATTCACTCTGTTGACTCAATAAATCCCAGTCGTATGGCCAAATGTTAGATATGAGTCTTATCAAACTGAATTTTTTCCTAAATGTTGAATAAATTTTATTTTGACAACATTGTTGTCTTTAAATAGGTGTTTGATTATTAAAATCCTCAATTAGTAGGGAATTTTATGGATTCTATTAACAGATTTTTTTTTCTTATTAAGACACAAAGTTCAGAGACTTCCTTGGCAGTCAAGTGGTTATGACTCTGCTCTTCCACTGCAGGGTTCTAAATTCCACTGGTCAGGGAACTAAGATCCCTCACGCTGGGTGGTGAGGTCAAAAACAAAAACAAAGTTCAACCAATTAAATTTAAGATCTAATTACCTTTATTAGGTGATTCATGAATCAGACTGCATCCTACCTAGCAACTAGAAGGGTACTCTGAGGGGTTGTACAAAACAGAAGATTTTTATAGGAAGAAGGATAGGGCAAGGAAGCTATTAGCAAAAGAAAAAAGGATTGTTTTTAGGCCAACACATCTTTTTTGAGGGGGGAAGGGAAAGCAAGGGGTTTTAGCAGGCAGATTGCCTCTTCTTCTCTGAGGGGATATAGAGAGCCCATGTAGCAGGTGACCTCATTGGTGCTGACCAGAAAATTCCAGACTGGTTGATTAAGATTACATTTCTGGTGAAGGTCAAAACTGCAATTAGGTTAGTTGTTTAATCTACATTTGCTATCATGGGCTTTAGCACAAGTTGTGCCATTTTGGGCCTGTGGTTTTCTCTTTAACATTTCCTCAATCCAAGATGAGAGTGCTACATATAGAAAAATCTAGGGATGGGTCAGAATATAATCTGTGATGTATTTGTAAAACAATGTGATTTTGAGAATGGCACTGAGTCATAGAGATATTGTCAAATATGGAATATGAGATCCTAATTTTTTTATTAATTGCACTTGGAATGAAAGTATTCACCATGAATGAGGTTGTTTGGCTTTAAAATAAGATGTGGAGAGGATTAATAAGAAGCAAGAAATTTTAAATACATTCATAGTCTAAATGTGTGCTTCCCATTTCATGAAAAGGTGGGAAGCATGCAGTGCTTCAGGTCAGTTCAGTTCAGGCACTCAGTCATGTCTTACTGTGACCCTAGGGAAGGCAGCATGCCAGGCTTCCCTGTCCATCAGCAACTCCCTGAGCTTGATCAGACTCATGTCCATTGAGTTGGTGATGCCATACAATCATTTCCTCCTCTGTGATCCCCTTCTCCTCATGCCTTCAATCTTTCCTAGCATCAGGGTCTTTTCCAATGAGTCATTTCTTTGCATCCAGTGACCAAAGTCTTGGAGCTTCAGCATTAGTCCTTCCAATGAATATTCAAGATTGATTTCCTTTAGGATGGACTGGTTGGAACTCCTTGCTGTCCAAGGGACTCTCAAGTGTCTTCTCCAACACCACAGTGCAAAAGCATCAATTCTTTGGCACTCAGCTTTCTTTATGATCCAACTCTGACATCCTTACATGACTACTGAAAAAACCATAGCTTTGACTAGATGGATCTTTGTCAGCAAAGTAATGTTTCTGCTTTTTAATATGCTGTCTAGGTTGGTCATAGCTTTTATTCCAAGGAGCAAGTGTCTTAATTTCATGACTGCAGTCACCATCTGCAGTGATTTTGGAGCCCCCAAAAATAAAGTCTGACACTATTTCCACTGTTTCCCCATCTATTTGCCATGAAGTGATGGGACCAGATGCCATGATCTTAGTTTTCTGAATGTTGAGTTTTAAGCCAACTTTTTCACTCTCTTCTTTCACTTTCATCAAAAGGCTCTTTAGTTCTTTTTCACTTTCTGCCATAAGGGTAGTGTCATCTGCCTATCTGAGGTCATTGATACTTCTCCTGGCAATCTTGATTCCAGCTTGTGCTTCATTGAATCTGGCATTTCACATGATGTACTCTGTATATAGGTTAAATAAGCAAGGTGACAATATACAGCCTTGATGTACTCCTTTCCAAATTTTGAACCAGTCCCTCGTTCCATGTCCAGTTCTAACTGTTACTTCTTGACCTGCATACAGATTTCTCAGGAGGCATGTCAGGTGGTCTGGTATTCCCATCTCTTTAAGAATTTTCCATGGTTTGTTGTGATCCACACAGTCAAAGGCTTTAGTGTAGTCAATGAAGCAGAAGTAGATGTTTTTCTGGAATTCTCTTGCTCTTGCTATGATCCAACGGATGTTGGCAATTTGATCTCTGGTTCCTCTGCCTTTTTCTAAATCCACCTTGAACATCTGGAGATTCTCGGTATATGTACTGTTGAAGCCTAACTTGCAGTGCTTAAAAGGCTGAAAATAATGAAATGACAAGAGATCGTATTTGAAATATTCAGATGTTATAAACTATGTAATACAAGCTTGAGAGTTTCCTATGCTAGTTGGCAGGCAACATTTCCTATTTTCTCATGGTGTGTGTGTGTGTGTGTGTGTGTGTTTTAATTCGTTCACAGACCAAAAAGCACAAGCCTCTGAAATCAGTAAGAAGCCTTTTAAAGGTACATGCAAACTTCAGACCGATTGACAGTTAACTCCTAGTAGAAGATGTGGCAACCGAGCTATAGACAGTTACTTTAAAATTTAGAGATTAATGATCTATAGATTACAATCAAGTTTTAGATCAATATCTAATATTATTCAGAATTATTCTGCTGTGTGGTCCACAGACCAACAGAGTGGGTTTTTCCTGGGAACTTACTAGAAGAAATGCAGAATCTCAGACTCCAACCCAGACCTACTTAATTAACAGTCTGCACTTTAACAACATCCCCAAGTGATTCATTTGCACATTCAGTTGTATGGCAAAACCAACACAATATTGTAAAGTAAAAACAAAATAATAATAATAAAAAATTATAAAAAAAAGAAAAACACTAATATATTGCAATATTCTAGAATGAAAAAGACTAAAATAATATAATGGATAGATTAGAACATGGGCAGATTAACTGCAGCTTTGACTATCATTGTCACTGATCATCTGTCTCTAAAAGGAGAGAAAAGACCTAAAACTGAGATATAAACTAGAATACCATTGTCTACTACCACTTGTATTCAATGATAGGATGCACCACCATTTCCTTAAGTAGACCTATACTTGTGAAACATGTATAACAGTATCAGGATTGTCAACCTATACCCCTACGAGAAAGAACACTATCAACTAGATTACAGTGCCTTTTTCTTTTGCTTTTAATCTTGCAAACTCCATTCATTTCCAAAGTTACTTAAGTCAGGGGATCTTAGTGAGGTGGTTTCATACATTTTTAATATAATTAGATTAGTCAAATTCTGCATTCCTTTCTTGATGTCAACAAGTTATGGATACATTGATTCACTTTTTGTGCTGTAACGTTCTACTGGTTTTGACAAATATGATGTCATGTATTTACCATAACATTATACAGAAGAATTTCACTGCCCTAAAACATCCTCTATGCCTGGAGAAGGAAATGGCAATCCACTCCAGTAGTCTTGCCTGGGAAATCCCAGGGACAGAAGAGCCTGGTGGGCCACAGTCCATGGGGTCTCAAAGAGTCAGACACAACTTAGTGACTGAGCACAGTCATTTTTTTTCTAATATCTAATGAAGTTTAAAATTTTTATTTACTTATTTTAATTGGAGGATAATTTATTTACATTATTGTTGTGGTTTTTGCTATACATCGACATGAATCACCCATGGTGCACATGTGTCCCCCATCCTGAACACCCTCCCACCTACCTCCCCATCCCACCCCTCTGGGTTGTCCCAGAGCACTGGCTTTGACTGCCCTGCTTCATGCGTGGAAATTGAACTGGTCATCTGTTTAACCTGTGGTAATATACATGTTTCAATGCTATTTCCTCAAATCATCCCACCCTTGCATTCTCCCACACAGTCCAAAAGTCTGCTCTTTACATCTGTGTCTCTTTTGCTGCCTGGCATATAGAATTGTTGTTACCTTCTTTCTAAATTCTATATATATGCATTAATATACTGTATTGGAGTTTCTCTTTCTGACTTACTTCACTCTGTTATAATAGGCTCCAGTTTCATCCACCTCATTAGAACTGACTCAAATGTGTTCTTTTTTATAGCTGAATAATAATCCATTGTGTATATGTACCACAACTTCCTTATCCATTCATCTGAGCACAGTCATTTTTAGGAACAGTGTAGGCCACACAAAACACATCAGTGGCTCCTAGTTTGTGACCTTTAATATCTTTTTTCCCACTTGGCTCTCTGCTCCACAGGGACACATGCCTGCTACTCTGCTCACCCAATGTCTGGATTCAACAAATGGAAAAATAAAAATAGAAGATGGACCCACCCTCTCAGTAGAGCACCAGGTTCAGAAAGAAAACACAGGCAAGGAGATAGCATTCTGTCACTCCCTGTTTTTTGATTGCCTGCTGGAAATGTCGCCATGTCCCTTTAAGACCTACTCCCAGTTGACCCTGGCAAGCTTCCTTATCCTCTGCCCTGAAGTCATCACAATGGCCACATGAGTTCTGGCCATGGCGGGCCCTCTGCGACATCACAAAGAGCCCAGCCCTACCTGCTCCTCAGTCTCCAGGTGCCAGGGCAGACTAGCACACCAGGAGCCGTTTCCTCTCTTCTCACCATGTGGTCCCTGAAATGGCTCCTGTTTTTATTTATGTGTGTCTCCTGTTTGTACGATTTAAAGTTTTCCCTGAGAGAGAAAGCTGAAGAGCTCCAGGGGAAGGTGTTCTGTTGGGGGCACATTCTAATTCAGCAGAATCTACCAGAGCATGCCCAAGACTGGCTTGAGATCATGTCGCTCTGGCTTTTCTTCATTGTTCTGATGTACATGATAGTTAAGGTAGCAGGAGAGAGTTGGTGAGAGTAAATGTGCACCCCTGCCCGTTAGGGCAGTTCATTTGGCTCTCCAGGAAAGAAAAAAAGAAAAAAAGCCTTCCCTTGACAGGCTATACCTTTGATACCTTAATCCAGCTCAAGATGGACCTTGTGAAATTTGTGTCCAGGGTGCAGAATCTGAAACTCGCCAGGGCAACCAGCGGTAACCTCAGACTCCCCAAATTCAAGGTGACTGCAGATGCATACAATAACATTAAAATATATGAGCTATGGGGTGATAAAGACCCCCAATCGAGTGGATTTGTGTGTCAAAGTAGGAGAGGAAAAGTTGATTGTTCACAAACTGCATCCAAACTAATAAAACTATTTTGAAGCAAAAGAAAAAAAAAAAAAAAAAAAAACTGAGATTTTTTTCATTCGCTCTACAGTTTTACTTTTACCAGAATGTCCTATAATTGGCATCATGCAGTGTATAACCTTTTCCAGACTAGCTTATTTTACTTAGTGACATCCATTCAGATTTCATCTGTTTCTTTTTGTGATTTGATAGCTCATTTCTTTTTAATCTTGAATAGTATTATGTCATGTTGATGTACCATAGTTTGTTTATCCATTCATCAATTAAAGAACACTCTGGTTGCTTCCAATTTGTGTGTTTGTGTGTGTGTGTGTGAGAGAGAGAGAGAGAGAGTATGAATTAAGCTGTATGAAACTCATGTGCATGTTTTTGTGTGGGCATTAGCTTTCAAATCATTTGGTTAACTATCTAGGAGCATAATTGCTAGATCATACGGTATGACAATGTTGAGCTATGTAAGAAATTGCTTCCAAAGTGATTGTACCATTTTGAATTCCCACTAACAATGAATGAGAGTTCCTGTTGTTCCTCATCTTTGCCAGTAATTGACTTTGTCAGATTTTTTTTTTCAGATTTTTGTATTTGACCATTCCAATAAGTGTGTAGTGGTATCTCATTGTTTTCATTTCACCAGTCTACTCTAAAAAGTTATTTCCATATTTCCGTTGTGTTTTATTACCATAAATTCTTCAGGTGTTTTATCTTTAATCTGAGGTTTAAATAGATCTTCTGCTCAGCTAAACTTCTGCTGCTATTTATACCATCAGTTATTATTTTGCTACATTAGTCCTTTAATAATTTTTTTCATGAAGGATTCATAATTTGAGGTCATGTATATTGGATAATATTTATTTCTAATTGAACAACACCTCATGTGAAGAGTTGACTCATTGGAAAAGACTCTGATGCTGGGAGGGATTGGGGGCAGAAGGAGAAGGGGACAACAGAGGATGAGATGGTTGGATGGCATCACTGACTCGATGGATGTGAGTCTGAGTGAACTCCGGGAGTTGGTGATGGACAGAGAGGCCTGGCATGTTGCGATTCATGGGGTCACAAAGAGTTGGACACTACTGAGCAACTGAACTGAACTGAACTGGGCCACATTTTATTTTCCTGAGTATTGCTTTGTCCATGAATGTTGAGTGACTCCACACCAAAGTTTAAGTTCAGCATGAACTCCGCTCCCACCTTTTTTTTTTTGTTTCTTTTGATTTTTGCCTGAGTCTTCCTATTTCTGAAATCCAGGAGCTTTACTAGACTAATGTCTTGACGTCCATTATTCTTGGAATGTCATCTGTTCTTTTTTTAAATATAAATTTATTTATTTTAATTGGAGGCTAATTACAGTATAATTTTGTATTGGTTTTGCCATACAGCAACATGAATCTGCCACGGGTGTACACGTGTTCCCCATCCCGAACCCCCATCCCACCTCCCTCCCCATACCATACCTCTGGGTCATCCTAGTGCACCAGCCCCGAGCATCGTGTATCATGCATCAAGCCTGATCTTGAGATTCATTTCACATATGATATTACACATGTTTCAATGCCATTCTCCCAAATCATCACACCCTTGCCCTCTCCCACAGAGTCCAAAAGACTGTTCTATACATCTGTGTCTTTTGTGCTGTCTTGCATACAGGGTTATCTTACCATCTTTCTTAATTCCATATATATGTGTTAGTATAATGTATTGGTGTTTATTTTTCTGGCTTAATTCACTATCTATAGTAGGCTCCAGTTTCATCCACCTCATTAGAACTGATTCAAATGTATTCTTTTTAATGGCTGAGTAATACTCCATTGTGTCTACGTACCACAGCTTTCTTATCCATTCATCTGCTGATGGACATCTAGGTTGCTTCCATGTCCTGGCTATTATAAACAGTGCTGTGATGAACACTGGGGTACACTTGTCTCTTTCCTTTTTTTTTTTTTTTTTTTTATATTATACATGTTTTAATGCCATTCTCCTAAATCATCCCACCCTTGCCCTCTCCCACAGAGTCCAAAAGACTGTTCTATACATCTGTGTCTCTTTTGCTGTCTCGCATACAGGGTTATCGTTACCATCTTTCTAAATTCCATATATATGCATTAGTATACTGTATTGGTATTTTATTTTCTGACTTACTTCACTCTGCATAATAGGCTCCAGTTTCATCCACCTCATTAGAGCTGATTCAAATGTATTCTTTTTAATGTCTGAGTAATATTCCATTGTGTATATGTACCAAAGCTTTCTTATCCATTTGTCTGCTCATGGACATCTAAGTTGCTTACATGTCCTGGTTATTATAAACTGCTGCAATGAACATTGCAGTACACGTGTCTCTTTCAGTTCTGGTTTCCTCGGTGTGTATGCCCAGCAGTGGGATTGCTGGGTCATAAGGCAGTTCTATTTCCAGTTTTTAAGAACTCTCCACACTGTTCTCCATAGTGGCTGTACCTAGTTTGCATTCCCACCAATAGTGTAAGAGGGTTCCCTTTTCTCCACACCCTCTCCAGCATTTATTGCTTGTAGACTTTTGGATAGCAGCCATTCTGACTGGCGTGAAATAGTACCTCATTCTGGTTTTGATTTACATTTCTCTGATAATGAGTGATGTTGAGATTCTTTTCATGTGTTTGTTAGCCATCTGTATGTCTTCTTTGGAGAAATGTCTGTTTAGTTCTTTGGCCCATGTTTTGATTGGGTCGTTTATTTTTCTGGAATTGAGCTGCAGGAGTTGCTTGTATATTTTTGAGATTAATTCTTTGTCAGTTCTTTCATTTGATATTATATTCTCGCATTTTGAAGGCTGTCTTTTTGCCTTGCTTATAGTTTCCTTTGTTGTGCAGAAGCTTTTAAGGTTAATTAGGTCCCATTTGTTTATTTTTGCTTTTATTTCCAATATTCTGGGAGGTGGGTCATACAGGATCCTGCTGTGATTTATGTATGTCGGAGAGTGTTTTGCCTATGTTTTCCTCTAGGAGTTGTATAGTTTCTGGTCTTACATTTAGATCTTTAACCCACTTTGAGTTTATTTTTGTGTATGGTGTTAGAAAGTGTTCTAGTTTCATTCTTTTACAAGTGGTTGACCAGTTTTCCCAGCACCACTTATTAAAGAGATTGTCTTCTCTCCATTGTATATTCTTGCCTCCTTTGTCAAAGGTAAGGTGTCCATAGGTGCATGGATTTATCTCTGGGCTTTCTATTTTGTTCCATTGATCTATATTTCTGTCTCTGTGCCGGTACCATACTGTCTTTATGATTGTGGCTTTGTAGTAGAGCCTGAAGTCAGGCAGGTTGATTCTTCTGGGTCCATTCTTCTTTCTCAAGATTGCTTTGGCGATTCGAGGTTTTTTATATTTCCATATAAATTGTGAAGGTATTTGTTCTAGTTCTGTGAAAAATACCGTTGGTAGCTTGATAGGGATTGCACTGAATCTATAGATTCCTTTGGGTAGTATACTCATTTTCACTATATTGATTCTTCCGATCCATGAACATGGTATATTTCTCCATCTATTAGTGTCCTCTTTGATTTCTTTCACCAGTGTTTTATAGGTTTCTATATATAGGTCTTTAGTTTCTTTAGGTAGATATATTCCTAAGTATTTTATTCTTTTTGTTGCAGTGGTGAATGGAATTGTTTCCTTAATTTCTCTTTCTATTTTCTCATTATTAGTGTATAGGAATGCAAGGGATTTCTGTGTGTTGATTTTATATCTTGCTACTTTACTATATTCATTGATTAGCTCTAGAATTTTTCTGGTAGAGTCTTTAGGGTTTTCTATGTAGAGGATCATGTCATCTGCAAACAGTGAGAGTTTTACTTCTTCTTTTCCAATTTGTATTCTTTTTATTTCTTTTTCTGCTCTGATTGCTGTGACCAAAACTTTCAAAACTATATTAAATAGTAGTGGTGAAAGTGGGCACCCTTGTCTTGTTCCTGAGCTTAGGGGAAATGCTTTCAATTTTTCACCATTGAGGATAATGTTTGCTGTGGGTTTGTCATATATGGCTTTTATTATGTTGAGGTATGTTCCTTCTTTTCCTGCTTTCTTGAGGGTTTTTATCATGAATGGATATTGAATTTTTTCAAAGACTTTCTGTACATCTATTGAGATATAATATGGTTTTTTTTTCAATTTGTTAATGTGGTGTATTACATTGATTGATTTGCGAATATTGAAGAATCCTTGAATCCATGGGATAAAGCTCACTTTGTCATGATGTATGATCTTTTTAATATGTTTTTGGATTCTGTTTGCTAGAATTTTGTTAAGGATTTTTGCATCTATGTTCATCAGTGATATTGGCCTGTAGTTTTCTTTTTTTGTGGCATCTTTGTCTTGTTTTGGTATTAGGGTGATGGTGGCCTCATGGAATGAGTTTGGAAGTTTACCTTCCTCTGTAATTTTCTGGAAGAGTTTGAGTAGGATAGGTGTTAGCTCTTCTCTAAATTTTTGGTAGAATTCAGCTGTGAAGCCATCTCATCCTGCGCTTTTGTTTGTTGGAAGATTTCTGATTACAGTTTCAATTTCTCTGCTTGTGATGGGTCTCTAAGATTTTCTATTTCTTCCTGGTTCAGTTTTGGAAAGTTGTACTGTTCTAAAAATTTGTTCATTTCTTCCAAGTTGTCCATTTTATTGGCATATAGTTGATGATAGTAGTCTCTTATGATCCTTTGTATTTCTGTGTTGTCTGTTGTGATCTCTCCATTTTCATTCCTAATTTTGTTGGTTTGATTCTTCTCCCTTTGTTTCTTGATGAGTCTGGCTAATGGTTTGTCAATTTTATTTATCTTCTCAAAGAACCAGCTTTTGGCTTTGTTGATTTTTGCTATGATCCCTTTTGTTGCTCCTGCACTTATTTCTCCCCTCATTTTTAAGATTTCTTTCCTTCTACTAACCCTGGGGTTCTTCATTTCTTCCTTTTCTAGTTGCTTTAGGTGTAGAGTTAGGTTATTTATTTGACTTTTTCTTGTTTTTTTTTTTTTTTTTTTTTAGGTAAGCTTGTATTGCTATGAACCTTCCCCTTGGCACTGCTTTTACAGTGTCCCATAGGTTTGGGGTTCTTTTGTTTTCATTTTCATTCATTTCTATGCATATTTTGATTTCTTTTTGATTTCTTCTGTGATTTGTTGGTTATTCAGCAGCGTGTTGTTCAGCCTCAATATGTTTGAATTTTTAGCAGTTTTTCTCCTGTAATTGAGACCCAATCTCACTGCACTGTGGTCAGAAAAGATACTTGGAATGATTTCTTTTTTTTTTTTGAATTTACAAGGCTAGATTTATGGCCCAGGATGTGATCTATCCTGGAGAAGGTTCCGTGTGTGCTTGAGAAAAAGGTGAAATTCATTGTTTTGGGGTGAAATGTCCTATAGATATCAATTAGGTCTAACTGGTCTATTGTATCATTTAAAGTTTGTGTTTCCTTGTTAATTTTCTGTTTAGTTGATCTATTCATAGGTGTGAGTGGGGTATTAAAGTCTCCCACTATTATTGTGTTATTGTTAATTTCCCCTTTCATACTTGTTAGCATTTGTCTTACATATTGTGGTGCTCCTATGTTGGGTACATATATATTTATAATTATTATATTTTCTTCTTGGATTGATCCTTTGATCATTATGTAACACCCTTTTTTGTCTCTTTACACAGCCTTTATTTTAAAGTCTATTTTATCTGATATGAGTATTGCTACTCCTGCTTTCTTTTGATCTCTATTTGCGTGGAATATATTTTTCCAGTCCTTCACTTTCAGTATGTTTGTGTCCCTTGTTTTGAGGTGGGTCTCTCATAGACAACATATATAGGAATCTTGTTTCTGTACCCATTCAGCCAGTTTTTGTCTTTTGGTTGGGGCATTCAACCCATTTACATTTAATGTAATTACTGATAAGTATGATTCCTTTGCCATTTACTTTGTTGTTTTGGGTTCGAGTTTATACACCCTTTCTGTATTCCTTGTCTAGAGAATATCCTTTAGCATTTGTTGGAGAGCTGGTTTGGTGGTGCTGAATTCTCTCAGCTTTTGCTTGTCTGTAAAGCTTTTGATTTCTCCTTCATATTTGAATGAGATCCTTGCTGGGTACAGTAATCTGGGCTGTAGGTTTTTCTTTTTCATCACTTTATGTCCTGCCATTCCCTCTTTGTTAATTTGATTAATATGTGTCTTGGGGTGTTTCTCCAGGTTAATCCTGTTTGGGGCTGTCTGGGTTTCTTGGACTTGGGTAACTATTTCCTTCCACATTTTAGGGATGTTTTCAACTATTATCTCCTCAAATATTTTCTCATGGTCTTTCTTACATCTTCTTCTTCTGGGACTCCTATGATTCGAATGTTGGGGCATTGCACATTGTTCCAGAGGTCTCTGAGGTTGTCCTCATTTCTTTTAGTTCTTTTTTCTTTTTTCCTCTCTGCTTCATGTATTTCTACCATTCTATCTTCTACCTCACTTATCATATCTTCTGCCTCCATTATTCTGCTGTTGGTTCCCTCCAGAGTGTTTTTTATCTCATTTATTGCATTATTCATTGTATATTGACTCTTTTTTATTTCTTCTAAGTCCTTGTTAAACCTTTCTTGCATCTTCTCAATCCTTGTCTCCCAGCTATTTATCTGTAACTCCATTTTGTTTTTAAGATTGTCGATCATTTTCAGTATCATTATTCGGAATTCTTTATTAGGTAGATTCCCTATCTCTTCCTCTTTTTTTTGGTTTGGTGGGCATTTATCCCATTCCTTTACCTGCTGAGTATTTCTCTGCCTTTTCATCTTGTTTATATTGCTGTGTTTGGGGTGACCTTTCCATATTCTGGCAGTTTGTGGTTCCTCTTTATTGTGAAGGTTCCTTGATGTGGGTGGGATTGGATGGGTGGCTTGTCAAGGTTTCCTGGTTAGGGAAGCTTGTTTTGCTTTTCTGGTGGGTGGAGCTGGATTTCTTCTCTCTGGAGTGCAATAAAGTGTCCAGTAGTGAGTTTTGAGATGTCAGTGGGTTTGGTGTGACTTTGGGCAGCCTGTATGTTGAAGCTCAGGGCTATGTTCCTGTGTTGCTAGAGAATCTGCGTGGTATGTCTTGCTCTGGAACTTGTTGGCCCTTGGGTGGTGCTTGGTTTCAGTGTAGGTATGGAGGCTTTTGATGAGTTCCTATCAATTAATGTTTCAGTGTAGGTATGGAGGCTTTTGATGAGCTCCTATCAATTAATGTTCCCTGGAGTCAGGAGTTCTCTGGTGTTCTCAGGTTTTAGACTTAAGCCTCCTGCCTCTGGTTTTCAGTCTTATTCTTATAGTAGCCTTAAGACTTCTCCATCTATACAGCACCAATGATAAAATATCTAGGTTAATGATGCAAAGTTTCTCCACAGTGAGGGATACCTGGAGAGGTACACAGAGTTACATGGAGAAGAGAAGAGGGAGGAGGGAGATAGAGGTGATCAGAAGGAGAAGAGGAGGAATCAAAAGAGGAGAGAGCAAGCTAGCCAGTAATCACTTCTCTATGTGCTTTCCACAGTCTGGACCACTCAGAGATGTTCATGGAGTTACACAGAGAAGAGAAGAGGGAGGAAGGAGATAGAGGTGGCCAGGAGGATAAAAGGGGGAATCAAAAGGAGAGAGACAGATACAGCCAGTAAACTGTTCCCTAAGTGTTCTCCACAGCCTGGAACACACAGAGAGATTCACAGAGTTGCATAGAGAAGAGAAGGGGGAGGGAGGAAATAGAGGCGACCTGGTGGAGAAAAAGGAGAGTCAAAAGGGGGAGAGAGCAATCAAGCCAGTAATTTTGCTCCCAAGTAAAAATGGGTACTGAAGATTGGGTTCTTAAAGGTACAAAATTGATAACAAGTATCAAAAAGCAAAGATTAAAAGTCTAGAGTAGAGGTTAGATTCTCAAAAACACAATATTAAAAAAAAAACAAGTCACAAAAATTATTTTATATATATATATATATATATATATGAAGTTTGCTTTAAAAATAGAGTCTTTTTTTCAAGGTAATAGTAGGTTATAACAATGAAAATTAAAGGAGTAATAAAGGAATTAAAATATTTTTTTTTAATTTAAAAAATGATAATAGTAAAAATATATCTAGGACTTTCTCTGGATCTGTTTGGACAGTGTGGGGCCAATTCATTTTCAGATAGTTCCTTGATCCAGCTTATACTTCTCAAGATCTATAGGCCCCTTACTATGTGCTGCTGCTGCTGCTAAGTCACTTCAGTTGTGTCCAACTCCATGCCACCCCATAGACAGCAGCGCGCCAGGCTCCCCCATCCCTGGGATTCTCCAGGCAAGAACACAGGAGTGGGTTGCCATTTCCTTCTCCAATGCATGAAAGTGAAAAGTGAAAGTGAAGTCGCTCAGTCGTGTCTGACTCTTAGCAACCCCATGGACTGCAGCCCACCAGGCTCCTCTGTCCATGGGATTTTCCAGGCAAGAGTACTGAAGTGGGGTGCCATTGCCTTCTCCAGCAGCTATCTCTTCAAGATAGTTATTTTGTATCACACTATGGTATTTCTATTTTAAAATTATTTTGGAGTCTTCATACTGTTTTTCATAGTGGCTACACCAGATTACATTCTTGCCAACAGTGTACAAGGATTCTCTTTTCTCCGCAACCTCACCAGCATTTATTTCTCGTTTTTTTTTTTTTTTTTTTTTTTTTAAATAATAGACATCTTACCAGGTGTTAGGTGACATCTCCCTGTGGTTTTGATTTGCATTTCTCTGATGATTAGTGATGTTGAACACCTTTTCATGTACTCATTGGCAATTTGTGTATCTTCTTACAAGATGTCTGTTTATGTCCTTTGTCCATCTTTGAATTGTCCATTTTTTGCTTTGGAGATGTGTGGTTCTTTGTGTATGTTAGATATTAACCTCTTGTCAGATGTGTTGTTTGCAGATATTTTCTCCCATTCCATATGTTGTCTCTTCTTCGTTTTGTTTATGGTTTCCTTTACTGTGCATAATCTTTTTAATTTGAAATAGTCTCATTTGTTTATATTTTATTTTGTTGCCTTTGGTTTTGGTGTAAATTAAAAAAAAAAATTGCCAAGGCCAATGTTAAGGAGCATAACCTGTATGTTTTGTTTTGTTTTTAGCAGATCTCAAATTCAAGTCTTTAATTCATTTTGAGGTTATTTTGTGTTTGTGTAAGATAGGGGTCTAGTTTCATTTTTTTCCATGTGGATGTCTAGTTTTCCCAGCACTATTTTTTTGAGAAATTATTCTTTCCTCATTGCATATTCTTAGCTAGTTTGTCAAAAATTAATTGGCCTTTTTATGTATGGGTTTATTTATGGGCTATCGATTATGCTTCATTCCTATATGTGTCAGTTTGCATGTCAGTACCATACAGCTTGATGACTATATATAGTTTTACAATATAGTTTGAAATGAGGAAGTGTTAGGGCTCCAACTTTGTTGTTCTTTCTCAAGATTGCTTACCTATCCAAGGTCTTTCATGGTTACATATCAATTTTAGAATTGTTTTTTCTATTTTTGTGAAAATGCCTTTGAAACTTTGATAGGGATTACATTAAATCTGAAGAATTCTTTGAATAGTAAGGACATTTTAACAATATTCTTCCAATCCATGACTGTGGCAAATATTTCCGCTTGCTTGTGTCATCTTCAATTTCTTTTATTGATATCTTATAGTTTTCAGTGTACCAGTCTTTTACCTCCTTGGTTAAATTTATTCCTAAGTATTTTAAGTATTTTATTATTTTGAAGTTATTGTACATGGCATTTTTTTTTTTACTTTCTCTTTCTGATAGTTCATTGTTGGTGTATAGAAACACAACTGATTTTGAATCATGTAACTTTATTGAATTTACTATTTGGTGGATTTTTTAGAGTTTTCTAAATATCAATATAATACAATGTCATCTGAAAACAGACAATTTTACTTCTTACTTTCCAACTTGGATGCCTTTTATTTCTGTTTCTTGTCTAATTGCTCTGGCTAGCCTTAGAGTAGTATCAAATAAAAGTAGTGAGAATGGGCATTCTTGTCTTCTTCCTGATTTTAGAAGAAAAGTTGTTTTTTTTTTTTTCCCATTATTGAGTATGATGTTAGCTGTGAGCTTGTCATATATGGCTTTTTATGTTGGTGTGCATTCCTTCTATACTCAATTTGTTGACAGTTTTTATCATGAATGGATGTTGAAATTTATAAAATTCTTTTTTTCCCCATCTATTGAAATGATATATGATTTTTATTTTTTATTTTGTTAATGTGGGCTATCACATTGATTGATTTGCATATACTGAACTGTCCTTATATCCTAGAAATAAATCCCATTTGATCATGGTGTATGATCCTTTTAATGTATTGCTGAATTCAGTTTGTTGAGAATTTTTGAATCTGTATTCTTCAGGGATATTGGCCTGTAATTTTATTTTCTTGCACTGTCCTTGACTGGCTTTGGCATCAGAGTAATAAAGGCTGATTAGAACCTGGACCCTCTAGCAGCAGCTGGGAAGTAGTCAAACTCCTACAAGGGAGAAACTGGGAGATGCATGGTTTTTGCCTGCTCCTGCTGCATGAAGAGTGATCCTGTGCTTGTTTAAAGATTGTGTCATTGTTTGCTTTAGTCCTATGGAACTCATGAATGCCAGCTATGTTGGCTTACAGAGCTAGGTGATTTGGGAGCCTGATACTCAGGTGGCAGCCATAAAAGTTAAGGCACTAGATATGTGGACAAGCTCCTTCAAGGGAAATACTGGCAAATTGGTTTTATTGTTGGAGAGAACAAAAGGGGGAAATTGAGGAAAGTGCTCACCAGATTTGGGGGCTCCAGGAAGGAAAGCAGTAATCAGCTGCATGCTAATTAAAACCTTGACCCTCAGGCAGCAGTTGTAAAATATGCAGTTAAACTCTTTTATGGGAAAGATTGGGAGATGAGCATTTTTGTGTGTTCCTCTGCACTGAGCCTTGGAGGCCAGCCACAGTTGAGTGCTTGCATGCCTGTTACTGAGCTGGTTCTTTGTTTGCCATAGTCCTGTGGGACTCAGGAATGCAAGCCCCATCGGCTTTCAGAGCTAGGTGTTCTGGGGGCCCATCTCTCAGGTGAAAGTGTTAAAAATTGGGGCAGTAGATGTGTGGTCCAAATCTTTTTTTCCTCAGGGAGAAGCTAGGAGTTTGAAGTTCATTCCTATTTGTATGGTACTGTGCTAGGGGTGGGTTTATGGCTAGTGTCTCAGTCTTTCCTATCTGTTCCAGTGATGGTATTTCCTCAGTCACTTGATGTTTAAGAGTCACTCAGCTAGTTTCTGGATTTCTCTCAGAGGAAATTGCTCCAGGTGTAGCTGTACATTCAGTGTGTCCATGAGAGGAAGGAAATTCAGGATCCTCTTATGTTACCATCTTGGTCTGGAATCTTATATGGAGTTTTTTCACTAAATATAATTCCTTGCAGACTCATCCATATAGATGCATAAAATAATAGTTCATTACCTTTCATTCCTGAGTAGTATTCCATGATGTGGATGCATATACATTTGTTTAACCACGCACCTATTGAAGAATATCTGGGTTGTTACATTTTATGGCAATTAAAAATAAAGCTGCTATAAACATTTGTGTGTAGGTTTTTGTACGAACATAAATTTTTATTTCTTTGGGGAAAATGACCAAGAGTGCAACTTCTTAAGAATGTCCTATGAAATACAAGTGCTTTTAATTTTAAGTTCACTTATCAGCTTTTCATGGATTTTACTTTTGATACTGTATGTAAAAACTCAAGGTCATGAGTTCCCAGGGTCATGAAGATTTTCTCTTATATTTTTTTCCATCAGTTTTACAGTTGTAGCTCTTACATTTAGCTTGATTACCTACTTTGAGTGGATATATATATATCCCAAATTCATTCATTTTGCAAGTAGATATGACTGCAAGGAGATCGACCAGTCCATTCTAAAGGAGATCAGCCCTGGGTGTTCTTTGGAAGGAATGATGCTAAAGCTGAAACTCCAGTACTTTGGCCACCTTATGCAAAGAGTTGACTCATTGGAAAAGACTCTGATGATGGGAGGGATTGAGGGCAGGAGGAAAAGAGGACGACAGAAGATGAGATGGCTGGATGGCATCACCAACTCGATGGACGTGAATTTGAGTGAACTCCGGGAGATGGTGCTGGACAGGGAGGCCTGGCGGGCTGTGATTCATGGGGTCGCAAAGGGTCGGACACGACTGAGCCACTGAATTGAACTGAACTGAACTGAAGTGATCCAATCATCCTGGCATCATTTGTTAAAAAGACTATCTTGTAGTTGAATTTCTCTGACACCTTTGTGGAAAATCAGTTGATCATAAGTGTGAAGACTTATTTCTGGACTCTCAATTCTGTTCTATTGATCTATATGTCTATCCTTATGTCATCACTATACTGGCTTGTTAACTGTGGCTTTATAGTAAATTTTGAAATTTAGTAACGTATTGCCTCAAATTTTATCTTTCTTTTTCACAAATTTTTGGTTCTTCTAGGTCTTTGCATGTCCATATACATTGAGGGTCTATTTATCAGTTTCTACCAAGAAAAGGATGCTAGGATTTAAATAGGGATTGAAGTGACTTATAGATCAATTTTGTGAAAATGGCCATCTTTACAATATTGAATATTCCAATCCATGAAAATTAAATGTCTTTCCATTTATTTAGATCCTCTTTAATTTCTCTCAACAATGTTTGTAGTTGTTATTATACAAATCTTTTACTTATTTTGGTAAATGTATTCCTAAGCATTTTATTCTTTTTGATGTTATTATGAATGGAATTGTTTTATTAATATCAATATCTGATGGTTTATTGTTAGTATGAAACAATACAATTGAATATTGTACATTGATCTTGTATCATGCAACCTTACTAAAGTCATTTATTAGTTCTAGTGTTTTGTGGATTCTTCTACATCATGAAATCTGTGAATAATAGCAGTTTTAAATCTTTCATTCCAAACTTAATGTGTATCATGTATTTATTCATCATTTATTTATATTTGTTTTTGCCTTATTACACTAGTTAGATATTTCAGTACAGTGCTGAAAGAAATGGTGAAAGCAGAAATCCTTGCCCCGTTCCTGAACTTATGGGAAAGTATACAGTTTTCCGGAGAAGGCAATGGCACCCCACTCCAGTACTCTTGCCTGGAAAATCCCATGGACAGAGGAGCCTGGAAGGTGCAGTCCATGGGATCGCTAAGAGTCGGACACGACTGAGCGACTTCACTTTCACTTTTCATTTTCATGCATTGGAGAAGGAAATGGCAACCCACTTCAGTGTTCTTGCCTGGAGAATCCCAGGGGCAGGGGAGCCTGGTGAGCAGCCGTCTATGAGGTGGCACAGAGTCGGACACGACTGAAGCGACTTTGCAGCAGCAGCATCCTGGATTAAAGTGGAATCTAAATATGGGTCCTCCTATGGTTATCTGAAGACGTAGAGTAGACACACACATATGAAACCACAACCCCCTGGAATGCCAAGGATTGCCAGCAACCACCAAAGGCTGGAAGAGGCAAGGAAAAGTTCTCTCCTAAAGCTTTTGGAGGGAGTGTGGCTCTACCAACACCTTAATTTCAGACTTCTAGTCTCCAGAATTGTGAGAGATTGAATTTGTGTTGTTTTAAACAACCCGGTTTGTGGTAATTGGTTACAGCAATCCTAGGAAATGAACACACTTCCTTAAAGTCCTTTTAATTTTTGAAGGGTCAGAAGAGTTTTCTTTTTCATTCCTGACTTTAATAATTTGTGCCTTTCCTTTCCTTTCCTTTTTTTTTTTTTTTTTTTGGTTAATCAGTCTAGTTAAAAGTTTGTTAATGATAATCTTTTCAAGGAATAACTTTTGTTTTTAACGATTTTTATTTATTTATTTATTGTTTTCTCTTTCATGGCTTCCCTCATAATCATATTATTTCCTTTTGCTTACCTTGGGTTTAATTTCCTCTTTTTTACTCATGGTAGAAGCTTAGATTGTTGATTCAACTCTATTTTTTTTTTTAGCATATTTTCTGATATAGGCACGTAAAGCTATAGTTCAGTTCTGTCATTCATTCGTGTCTGACTCTGCAACCCCATAGACTGCAGCACCCCAGGCTTCCCTGTCCATCACCAACTCCCGGAGCTTGTTCAAACTCATGTCCATAGAGTCGGTGATGCCATCCCACCATCTCACCCTCTGTCATCCCCTTCTCCTTCTGCCTTCAATCTTTCCCAGCATCAGGATCTTTTCAAATGAGTCAGTTCATCACATCAGGTGGCCAAAGTATTGGAGTTTCAGCTTTAGCATCAATCCTTCCAATGAATGTTCAGGACTGAGTTCCTTTAGGATGTACTGGTTGGATCTCCTTGCAGTCCCAAGGACTCTCAAGAGTCTTCTCCAACACCATAGTTCAAAATCATCAATTTTCCAGCGCTTGGCTTTTTTTATAGTCCAACTCTCACATCCATACATGACCACTGGAAAAACCATAGCTTTGACTAGACGGACCTTTGTTGGCAAGGTAATGTCTCTGATTTTTAATATGCTATCTAAGTTGATCATAACTTTTCTTCCAAGGAGCAAGTGTCTTTTAATTTCATGGCTGCAGTCACCATATGCAGTGATTTTGGAGCCCCAAAAGATAAAGTCTGTCACTGTTTCCATTGCTTCCCTATCTATATGCTATGAAGTGATGGGACCAGATGCCATGATCTTATGATATCAATATAACCATGATAGCTCTCCTATGGTTACTGTTATAATGGAATATATTTTTTTTCCATTCTTTTGCTTTCAACATATTTGTGTTTTTAAATATAGCATGTGGTTGAATGCTTTTTTTTTTTTTTTTTTAATACAGTCTGACTGTTCTCTACTCTTTGTTTAGGGTATTTAAACTATTCAGATTTAATTTAATTCTTATTATAGTTTAATTTCATTTGCCATTCTCAATTTGTTTTCTATATGACTTCTATCTTTGCTATTTCATTTACTTCCTTCTTTTGTGTTAAATATTTTCAGTGTGCCATTTCATCTCTCTACTAATTTTTGTTACTACAGTTTTTGATGTTTTATAACTGGGTACTCTAAGGATTACAATATTTATCACAATCTACTAATTTATCACAATATATTTCAAATTAATACTAAATTCTGATAAAATAAATTTTGCTCCAATATAATTCAATTTATTTCTCCCACCTTTGTGCTATTTTTGTCATATGTATTATATCTCTGTATATTTTAAGCCCAGCAATACAATATCATAGTTATTGCCTTATATAATCTCAGGTTGTTTTGAGGATTAAATGAGACAGTGTATAAGTACACAGTAAGTGCTCAATAAATAGTAGTTGCCATAACTACATGTGTCCTATTTCTTTTTACTTACTAATATTTTCTAAATTTTCTACATTAAGCATATTTTGTGTGAAAAGACTAAATGGTGGGATTTAGATAGATGAGAGAGTGACTTTTAAAATAGTATTCCTTCAGCCTAGAAGAACCATCTTATCCCATTTTTTTCAGATCTGCACCCAAATCATCTTTTGAAGAGATTCATGTGAATTCCCAGCAATAAAATATTTGTATTCTCCCCCAAACTATTTCTGATACAATTTTAGAGGGAGGAACACCAGGTTGGATTTGCAGCCCCCATTTCTCAAAGATTATAATTCATAAGCCTAAAATACAGAAGAGAGGAAATTTAAAGGGGGAGCCTTCATTCATCTTACTCAAAAATAAAATTTCTGAATTTCAACTCATCCCCTTGTTAAAAGAAATAGGAAGGATACAAAGAGAGGATTCTCCACCTGGAGAAATAACTCCCAACCCGCTTGGAATTTCAGGAACTGTTCATGTGAACAAGCTCAATTTCACACTCTGTTTTTCTCATCTTCAATAGCCAAGAAAACAAATTCAACAGGAAACAGTTCTTTTAGGCTAGTGCCACATGGCAACCCACTCCAGTATTCTTACCTGGAAAATCCTGTGAAGTTGGCTACTTTAGGATTTCTCTTTTTCAGTAACCTCAGTGAGCATTTATTTCTCTTTATGAGTCATTTAAATCATCATGCTACTGCTGCTAAGTCGCTTCAGTCATGTCTGACTCTGTGTGACCCCATAGACAGCAGCCCACCAGGCTCTCCCATCCCTGGGATTCTCCAGGCAAGAACACTGGAGTGGGTTTCCGTTTCCTTCTCCAATGCATGAAAGTGAAAAGTGAAAGTGGAGTCTCTCAGTCGTGTTCGATTCTTTGCGACCTCATTGACTGTAGCCTACCAGGCTCCTCCGTCCATGGGATTTTCCAGGCAAGAGTACTGGAGTGGGTTGCCACTGCCTTTTCTGCATAAAGTGATATTAGCCCAATCAGACTACTGTAAAAAAAACATATCTTGGGTGACTTAAAATACAAATATTTATTTCTCACAGTCAGGAGACTGATAAGTCCAAGATCAAGGTGCTGGCAGAATTAGTGTCTGGAGAGAACCTGCTTCCTGGTTCATACACACTTTTCTTCTCACTGTCTCCTTACACAGTGGAAGTGGCTAGAGAGCTCTCTGGGGTCGCTTTTACAAGCACACTAAATCCCATTCATGAGGGCTCCACTCTCATGACTTCATCACCTCCCAAAGGGCCCATCTCCTCATAACATCATATTGGGTTTAAGATTTCAACATATGAATTTGGTAGGGGACACAAACATTCCGTTAATAACATTTTGGCCCCCGAAACTTCATGTCCTTCTCGAATGCAAAATACATTCATTTCATCCCAACAGCTCCAAAATTCTTAACTGGATCCAGAGTTAACTCTAAAGTCTAAGTTCAAGGTCTCATCTAAGTACCACCTAAATCAGGTATGGGGGCTAAACTCTCACCAGAATTGCCTTTAAAATTCTGTTCACAAAATTGTAGGCTTTTGCCTCACATGCATCTCAAAACCCTTTCAGCCTCTACCCATTACCCAATTCCAAAACTGCTTCCACATTTTTAGGTATTTATTATAGCAGCACCTCACTTCTCAGTATCAACTTCTGTCTTAGTCCATTCAGGCTGCTATAACAAAAATACCATAGGCCTCAATAATGAACATCCATTTCTCACAGGTCTGAAGGCTGGGCAGTCTAAGATCAAAGTGCTGGCAGATTGTGTGTCTGGTGAAGATCCGCCTCCTGTTCAGATGACTGTCTTCTTTCTGTGTTCCCACATTGCAGAAGGAGTGAGAGAGCTCTCTGCAGTCCCTTTTATAAGGGCACTAATTCCATTCATGACCTAATCACCTCCCAAAAATCCCAACCATAGCTATATGATATTTCATTCTATCATAACACTCAGTTCAGTTCAGTCGCTCAGTTATGTCCGACTCTTTGTGACACCATGAATTGCAGCACGCCAGGCCTGCCTGTCCATCACCAACTCCCAGAATTCCCTCAAACTCATGTCCATCAAGTCAGTGATGACATCCAGCCATCTCATCCTCTGTCGTCTCCTTCTCTTCCTGCCCCCAATCCCTCCCAGCATCAGAGTCTTTTCCAATGACTCAACTCTTCGCATGAGGTGGCCAAAGTACTGGAGTTTCAGCTTCAGCATCATTCCTTCCAAAGAACACCCAGGACTGATCTCCTTTAGAATGGACTGGTTGGATCTCCTTGCAGTCCAAGGGACTCCAAGAGTCTTCTCCAACACCACAGTTCAAAAGCATCAATTCTTCAGTGCTCAGCTTTCTTCACAGTCCAAATTTCACGTCCATACATGACTACTGGAAAAACCACAGCCTTGACTAGATGGACCTTTGTTGGCAAGGTAATGTCTCTGATTTTTAATATGCTATCTAAGTTGATCATAACTTTTCTTCCAAGGAGCAAGTGTCTTTTAATTTCATGGCTGCAATCACCATTTGCAGTGATTTTGGAGCCCCCCAAAATAAAGTCTGACACTGTTTCCACTATTTCCCCATCTATTTCCCATGAAGTGATGGGCCCAGATGCCATGATCTTCGTTTTCTGAATGTTGAGCTTTAAGCCAACTTTTTCACTCTCCTCTTTCACTTTCATCAAGAGGCTCTTTAGTTCTTCTTCACTTTCTGCCATAAGGGTGGTGTCATCTGCATATCTGAGGTTATTGATATTTCTCACGGAAATCTTGATTCCAGCTTGTGCTTCCTCCAGCCCAGCATTTCTCATGATGTACTCTGCATATAAGTTAAATAAGCAGGGTGACAGTATACAGCTTTGACATACTCTTTTTCCTATTTGGAACCAGTCTGTTGTTCCATGTCCAGTTCTACCTGTTGCTTCCTGACCTACATATAGGTTTCTCAAGAGGCAGGTCAGGTGGTCTGGTATTCCCATCTGTTTCAGAATTTTCTACAGTATGTTGTGAGTCACACAGTCAAAGGCTTTGGCATAGTCAATAAAGCAGAAATAGATGTTTTTCTGGAACTCTCTTGCTTTTTCCATGATCCAGCAGATGTTGGCAATTTGATCTTTGGTTCCTCTGCCTTTTCTAAAACCAGTTTGAACATCTGGAAGTTCACAGTTCACATATTGCTGAAGCCTGGCTTGGAGAATTTTGAGCATTACTTTACTAGCATCATTACACTAGGCATTACTTAAATCTCCTTTGGTATATCATTTAGCTTCATTCCAATTTTTTTTTAAATTATAAAGAATACTGCACTGACATCACTGAGAACAGCATATTCCTTATTTAAAGTTTTATAGTTTATTTATTAATCCAATTCTAATTCTGAAGACAAGAATTTACTTTTAACATTTCATCTTTGCAATGAGGTTTTCTTTTTAATGTATTTAGCTGGGCCAAGTTTTTGTTGCTGCCTGTGGGCTCTTAGTTGCAGCATGCAGGATCTAGTTCCCTGACCAGGGACTGAAGCCAGGCACCCTGCATTGGGAATGTGGAGTCTTAACCACAGGACCACAGTGAGGCATATAATAGGGTATTGTCCTTTGCCCACCACATGACTCTTGAACTTTTAGACATTGATTTATAAACAGCATGTACCAGCAACAGACATTGCAAAAATTTTTACTCACCCATTCTACTTCCAAGGCTTCCCTTACCTCCTCTTCTCACATACATTAAGCATGGGGAAATTAAGCATGAGAGAATATTCAGGAGAACCTGACAACAAAGTCCCATCTGTACAAGTGGGCTCTACTGATGTCCATACACTTTGCCCTCAGTTAAATGCAAAGGCCTCGTGTACCTCTAGACTTCTATGTTTCTATGATATCCTGATTTGGGATTTACATCTACTTCTCAAATAATTTGAAATGAGTTTTAAGATTAAACATAATGCAAAAAAAGTGGGGGTGGGGACCAAAACATGAAAGCAGAATAGAGGCCATTAAGGAAGTAGTGAGTCTTGTACTTACTTATCAGAAACCTAAGGAGACAAATATAAAGGTAATACTTTTCAGAAACTTGGACGCGTTTGGAAGCCATCATCAATATTCTGCTAAACCAGCACTGGTGCCATTCTCTTTGTTTCTGCAGAAGAGAATTTTGAACCACTGGCTCCAGAACCACTCTGCCTGTGCTACAATCCTTGCTAGCACAATGGATGGCCTCCCATATCTGCACCCTATCTGTTCTCCAGATTCATGCCTTCCAGCATCCCTTTCTTGCACTAGGCTCCAGATATACAGAAGCATTTGCACTTACCAAAATGTGCTGAGTTACTTCAAACCTTTGTGCCTTTGCTCCCATTGTCCCTCTTCCTGAAATAGCCTTGTTCCCACCCCAATGTATCCATCTAATGAAAACCTATTCATCTCTAATTTATGAAGCCTTCCCTGAATTTCTCTGGTATAACTGATCATTTCTTCATCTATGGCCCCACCATGCATTGCAACAGTTTAGAACATATTTCCTGCTATAACACTATGAGGTCCTGAAGGGGAAAGAACATGTCTTTTTATCTTTTTCTCCCCAATGCCCAGCACATAGTAAATGACTAAATTAATCAATTTTGAGGCTGAGTTGTAAAAGTAATTTCATAACTGTTTTTAATATCATTTAAGTTATTATATAATCCCACAGTGACTACTTTGAAGGCAAGAACATTAATTTGGAGGACTGTAAATTCTGGCAAGTTGTTAAAAATTAGTCACATTAACTTTATCTTTACTTTTTACACAGTGTCCTCAAAGACATTACTAGGTATTAAATTAAGGGACACTTTGATTTTACTTTCTGGGGCATATAAACCAAGATAGGTCATGTTATGCTGCAATAGTAAACATTTTAAAGATCTCAGTAAGTTAAAACAGCATGAATTTCTTTCTCTCCTAAACAGTCCATTGCTGGTCAGGGTGGCTTTTCAGGGTAGCTGTCCTCTACTTGATGGCTCAGTATTGCATTTCTGTTATCAATGGGTGCTTCCCTGTTTGACAGTGCAGAGGAAAAGAACACTGGAGAGTTGAGAACCAACAATTAAATGCTCCTACTTAGAAGTGAGATAGCTCATATGGCCACATCTAACTTCAAGAGAGGAGAATAGTATAAATCTGCTCTGTGTGCAGAAGGAAAAACACCAGCATTAGTGAGCAAATTATTTACCTCCTCTGAGACTCAATCTCCTTACATGTGGAAGGAAGATAAAGATAATAAAGCCCATCTCATCACTACAACCTTAGTAGTAGAACTTACAAAGTCCTTTATGATCTGATCTGACTTAATTCTCCAGTTTCATCATTTATCTTTCCATGCTCATATTTAACTTTCAATTTAATGAGCTCTTTTCATTTCCCAAAAAGTCTTGCCCTATCTCCCCTTTTTGGCCTCTGAATGTTCATACAAACCACTCTTTCTGCCTAGAATGTTCTCTCCTTGTGCCCCCCCCCCTTTTTTTTTTGTCTAACTCCTACCTGTGCTCGTTCTCAACCCAAATGTCATTTTTTCCAGTATGCCTTCTCTGCCTCTTTCCAACTCCATGAGAAAAGGGATCAAATCTATCTGGTCCCCACAAATCTTCAGCTTCTAAAAGAAAATCTGAAACATGGTAGGATATGTCTGAAGTTGAGTTTAAGATATGCAGGGTACAGAATGAATATTACCCAAGTTTAACAAGAGTCACATAAAATAAGTATTTGATACAATTTCTATGGAGTATAAGAGCATAAAGATATAGTGAACAGGGAAACTGTGGACAGCTTGGGGTGCTAAGCTGAGGCATTTTTTACTTAACCTGGTAAACAGAGGTGGTCATGGAGAGTTTTTGCACTAAGGAGTGACATGATATGTAATGCATGTACAGCTGTGTATATATATTTGAAACATAGGAACCAATAAATAGGATGATTAGAAAGCACCCACGATTTTACCCTTTGGGAAACAAAGATGGGCTGCCTAACCAACTGTATTACTCAGGATTCTCCAGAGAAACAGAATCAAAAGTGTGTGTGTGTGTGTGTGTGTGTGTGTGTGTGTGTGTGTATAGGGAGAGAACGAGAAAGAGAGATTATAAGGAATTGGCTTAAGTGATCCAGAGGTTTGGTTTAAGTCCAAAATCTTAAACTAGAAAGCTGGAGATCCAAAAAAAGTTGATGTTGTAGCTCTAGTACAAGGGCAGCCTGAAGGTAGAATTTCTTCTTTCTCAGAGGAGCCAAATCTTTGTTTTCATAAGGCTTTCAACTGATCAGATGAGGCCCATCCACATTATAGAGGGTAATCTGCTTTACTCAAAGTCTACTAATTTAAATGCTAATCTCATCCAAAAACACCTTCATAGAAAAATCCAGAATGCTTGATGAAGTATCTTGGCATTGTGACCCAATCAAGCTGATATAGAAACTTATCCATTACCAACATACAGCCAATGTGTATTTGGTAACTCATATATTCGAGAACTCATTATAGGGACTAACTAATCTGCTCATGTTCAGAAAACCATTCTGCCTATTAGAAATCTAATATTTCCCTGGCAGAGTCCAATTAACATTTTTAAATTAGAAATGCTATCCATGACCTCCCTATGAAAACTCTTTTGCTAATCTTTTGCTTGATATATTAACTCTTCAATAAGAGAATCTCTACCAACCTCTGCCATTTCAGAAGTAATTTTCCTTTATATATGTCAGAGTCTTTTTGAGTTTTTTAGTATTAATTTCTTTTAGTGTGTGTGTGTGGTGGGACTCTGGAGAGTGGCAGGGTTGGAGAGCAGGGAGGGGAATGTGCTTGGGGAATGATATACATGAGTCTACAATTGTATTTGTAAATATAATTATTCTACATATTAAAACTTGGTGATGAGTGCATTTACATTTGCTATTTTATTCTTTTTTACCTTTGGAATGTTTTATGTTTTGAGTTTTTTGTACTTTTTTGAAATCTGAGGCTCAGTAAATTTAGGTCATATTTTCAAAATCACACAGAATTCAAACCCAAGACTGGCTAATGCCAAAGTCCTTGCTATTATCATTCTGCCTCAGAGTACTCCATTATTAATGCCCTCTGTACAGTTATATGAATTCTCATCATTGATTATTTTAGTCAAGGATAGATAACCCCTCTTTCTTCTCCTTGAACTCAATACAGTCTTCACAGCACACTAGTAACCATCTAAGTCTCCAGAGCACTACAAACACAGCCTTGGGAAAACACCATCAAGAGTATTAAAAGTTAGAATTATTTATAACAGCCAAGATATGGAAGCAACCTAAGAGTCCATCAACAGATGAATGGTTAAAGAAATGGTATATCCATACAATGGAATACTACTCAGCCATAAAAAGGAACAAAATTTTGGCACTTGCAGCAACACTGATGGATTTGAAAAGGAGTATGCTTAGTGAAATGTCAGAGAAAGATAAATACTGTACGTTATCACTTATATGTGGAATTTTAAAATATAAAAAAAAACAGGTAATATAATTTGAAAATAAATGGACTCACAGATATAGAGCACAAACTGCTGATTGCCAGTGAGAAGAGGGAAGCAGGAAGAGGCAAGATAGGAATAGGGGATTAAGAGGCACGCACTACTATGTGTGAAATAAATAAGCTACAAGAATATATTGTTCAGCACAGGGAATAGGGCCAATATTTTATAACTTTGGAGTATAATCTATAAAAATTTTTAATCACTATGTTGTACATCTGAAAATAATGTAACATTGCAAATCAACTATACCTCAATAAATACATTTTTAAATGATTTCTAATGATAACCTTTGTATCTGCCCACACAGACGGTGATGCAGAATACAATATAAGGGTTCCCAGAAGAAGGCCTATGCCACATGGTGAGGAAGACACAGAGCATTCTAAGAAGTAAGGGGAAATGAGGTCTATTGCACTGGTTAGGTCAGGTAACAGTGGGAACATTTGACCATTTGATCACATTAGTACAACATGCCCTGACTATGAAGAATCCTTAAACCTTTGGTTTGGGATCCAATGACATTTCTTCTTCCTCTCCATTCTGGATCCTATTTTCCAAAAAAAGCAACTGGCAAGGGAGCAGTTAATTGTTTTACAACTACCTAGGCTCTCTGTTCTAAGCTGTTTATACACATTATCTCATTTTTTTAAAACCCTGTGTGGTAGGTATTAAAACAATGTCCAGAATTTATCATGAGCTCATCTGAGCCTGGTACTTTCATGTGCATAATTTATTCCTGCAAACAATACTGCAAAGTACAAAATTCTGTAAGTGCAACAATTCTCTTCTTATAGACAAAGAACTTTAGGCTCAGAGAAGTGAGATAATTTGCTCAGTTTCACACAGTAAATGGCAGAACTGGATTATGTGACATCTAAGCCTAGGCTCCGTGTAACTGTACTATGCTAATTCCCCATTTACAGATGAGGAGAGACAAGGTGTGAGGGGAAAAAGAGAAACACCACGGACCCAATTCTGTTAATTCTTCTCTCTAAAAGAGACAATGAGAAGGACAAAATGAAGGAAAAGAGATGCTATGTACTAACACAGGAAAACAAATCCATCTTCTATTGAAGTGATTCACAGATCATTTTTATCAATCCCATTCTAAGTGACCACGAGGATTAGAGGGATTATTGGAGGAAGGAGTGGGCCCAAGGAGAACTAGCCATGAGAAGCTGCCAGTTAACAACAGATGTGCCAAATGAGATTGTGTTTGTGTGTGTGTGTGTGTGTGAGAGAGAGAGAGAGAGAGAGAGAGAGAATGAGATGGGAAAATCAAGTCAAAATCAGTGGCAGATGCTGAAGTCATGCTCTCCCTTTGCAGGAAGGGAAGTTGAAATAGGACACGCAGCTATAAGGCAAAAGCAAAAACATCCCAAGAAGACAGTTATTGTGAGCACTTACTATCCTATGGAAATGACCTTCGATCAGTATGCATAATCACCATATTGCATCCAATTACAAGTTGAAGATGAAACATAATTGCTAGTGTCATGTTTATATCTAATCAGAAGTCAGGAGACGATTATAGTAATGATGTGGGGTGGAGGAGGGAGCTCATATCAGGAGAAGAGGGCAAACCTCGCTCAAGAACTCATGTCTACTCTGCAGGAGACCAGAGTGGTGAACTGGGATTCTAAAGTTATGCCAATTAAAGAATACAAAAAGATCTCAGATGGCAGCATGGAATGGCCAGGGGTGCCATGGGAGGTAGGGAAAGAAGAGAACCCACTTGCTCATGGTTTCCAAAGTCTGACTTCTGGACCCTGGCATTTCAACTACCTGTGGTGCTTCTAATTCCTGGGCCCCATTCCAATACTTCTGAGCCTCAACCTCTAAGTTGGAGGCCCAAGAGACTGAATTTGGACAGGATGTGCAAATGCTAATTCTTCTCATGTGCCCACTAAATAATGATGGATCAAAGAGCAATGAGATGTTGCATAGCTCAGCTAATACAAAGTATGGACCCCTAGGTCCCATCACTTGATATATTTTAAAAACATATATATTGTTACCAATAGTTATAGTGATATTATAAGTTATGGGTGACAAAACACAGAAGTTTTTCACAGACGTCTCTTGAGTTTTGCAAATCCTAGCAAGGGCAAGTTCCCTGGTGGCATCCCTGGCACCTTCCCTGGTGGCTCAGATGGTAAAGAGTCTGCCTGCAATATGGGGAACCTGGGTTCAATCCCTGGGTGGGGAAGATCCCCTGGAGGGGGGCATGGCAATCCACTCCAGTATTCTTGCCTGGAGAATCCCATGGATAGAAAAGCCTGGTGGGGTACAGTCTATGGGGTCGCAAAGAGTCGGACACAACTGAGTAACTTTCACTTTCTCACTTAACTTAGTTTAAAATCTTAATTATGAAACTCTCAGATACAAAGAAAACAGACATATGAGTATATATTACTTATTCATCTGTCCTCACAATATTTTGTCCTTTTCAAAACACCTTTAATCTGATCAAATGAAATGAATCAACCCCCAAAGCACACGCACATCCAATTCATTGCATATTTGCTTTAAATGACTGTTATTGCTTTCATTAGACTATAACCTACTTAGTGCATACTGTGTGTTAGGCACTGTGTCAACGACTTCAAATGTATGACCTCACTGAACACTCTCAGCAGTTCTCAGAGGTAAGTCCTATGATCATCTCCATCTTACACAGGAGACACTAGGGTTCAGAGGAATAATTCGACCAAGGTCACACAGCCAGTCAGTGGGGGAGCCATGATAGTAATAAGCTCCTGTATGCCTTGCCCTGCAAGAAAGAAGGAAAGTAGTAACACAGAAGATGGAAAACAACAAAAACTCTCCAAGCCCTTTAGGTTTGGCTTTGGAAGGCAGTTCATGATTTTTGGCAGCAGAACAGCCTCCCTAATTAAGTTTGTTTAGGTCGGCATTAAAATGACTCTGCTGGTGCTGAACTCATGTCTGCTGGGGCCACTACAGAAGAAGGCCTGACCTTGTTTTAAAAGAACCGATTAATAATCCAAACTTAACAGGATCTCAAAGAGTAAAAAAGTGATATGAGGTCAGAGCAAAGCTGGGAGTCTGAGCAATCTGCAGAGTGGTTTGGTGTTCACATCTTGAATAGAAGTACTTGCTTTCATACTGAAAGCTCCTACTTCTAGCCAATTTATCGCTTTCATCTTCATGCTCCGCACAGATTTACTCTTTATAGTCATATCCATGTCATCTTATGACAAGATGCAATAACTAATCTGAGCTTGTGCCTGACCCCTAATATCTCCACACTGAAACTATTAGATTCTACATTGACAGCTCCTTCTGACTCCAATCTACCAGCTTATCACTGAGCCAAGGAGTACAAGGTCCCTCAAGAACAAAGCAATTTATTTAAATAACACAGTTAAGTGGATGGGAAAGTGTGTTGCATTCAGTAAGTCAACATTCTCCTGCGAAAAGCAAAAGGTCCAGTGTAGCCGCTCCTGATGCAGTAATATAACTGTCACATATCCCTCTGCCCCGACTTCAGTCCTTCCATTGGGTCGTTTCCCCATTCATCTCAATGGAACCAGCTAAACTGGTTTCTGAAAGATATATTTTTAAGAGGGTGGTAGCCTTTCTATGGGGAAAATCCAGACTTTGGCTTACTGAGCTCAACACCGAAGGACCTCCCTTAAGAATTCCCAGGACGGCCAGAGGCTGAGAACGGGTACACCTGTGTCCACCAGGTGGTGCAGCAGAGCAAAAATCGTGAGCTTCCCATGGTGTAAACAGCCTGGACTCCTTCCATTTCAGAAAGATTAAAGGGATCTTGCTTACCAGGTAATGAGTAAGATCTTTCCCCTTAGAGAAAGTGAGAGAATCTACTGTTTATAAGGTCATGTTTACATCTTCCCCTTGCAGTGGTTGGTGGCGCCTCGACTGTAAGATTGAAATAATGTGTGAACGTGGAAATGCAAAGTCTACTCAAGCAGACCTTGAACTGCCATCCATTCCTTTCAAGTGATGGCGGTTTAATCGGCTGTGTGATGAGGCTGCCTAGGCATCCAGTGTAGCCTGCCCTCAGGGGAGAGCCATTTATATTGTCTATGACGCCCACCAGAAATGGTGTCAATGCACCACGAGAAGGGCTGTGCCGACCGCCGCTGCCAGGTTGTCTCTGACTGAAGCTGAAGAGAATCAGTCAGGCCATAAATCTTTTGAAAGAAGCCTGGTTGATGGACAGGCTTTGAGAAATGTGTTCTGAGGATTCTGCCAGGAGAGTAGGCTCTGTATGCAGGCCTGAACAAACTTCTGTTACTCTTTCTTTTTCTCGAGGCTCATTCCCTTCCTCAAAATATTTCCTTTCAAGCACTCTTCCTTTCGTCCCACATCTGAAAAAGAAAATGCTCCTTTCCAAGGAAAACTCTTCCACCAATTCCCATCACAGCCTTCCTCCTCTGTGAATTCTTTGTATGAATTAGCCAGTCTCTCCCACATTCCCAGAGTTTCCCTCTCCACAGGCCCCTTCCTCTCTGGCTTCAAAGATGCTGCCTCCATAATCCACCCTTCAGGCCCCTGGGCCCTCTAGTTGCTGAGGCTCATTCATCTCCCCTCCACTGCCACACTCACCCTTGTGTATCTTTGAGATCCGGCTTTTGCTCCCACCATTTTACCAAAAGCATTATGTAGGGAGGTATTGAATGCATCGAAATCAACAATATAGTGGACATTTCTTCATGCTTATTCACTTGACCTTTCTCCAACTGTTGTTTAAAAGAATTGCCCACCCATTGACATATATACACTGCCATGTGTAAAATAGATAGCTAGTGGGAAGCAGCTTTATAGCACAGGGAGCTCAGCTTGGGGCTGATGACTTAGAGGGGTGGAAAGTGGAAATGGGAGAAAGGCTCAAGAGGGAGGGAATATATGTATACATATAGCTGATTCATGTTGTCGAATAGCAGAAACTAACACAACATTGTAAAGCAGTTATCCTTCAATTAAAAAATAGATTTTAAAAAAGAGAATGGAGGAGACAAAAAAAAAAATTGGTTACCAATATGATCATCAGAGCTATCTAAGGAAATAAATCTATGTCATTATTCTGGTGCATCTCGATCTTCAGTGTCTCCATAATGCCTACTGAATAAAGAGCAAATTCCTTAGTCTGGCATTTCAGCCCATAATCTTCTTTCCCATCCCTCACTCCCCACTCTTCCCTGGCATATATTTTTTACTCTAGCCTAAACCACTTCCTGTTTCCAGGACACATTGTGACCATCCTATTTTTTTTGGTAAGAACACTTAACATGAGATCTACCCTCTTAACAACTTTTAAGTGTATATACAGTGTTTTTGGAGGAGGGCATGGTAACCCACTCCAATATCCTGGAGAATCCTATGGACAGAGGAGCCTGGCAGGCTACACTCTGTAGGGTCACAAATAGTTGGACGTGGCTGAAGCAACTTAGCATGCAGTGTACACAGCGTTTTTGACTCTAGGTGCAATCTTGAACAGATCTCCAGGACTTATTTATCTTGCATAAAAATGTTTGTACCCTTTAACCATCATCTTTCCATTCCCCTTCCCCCCATCCCTGAAAACCACCCTTCCATTCTTTGATTCTATGACTGACTGCTTTAGATACCTCATCATACAGTGTTTGTCTTCTGTGACTGGCTTATTACACTTAGCGTAATGTCTTTAAGGTTCATCCATGTTGTCACATTGTGAAATTTTCTTTTCAAGGACTGAATAGTATTTCATTCATGTATGTATCACATTTTATTTATCTGTTGATAGACATTTAAGTTGTTTCAATTTCTTGGCTATGGTGACTAATGCTACAATGAACATGTGGGTGCAGATATCTCTTTGAGATCTTGATTTCAATTCTTTTAGATCAATACACAGAGGTGAGCTTACTGGGTCATATGGAAGTTCTATTTTTAACTTTCTGAGGAACCTCCATACTGTTTTCCACAATGGCTGTACCATTTTGCATTCCCACCAACAGTGCACGAGTGGTCCCTTTTCTCCACATTTTCACCAATACTGGTTGTGCCTTTTGGTGGTTTTTTTTTTTTCTATAATAGTCATCCTGACACTGATTATTTTTGACTGCACAACATAACATAGCTCATAAAATCCCCTCCATTTATAATGCCCTTTCTCATATTTTATCTCTCTAACCACAATTTAATAAATGTTTCTTGAGCACCTGTTTTGTGCCAGAGCTGGATCAGACATCACTTCCTTTGTGAAGTTTTATCTGGTCCTACAGACAGTGAATCCCCACAGAATTTTGTTTTCCTTTTCTGTGTTTTCCTTGTGGAAATTCACACTCTACAAAGACCTGAAAGATTGTTTTAACCCACAGTTAACTCATATGCTCTGTAAGGACAGAGACCATGTCTTTGTAGTCCTACAGTATCTCAGCACAATACATTTTCAGAATATACCTTCAATAATTTTCTGTCAAATAAATTCAGACCATGAAATTAATAATGATTTCCACTCACAATTCCAATAATTTCTCTTAGACATTAATCCTACTGAATCCTTGCTCTCCCCAGATTCAGCAAGACAAATATGCTCCTATTCACCCCTTTTCGGGGTAAGAATAGTGAGGCATTAGAAACGCTATATGCTGGCAATACTAAACAGGACATATGTGAGTGACACCTTAAAAGGGCATGTTATTTCAAAAAAAAAGTACCAACACCAAAGCTGCAGAGATGATCAGATGCCAGCAATACCATATGCCAAACACTGAAGGCAAAGGTGTGAGTGCAGCATGGTTTAGGGGATGAGGAAAGCATGTAGATCTTCTGAAAATGTACCTAGAATCCCCTATGTAGAAGCCCGGCACTAGCATCATCCTCACAAAGATACTGAGGATCTAGAAAAATCCTTAGATCTGAGGCCCTTGTATTTGGGGCAGCAGCAATCTACCTGAAAAATAAAAAGCTGCCAGTAAGTGGCTGTTTAGCAGGAGATGAAAAGGCTGAAACCTCAGAAACACCTTTGTTCCGTGGAAATAACACTAATTTAGTGAAAAGAGGAAGCAGGCTTTAGAGAATTAAAAAAAAAAAAAAAAAAAAAAGCTCCACCAAAACGTAGATAACAAACAGCTCCTTTTCCCTAGAGTTGAAAGCCAGTGAAATGAGTAGCCAGGATACCTCAAGGGCAAAGGAGCATGTTTGGGGTTTGTTACTGTTATTATTTTAAGGTGATAGCTGACCGTGTGCCTCTCATTTCTGGAATGGGAACAATGTTTCTGGGAAACATCATGGAGTAGTAAAAAGATCACAGGCTTTGGGGGCAGATAAATCTCAGGTCAAATTCTAGCCTTGTGCTTATTAACTGTACCTTGGACAAGCATAGACATTATGTTGCCAACAAAGGTCCATCTAGTCAAGGCTATGGTTTTTCCAGTGGTCATGTATGGATGTGAGAGTTGGACTGTGAAGAAAGCTGAGTGCTGAAGAATTGATGCTTTTGAAGTGTTGGAGAAGACTCTTGAGAGTCCCTTGGACTGCAAGGAGATCCAACCAGTCCATTCTGAAGGAGATCGGCCCTGGGATTTCTTTGGAAGGAATGATGCTAAAGCTGAAACTCCAGTACTTTGGCCACCTCATGCGAAGAGTTGACTCATTGGAAAAGACTCTGATGCTGGGAGGGATTGGGGGCAAGAGGAGAAGGGGACGACAGAGGATGAGATGGCTGGATGGCATCACTGACTCGATGGACGTGAGTCTGAGTGAACTCCGGGAGTTGGTGATGGACAGGGAAGCCTGGCGTGCTGCGATTCATGGGGCCGCAAAGAGTCAGACAGGACTGAGCGACTGATTTGATCTGATCTGATCTGATCAAAATAGCCGGCTCAGTTTTACCTGGGCTCAGAAATTTACATTTGGAAAAGGCTTGTTTACTGGTAGAGCATAAAGCAGATAACATTTCATTTCACAACACCATTAGGGCCTGCTCGAGGGGGCCCTCAGAGAGAGGATTAAAAAAATATGACCAATATCAGCTCCTGGATTCCCAGGTGGTGCTAGTGGTAAAGAAACTTCCTGCAAATACAAGAGACTTAAGAGACTAAGAGACTGCAGTTGTATCCCTGGGTCAGCAAGATCCCCTGGAGGAAGAAACAGCAACCCACTCCAGTATTCTTGCCTAGAGAATCCCAAGGACAGAGGAGCCTGGAGGGGCTACAGTGTCCACAATGAGTCGGAGTGACTTAGCTCATATCAGCTCCTGGGGCTAGACATGAGCATGTAGTACCCTGGGTGTTTGAGGAGAAGGGGTGGGCACCAATGCTTGTTGAGGCGCTTATCGGACATGAGGCTTTTTGCTAATATAATCTCACTTAATACTTTGGAGTAAATGTTATTCCTTGCACTTTACACAAAGAACACTCACTACACAGGCTGCCGTGGTGTTTCTCAGCCAGCAGGAAGCAAGAGCTGGGACTCACACCCAGGTCGACCACCGCAAAACCTTTCCATCATGACCCAGTAAGGATTGCTGGGCTCTGGCCTTCAACCTGGAATATACCCGCCTCTTTACTGAGAGGGTTTGGAATGAAAGTCTAGATTGGAATTAATATAAGTCATAGGCAGTCCAAGAAAGCAGCAGGGGTCAGAGGTTGAATTTCCCAGGGAGACACAATTTCAGGAAAATCCTGCAGGGGTGGAGAGATGAAGAAGGGAAAGGGGAGAGCCTGGCTCAAGTGTGGGCAGTTATCATAAAAAATTTCCCTAATTGCCAAAAAAATGAACGGACTGGAGGATGCCAAGAAAATAAAGTGCAAGTGTACTAGGCGTTGGCTTTTTTGGCAAAGCGGATTTGTCTGAAATCACTTTCAAAATATATAAAAGGAATTGCCTCACACAATGTGATCACTCCAGACTAGCTTTTATCTGTTTCTTCAGAAACATTGCATTTGAAGGAGCCGCATTAGCTGAAGATGGTGGATTGTCTGTTAATTGCTTTCTATTATAAATCACAGGAACATTTAACTCCATGGGGGGGAAGGTGGAATGATCGAGAAAGCTAAAAGTAGAAATGGTCTTTTTCAGAGTTGACAATTTTGTTTTCCTAGTGAGGATGGATGTTTTCACATCCACAGAACACCATTTTGTATCACTTAGGGTAATTACGGGAGCAGAGATTATAAAGCTGTAAGAATCTCAGATGCTTGATAGGTTGAAAGAAGTGCCTGAGGCAGGTCACTTGACCTACTGGGCAAGGTCTGTTCATCAATACTCATCTCTAATAAAAAAAGCATTCGATCTTGATCCTGGAGTAGGGGATCTTGATCTTGATCTTGATTCGATCTTGATCCTGCCTTGCCTCTCTTTTCTTTAGCATTTAAACATCTGTGATGGTCTTTGTCCCAAGTGGTATTCTTTTCTTTGTCAAATCCCTATTGTTAATTTGCCAATAATCTCTCTTAAAGAGAGGTAGCCCTGGAGCCTTATCTGGCTTGCACACATCTTTTCAGAATATTTGAATTAGTTGGCAACGTTGAAACATCAAAGACTTTCACATGAAATTTAGAATTTCTACCTTCTCCAAAAAATCCACAAAAATCAGAAGATCTTGCAAACTTGAGCCTTCATTTCTACCTGGCAGAAAGAACTGTATCCTCAAGGTCCCCCAGGAGAAGCTGCATAGCCTCCAAAACAGGTGCCAATTACTTTAAAAATATATTTATTTATTTGGCTGTGCCGAGTCTTAGTTGCAGCATTCAGTATTTCAGTTGCAACACGTGAGATCTAGTTCCCTGACCAAAGATTGAACCCTGGCCCCCTGCATTGGGAGCTTGGAGTCTTGGCCACTGGACCACCAGGGAAGCCCCATATATTTGTTTTATTTATTTTTTATGAATTTTATGATTTTTTTGTGCAGATTCCTTTCTGGCTGCCCAGAGGTCAACCACTGCATCTTCCTCCATCCATCCCTTCCCTCATGTTCCCAGCAATGTGTGGGCGTTCAGATGCCTCCATATCCAACACTGGGGGGTAGCCAGTCTTTGTAATTTTAGCCACTCTGGGTGTGGGGAGTGGGAAGTCACAGTGGTTTTAATTTGCATCTTCCTAATGACTAATGTGGTTGAGCAATCCTTCATGGGCTCATTGGCCCTTTGCATCTCTTCTGTTTTGAAGGGTCACGATGCCAGAACAGACTCTCTACCACAAGCTTTCCAGTTGTTTCCTGCCCTCCCAGAAGCACCGTGTCGCATGCTCTCAAGGATACCAGCCCCAGCTGGGCAACTCCATGCTTGGAGGGCTGACTTCAGCTCCATGGGGACCCAATGGAAGTCAGACACCTTGATCCCTTGATGGTAGCATCTTTGGAGGTCAACCTCCTTTCGTGTGGAGCATACGGAGAGTTGGAGCCTTATCATGATTTTCCATCAGGTGGCTTGAGCTTTTGTGTCTGACCTCGGGTCAGAGAGTGGCTTAGAGAGGTCATCGCACAGGTGAACAAGTACATGGGGGTGGGGTATGACTGGCGAGCAGAGAAAACCCACAAATGCACAACACAAATGTTATCCTACCTACTGTGTGCACCCTGGCTGAGTCGCTTCAGTCGTGTCTGACACTGTGCAACCCCATAGACTGTAGCCTGCTGGTCTCCTCTGTTCATGGGATTCTCCAGGCAAGAATACTGGAGTGGATTGCCATGCCCCCCTCCAGGGATCCTACCTAGTACTGGGGCTCATTTATCCAATGAAATCCTCTGCTGATCTCTCATCTAGAAAGCAGTTAAACAATACCATTTTTTAACATCTGGTAATGTGTATGTGATCCACATAGTCAAAGGTTTTGGCATAGTCAATAAAGCAGAAAGAGATGTTTTTCTGGAACTCTCTTGCTTTTTCGATGATCCAGCAGATGTTGGCAATTTGGTCTCTGGTTTCTCTGCCTTTTCTAAAACCAGCTTGAACATCTGGAAGTTCACAGTTCACGTATTGCTGAAGCCTGGCTTGGAGAATTTTGAGCATTACTTTAGTAGTGTGTGACATGAGTGCAATTGTGTGGTAGTTTGAGTATTCTTTGGCATTGCATTTCTTTGGGATTGGAATGAAAACTGATCTTTTCCAATCCTATGGCCACTGCTGAGTTTTCCAAATTTGCAGCATCATCTTTCAGGATCTGAAATAGCTCAACTGGAATTCCATCACCTCCACTAGCTTTGTTCATAGTGATGCTTTCTAAGGCCCACTTGACTTCACATTCCAGGATGTCTGGCTCTAGGTCAGTGATCACACCATTATGATTATCTGGGTCGTTAAGATCTTTTTTATACAGTTCTGTGCATTCTTTCCACCTCTTCTTAATATCTTGTGCTTCTGTTAGGTCCATACCATTTCTGTCCTTTATCGAGCCCATTTTTACATGAAATGTTCCCTTGGTATCTCTAATTTTCTTGAAGAGATCTCTAGTCTTTCCCATTCTGCTGTTTTCCTCTATTTCTTTGCATTGATTGCTGAGGAAGGCTTTCTTATCTCTTCTTGCTCTTCTTTGGAACTCTGCATTCAGATGCTTATATCCTTCCTTTTCTCCTTTGCTTTTCGCTTCTCTTCTTTTCACAGCTATTTGTAAGACGACCTGACCTGTCTCTTGAGAAATTTGTATGCAGGTCAGGAAGCAACAGTTAGAATGGGACATGGAACTACAGACTGGTTCCAAATAGGAAAAGGAGTACCTCAAGGCTGTATATTGTCACCCTGCTTATTTAACTTATATGCAGAGTACATCATGAGAAATGCTGGGCTGGAAGAAGCACAAGCTGGATTCAAGATTTCCAGGAGAAATATCAATAACCTCAGATATGCAGATGACACCACCCTTATGGCAGAAAGTGAAGAGGAACTAAAAAGCCTCTTGACGAAGGTGAAAGAGGAGAGTGAGAAAGTTGGCTTAAAACTCAACATTCAGAAAATGAAGATCATGGCATCTGGTCCCATCACTTCATGGGAAATAGATGGGGAAACTGGATACAGTGTCAGACTTTATTTTTGGGGGCTCCAAAATCACTACAGATGGTGATTGCAGCCATGATATTAAAAGATGCTTACTCCTTGGAAGGAAAGTTATGACCAACCTAGATAGCATATTCAAAATCAGAGACATTACTTTGCCAACGAAGGTCTGTCTAGTCAAGGCTATGGTTTTTCCAGTGGTCATGTATGGATATGAGAGTTGGACTGTGAAGAAAGCTGAGTGCTGAAGAATTGATGCTTTTCAACTGTGGTGTTGGAGAAGACTCTTGAGAGTCCCTTGGACTGCAAGGAGATTCAACCAGTCCATTCTGAAGGAGATCAGCCCTGGGATTTCTTTGGAAGGAATGATGCTAAAGCTGAAACTCCAGTACTTTGGCCACCTCATGCGAAGAGTTGACTCATTGGAAAAGACTCTGATGCTGGGAGGGATTGGGGGAAGGAGGAGAAGGGGACGACAGAGGATGAGATGGCTGGATGGCATCACTGACTCGATGGACATGAGTCTGAGTGAACTCTGGGAGTTGGTGATGGACAGGGAGGCCTGGTGTGCTGAGGTTCGTGGGGTCGCAAAGAGTCGGACACGACTGAACGACTGAAATGAACTGAACTCCTATAATGAAATGGACATCTTTTTTGGGTGTTAGTTCTAAAAGGTCTTGTAGGTCTTCATAGAACCGTTCAACTTCAGCTTCTTCAGCGTTACTGGTTGGGGCATATACTTGGATTACTGTGATATTGAATGGTTTGCCTTGGAAACGAACAGAGATCTTTCCGTCGTTTTTGAGATTGCATCCGAGTACTGCATTTCAGACTCTTTTGTTGAACATGATGGCCACTCCATTTCTTCTAAGGGATTCCTGCCTGCAATAGTAGATATAATGGTCGTCTGAGTTAAATTCACCCATTCCAGTCCATTTGAGTTTGCTGATTCCTAAGGCTTCCATATTATGGAGAAGGAAATGGCAACCCACTCCAGTATTCTTGCCTGGAGAATCCCATGGACAGAAGAGCCTGGAGGGCTGCAGTCCATGGGGTCTCAAAGAGTCAGACGAGACTGAGAGGCTAACGCATATTCCCACATTAACTTGAGGAATTTCCAATTTTCCTCTAAAAGGAAAAAAAAATTGAACTATCTGATTTTAACCTTAAAAACATCACCTGACCTTCAAACACTTATACCACCAAGTTCAGGTTACTTTTGTGATTGTCTTTTTTCAACATAAAGGAAATATAACTGTCTTTGGGCAATGAGCTCATGAATGATTTCCTTTCTTGTTTTCTATACTAAGCATATATCACCTTTCATTTTTGAATATTTTTACTTTGAAGTATTATAATCAGCTAGAAAACTAGAGATATCATAATAATATACCATAACATATATGGTATACACCACCGAGATCTCTAGAATTATATAACATGCTGCCATATGTACTTCAGAGTTTTTAATTACTTTCTATTTTAAAACTTACAGAAAAGTTACAAGTATAGTTAGAAGAGCTTTTTTTTTCTGGCCTCATGGCTTATGGAATCTTAGTTCCTGGACCAGGGATTGAACCTGGGGCCCTGGCAGTGAGACCACTGATTCCTAACCACTGGGCTGACAGGGAATTCCCAAAGAGATTTTTTTTTAGTTGCTGATTTTATGCCCCCAATTCTTTACTATTTAATATAAGCAAAAACATTTCCCTGCATAAGCAGAATGTTCTGTGCTGTGCTGAGCCGCTCAGTCATATCCGACTCTTTGTGACCCCATGGACTGTAGCCCGCCAGTCACCTCTGTCCATGAGGATTCTCCAGGCAAGAATACTGGAGAGGGTTGCCATGCCCTCCTCCAGGGGACCTTCCTGACCCAGCGATCAAACCCAGGTCTCTCACATTGCAGGCAGATTCTTTACTGTCTGAGCCACCAGGGAAGTCCAAGAATACTGGAATGGGTTGCCATGCCCTCCTCCAGGGGATGTCTTGACCCAGGGACTGAATCCAGGTCTCCCGCATCGCAGGCACATTCTTTACCATCTGAACCACCAGGGAAACCCAAGCAGAATACAACCATAAAATTTTCAGACCTCAAGCTCTGCCAGTAGACTCAATAATGTCCCATGATGACTGACAACCCATGTCAGGCTGTCACACATATAATCACCTTCCTCACCTTGCTTGGGCTCCAGCACTCCAAGCTAGTTCATCCCTCCTGCATGGATGACTTTCCTGCATGATGACTCCATCATGTTCTGACAATCCCTATTAGACTTCTTCTCAAACACCCCCACCTAGAGCACAGCCTTGGTTACCCTCTTTAGGCTCAGAAACCCAACACACCTCTCACAGACTTTTCATGACTAGATGCCCCACTCACACTGCTCAAGATCCAACACCCACACCATGCCACCTACATGTGTGGACACCTTCCTCACCTTGCTCCAGCTCTGACTCTCTGTGGCAGGCCACCCACACACAAGGAGACCTTCCTCACCTTGTTTAGGCTCTGTTATGGCTTAAGTTGTGTCCCCCCCCCCCCTGCAAAAAAAGATACAATGAAGTCCTAGCCCGTAGTTCCTCAGAGCACTGCTGATGTGATTAGCTAAGTTGAAGCCATATTGGAGTAGTGAAAGTGTTAGTCACCTTGTCGTGTCCAACTCTTTGTGGCCCCATGGACTATAGCCTGCCAGGCTCCTCTGTCCATGGGATTCTCCAGGCAAGAGTACTGGAGTAAGTTGCCATTTCTTTCTCCAGGGGATCTTCCCAATCCAGGGATTGAACCCATGTCTCTTATGTCTCCTGCATTGGTTGGTGGGTTCTTTACCACTAGTGCCACCTGGGTTGGTGGGTTTCTAATCCAACATAACAGATGCCCTTAGAAGAAGACGCCCAATACAATGGAGAAAAGACAATCTCTTTAACAAGTGGTGCTGGGAAAACTGGTCAACCACATATAAAAGAATGAAACTAGAACAATTTCTAACACCATACACAAAAATAAACTCAAAATGGATTAAAGATCTAAACGTAAGACCAGAAACTATAAAACTCCTAGAGGAAAACATAGGCAAAACACTATCTGACATACATCACAGCAGGATCCTCTACGACCCACCTCCCAGAATAATGGAAATAAAAGCAAAAATAAACAAATGGGACCTAATTAAACTTAAAAGCTTTTGCACAATGAAGGAAACTATAAGAAAGGTGAAAAGACAGCCTTCAGAATGGGAGAAAATAATAGCAAAAGAGGCAACTGACAAAGAATTAATCTCAAAAATATACAAGCAACTCCTGCAGCTCAATTCCAGAAAAATAAATGACCCAATAAAAAATGGGCCAAAGAACTAAATAGACATTTCTCCAAAGAAGACATACAGATGGCTAACAAACACATGAAAAGATGCTCAACATCACTCATTATCAGAGAAATGCAAATCAAAACCACTATGAGGTACCATCTCATGCCAATCAGAATGGTTGCTATCAAAAAGTCTACAAACAATAAATGCTGGAGAGGGTGCAGAGAAAAAGGAACCCTCTTACACTGTTGGTGGGAGTGCAAACTAGTACAGCCACTATGGAGAACAGTGTGGAGATTCCTTAAAAAACTGGAAATAGAACTGCCATATGACCCAGCAATCCCACTGCTGGGCATACACACTGAGGAAACCAGAATTGAAAGAGACACATATATCCCAATGTTAGTCATAGCACTGTTTACAATAGCCAGGACACAGAAGCAACGTAGATGTCCATCAGTCGATGAATGCATAAGAAAGCAGTGGTACATATACAAAATGGAATATTACTCAGCCATTAAAAATAATGCATTTGAATCAGTTCTAATGAGATGGATTAAACTGGAGCCTATTATACAGAGTGAAGTAAGTCAGAAAGAAAAACACCAATACAGTATACTAATGCATATATATGGAATTTAGAAAGATGGTGATGATGACCCTATATGTGAGACAGCAAAAGAGACACAGATGTAAAGAACAGTCTTTTGGGCTCTGTGGGAGAAGGCGAGGGTGGAATGATTTGAGAAGGTAGCTTTGAAATGTGTATATTATCATATGTGAAGTTGATCGCTGGTCCAGGTTCGATGCATAAGACAGGGTGCTCGGGGCTGGTGCACTGGGATGACGCTGAGGGATGGGATGGGGAGGGAGGTGGGAGGTGGGTTCTGGATGAGGAACACACGTGCACCTGTGGCTGGTTCATGTCAATGTTTGGCGAAAACCACTACAATATTGTAAAGTTACTAGCCTTCAATTAAAATAAATAAATTATTTTAAATAAAAAAAGAAGACATTCAATAAGGTTGAATCACTGTGTTGTACACCTCAAACTAACCTAACATTGCAAATCAGCTATACTACAATAGTTTGTGTGAAGAGACACATGTACAGGGATAATGTCAGGCGATGATGAAGGCAGAGATTAGAGTTACTCACTTGAAAGTCAAGGGATACCAAAGACTGCTGGAAAATCCCCAGAAGCCAAGAAAAGGCAGAGAAGGAGCCTTCTGCAGACTCAGAGGGGGCATGGCCCTACTGACACCTTAATTTCAGACTTCCAGTCTCCATGACTGAGACAATACATTTCTGTTGCTTTAAGCCACCCGCTTTTCAGTACTCTGTTAAGGCAGTTCTAGAACACTAATACCAATTTTGGTATTGGCAAGTGGGATACTGTATGGCTATAACAAATACCTAAAAATGTGGAATTTCATCCAAAATTTAAATGTCTTAAAAATTGGAACTGAGTAGTGGGTAGATTTGAGGACTTCCCTGGTGGCTCAGACAACAAAGCTTCGGCCTACAATGCGTGGGACCTGGGTTCAATCCCTAGGTTGAGAAGATCCCCTGGAGAAGGAAATGGCAAGCCACTCCAGTATTCTTCCCTCGAAAATCCCATGGGTGGATGAGCCTGGTAGACTGCAGTCCATGGGGTCGAAAAGAGTCGGACACGACTTCAATTTCCCTTTCACTTTCAGTGGGTAGATGAGGGCTTCCCAGGTAGCTCAGTGGAAAAGAATCCACCTGCCAATGCAGGAGACGTGGGCTCAATTCACAGGTAGGGAAGATCCCAGGGAAGTTCAGTTCAGTTCAGTTGAGTCACTCAGATCAGTCACTCAGTCGTGTCCGACTCTGCGACCCCATGAATCACATCACGCCAGGCCTCCCTGTCCATCACCAACTCCCGGAGTTCACTCAGACTCACATCCATCGAGTCAGTGATGCCATCCAGCCATCTCATCCTCTGTCATCCCCTTCTCCTCCTGCCCCCAGTCCCTCCCAGCATCAGAGTCTTTTCCAATGAGTCAACTCTTCACATGAGGTGGCCAAAGTACTGGAGTTTCAGCTTTAGCATCATTCCTTCCAAAGAAATCCCAGGGCTGATCTCATTCAGAATGGACTGGTTGGATCTCCTTGCAGTCCAAGGGACTCTCAAGAGTCTTCTCCAACACCACAGTTCAAAAGCATCAATTCTTCAGTGCTCAGCCTTCTTCACAGTCCAACTCTCATAGCCATACTTGACCACTGGAAAAACCATAGCCTTGACTAGACGAACCTTTGTTGGTAAAGTAATGTCTCTGCTTTTGAATATGCTATTTAGGTTGGTCTTAACTTTCCTTCCAAGGAGTAAGCGTCTTTTAATTTCATGGCTGCAGTCACCATCTGTAATGATTTTGGAGCCCAGAAAAATAAAGTCTCACAATGTTTCCACTGTTTCCCCATCTATTTCCCATGAAGTGATGGGACTGGATGCTATGACCTTCGTTTTCTGAATGTTGAGCTTTAAGCCAACTTTTTCACTCTCCACTTTCACTTTCATCAAGAGGCTTTTTAGTTCCTGTTCACTTTCTGCCATAAGGGTGGTATCATCTGCATATCTGAGGTTATTGATATTTCTCCCAGAAATCTTGATTCCAGCTTGTGTTTCTTTCAGTCCAGCATTTCTCATCATGTACTCTGCATATAAGTTAAATAAACAGGGTGACAATATACAGCTTTGAGGAACTCCTTTTCCTATTTGGAACCAATCTGTTGTTCCATGTCCAGTTCTAACTGTTGCTTCCTGACCTGCATACAAATTTCTCAAGAGGCAGATCAGGTGGTCTGGTATTCCCATCACTTTCAGAATTTTCCACAGTTTCTTGTGATCCACACAGTCAAAGGCTTTGGCATAGTCAATAAAGCAGAAATAGATGGTTTTCTGGAACTCTCTTGCTTTTTCCATGATCCAGCGGATGTTGGCAATTTGATCTCTGGTTCCTCTGCCTTTTCTAAAACCAGCTTGAATATCTGGAAGTTCACGGTTCACATATTGCTGAAGCCTGGCTTGGAGAATTTTGAGCATTACTTTACTAGCGTGTGAGATGAGTGCAATTGTGTGGTAGTTTGAGCATTCTTTGGCATTGCCTTTCTTTGGGATTGGAATGAAAACTGACCTTTTCCAGTCTTGTGGCCACTGCCGAGTTTTCCAAATTTGCTGGCATATTGAGTGTAGCACTTCCACAGCATCATCATTCAGGATTTGGAATAGCTCAACTGAAATTCCATCACCTCCACTAGCTTTGTTCGTAGTGATTCTTTCTAAGGCCCACTTGACTTCACATTCCAGATGTCTGGCTCTAGGTCAGTGATCACACCATCATGATTATCTGGGTCATGAAGATCTTTTTTATACAGTCCTTCTGTGTATTCTTGCCACCTCTTCTTAATATCTTCTGCTTCTGTTAGGTCCATACCATTTCTGTCTGTATCTAGCCCATCTTTGCATGAAATGTTCCTTTGGTATCTCTGATTTTCTTTTTTTATTTTTCTAATTTTATTTTATTTTTAAACTTTACATAATTGTATTAGTTTTGCCAAATATCAAAATGAATCCGCCATAGGCATACATGTGTTCCCCATCCCGAACCCTCCCCCCTCCTCCCTCCCCATACCATCCCTCTGGGCCGTCCCAGTGCACCAGCCCCAAGCATCCAGTATCGTGCATTGAACCTGGACTGGCAACTCGTTTCCTACATGATATTTTACATGTTTCAATGCCACTCTCCCAAATCTTCCCACCCTCTCCCTCTCCCACAGAGTCCATAAGACTGTTCTATACATCAGTGTCTCTTTTGCTGTCTCGTACACTGGGTTATTGTTACCATCTTTCTAAATTCCATATATATGCGTTAGTATACTGTATTGATGTTTTTCCTTCTGGCTTACTTCACTCTGTATAATAGGCTCCAGTTTCATCCACCTCATTAGAACTGATTCAAATGTATTCTTTTTAATGGCTGAGTAATACTCCATTGTGTATATGTACCACAGCTTTCTTATCCATTCATCTGCTGATGGACATCTAGGTTGCTTCCATGTCCTGGCTATTATAAACAGTGCTGCGATGAACATTGGGATACACGTGTCTCTTTCCCTTCTGGTTTCCTCAGTGTGTCTGATTTTCTTGAAGAGATCCCTAGTCTTTCCCATTCTGTTGCTTTCCTCTATTTCTTTGCATTGATCGCTGAAGAAGGCTTTCTTATCTCTTCTTGCTATTCTTTGGAACTCTGCATTCAGATGCTTATATCTTTCCTTTTCTCCTTTGCTTTTTGCTTCTTTTCTTTTCACAGCTATTTGTAAAGCCTGCCCAGACAGCCATTTTGCTTTTTTCCATTTCTTTTCCATGATGATGGTCTTGATCTCTGTCTCCTGTACAATGCCACGAACCTCATTCCATAGTTCATCAGGCACTCTATCTATCAGATCTAGGCCCTTAAATCTATTTCTCACTTCCAGTGTATAATCATAATGGATTTGATTTAGGTCATACCTGAATGGTCTAGTGGTTTTCCTTACTTTCTTCAATTTAAGTCTGAATTTGGCAATAAGAACTTCATGGTCTGAGCCACAGTCAGCTCCCGGTCTTGTTTTGGCTGACTGTATAGAGCTTCTCCATCTTTGGCTGCAAAGAATATAATCAATCTGATTTCGGTGTTGACCATCTGGTGATGTCCATGTATACAATCTTCTCTTGTGTTGTTGGAAGAGGGGGTTTGTTATGACCAGTGCATTTTCTTGGCAAAACTCTATTAGTCTTTGCCCTGCTTCATTCCGTATTCCAAGGCCAGATTTGCCTGTTACTCCAGGTGTTTCTTGACTTCCTACTTTTGCATTCCAGTCCCCTGTAATGAAAAAGACATCTTTTTTGGGTGTTAGTTCTAAAAGGTCTTGTAGGTCTTCATAGAACCATTCAACTTCAGCTTCTTCAGCATTACTGGTTGGGGCATAAACTTGGATTACTGTGATATTGAATGGTTTGCCTTGGAAACGAACAGAGATCATTCTGTCGTTTTTGAGATTGCATCCAAGTACTGCATTTTGGACTCTTTTGTTGACCATGATGGCCACTCCATTTCTTCTGAGGGATTCCTGCCCGCAGTAGTAGATGTAGTGGTCATCTAAGTTAAATTCACCCATTTCAGTCCATTTGAGTTTGCTGATTCCTAGAATGTCGACATTCACTCTTGCCATCTCTCGTTTGACCACTTCCAATTTGCCTTGATTCATGGACCTGACATTTCAGGTCACTCAGTCATGTCCAACTCTTTGCGATCCCATGGACTGCAGCACACCAGGCTTCCCTGTCCATCACGAACTCCCAGAGCTTACTCAAACTCATGTCCATAGAGTCAGTGATGCCATCCAACCATCCCATCCTTAGTCGAGCCCTTCTTCTCTCACCTTCAATCATTCTCAGGATCAGAGTCTTTTCAAATGAGTCAGTTCTCTGCATCAGGTGGCCAAAATATTGGAGTTTCAGCTTCAACATCAGTCTTTCCAATGAATATTCAGGACTGATTTCCTTTAGCATCGACTGGTTAGGTCTCCTTGCTGTTCAAGGGACTCAAGCGTCTTCTCCAACACCACAGTTCAAAAGTATCAGTTCTTCGGTGCTCAGCCTTCTTTATAGTCCAACTCTCACATCCATACATGACTACTGGAAAAACCAAAGTTTGACTAGATGGACCTTTGCTGGCAAAGTAATGTCTCTGCTTTTAATATGCTCTCTAGGTTGGCCATAACTTTTCTTCCAAGAATTAAGTGTCTTTTAATTTCATGGCTGCAGTCACCATCTGCAGTGATTTTGGAGCCCCCAAAAATAAAGTCTCACACTGTTTCCATTGTTTCTCCATCTATTTGCCATGAAGTGATGGGACCAGATGCCATGATCTTAGTTTTCTGAATGTTTACTTTTAAGCCAAATTTTTCACTCTTTTCTTTCACTTTCATCAAGAGGCTCTTTAGCTCTTCTTTACTTTCTTCAATAAGGGTGGTGTCATCTGCATATCTGAGGTTATTGATATTTTTCCCGGAAATCTTGATTCCAGCTTGTGTTTCTTCCAGCCCAGCATTTCTCATGATGTACTCTGCATTTAAGTTAAAAAAGTAGGGTTGACAATATACACCCCTGATGTATTCCTTTCCCCATTTGGAACCAGTCTGTTGTTCCATATTCAGTTTTAACTGTTGCTTCTTGACCTGCATACAGATTTCTCAGGAGGCAGGTCAGGTGGTCTGGTATTCCCATCTCTTTAAGAATTTTCCACAGTTTGTTGTGATCCACACAGTCAGTGGCTTTGGCCATTGTATGTCAATAAAGCAGAAGTAGATGCTTTTCTGGAACTCTCTTGCTTTTTCAATGATCCAGCGGATGGTGACACTTTGATCTCTGTTTCCTCTGCCTTTTCTAAAACCAGCCTGAATATCTGGAAGTTCATGGTTCATGTACTGTTGAAGCCCGGATTGGAGAATTTTAAACATTACTTTGCTAATGTGTGAGATGAGTTTCAATTGTGCCGTAGTTTGAGCATTCTTTGGTATTGACTTTCTTTGGGATTGGAGTGAAAACTGACCTTTTCCAGTCCTGTGGCCACTGCTGAGTTTTCCAAATTTGCTGACATATTGAGTGCAGCACTTTCACAGCATCATCTTTTGGGATTTGAAATAGCTCAACTGGAATTCCATCACCTCCACTAGCTTTGTTCATAGTGATGCTTCCTAAGGCTCACTTGACTTCACACTCCATGATGTCTGGCTCTAGGTGAGTGATCACACCATCGTGGTTACCTGGGTCATAAGATTTTTTTGTGTACTTCTTCTGTGTATTCTTGCCATGTCTTCTTAATATCTTCTGCTTCTATTAGGTCCATAACATATCTGTCCTTTTTTGTGCCCATCTTTTCATGAAATGTCCCCTTGATAACTCTAATTTTCTTGAAGACATCTCTAGTCTTTCACATCCTATTGTTTTCCTCTATTTCTTTGCATTGATCACTGAGGAAGGCTTTCTTATCTCTCCTTGCTATTCTTTAGAACTCTGCATTCAAATGGGTGTATCTTTCCTTTTCTCCTTTGTCTTTCACTTCTATTCTTTTCACAGCTACTTGTAAGGCCTCCTCAGACAACCATTCTTCCTTTTTGCATTTCTTTTTCTTGGAGATGGTCTTGATCACTGCCTCCTGTACAGTGTCATGGACCTCCATCCACAGTTTTTCAGGCACTCTATCAGACCTAATCCCTTGAATCTATTTGTCACTTCCATTGAATAATCATAAGGGATTTGATTTAGGTCATACCTGAATGGTCTAGTGGTTTCCCCTACTTTCTTAAATTTAAGTCTGAATTCAGCAACAAGGAGTTCATGATCTGAGCCACAGTCAGCTCCCAGTCTTGTTTTTGCTGACTGTATAGAGCTTTTCCATCATTGGCTGCAAAGAATATAATCAATCTGATTTTTATATTGGCCATGTGGTGATGTCCATGTGTAGAGTCTTCTCTTGTGTTGTTGGAAGAGGATGTTTGCTATGATCAGGGCATTCTCTTGACAAAACTCGGTTAGCCTTTGCCCTGCTTCATTCTATACTCCAAGGCCAAATTTGCCTGTTACTCCAGGTATTTCTTGACTTCCTACTCTTGAATTTTAGTCCCCTATAATGAAATGGACATCTTTTTTGGGTGTTAGTTCTGGAAGTTCTTATAGATTTTCATAGAATCATTCAACTTCAACTTCTTCAGCATTACTGGTCAGGGAATAGACTTGGATTACTGTGATATTGAATGGTTTGCCTTGGAAACGAACAGAGATCATTCTGTCATTTATGAGATTGCATCCAAGTACTGCATTTTGGACTCTTTTGTTGACCATGATGGCTACTCCATTTTTTCTAAGGGATTCTTGCCCACAGTAGTAGATATAAAAGTCATGAGTTAAATTCACCTATTCCAGTCCATTTTAGTTTGCTGACTCCTAAAATGTCAGTGTTCACTCTTGCCATCTCCTGTTTGACCACTTCCAATTTTCTTTGATTCATGGATCTAACATTCCTGGTTCCTATGCAATATTGCTCTTTACAGCATTGGACTTTACTTCCATCACCAGTCACATCCACAGCTGGCTGTTGTTTTTGCTTTGGCTCCATCTCTTCATTCTTTCTGGAGTTCTTTTTCCACTGATCTCCTGTAACACATTGGGCACCTACCGACCTGGGGAGTTCATCTTTCAGCATCCTATCTTTTTGCCTTTTCATACTGTTCATGGGGTTCTCAGGCAAGAATACTGAAGTGGTTTGCCATTCCTTTATTCCCTGGAAGAGGAAATGGCACAAACTTACCCAGTATTATTGCCTGGAAAACTCTACAGACAGAGGAGCCTGGTGGACTGCAACTCAATGGGTCACAAAGAGTTGGACATGACTTAGCGACTAACCACAAACACAAATGGGTAGATGCTAGAATTTTGAGGTTCGTGATAGAATAAGCCTAGATTGCCTCAAAGAGAATTTTGCTTGAAATATTAATATTAAAGGTGCTTTTCAAGAGGTTCTTCCCTGGTGGCTCAGACGGTAAACAATCTGCCTGCAATATAAGATACCCAAGTTCAATTCCTGGATCAAGAATATCCCCTGCAGAAGGGGATGGCAACCCACTCCAGTACTCTTTCCTGGAGAATCCCATGGACAAAGGAGCCTGGCAGGCTACAGTCCACGGAGTCACCAAGAGTTAGACATGACTAAAGTGACTGCTGCTACTGCTGCTACTGCTAAGTCGCTTCAGTCGTGTCTGACTCTGTGTGACTCCATAGACGGAAGCCCACCAGGCTCCCCTATCCCTGGTATTCTCCAGGCAAGAACACTGGAATGGGTTGCCATTTCCGTCTCCAATGCATGAAAGTGAAAATTGAAAAGGAAGTCGCTCAGTCGTGTCCAACTCTTAGCGACCCCATGGACTGCAGCCTACCAGGCTCCTCCATCCATGGAATTTTCCAGGCAAGAGTACTGAAGTGGGGTGTGGTTGCCTTCTCTGACTAAAGTGACTAACAGATGGAAATGAGAAACAAGTTGTTGGACACTACAAGAAAGGTGATCCTTATTAAAATATAGCAAAGTACTTGGCTGAATTATCTTATGCTGTTGGTAAGTAGAACTTTTAAGTGATGAAATTTAGTTAGCTAAGAAAATTTCCTCACAAGGTGTAGAATGTTGTAGTGTAGTTTCTCCTTACTGCTTACAAGAAGAAGTGAGAGGAAAGAAAGAAATTAAGGAACAAACTGTTAAGCAGAAAGGAATCAGAATTTGAAGGTTTGAAATATTCTCAGCCTAACCACATTGCAAAAAATGAGAAAGTCACTCTGAAGAGAACAACAAAGGTGTGGCTGGACAATCTTTAATAAGAGGTTATGAGTATGACTTTAGGATCCAATCAACCACACCAGCAGAAGCTAGGAATAGAGATGTAGTTATCCAGTTGAGCTCTGTGGATAAACCTCTTTACCGATGGCATGGACTTCTGTGAATTGCAGGGAGGCTGACAGAGTTTTTGAGAATTTTACAACTCAATCTGGCCTCGAAGGAATAGAGAGGAACACATGAAGGAAGAATAACTGGAAGAGCCATGGATGCAGACACCAGAGCCAAAGATGTGGTTTTGGTGGGCAGTGCCACTGACCAGGCATGAGCAGGTCGGCTCGAAGTTAGTGAAGGAGGGTATGGGGCTGCTAGTCAGGGCTAGTGGATGGGGCCACCACCAGAGTCCATGAGACTGGGGCAGGCATCAGGGATTCAGAACAGGGTCACTTCCCAGGCCTGAGAGTGTGGGATATCTAACCAGATATCACTGGGTGAGGTCACTGCCCAGAGATCAGAGGGTGGGGTTACTGCCCAGAGATCAGAGGGTGGGGTTACTGCCCAGAGATCAGAGGCTGAGGTCAGTGCCTAAATATCAGAGGGTGAGGTCACTCTCCAGGCCTGAGAGGGTGAGGTCAGAACCTAGATCACAGAATGTCACTATCTGGAGATCAGAGGGTGAGATACCTGCCCAGATATCAGAGGGTGGGGTCACAGTTCAAGCCTGAGAGTTCAGGGTAACTTCCAAAAGACCAGAGTGTGGGGGCATAGTCCAGGCCTGAGAGGATGCAGTCACTGTCCAGAGATCAGAGGGTGGGATCTTTCCCCAGAGATCAGAGGGTGAGGTCACTGCCCAGGCCTGAGAGGGGAGGTAACTGCCCAGTCCTGAGAAGGGAGGTCACTTCCAGGACTGAGAGACTGAGGTCAGTGCCCAGAGTTCAGAGGGTACGGTCACTGTCCAGTCCTGAGAGAGTACAGTCACTAATGAGAGACCAGAGATGAGGTCACTTCCCTGGCCTGAGTAGGTGGGGTCATTGTTTAGGCCTGAGATGGTGGAGTCACTGCCCAGAGATCAGACCGTGATGCCAATATCCAGAGATCAGAGGATGGGATCTCTATCCAGAGATCAGAGGGTAAGGTCAGTGCCTAGATATCAGAGGGTGAGGTCACTTCCCAAAGACCAGAGGGTATGGTCCTCTCCAGGCACTGGGTGGGGGGTTGCTAACCAAAGTCAAAGGGTGAGGTCACTGCACAGGCCAGAGAGGGAGGGGTTACTGCCCAGAGATCAGAGATGGGGTCACTTCCCTGGCCTGAGAGGGTGGAATCTGTGCCCAGAGATCAGAGGCTGGAGTCACTGTCCATGTCTGAGAGGGAGGGGTCACTGCCCAGAAATCAGTCTCTGCCCAAAGATCAGAGGGTGGAGTCATAGCCCAGGCCTAGAACATATGGATAAATCCCAGGCTTGAGAGGGTGGTGTGACTGCTCAAAGATCAGAGGGTGGGGCACTGTCTAGCCCTAGAGGGCAGGGTAACTATCCAGAGATCAGAGGGTGAGGTTACTGCACAGGCCTGAGGGGGTGGGATTTTGAGTGTATGTTCCTCGGTTCTTTGTCTCGTCACAACAAAGATTTGGAGCGACGGATATTAAAGCCCTCGGTGCATCACAGCTCTTGGGTCTTGGACGAACCATGCTACAGCTCTTAGGCAAATCAGTGTTACAGCTCTATTTTATTTAGAAGATAGCAGGAGAGTGAGAGAGAGAGAGAGAGAGAGAGAGAGAGAGAGAGAAAGAGAAAAGAGCGCACGCACGCGGGAGAGAGAATCCATGAGAGAGCACTTTGGCTCCTCCTTTTATATGTTTTTTTCCTCCACCTGGGCCTGCCCTATGCAAATTGGGCTTAGCCAGGAGTGCTGTTTGTTCTGCCTGAAGTCTTCACTCTGGTCCTTGAACCTCCCTTTGACCTTCCTTGTATTTTAGCCACCACCATTTTGGACTCCTTTTCCCTATTCTACCTACCTAACATTCCCCCCTCAAGAGATGGGAGGCCCAATTCTTTGGAAATAGGGGCGTCGAGGTCTTTCTGGCTACTTCCTGCTGAACTGGGACGGCGAGGGGTACTGGGCCTCCCCCTCTTGCAAGTCTCAAGCCTCAGAGTCCTTATAGCAGTGTCCAAGGGTGTGTGATATTTTCCGTGGTCGGCTGTAGTTTTATATCTTTGTTGAACTGGCACTGCATGTTGTAGCTGGTTGACCTGGGCAGAGACAAAACAGGTTAGCCAATTGACAGTACATGGAATAATCATAAGCATCATCAATATAGCATAACAAGGACTAGTAGGGACATTAGTCAATTTTAAATTCACATGGCCACGATGGCTCAAGTCCCTCCTTGTTCAGGGATCAGAAGATATATCTCCTGTCTGTTTTGGAGTACAGTCTCTGTCAAGCTGTGTTGGCTCTTTAGAGTTATCCTGAGAAATTTTATCCCCAGAAACCAGATTTTGGGGGTGTTCATTAGAATGACACTCATTTGTAGTTCTGAATAGGTATCTGAGATCTCCCAGGGGCTCACAGGTGTATCATGTGTCCTCTTCTGTTTTTTTTCCATGGCTTGACTCGTGAGCAGTGAATCCAGGAGTCATGTCTTGATATCTTGACTGCTGTGGGGGTAGAAAGTATTACAGGGTAGGGGCCCTTCCGTGTGGGCTGGAATTGAGCCTTTGGGGACCCATCTTTCCAGACTTTAATTAGGACTTGAGTCCCTGGAGCATATAGTGATGACTCTTTAGAATCTTTTGGGTCCTGGTTCATACCCCACAAGCGTATATCCTGTTGGAATTGCCCAATGGCCATGGTATAAGACTGGAGGGTCTGAACCTCTGGGTCTAGAAAGAGGTCATTGACATAAACAAAAGGTCTCCCACATAGCATCTCATAAGGACTAAGACCAACCTGTTCCTTAGGGGCAATGTGGGTGTGGAAGAGAGCTATTGGTAAAGCCTCCTTCCATCCCAGGGAGGTCTCCTGGGTTATCTGATTTTAAGAGTTGATTGGCTCTTTCTACTTTTCCTGAAGATTGAGGCCTCCAGGCACAATGGAGATAATAAGTAATGCCCAATGCTTTCGAGACTCCTTGGGTAACCTTAGAAGTAAATGATGTCCCATTGTCACTTTGTAATGACCTGGGCAGACCAAATCTTGGAATGATTTCATGGAGCAGTTTTTTTTTTTACCACCTCCTCAGCCTTCTCAGTCCGGGTGAGAAAGCCTTCAATCCATCCTGTGAATGTATCTATCATAACTAATAGGTATTTATACCCTTGAGAAACTGGCATCTGGGTGAAGTCCATCTGCCAGTCCTCTCCTGGGTAGGCCCCACGTAGTTGGATGGGCTGGGCCAGCTGGGGTCTTCAAGCTCCTTGGGGTTTGTTTAATTGGCAAGTGGGACAAGAGGAGACCACCTGTCTTATAGTTGTTTGGAGGCCTGTTCCTCTGAAGGACCTTTCTAGTAATCTTTGGAGGGCCTTTTCTCCTAAAAGAGTAGTGGCATGTAAAGAGTTAACCAACTTCCATTGGAGGTTTCCAGGCAGAAAAAGGAGTCCCTCCTTTTGGAACCACCCCATATGATCTTCTTGAAAGCCCTCGCTCTTAGCTTTAAGAGTCTCACCTTCAGTATATGAAGGAGTTTCTGGCAAATTAGTCTGTGGAACTAAGGTGGCAATCCCTATTAGGTCATGGTTCTGTAATGCTTCTCTCCTAGCTGCCTAATCAGCTGCTTGGTTCCCTCGTGCCACTTCCGTGTTCCCTTTTTGGTGTCCTTTACAGTGGGAGACTGAAACCTCAGTAGGCAGATGGACTGCCTCCAAGAGTCGAAGAATCTGATCACCATATTTGATTGGGGACCCTTGGGTGGTCAAGTGGCCCCTTTCTTTCCAAACAGCCACATGTGCATGTAGCACCAGAAAGGCATACTTGGAGTCAGTGTAAATGGCCATTCTTTTTCCTTTTCCCAGCTCTAAAGCTCAAGTCAGGGCTATGAGCTTAGCTAATTGGGCTGAAGTAGCTGGTGGCAGAGGCTTAGCCTCTATGGTCTCAAAATTGGAGACTACTGCATACCTGACTCTTCTTTTCCATCCAAGACAAAGCTGCTTCCATCAGTGTACCAGATTTCCTCAGGATTGGTCAGAGGATCTTCTGACAATCCCTCTCGGGGTTTTGTCCAGTGGTCCAAGGTTTCTAGACAAGAGTGAAACGGGAGAGACCTCTCAGGGGTAGGTAGGAGGGTGGCTGGGTTAAGAACCTCACAAGGGGATATAGTGAGGCCTGGCTTTTCCATCAGCATTACTTGATATCTGAGGATTCTTTGATCAGACATCCATAAATGGCCTCTCCCATTTAGGAGTTGTTTTACTTGGTGGCTGGCAAAAATAGTTAGTTTGCCCCCAAAGGAGAGTTTTAAAGCATCTTCTATCATGATTGCAATAGCTGCAAGATTTCGAAGGCAGGGGGGGCCAACCTCGGGAAGTTGGATCGAGCCTCTTGGATAAGTAAGCTACAGGCTGGGGCTCAGATCCCAACCTTTGAGTTAACACTCCCTCTCTTTCATGGACATAAAGTTGGAATGCTTTTTCTGGGTCTGGCAACCTCAAGGCAGGAGCCTGAGTTAAGGCCTGTTTTAGTGTAGCCTCTGCCTTCTTTAGAGGAGTTCCCCACATCACTGGGATTGAATCATCTCGTCCCTTTAAGCTTTCATATAAAGGCTGGGCAATTAGACCATAATTGGGTATCCAGATTCTACAATAACCAGTTAGTCCCAGGAAAGCTCGCAATTGTTTTTGAGTCGTGGGGGAGGGCAACTGGAGAATTCCTTGTACCAGATCAGAGGACAGCCTCCTGGACCCATGTGTAATCTGAACTCCCAGGTAAGTGACCTTTGTCTCAACCATCTGTGCCTTAGCATGGGAGACTTTATATCCCCTTTCTGCCAAGAAGTTTAGAACCTGAATTGCATGTTGTTGGGCACTTTTTTCATCTGGTGAGCAGATTAGTAGGTCATCTACATATTGTAATATTTTCCCATTAGGTCCCAGGTCCAGATCTAGGAGGAGGTCCTGGCTAAGGGCCTGTCCAAACAGGTGGGGGCTATCTCTGAAACCCTGAGGTAATACTGTCCAAGTCATCTGTTGGTGTTTTTCTCCTGGAGCTTCCCACTCAAAGGCAAAAAGGTATTGGGATTCTTTCGCCAGTGGTATGCAAAAAAAATGCATCTTTGAGATCCAAGACTGTAAACCACTTGGCACTGGGTGGGATTTCTCCCAAGATTACATAGGGACTGGGTACTGTGGGGTGGAGGGGGACTACAGCTTCATTTATGATCTGGAGATCTTGAACCAGTCGCCAGGTTCCGTCTTTTTTCTTTACTGAGAGGATTGGGGTGTTACATGGTGAACTGGTGGGGACCAATAGCCCACAAGCAAGGAATGTATTAATGGTTGTAGTCCCTCCTGAGCCTCTCTTTTGAGAGGATATTGTTTCCGACTAGGAAACCGAGTGGGATCTCGGAGGACAGTGATGACTGGTTCAGCTTGGTGGGCTTGTCAAGGAACCCCCTGGTCCCACACCTGGGGGTTAATTTTGTCTTCCCATAGTTTTTGGTCCCTCTCTATTGAAGGTGTAATGGGTTCTTCAGTAGTAACCAGGAGCTGTAGAGCTCTAGGGGCTGAAAAACTTCCCATCACAAGGGTGGTCCCCAGTTTAGTGAGTATATCTCTTCCCAATAAGGGAGTAGGACACTCAGGGACCACCAGAAACTGGTGGGAAAATATTTGCCCATCCCAGCAACAAAGAAGTGCTTGGGTGAATCTTTTAGTAGTTGCTTTTCCTGTAGCACCAAAAATGGTACAGGTTTGGGAAGAGAAGGCTCCGGAGTAGGAGATCAAGACAGAGTAGGTAGCCCCTGTGTCAACCAAGAAATTCTCAGGCCTACCTGCCACATCCAGTTGCACCCTTGGCTCCAGCCCCATGATGGTTATCTGTGACAGACGGGCTGGCTGGAGCAGGCCACTTCAGTCCTCTTGAACCATCGTGAGGGTAGGCTTGGCGCTTGACCTTGAGGCTCTTGGGTCCCAAGGGCAGAGTGCCACCCAATGTCCCAGTTTATGGCATTTGTGGCAAGCCGTTCTAGGAGACTTGTCATGGTTTGTACACTCTTTGGCCCAATGCCCCACCTGTCTACAGATCAGGCATCTGTCTCGTGCCTTGTCCCTCAAGGACTTGGGGTTTGCCATAGGGCTTCTCTGGAGGGCAGCCAGCATCTGGGCATGCCTTGTCTCTTTCTTTCTCTCCTTCTCCTGGGCCTTGGCCTCCTTCTCCTGTTCTCTGTTATAAAAGGCATTGGTGGCTGTCTGGACCATCTCATCTAAAGAGGCAGCAGGGTCCTGCTGTTGTAGCTGCTGTAACTTAATTCTGATATCTGATGCACATTGGGACAGGAATTTGTCCTTTAAAATCGCCTGTCCCTCGTAAGAGTCTAAGTCCAGGTTGGTAAACTTTTGGAGTGCCTCTTTTAGCCTCTCCAGAAAGGCAATGGGGTTTTCATTGGGCTCCTGAGTTATTGCTGAGGCTGGGCACAGTCCCACAAGTAATAGGCTTCTTTATGTTTCCATGGGTGAACTTCCTTAGGGGTGAGTCTTTCTGAAGCTTATCCTACCCAGAACTGTTGCAACCTGACAGCCATGCATCCCCGGGTCAGGGTGCAGATCCCCAGGCAGGCTGAGGCATGACAGCCTCCTAGAGATCGAATTCTCGGGTGGGTTGAGGCGTGACGGCCTCCCGAGAATTGGGTCCCTGGGCAGGTCGAGGGGTGACGACCTCCTGGGACCCCTGGGACTAGAGGATCCCCGAGCAGGTTGAGGCGTGACAACCTCTCAAAGACCAATCCCTAGGCAAGTCAAGGCGTGATGACCTCCTGGGACCCCCCAGACTGGAGTTTGGGCATCCCCAAGATCTCCAGTGTGACCAGTGCTGGGTAGAATTAAGAGGTTGGTAACTCATTGCTAGTTTGTCTACCGTGGATGGGAGTAGATATGATGTAAGTTCATCCTACCCAGAACTGTTGCAACCTGAGAGCCAGGCATCCCCGGGTCAGGGTGCAGATCCCCAGGCAGGCTGAGGCGTGACAGCCTCCTAGAGATCGAATCCCCGAGCAGGTCGAGGCGTGACGGCCTCCCGAGAATTGGGTCCCTGGGCAGGTCGAGGTGTGACGACCTCCTGGGACCCCTGGGACTAGAGGATCCCCAAACAGGTTGAGGTGTGACAACCTTTCGAAGACTGATCCCTAGACATGTTAAGGCGTGATGACCTCCTGGAACCCCTGGGACTGGAGTTTGGGCGTCCCCAAGATCTCCAGTGTGACCAGTATTGGGTAGGATTAGGGGGTTGGATATTATAGAATATTTCCCTCCCAAGGCCAGCTATTTTCTGGTTGTCTCTCCAGAAGATTGTAGAAGCAGTCTTGTGGGTCTGGATGGGGCTCAGGAAAAGAGCAGGAAACAGGAGGGAAGGGGGCAGAGCACAACCTTTGAAAGAATGACATAGCACAAGGGTATAATGTAAACCAATTAAAATCAATTGGGTCCAAGATGACAAGTCAAATTCAAGTAAACCTTAATCCCCAATCTATAAGCCAACAGACCCACCCAGAGGTGGCAGGACAGCTCCAAGGCACAAGGTCAAAAGAGGGAGGAGTGGGTGGTTCCCCAATGGCTGGGATGATCCTCTCACTCATTAGCATGTGAATTCCATCCCCTCACAAAACCTAGCCAGGCCTAATACCATGGCCGCAGCCCTTGCCCTCGGCAATGATTCACACCCTGAGGGGTGGCTTCTCTCTGGATCCTAACAAATCTACCTCTTATTGCTTTGTCTCTCAATGAATTTTTGCAATGAGACATCAGAGCCTGAGTTTCATTAGTTTTGCCAGGGCTTGAGTCCCGGGAGACAGCTGAAGGACAGGAGGAAAAAGCAGTGGGAAAAACATGCCAAGGAATCCCCTTCATAGCCCGCCGGAAAATTTGCTAAATATCTGACCAGTGCTCAGTTTCTTTGGTCTGATCCTTGGCACAGAGAAGAAAAAGGACAGAAGAACCCCCACCGGCTTGTGTAACAGCTACTGGGGCTCAGCAGATAGCGCCTTTGGGACATACTGAGGAGCAGCCTCTCCAGAGTCGCTCAATTGTGCCCCTGCTGCCCGCCTGTTCACGGGAGGTTCGAGGAAACAAGAAAGGAGAGATTATAAAGGTCCCTCCAGCCATAGGAGCGAGGACCTCTTATCTTAACCCGGAGGTCTTCTGGAATCTGAGACTGGGCCGTGTGAGCTTTCTGCTGAGTTCGTTTTTCGCTGTCCCAGTTTCCAGCACAATGGGCCTTCCCCTGCTCTGGGTTTCTTCGCCTTCCGCTTCTAGTGTGGGAGCTTTGCTGAGTTGGGCTCCTGTTGTGCTTGGCCTCTTCCACGCAGAGGTTGTTTCAGCCAGGTTATATCCGAGTCACGGCACCATAGATATCATGCTAGTGTATGTTCCTCAGTTCTTTGTCTCGTCACAACAAAGATTTGAAGCGACAGACATTAAAGCCCTCAGCGCGTCACAGCTCTTGGGTCTTGGACAAACCGTGCTACAGCTCTTAGGCAAATCAGTGTTACAGCTCTATTTTATTTAGAAGATAGCAGGAGAGTGAGAGAGAGAGAGAAAAAGAGAGAGAGAGAGAGAGAAAAGAGCACACTCATGCAGGAGAGAGAGTCCGTGAGAGAGCTCTTTGGCTCCTCCTTTTATATGTTTTTTTCCTCCATCTGGGCCTGCCCTATGCAAATTGGGCTTAGCCAGGAGTGCTGTTTGTTCTGCCTGAAGTCTTCACTCTGGTCCTTGGACCAGCCGCCTCCATTTTGGACTCCTTTTCCCTATTCTACCTACCTGACAGGATCATGGCCAGATCTGAGAGAGTGAGGGTGAAGTCATGTCCAGCCGTGAGAAGGTGGGATCTCTGCCCAGAGATGAGAAGTTGGGGTCACTGTCCAGGTCTGAGAGGGCAGAGTCACTGTCCAGAGATCAGAGGGTGGGATCTCTGCATACAGATCAGAAGGTGAGGTCAATGCACAGGCCTGAGGGGGTGAGGTCACTTCCAGGACTGAGAGACTGAGGTCAGTGCCCAGAGATCAGAGGGTGTGGTCACTCTCCAGTCCTGAGAAGGTGCAGTCACTAACCAGAGATAAGAGGTGGGGTCACTGTCCTGGCCTGAGAGGGTGAGGTCACTGTCCAGGCCTGAGAGGATTGGGTTACTCCCCAGAGATCGGAGACCGAGTCACCTCCCTGGCCCTAGTAGGTGGCTTATTGTCCAGGCCTGAGTTGGAGAGGTCACTGCTTTGAGATCAGATGGTGTGTCATTTTCCAGAGATCAGAGGGTGGGATATCTTCCCAGAGATCTGTCTCTTCCCAGAAATCATTGGGTGAAGTCACTGTTCAGAGATCAGAGGGTGATGTCACTATTAAGATATCAGAGGGGGGGGTCAATGCTCAGAGATCAGAGGGTGAGGTCATTTCCCAGAGTTCAGAGGATGGGGTCTCTGCCCAGAGATCAGAGGTGGGATCTGCCCAGAGATCAGAGGATAGTCACTGTCCAGAGATCAGAAGGTGATGTCACTGTTCACAGGTCAGAGGGTGGGTCAGTGCCCAGAAATCATAGGGTGAGGTCACTGCCCAGAAATCACAGGGTAATGTCAGTATCCAGAAATCAGAGCATGGGTTCACTCTCCAGAGTACAGAGGTGGGATCTGCCCAGAGATCAGAGGGTAGGGTCACTGCTCAGAGATCAGAAAGTGGGATCACTGCCCTGAGTTCAGATGGTAGGGTCGCTGCCAGAGATCAGAGGGTGGCATCTATGCACACAGATTAGATCGTGAGGTCACTACACAGGCCCGATTGGGTGGGGTCACTTTCAGGATTGAGAGACTGAGGTCAGTGCCCAGAAATCACAGGGTGAAGTCATGTCCAGCCTTGAGAGGGTGTTGTAACTGTCAAGAGATCAGAGGGTGGGGTCACAGTCTAGTTCTGAGAGTATGGGTGACTGCTGAAACATCAGTGGGTGAGGTCGCTGCCCAGAGATCAGATGGTGAGGTCACAGATCAGGCCTGAGAGTGTGAGGTCACTCCACAGAGAACAGAGCATGAGGTCACTGCCCAGGCATGAAAGGGTGGCGTTAATGCCCAGACATCAGAGATACATGAGAAGGTGAGGTCACTGCTAGAGATCAGAGGATGAGCTGTCTGCCCAGAGATCAAAGGGTGGGGTCACTGTCTAGTCCTGAGACTATGGGATCACTGCTAAAACATCAGAGGGTGAGGACACAGTGCAGGCCTGAGAGGGTGGGGTCACTGTCTAGAGATCAGAGGGTGAGATCTCTACTCAGAGATCAGAGGGTTGTCATTGTCCAAAGATTAGAGAGTGGGATCACTGACCAAAGATCAGAGGGTAGGGTCACTGCCCAGAGATCAGAAGGTGGGGTCACTGTCCAGTGATCAGAGGGTATGGTCACTCTCCAGTTCTGAGAGGGTGTGGTCACTAATGAGAGATCAGAGATGGGGTCACTGCCCTGGCCTGAGTAGGTTAGGTCATTGTCCAGGCCTGAGATGGTGGAGTCGCTACCCGGAGATCAGACGGTGATGTCAATATCCAGAGATCAGAGGGTGGAATCTCTGCCCAGAGATCAGAGTGGGGGTCAGTGCACAGAGATCAGAGGGTGAGGTCATTTCCCAGAGATCGGTGGGTGGGGTCACTGTGAAGAGACGAGAGGGTAAGGTCAGTGCCTTGATATTAGAGGGTGTGGTCACTCTGCAGGCATACAGTGTGTGTGTGTGGGGGGGGGGAGTTGCTAACCAAAGTCAGAGGGTGAGGTCACTGCACGGACCTGAGAGGGTGGGGTTACTGTCCAGAGATCAGAAGGTGAGATCTTTCCCCAGAGTCAGAGGGAGGGTCACTGTCCAGTGATCAGAGGGTGGGATCTCTGGTCAGAGATCAGAAGGTGGGTCAGTGTTCAGGTCTGAGAGGACAAGGTCACTTTCCAGAGATCAGAGGGTGGGATCTCTGCACACAGATCAGAAGCTGAGGTCACTGCACAGGCCTGAGGGCGTGAGGTCACTTCCAGGACTGAGAGACTGAGGTCAGTGCCCAGAGATCACAGGATGAAGTCATATCCAGCCTTGAGAGGGTGAGGTAACTGCCCAGAGATCAGAGTATGAGGTCACTGTCCAGAGACCAGAGGGTGATGTCACTATCCTTAGATCAGAGGGTGCAGTCAATGCTCAGAGATCAGAGGCTGAGGTCATTGCCCACAGTTCAAAGGGTGGGGTCACTGCCCAGAGATCAGAGAGTGATGTCAGTACCCAGAGATCAGAGCATGGGTTCACTGCTGAGAGATCAGAGGTGGGACCTGCCGAGAGAAGAGAGGGTACAGTCACTGTCCAGAAATCAGAAGGTGATGTCACTGTTCACAGATCAGAGGGTAGGATCAGTGCCCAGAGGTCAGTGGGTAGGGTCACTGCCCAGAGATCAGAGGGTAGGGTCATTGCCCAGATACCAGAGGGTGGGATTCCTGCCCAGAAATCAGAGGATGTGGTCACTGCACAGGCCTGAGAGGAGGGGTCACTGCCCAGAGATCAGTCTCTGCCCAGAGATCAGAGGGTGGGGTCACTGTCCAAGCCTAGAGGGTAGGGTAACTATCAAGAGAACAGAGGGTAGGATCTTTGCCCAGAGCTCAGAAGGTGGGGTCAGAGTCCAGGTCTGAGAGGGCAGGTTCACTGTACATAGATCAGAGGGTAGGATCTCTGCACACATCAGAAGGTGAGGTCACTTCCCAAAGAACAGAGGGTGTTGTCACTCTCCAAGCCAGAGGGGAGGGGTCACTAACAAGAAACAGAGAGTGAGGTCACTGCTGGGGTCACTGTCCAGGCCTGGGATGGTGGGGTCACTGTCCAGGCCTGAGAGAGTGGTGTCACTGTCCAGAGATCAGAGGCTGGGGTCACTGTCCAGAGATCAGAGGGTTGGGTCACTGTCTTGTCTCCAGATTACTGTTAAAATATCGGAGGGTAAGGCCACTGTCCAGGTCTGAGAGGGCAGGGTCACTGCACAGAGACCAGATGGTAGGGCCACTACTCAGAGTTCTGAGTATGAGGTCACTGTCCAGAGATGAGAGGGTGGGGTCAGTGCCGAGAGATCAGAGGTGGGTGTCACTGCCCTGAAACCAGAGGATGGGGTCACTGCACAGAGATCACAGGGTAATGTCAGTATCCAGAGATCAGAGCATGGGTTCACTCTCCAGAGTACAGAGGTGGGATTTGCCCAGAGATCAGAGGGTAGGGTCCCTGCCCAGAGATCAGAAAGTGGGGTCACTATCCAGAGTTCAGATGGTAGGGTCACTGCCAGAGATCAGAGGGTGGCATCTCTGCACACAGATCAGATGGTGAGGTCACTACACAGGCCCGACTGGGTGGGGTCACTTCCAGGACTGAGAGACTGAGGTCAGTGCCCAGAGATCACAGGGTGAAGTCATGCCCAGCCTTGAGAGGGTAAGGTAACTGCCCAGAGATCAGATGCTGGGGTCACTGTCCAGAGATCAGAGGGTGGGATTCTGACCAGAGATCAGAAGTTGGGATCTTTCCCCAGAGTCAGAGGGAGGTTCACTGTCCAGAGATCAGAGGTGGGATCTGCCCAGAGATCAGAGGATAGAGTCACTGTCCAGAGATCAGAAGGTGATGTCACTGTTCACAGATCAGAGGGTAGGCTCATTGCCTAGAGATCAGAGGATGGGGTCACTGTGCAGTTCTAGAGGGAGGGGTCACTGCCCAGGGATCAGTTTGTGCCCCAAATCAGAGGGTAGGGTCACTGTCCAGGCCTAATGGGTAGGGTAACTGTCCAGAGAACTGAGAATAGGATCTCTCTCTAGAGATCAGAAGGTGGAATCAGTGTCCAGGTCTCAGAGGGCAGGTTCACTGTCCAGAGATAAGAGGGTGGGATCTGTGCACACATCAGAAGTGAGGTCACTGCACAGGCCTGAGGTGGTGAGGTCACTTCCAGGACTGAGAGACTGAGGTGAGTGCCCAGAGATCGCAGGGTGAAGTCACGTCCAGCCTTGAGAGGGTAAAGTAACTGCCCAGAGATCAGAGGTTGGAGACATTGCCAGACTTGAGAGACTGAGGTCATTGACCAGAGATCAGAGGGTCAGGTCATGTCCAGCCATGAGAGGGTGAGGTAACTGCCCAGACATCAGAGGCTGAGGTCACTGCCCAGAGACCACAGGGTAGGGTTAGTGCCTTGATATGAGAAGGTGAGGTCACTTCTCAAAGATAAGAGGGTGTGGTCACTCTCCAAGCCAGAGGGGAGGGGTCACTAACCAGAGACAGAGAATGAGGTCATTGCTGGGGTCACTGTCCAGGCCTGGGATGGTGGGGTCACTGTCCAGGCCTGAGAGGGCAGGGTCAATTCCCAGAGATCAGAGGCTGGGGTCACTATCCAGAATCAGAGGGTTGGGACACTGTCTTGTCCCTAGAGTGTGGGATCACTGTTAAAACTCAGAGGGTAAGGCCACTGTCTGTGTCTGAGAGGGTGAGGTCACTAGCTAGAGACAAGAGGGTGGCATCACTGCCCAGAAATCATAGGGTTAGGTCACTGCCCAGAGATCAGAGGGAGATGTCACTGCTCAGGCCTGAGAGAGTGGGGTAACTGTCCAGAGATCAGAAGGTGGGGTCACTGTCCAGGTCTAGAGGGGGAGGTCACTGCCCAGAGATCAGCCTCTGCCCAAAGATCAGTGGTTGGGATCACTGTCCAGGCCTAGAGGGTAGGGTAGCTATCTAGAGAATAGAGGGTAGGATCACTGCCCAGAGATCAGAAGGTGGTGCCAGTGTCCAGGTCTGAGAGGGCAGGTTCATTGTCCAGAGATCAGAGTGGGGGATCTGTGCACACAGATCAGAAGGTGAGGTCACTGCACAGGCTTGAGTGGGTAAGGTCACTGCCAGGACTGAGAGACTGATGTCAGTGCCCACAGATCACAGGGTAAAGTCATGTCCAGCCTTGAGAGGGTAAGGTAACTGCCCAGAGATCATAGGGTGGGGTCATTGCCAGACCTTAGAGACTGAGGTCACTGCCCAGAGATCAGAGGCTGAGGCCATTGCCCAGAGTTCAGAGTGTGGGGTCACTGCCCAGAGATCAGAGGGTCATGTCAGTACCCAGAGATCAGAGCATGGGTTCACTGCCCAGAGATCAGTCTCTGCCCAAGATCAGAGGGTAGGGTCACTGTCCAGGCCTAGTGGGTAGGGTAAGTATCCAGAGAACTGAGGGTAGGATCTCTCCCCAGAGATCAGAAGGCGGGGTGAGTGTCCAGGTCTCAGAGGGAAGGTTCACTATCCATAGATCAGAGGGTGGGGTCAATGCTCAGAGATCAGAGGTTGACATCATTGCCCAGAGATCAGAGGGTGGGGTCACTTCCCAGAGACCACAGGGTAAGGTCAGTGCCTTGATATGAGAGGGTGAGGTCACTTCCCAAAGATCAGAGGGTTTGGTCACTCTCCAAGCCATAGGGGAGGGGTCATTAATCAGAGACACAAAGTGAGGTCACTGCTGGGGTCACTGTCCAGGCCTGGGATGGTGGGGTCACTGTCCAGGCCTGAGATGGCGGGGTGAATGCCCAGAGATCAGAGGCTGGGGTCACTGCCCAGAGATCAGAAAGTGGGGTCACTGCCCAGAGTTCAGATGGTAGGGTCACTGCCAGAGAAAATAGGGTGGTATCTATGCACACAGATCAGATGGTGAGGTCACTACACAGGACTAAGGAGGTGGGGTCACTTTCAGGACGGAGAGACTGAGTTCAGTGCCCAGAGATCACAGGATGAAGTCATGTCCAGCCTTGAGAGGGTGAGGTAATTGCCCAGCGATCAGACGGTTGGGTCAATATCAAGAGATCAGAGGATGAGGTCACTATCCAGAGATCAGACGGTGGTATCACTATCCTTAGATCATAGGGTAGGGTTATTGCTCAGAGATCAGAGACTTCGGTCATTGCCCAGAGATCAGAGGGTGGGTCCATGCTCAGAGACCACCTTGTAAGATCAGTGCCTTGATATAAGAGGGTTAGGTCACTTCCAAAGATCAGAGGATGTGGTCACTCTCCAAGCCAGAGAGGAGGGGTCACTAATCAGAGACAAAGGGTGAGGTCACTGCTGGGGTCACTGACCAGGGATGGGAAGGTGGGGTCACTGTCCAGGCCCCAGGGATGGGAAGGTGGGGTCACTGTCCAGGCCTGAGAGGGTGGGGTCACTGCACAGAGATCAGAGGGTGATGTCACTGCCCAGAGACTAGAGGGTGGAATACTGAAAGGTTGTTGTTGAACCATGCAAAGACACCAGGATTCTTGGCCCCTGGAGGAGAAGAATTCAATCCGGGGCCAGAGACCAGGCTTGATCGCTCAGAGTTTTTGTGTAATACAGTTTATAAAAGTATAAAGGAGATAGAGAAATCCTCTGACAAAGGCATCAGAAGGGGGCAGGAAGAGTATCCCATCTAGTCTTCAGCTGGATGTTATATAGTCACTTTAGTTCAGTTGCTCAGTCGTGTCCGACTCTTTGTGACCCCATGAATTGCAGCACGCCAGGCCTCCTGGTCCATCACCAACTCCCGGAGTTCACTCAGACTCACGTCCATCGAGTCAGTGATGCCATCCAGCCATCTCATCCTCTGTCGTCCCCTTCTCCTCTTGCCCCCAATCCCTCCCAGCACCAGAGTCTTTTCCAATGAGTCAACTCTTCACATGAGGTGGCCAAAGTACTGGAGTTTCAGCTTTAGCATCATTCCTTCCAAAGAACACCCAAGGCTGATCTAATTCAGAATGGACTGGTTGGATCTCCTTGCAGTCAAAGGGACTCTCAAGAGTCTTCTCCAATACCACAGTTCAAAGGCATCAATTCTTCGGCGCTCAGCCTTCTTCACAGTCCAACTCTCACATCCATACATGACCACAGGAAAAACCATAGCCTTGACTAGACAGATCTTTGTTGGCAAAGTAATGTCTCTGCTTTTGCATATGCTATGTTAGGTTGGTCATAACTTTTCTTCCAAGGAGTAAGCATCTTTTAATTTCATGGCTGCAGTCACCATCTGCAGTGATTTGGGAGCCTAAAAAGATAAAGGCTGACACTGTTTCCACTGTTTCCCCATCTATTTCCCATGAAGTGATGGGCCCAGATGCCATGATCTTCGTTTCTGAATGTTGAGCTTTAAGCTAACTTTTTCAATGCCCTCTTTCACCTTCATCAAGAGGCTTTTTAGTTCCTCTTCACTTTCTGCCATAAGGGTGGTGTCATCTGCATATCTGAGGTTATTGATATTTCTCCCAGAAATCTTGATTCCAGCTTGTGTTTCCTCCAGTCCAGCGTTTCTCATGATGTACTCTGCATATAAGTTAAATAAGCAGGGTGACAATATACAGCCTTGACGTACTCCTTTTCCTACTTGGAACCAGTCTGTTGTTCCATGTCCAGTTCTACCTGTTGCTTCCTGACCTGCATACAGATTTCTCAGGAGGCAGGTCAGGTGGTCTGGTATTCCCATCTCTTTCAGGATTTTCCACAGTTTCTTGTGATCCACACAGTCAAAGGCTTTGGCATAGTCAATAAAGTAGAAATATATGTTTTTCTGGAATTCTCTTGCTTTTTCCATGATCCAGCAGATGTTGGCAATTTGATTTCTGGTTCCTCTGCCTTTTCTAAAACCAGCTTGAACACCTGGAAGTTCACGGATTATGTACTGCTGAAGCCTGGCTTGGAGAATTTTGAGCATTACTTTACTAGCATGTGAGACGAGTGCAATTGTGCGGTAGTTTGAGCATTCTTTGGCATTGTTTTTCTTTGGGATTGGAATGAAAACTGACCTTTTCCAGTCCTGTGGCCACTGCTGAGTTTTCCCAATTTGCTGACATATTGGGTGCAGCACTTTCACAGCATCATCTTCCAGGATTTGAAATAGCTCAACTGGAATTCCATCACCTCCACTAGCTTTGTTCATAGTGATGCTTTCTAAGGCCCACTCCAGGATATCTGGCTCTAGGTGAGTGATCACACCATCGTGATTATCTGGGTCATGAAGATCTTTTTTGTCCAGTTCTTCTGTGTATTCTTGCCCCCTCTTCTTAATATCTTGTGCTTCTGTTAGGTCCATACCATTTCTGTCCTTTATCGAGCCCATCTTTGCATGAAATGTTCCCTTGGTATCTCTAATTTTCTTGAAGAGATCTCTAGTCTTTCCCATTCTGTTGTTTTCCTCTATAGCAGTCTGTTAATGAAAGAAATGAATATCTTAAAACTCAGAATGGCACCAGGCCCCTCACCCAAAAGATGCATTTTGGGATAATCTTGGCACCAAATGGTTCATCTTGGGCCATAAAATGATTAACTTGAATCTTGAAGAAGGGCAGATCCCCATTTACATAGATTAGGGAAACAATATCTGGGTGTAACATACTGGTTTGTCAAGTAAGTTCTGAGCCAAGAGGCGGAACCAACTTGAAGACAGAGTTTGGAGTAAATGCATAGTCCATTAGCATAGTTTAAGACAAGCATTTCCATAAGAAAAAAGCATTTGTTATTTCTCGGTTTGAGAATAGTTAACTTCTGGTGAAACCAAGTGTCATTATGGCAACACAGTATTTTAAGAGAAACCTCCTTTTAAATTTGTATAGAGAAGGAAAAAATATCTCTAGTTTGTTTCCTCCTGCCACTTAAGAGAGATAAAAATGTCTGACACTTGCAAGCTATTTCCTCCATTTGGAGACCCCTGGCCTTCCTACTTGTTACTCTCTCAATACCTGCCCCGAAATCAGAGGGTGTGGTCACTGTACAGGCCTGAGAAGGTGGGGTTACTCCCCAGAGATCAGAGTGGGGTCACTGTCCATAGATCAGAGGGTGGGATCTGTGCCCAGAGATCAGAGGCTGGGGTCACTGTTCACTGATCAGAGTGTGGGGTCACTGTCCAGAGATCAGAAGGTAAGGTGTCTGCCCAAAGATCAGAGGGTACAGTCACGGTCTAGTCCTGAGAGTATGGGTCACTGCTAAAACATCAGAGGGTGAGGACACTGTTGAAGCCTGAGAGGGTGAGATCGCTGCCCAGAGATCAGATGGTGAGGTCACAGATCAGGCCTGAGAGTGTGAGGTCACTCCACAGAAAACAGAGCATGAGATTTCTGCCCAGGCATGAGAAGGTGGGGTTACTGCCCAGACATCAGAGATAGATGAGAAGGTGAGATCACTGCACAGAGATCACAGGATGAGCTGTCTGCCCAGAGATCAAAGGGTGCAGTCACTGTCTAGCCCTGAGATTATGGGAATAACTGCTAAAACATCAGATGGTGAGGACAGTGTCCAGGCCTGAAAGGGTCGGGTCACTGTCTAGAGATCAGAGGTTGGAATCTCTGCCCAGAGATCAGAGGGTCTTCACTGTCCAGAGATTAGAGGGTGGGATCACTGACCAGAGATCAGAGGGTAGGGTCACTGCCCAGAGATCAGAAGGTGGGGTCACTGTCTAGTGATCAGAGTGTATGTTCCCTTTCCAGTCCTGAGAGGGTGTGGTCACTAATGTGAGATCAGAGATAGGGTCACTTCCCTGGCCTGAGTAGGTAGGGTCATTGTCCAGGCCTAAGATGGGGGAGTCACTACCTAGAGATCAGATGGTGATGTCAAGACCCAGAGATCAGAGGGTGGGATCTCTGCCCAGAGATCAGAGTGTGAGTCAGTGCACAGATATCAGAGGGTGAGGTCATTACCCAGAGATCACGGTTGGGGTCACTGCGAAGAGATCAGAGGGTAAGGTCAGTGCCTTGATATTAGAGGATGTGGTCACTCTCCAGGCATGCAGTGTGGGGGTTGCTAACCAAAGTCAGAGGGTGAGGCCGCTGCACAGATCTGAGAGGATGGGGTTACTGCCTAGAGATCAGAGGGTGGGATTTTTCCCCAGAGATCAGAGGGAGGGTCACTGTCCACAGATCACAGTATGAGGTCACTGTCCAGGTCTGAGAGGGTGGGTCACTGTCCAGAGATTAGACGGTGGGATCTCTGCCCAGAGATCAGAAGGTGGGGTGAGTGTCCAGGTCTGAGAGGGCAGCATCACTGTCCAGAGTTCACAGGGTGGGTTCTCTGCACACAGATCAGAAAGTGAGGTCAACTGCACAGGTCTGAGAGGGTGGGCTCACTTCCAGGACGGAGGGACTGAGGTCAGTGCCCAGAGATCACAGGGTGAAGTCATGCCCAGCCTTGATAGGATGAGGTAAGTGCCCAGAGATCAGAGTATGAGGTCACTGTCCAGAGATCAGAGGGTGATGTCACTATCAAGAGATCAGAGGGTGATGTCACTATCAAGAGACCAGAGGGTGTGGTCAATGCTCAGAGATCAGAGACTGAGGTCATTGCACAGAGATCAGAGGGTGAGGTCACTGTCCAGAGATCAGAGGGTGATGTCACTGTCCTTAAGTCAGAGGTCACTGCACAGGCCTGAGAGGGTGGGGTCACAGTCTGGGTCTATAAGGAGGGGTCAATGCCCAGAGATCAGTCTCTGCCCAAAGATCAGAGGATAGGGTCACTATCCAGGCTTAGAGGGTAGGATAACTATCCAGAGAACAGAGGGTAGGATCTGTGCCCAGAGATCAGAGGGTGGGGTCATTGCCAGACCTGAGAGACTGAGGTCACTGACCAGAGATCAGGAGTCAAATCACGTCCAGCTGTGAGAGAGTGGGGTTGCTGCCAAGAGATCAGAGGGTGGGATTTTTCCCCAGAGATCAGAGGGAGGGTCAATGTCCAGAGATCAGAGTATGAGGTCACTGTCCAGGTCTGAGAAGGTGGGATCACTGTGCAGAGATCAGAGGGTAGGGTTACTGCCCAGAGACCACAGGGTAAGGTCAGTGCCTTGATATGAGAGGATGAGGTCACTTCCCAAAGATCAGAGGGTGTGGTCACGCTACAAGCCAGAGGAGAGAGGTCACTAATCAGAGACAAAGTGTAAGGTCACTTCTGGGGTCACTTTACAGGCCTGGGATGGTGGGGTCGATGTCCAGGTCTGAGAGGTGGGGTCATTGCACAGACATCAGAGGGTGATGTCACTATCTAGGTATCAGAGGGTTGGGTAACTGTCTTGTCCCAAGAGTGTGGGATCTCTGTTAAAACATCAGAGGGTAAGGCCACTGTCCATGTCTGAGAGGGTGAGGTCACTAGCCAGAGACCAGAGGGTGAGATCACTGTCCAGGCCTAGAGGGTAGGTAACTATCCAGAGAAGAGAGGGTAGGGTCTCTGCCCAGAGATCAGAAGGTGGGTTCAGTGTCCAGGTATGAGAGGGCAGGTTCACTGTCCAGAGATCAGATGGTGGGATCTCTGCACACAGATCAGAAGTGAGGTCACTGCACAGGGCTGAGGGGGTGAAGTCACTTCCAGAACTGAGAGACTGAGGTCAGTGCCCAGAGATCACAGGGTGAAGTCATGTCCAGCCTTGAGAGGGTAAGGTAACTGCCCAGAGATCAGAGGGTGGGGTCATTGCTAGACCTGAGAGACTGAGGTCACTGACCAGTGTGATCAGAGGGTGCAGTCATGTCCAGCCGTGAGAGGGTGAGGTAACTGCCAAGAGATCAGAGGCTGAGGTCATTGCCCAGAGATCAGAGGGTGGGGTCACTGCCCAGAGACTACAGGGTAAGGTCAGTGCCTTGATATGAGAGGGTGAGGTCACTTCCCAAAGATCAGAGGGTGTGGTCACTCTCCAAGCCAGAGGGGCATGGTCACTAGCCAGAGACAGACAGTGAGGTCACTGCTGAGATTATTGTCCAAGCCTGAGATGCTGGAGTCACTGTCCAGGCCTGAGAGGGTGGGGTCAATGCCCAGAGATGAGTCGCTGGGGTCACTATCCAGAGATCAGAGGGTTGGGTCACTGTCTTGTCCAGAGAGCATGTTACACTCTTCGGATCACTGTTAAAACACTGGAGGGTAAGGCCACTGTCCATGTCTGAGAGGGCAGGGTCACTGCACAGAGATCAGAGGGTGGGGTCACTACTCAGAGTTCTGAGTATGACATCACTGTCCAGAGATGAGAGGGTGGGGGTCAGTACCCAGAGACCAGAGGGCGGGGTCATTGCCCAGAAATCATAGGGTGAAGTCAGTACCCAGAGATCAGAGCATGGGTTCACTCTTCAGAGTACAGAGGTGTGATCTGCCCAGAGATCAGAGCATAGGGTCAGTGTCCAGATATCAGAGGCTAGGGTCACTGCCCAGAGATCAGATGGTAGGGTCACTGCCAGAGATCAGAGGGTGGCATCTATGAACACAGATCAGATGGTGAGGTCACTACACAGGCCTGAGGGGGTGGGGTCACTTCCAGGACTGAGAGACTGAGGTCAGTGCCCAGAGATCACAGGGTGAAGTCATGTCCAGCCTTGAGAGGGTGAGTTAACTACCCAGAGATCAGAAGGTGAGTTCATTGCCCAGAGATCAGACGGTTGGTTCAACATCAAGAGATCAGAGGGTTCTGTCACTATCCAGAGATCAGAGGGTGAGGTCACTATCCTTAGATCAGAGGGTGGGGTCAATGCTCAGATCAGAGGCTGAGGTCATTGCCCAGAGATCAGAGGGTGGGGTCACTGCCCAGAGACCACAGCGTAAGGTCAGTGCCTTGATATGAGATGGTGAGGTCACTTCCCAAAGATCAGAGGGTGTGGTCACTCTCCAAGCCAGAGGGGAGGGTTCACTAACCAGAAAAAAAGGGTGAGGTCACTGCTGAGGTCACTGTCCAGGCCTGGGATTGTGGGGTCACTGTCCAGAGATCAGAGTCTGCGGTCACTGTTCATGTCTGCGAGGGCGGGGTCACTGCACAGAGTTCAGAGCATGATGTCAGTATCCAGGGATCAGAGAGTTGCATCACTGTCTTGTCCCAAGAGTGTAGGATCACTGTTAAAACAGAGGAGGGTAAGGCTACTGTCCATGTCTGAGAGGGTGAGGTCACTAGCCAGAGACCAGATGGTGGGGTCACTACTCAGAGTTCTGAGTATGAGGTCACTGTCCAGAGATGAGAGGGTGGGGTCAGTGCCGAGAGATCAGAGGGGGGTGTCACTGCCCTGAAACCAGAGGGTGGGGTTACTGCACAGATATCATAGGGTGAGGTCACTGCCCAGAGATCAGAGGTGGGATCTGCCCGGAGATCAGAGTGTAGAGTCACTGTCCAGAGATCAGCTGGTGATGTCACTGTCCACAGATCAAAGGCTAGGGTCAGAGCCCAGAGATCAGAGGCTAAGGTCACTGCCCCGAGATCAGAAAGTGGGGTCACTGCCCAAAGTTCAGAGTGTAGTGTCACTGCCCAGAGACCAGAGTGTGTGATTCCTGCCCAGAAATCAGAGGGTGTTGTCACTGTACAGGCCTGAGAGGGTGGGGTTATACCCCAGAGATCAGACATGGGGTCACTGTTGTGGCCTGAAAAGGTCGGGTCCCTGGCCAGGCCTGAGAGGGTGGGGTCACTGTCCATATATCAGAGGATAGGATCTGTGCCCAGAGATCAGAGGCTTGGGTCACTGTTCAGAGATCAGAGTGTGGGGTCACTGTCCAGAGATCAGAGTGTGAAGTGTCTGCCCAAAGATCAGAGGGTACAGTCACGGGTCTAGTCCTGAGAGTATGGGTCACTGCTAAAACATCACAGAGTGAGGACACTGTCGAAGCCTGAGAGGATGAGGTCGCTGCCCAGAGATCAGATGGTGAGGTCACAGATCAAGCCTGAGAGTGTCACTCCACAGAGAACAGAGCATGAGGTCACTGCCCAGGCATGAGAGGGTGGAGTTACTGCCCAGACATCAGAGATAGATGAGAAGGTGAGGTCACTGCACAGAGATCAGAGGATGAGCTGTCTGCCCAGAGATCAAAGGGTGGGGTCATTGTCTAGTCCTGAGAGTATGGGATCACTGCTAAAACACCAGAGATAAAATTGCCAACATCCATTGAATCATAGAAAAAGAAAGAAGCAAGAGAGTTCCAGAAAAGCATCTACATCTCCTTCATCGAGTATCCTCTAACTTTGACTGTGTAGATCACAGCAAACTATGGAAAATTCTTAAAGCGATGGGAATACCAGAGCACCTGGCCTGCCTCTTGAGAAATCTGTATGCAGGTCAGGAAGCAAGAGTTAGAACTGGACATGGAACAACAGACTGGTTCCAAATAGGAAAAGGAGTATGTCAAGGCTGTATATTGTCACCCTGCTTATTTAACTTATATGCAGAGTACATCATGAGAAACGCTGGACTGGAAGAAACACAAGCTGGAATCAAGATTTCTGGGAGAAATATCAATAACCTCAGATGTGCAGATGACACCACCCTTATGGCAGAAAGTGAAGAGGAACTAAAAAGCCTCTTGATGAAAGTGAAAGAGGAGAGTGAAAAAGTTGGCCTAAGGCTCAACATTCAGAAAATGAAGATCATGGCATCTGGTCCCATCACTCCATGGGAAATAGATGGGGAAACAGTGGAAACAGTGTCAGACTTTATTTTGGGGGGCTCCAAAATCACTGCAGATGGTGACTGCAGCCATGAAATTAAAAGACGCTTACTCCTTGGAAGGAAAGTTATGACTAACCTAGATAGCATATTCAAAAGCAGAGACATTACTTTGCCAACAAAGGTCCATCTAGTCAAGGCTATGGTTTTTCCAGTGGTCATGTATGGATGTGAGAGTTGGACTGTGAAGAAAGCTGAGCGCTGAGGAATTGATGCTTTTGAACTGTGGTATTGGAGAAGACTCTTGAGAATCCCTTGGAGATCCAACCAGTCCATTCTAAAGGAGATCAGCCCTGGGTGTTCTTTGGAAGGAATGATGCTAAAGCTGAAACTCCAGTACTTTGGCCACCTCATGCGAAGAGTTGACTCATTGGAAAAGACTCTGATGCTGGGAGGGACTGGGGGCAGGAAGAGAAGGGGATGACAGAGGATGAGATGGCTGGATGGCATCACTGACTCGATGGACAAGAGTTTGGGTGAACTCCGAGAGTTGGTGAGGGACAGGGAGGCCTGGTGTGCTACAATTCATGGGGTCGCAAAGAGTCAGACATGACTGAGCGACTGAACTGAACTGAACTGTGGGACAATGGCCCCACGAACACCAAACTTTTAGGCTTGTAGCCCCCAAGACTCTGAGATAGAAAATTTCTGTAGTTTTAAACCATCCAGTTTGTGATACTTTGTTACAGCCCCTAATCTGCTGATTGGTGTCTTTTTTACTAGAAGACAAACACGTGAAGACCCCTGGTACTACACACCAGAAGTCCATGTGACAATGAATGCAGAGATTGGAGCTGTGCTGATGCAAGTCAGGGGATACCAAAGACTGTTATAAACATCAGGAGCCAGGAAGAGCCAAAGAAGAATTCCTCTACAGATTTCAGAGGGACCATGGCCCCACAAACACCAAGCTTTTAGGCTTGTAGCCCCCAAGACTCTGAGACAGCAAATTTCTGTAGTTTTAAGTCATCCAGTTTGTGATGCTTTATTACAGCAGCCCAAGAAAACTAATACAGACTGTGATACTCCGTGCTGTTTCACACATTGCTAATCCTCCATCCTACTCATGCTCTGAATCCCCATGCTAGACCACCCTTCTGTGAAAATACCCTCATCGACCTGCTTGGGCTCTGACACTCCACACTGAGCTGCTCGTAAACTGCTCATAACTGTAATGCCTTCCTCTCTCCTCCTGGATTCTGATTCTTTACACCAAAATCAAAGAAAGTGAAGTCGCTCAGTCATGTCCAACTCTTTGTGACCCTGTGGACTGTAGCCCGCCAGCCTCCTCCATCCATGGGATTTTCTAGGCAAGAATACTGGAGTGGGTTGCCGTTTCTTTCTCTGTATCAACCTCCATAGAAAAACATTCTTCTCAGGCTTTGACTCCACCCCAGGCTGCCTTCATCTGTGGTTTTCCCCCTTACCACAACTGAGCAGCCCAACCCAGCACCACTCCTCTGCTTGGACAGCTATCTTGCTCTGTGCCATCTATTGACTTTAGGACTAAATTTTTAAAGAAGTGATGGGAAGCGAAGGAAAGGAAGGGGTAAAAGAAGAGTCAGACTTGGTTTTAAGAAATACAATATGAAAGATGAAGGCAAAGTCTCTTTCATATTCTTTCATGATCTCATTCACCTCCCTTTCCCCCCAGGGGTACTACTATCCTAAATGTTTTTCTCTTTCATGCAGGATTTTATACTGCTACTACTACATAAACAGTTACCCATAAACATGATTCAAACTTCAAATAAATTATATCATTCTGCAGCTTACTGGGTTTTGCTCAATATTATGCTTTTAAAGTACACGTTATTAATACATAGCTCCAAGTCTTTCACTTAAGTTACTGCATAAGCATGAGTGTAGCATAATTTTTATTTACCGAATCTCCTGTTGATAGGCATTTAGTAAGTCCCACATTATAACTGTGGATTTGTAATATTTTACATTCTGTATATCATTTTTGTTTCATGTATTTAGAGGCTCTGTTTTGGTGCATGTTCATTTTAGAATCATTTTGTTTCATGGTGGATTTATCCTTTTAGCATTATGTAATGTGCCTCTTTGTGTCTACCAAGTAAAGTCTACTACATCTGATATAAGTATGGTTGCTCTTGCTTTCTTTTAAAATTAATATTTGCTTCGAATACTTTGTTCCATTATATTACATTCAACTTACATATGTCATTATATATGAAGTGAGTGCATCTCTTATAGACATACATAGTTGGAGAATATTTTTAATCCACTCTGCTAATCTCTGTCTTTTAATAGTTTTTTTTTAAGTTTTTTTTTTTACTAAAGTATAGTTGATATATTAGTTTCAGGTGTACCACATAGTGATTCAACATTATATACATTAAAAATTGATTACCATAATAATTCTAGTAACCACCTCTCACCATACAAAGTTATTGCAATATTATTGTGCTGTATATTATATCCCTGTAATTATTTCACAAATGGAAGTTTGTGCCTTTTAATCCCATTAACCTATTTCACCCAACCTCCTACTCCCCTCCTCTCAGGAGACCACTAGTTTGTTCTCTGCTATCTATGAGTCTGTTTCTGTTTTGTTTCATTTGTTCATTTGTTTCATTTTATAGATTTCGCACTATATATATATATATATATATATATATCACACAGTATTTGGCTTTCTCTAACATTTCAATTCGCATAACACCTTCTAGGTCCATGCATATTGTCACAGATGGCAATATTTAATTCTTTTTTGTGGTTGAGTAATACTCCATTATGGGCTTCTCTGGTAGCTCAGACAGTAAAGAATTCACCTGCAATGTGGGAGACCTGGATTCGAGCCCTGGGTTGGGAAGATCGCCTGGGGGAGGGCATGGCAACCCACTCCAGAATCCTTGCCTGGAGGATCTCCATGGACAAAGGAGCCTGGTGGGCTCCAGTCCATGAGGTCACAAAGAGTCGGACATGACTGAAACTTAGCACACACACATGGTAGTTCTGGTTTTAATTTTCTGAGGAAACCTCCTAATTGTTTTTTGTATTGGCTATACCAATTTTACATTTCCTCCAACAGTGCATGAAGGTCTCCTTTTCTGCACACCCTCTTGAACACTTGATCTTGTTATCGTGGTGACAGTCACTCTGACAGGTGTGAGATGATAACTCATTGTGGTTTTGATTTGCATTTCCTTGACAATTACTGATGTTGAGCATCTTTTTGTGTGTCTTTTGGCTCTCTGTCTTTCTCAGGAAAATGTGTATTCAGGTCCTCTGCCCATTTTTTTAATATGACTGGGTTTTTAAAATATTGAGTTGTGTGAGTTCTTTACATATTTTGGATACTAACCTCTTATCAGATATTTCACTTGCACATATCTTCCCCCATTCAAGAGGTTGCCTATTCATTTTGTTGATGGTTTACTTCACTATCCAAAAGCTTTTTAAAATGTAATCCATTTGTTTATTTTTGCTTTTATTTCCTTTGCCTGATGAGACATTTCCAAAGAAATATTGCTAAGACCAGTGCCAAAGGGCATACTATGCTGCCTGTGTTTTTTTCTAAGAATTTTATGGTTTCAGGTGTTACATTTAAATCTTTAATTCATTTTGAGTTTATTTTTGTGTAATGATGTAGAAAGTGGTCTAGTTTCATTTTTTACAGCTGTCTGGTTTTCTTAACACCATCTATTGAACAGACTGTTTTTTTCCCTAATTACTGTGTTTAGATTATTTACATTTAAGGTAATCATTGCTAGGTTAGGGTGTAAGTGCTATTTTTTATTTGTTTTCTGTTTGTTTCCTCTGTTTCTCGTTACTTTGTCTTATTGCCTTCTTGTGGGTTACTTGAAAATTTTCAGGAATCCATCTTGATTTATGTATCATGTTTTTAAAGTCATTTTGAATAATTTTTTTAATGATTGCTCTAGGAACTGCAATATACATAGGTAACTTACCAAAGTCTACTTTGAGTGACACATAGGAAACTTACTTCCATTTATAGCCCTTTACACTGCCCATTATTAAAATATACTTGTCTTAAAAATTTCCTTTACATATACAAACACCACATCAGATGGTGTTGTAATTTTTGTTTTAACCATTAAAATATGATTTAAGAAACACACAAAAAATAAGATAGTCCATTATTCTTATCTCTAGTTTTACCCATTTTGATGTTCCTTCCTTTCTGAAGTTCTGTCTTCTAATTTCTTTTCTCTCTATGGTTCAGATTGGGTGAATTCTATTGATCTCTCTTTAAACTCACTGAGTTTATCCTTTGTCTTTTTCACTCTGGCATTGAGCCCATCCAATGAGTGGGGTTTTTTAAATTTCCTGTTATCATATTTTTCAGTCAGTACTATAATTTCCACTTAGTCCTTTTTTAAGCCTCTGTTTCTTTGCTGAGATTTTTCCATTTTTTATTTCAAGAAAGTATGTAATTGCTTACTGAAGCAATTTTTAATGAATGCTTTAAAATCCTTGTTAGATAATTCTGACATCTGATTCATCTGACTGCTGGTGTCATATTCAAGTTGTGGTTTTCCTGGTTCTCAGGATGATGAGAAACTTGCTGTTTAAACCTGGATATTTTAAGTATTATAAGGCCTGGATCTTATTTATAAATTTTGCTTTAGGAGGCCTCCCTGACACTGCTCTAGCAAGGGAATGGGGGAGGGGGTGCTGCCTCATTCATATCAGGGTTGGGTGGAGAGGGGTGTTCTAATGTCCACTAGGCTACCTTACCACCACTGTAGCAGAAAATGATAAAGGTACCTGGTTATTGCTAAGTGGTTGTGGAAGTCTGCACTTTCTGTGTGGAGGTAGAGAGGTTAAGAGGCAGAGGGAAAGGAGATTGTTACTGCCCAGTGAGTCTAAAATTCCCAGCTCCTGAGTCAGCTTCTTTGATATTACCCCAGCAGCAACAGCTGGGACACCATATTACAGTCTGTCAAGGTGGGGTTGCAAGGTGTTCTACTCAGCCTTATCTGCTGTGGGTAGGGATGGAACCAGAGCTTTTGTCTGCAGTGTTCGCATGTTACACAGTTGTCTAAAAGTTTTCTGTCTTGCTAGGCTGTCCCCTTCCTGGTCTTTGGCTGAAGAGAGCAGGATTTTCTTGAGACTCTGTTTGCACTCATTGGCTTTTCTGGGTTGTTAGTTTCTCCAGTCTTCAGTCTGGAATATATGAAGAGAAGCCCAGGAAATTCATCTCAGGTTTTAAGGTCTCCAGCAGGTCTTTCTCTTCTATTTCAGAGAAGATCATTTAGTCTTCCTGTGTGTGTGTGTGTGTGTTTTTTTTTTTTTTTTTATGCAATGTACGTGGTTTTTAACTAACCTTAGTGGGAAGAATAGGGAAAAGTACACTTGTTCCACCTTTCCAGAAGTGGAAATCTTCATCTCTGTTATTGATTCCTAGCTTATTTCTATTATGGTCTGTATTAGGTCCCCAGGGCTGCCATAACAATGTACCAAAAACTGGGTGGTTTAAAACAACAGAAATTTATCATATCACAGTTCTGGAGGCTTGAAGCTTGAAATCAAGGTGCCAGCAGGGCCATGCTCCTTGTAAAACTTATAGGGGAAAATGTTTCCTTTCTTCCTAGCTCCTGGTGATTGCTGGTAATCCTTGACATTCCTTGGTTTGCAGCTGCAGCACTTCAGTCTCAACCTCTGTTGTCACATGGCATTCTACCTTCATGTGTCTCCTTAGAGGGACACCAGTCATATTTGATTAAGGGCACCAGACTCCAGGATGACCTCATCTTAACTAATTACATCTGCAATGATCCTATTTCCAAATTCTGTCACATTCTAAGGTATGACTACAATATATGTCTTGGGAGAATACAATTTAACCAAAAACATTATCAAAGACTATACTTCCATCATTTAAGTGCTTTTGAATTTAAGACTTGTTTTATGGCCCAGAATATGTTCTGTCTGTCTTGGCACTTGAAAAGAATGTGTGTTTGGGGGTTGTTGGGTGAAGTGTGGTATAAATGTCACTTGGGATGTGCTTGTTGACAGTGCAATTCAGGTCTCCTAAGTCCTTTACTGATTTTCTGTCTATTTGATCATCAGTTACTGAGACAGGAGTGTTGAACTATTTCCACGTTGTTGTTGTTTAGTCACTCAGTCGTGTCTGACTATTTTGCGACTCCATGGACTGTAACCTGACAGGATCCTCTGTCCATGGGATTACCCATGCAAAAATACTGGAGTGGGTTGCCATTTCCTTCTCCAGGGGATCTTCCTGACCCAGGGATTGAACCTGCATCTCTTGCACTGGAAAGCATATTCTTTACCACTGAGCCACCAGGGAATAATCTATCTATTGCCTTTCTCCTGTCAATCAGTTTCTGCTTCATGTATTTTAAGGCTCTGTTTCTTGTTACTTCATTTCTTTCTCTCTCTCTCTCTCTCTCTTTTTTTTTTTTTTTGCCTTTCTGTGGGTTACCTGCACATAATTTTAGGATTCCACCTTGATTTATTTTTAGGTTCCACCAGGTTTTTGTTTGTTAACCAGGACCCCCAATATATTTTTAGCTGTGAAGCCACAAAAAGAGAAATAATGAGGCCCCAGCTTTCCTGTCTCCACTAATTCCCCCTTCACTGTTTCACTTCACTGACTAAACATGCTTAGCTTCTCAGATGGCCCTGTAATCTCCTGTTTGTCCACTCTTGCCAGCACTTCAGCATAGATGCTTAGTGACAGTTTCTCAGATCTTCTCTCTCTCCAACTCTTTGAAAGTTGTGTAAGGTCCAATGTTATTTCCTAATACATATAGTGGCTCTGCCACTCCCCTGAGTCCTGAGAGAGGATAAGAGGACATGTGGAGAGAAGGGCCAAAACAGTCCAGCTATTTCAAACTTAAGAGCCAAGGCCCCAGATACATGAGTAGAGCCATCTTAGACCACTGAAATTGGTACTTAAAAATAACGTGCTTTTGCAAAAAAGAAAAAGAAGAAAGGAAAAAGCTAAAACAGGTGTATTAACTTTGGAACTGAATTGTGGGGAGAGGCTAGAAAAACAGCTAGGAAAATGTTAGTAAAGGTTGGGAAATGGGTGAACAAAGTAGAATCTCTAAGAGTAGTGAGGAGGGTACTCTTTCTACCCCCTTCTGATGTCTATGTCAGAAGCTTTCTCTATCTCCTTTATACTTTAATAAAACTAAAAAAAAAAAATAAGAGTAGTGAGGAAACTTTAATAGAAGGTTGGAAAATGACATCTCATGTCATATAGGTAAAAAAAACAATCGGCAAAACTGTCATCTGCAGTAAATGGAAGATGGAAAATATGTACCTAATGAACTTGTGTATCTACCTAAGGAGAATGTCCAGTCAATCAGAATGTCAATCAGAATGCTGATAATGAGTGCCATTTAACATTTAGCTGCATGTGATAATGTACACAACGAGAGAGGTGAGCCGAGCAGCATTTGCAAATGGAATTTTAGAGGAAATATAGAAGAGCCAGGATTTTCTGGGTCAGAAAATAAAACTTTCACATTTTTAGTTTTTTGAGCCAGCAAAGATTAAGAGTGTAACGTAAGATCCTTTGTGAAGACCCCAGAAAGATATAAGTTGGTGCTTAAGAAACCTTTTCAAATAGAAAAAAAGGCATTGTATATAGGCAGAACACTGACATAAATCATACTTGTATGTTTTTTTGGATCTGTCTCCTAAGAGAAAAGAAAAAAAAGCAAAAATAAACAATTGGGACCTAATTAAACTTAAAAGCTTTATGCAGTAAAGGAAACCATTAACAAAATGGAAAGATAATATACTGAATGGGAGAAAATACTTACAAATGATATGACTGTTAAGGGGTTAATATTCAAAATATATAAACAGCTCATACATCAACATCAAAATCAAAATCAACATCAAACCAACATCAAAAAAATCCAATTTAAAAATGGGCAGAACTGAATAGACGTTTTCCAAAGAAGACATTCAGATGCCCAACAGGCAAATGAAAAGATGCTCAACACAGCTAATCATCAGAGAAATGCAAGTCAAAAGCACAATGAGATATCACCTCACACATGTCAGAATAGTTATCATCAAAAACGACTACAGATGACCAATGTTAACAAGGATGTGGAGAAAAGGGAACCCTAGTACATTGTTGGTAGGAATGTAAATTGATGTAGTTACTGTGGAAAACAGTATGCTGCTGCTGCTGCTAAGTTGCTTCAGTCGTGTCTGACTCTTAGCGACCCCATAGATGGCAGCCCACAAGGCTCCCCCATCCCTGGGATTCTCCAGGCAAGAACACTGGAGTGGGTTGCCATTTCCTTCTCCAATGCATGAAAGTGAAAAGTGAAAGTGAAGTCGCTCAGTCATGTCTGACTCTTAGCGACCCCATGGACTGCAGCCTACCAGGCTCCTCCATCCATGGGATTTTGGAAAACAGTATGGAGGTTCTTAAAAAACCTGAATATAGAAATACCATGTGATCCAGCAGTTCCACTCATGGATACATATCCAGTGAAATAAGAAACACTATTTCAGGGCTTCCCTGGTGGCTCAGTGATAAAGAATCTGATTGCCAATCAGGAGACAAGGGTTCAATCCATGATCTAGGAAGATCCCACATGCTGCGAGGCAACTAAGCCCCTGCACCACAGCTATTGAGCCTGTGCTCTAGAGCCCGGGAGCCACAACTACTGAGCCCTCATAACACAACTACTGTAGCCCACACACCCTAGAGCCTATGCTCCACAACAAGAAAAGCCACCACAATGAGAAGCCTGCACATCACAACTAGAGAGTAACCCCCACCTCCCCTACAACTAGAGAAAAGCTTCAACAGCAACCCAGCAGAGCCAAAATTAAATAAATAAAAAATACTAATTCAATAAGATACATGCACTTCAATGCTCATAGCAGCACTTATATGGAAGCAATCTAAGTGCCCATTCAACAGATGAACAGATAAAGAAGATGCAATGGAATATAAGTCATAAAAATAGAATGAGATTTTTCCATTTGCAACAGCATGGATAGAACCAGAGGGTATTATTCTTACTGAATCTTAGGTCAAATACAGAAAAACAAATACATATGTTATAACTTATACATGAAATCTAAAAAATAAAGCAAATTACTAATATAACAAAACAGAAACAGACTTACAGATATAGATAACAAACTAGCGGTTACCAGTGGGGAGAGGGAAGAGAAGAGGGGCAATACAGAGGTAGGGGATTAAGAGGTATAAAGTATTATGCATAAAATAATCTACAAGAATATATTGCACAGCACAGGGCATATAGCCAATATTTTATAATAATTTTAAATGGAGTATAATCTGTAAGCATATTGAATCACTATGCTGTACACCTGAAACTAATGAAACACTGTAAATCAACTACATTTCAATTTAAAAAGAAAAAAGGCATTGTCCCACGGGCCTTAACATGCTATCCAAAGTAGAAAGAAGCCCATCTCAAAAAATGTTGTGGGTATAACTTCCATTCTACGGACTCCGATTCATATGAACCCCATACTTTATTCCTTTGAATCTATAAATGTTCTATATGTTCCCTCCCTCTTACTGCGCCCACAACTGAAGTTGCTATATAACACAGGGAGCTCAGCCCGGTGCTCTGTGACAACCTACAGGGGTGGGATGGGGGGGGCGGCAAGAGGGAGGGAACATATGTATATTCATGGCTGATTCATGGTGTTGTGTGGCAGAAACTAATACAGCATTGCAAAGCAATTATCCAATTAAAAATAAATTTTAAAAGTCACTCTAAATTCTGTAAAAATATATTACAATACAATAATTTAAAAAAGTATGTGTGTGTGTGTGCTCACATGGTAATGTATATGTTAGGGTATCCCTGATAGCTCAGATACCTGGTTTCCCTGGTAATTAATCTGGCTGCAAAGCAGGAGACCTGGGTTCAGTCCCTGAGTTGGGAAGATCCCCTGGAGAAGGGAACCACTACCCACTGTAGTGGTTCCTCTGGCCTGGAGAAATCCATGGACAGAGAAGCTTGGCAGGGGTCCCAAAGAGTTGGACCATGGGATCCATGGGGTCCCAAAAAATCGGACATGACTGAGCAACTTCATTTTCACTTTCACTTTCAATGTATATGTTTCCATGCTACTGTCTCATTTCATCCCACCCTCTTCTTCCCCCGCTGTGACCACAAGTCTGTTCTCTATGTCTGCATCTCTATTCCTGCCCTGCAAATAGGTTAATCAGTACCATTTTCCTAGATTCCATACATATGTGTTAATATACAATATTTTCCCCCCTTCTGACTTACTTCACTCTATAACAGGCTCTAGGTTCACCACCTCACTAAAACTGACTCAAATGCTGAACCCACATTTTTAAGAGAACTAAACTAGCAAAACCCCTTCAAATAGATCTAAGAGGGCTTGAGATTGCTCCATTTGCAAATTCCAACTGGGCCCCCAACTTTCTGTGCATAGGGAGGGAGCAGGCTGAGAAAGCCACCAAACTGCAAACATAAGCCATTTTTTTTTTAAAATAAAAGTATGACCCATGGGGCCATGTCAAGAGCCCAGAAGATGAAAATAAGAACTATGAATAACAGTAAACTAGGAAGCCACTCCCAGGGAATAGAATGAGGACTGAGTCAAGAATTTCTCTGCTCCAAGAAAAGGGGGATCTGGCAGCACATATCCAGGTGGTTCTATGGTTGCTATGGGTCAATGACTGCTTTGTACCTCTCTTTTCAAGTGGGAGTGTTTACTGTAGTTATCTTGTCCCCATATCACCATTGTGGTTGGAGGGCGGTACAGATAACTTGTGTGGCAGATTGCATTTTTCCAAATATGGGCACATTAATATATAGATTATCCTATATGCTGTTCTCACAATGTGACATTGACAGCTCTATTCAAGATGGTGGCATCCACGTTCCTTGCCTTTGAGCTTGGGTGGACTTTTGTAACTGCCTCAGCCAAATAAAATGTGGTGAAAGTGATGCTGTATGACTTCTGAAGCTGGGTCACAAAAGGTAACAGCTTTTGCCTGGCACCCTCTCTCACATACTCTTGCTCTCGCTCTGTCTCTCCCCTTGCCCTGGAAATGCAGTGCTGTGTTGTGAGGAAGCCCAGTCAGTATGAAGAGATTAGTGTGGCTGTTTTAGCTGACAACCACAGACAGACTCTTAGCCAACAGCTACAAGCCACACATGTGAGTAAACAGAGCCTTAAGATGATGCTAGCCTTCACTGAAAGGGTCTTCCAACTGAAGCCCCAGACATCATGGAACAGAGACAAACTATACCCTCTGATGCCCTGTCTGAAAGAGAAGCCAAGAAGGTAATAAATTATTTTGCATTGTCTTAAACCACTAAGTATAGGGGTAACTTGTTATGTGGCAGTAGATAACGAATGCAAAGTGTTTTACGAGAAGCTACCTCTGGGTGTAACTGTAGATGACAAAATTCTGGACATTGAGCTGAGCCTACAATTGGATGAAATATCTGAACTCTTAGGAGAGGTAAGTATATTTTGCATGTAGGAGGAACACAAATCACAGGTACCAGACAGAGGACAGTGCTATATTGTCATATTAATCACCAACAATGGTTAATCTTCTGCTATATTGACCACAGGCTTGACTGTGTGACATGCTTTGGCCGAGATGATGAAAGCAAAATCTTGAAACTAGTTGCACTTTGGGGTTTGCCCTTTCTTACTGCTGGGGAACCTAAGACCACCATGTGAAGCAGCATAGCCTTAGCTCTTAGAGGATTAAAAAACTCATGAAGTGAGAGCCCAATTATACAGGTCATTCCAGTTGAGGCCTCAGAATTAGCCAGGCAAAGACAGGGCACAGTCATGCAAGGCAGAGACACAGAGTCACAAACCGGCTGGTTGTGTGCTGTTCTATATTTCTGTAAGGTCAGGTTTGAGAGGTATCATTCTTGTAGAGGTAGATAGGGACCAAGGCACAAAAATGTTTTATGCTTTGTTTTCATTCTTTCTTCCTTAGGATAATTAGAGGTTTTAAGTAAGGGAGAGACATGGTCAGTTAGCAATTAGAAAGATAATTTTGGTGGCAGAATGAAAGATGGATTAGAAAGGTGAAAGGTGGGAGATATGCAGAGGTTGTGATAATGGTATGGTCAAGAAGTGATGAGTGGCCTAATTGGAGCAGTGGTAGAAGAAGTGGCAAGGAGAGGGAAAATATGGGAAATATTTAGGAGGTAAATACACTAGGGCTTAAGGATGGATTGAATGTCAAGGTCGTGGAGGAAAGGGAGGCATCTAGGAGAATTGTCTGGGGTCTGGCTTCAGTAGAACTGTACCAGTCACTGAGGCAGGAACTATAGGAAGAATAATAAGGCCTTTTTTAGTTCTGTTTTAGTGAGGGGAGGCTGAGTTGAGTTTTGAGTATGTCAGTTTCAGTTGTTTGTCAGACACCCATATAGAGATGTTTGGCTGGCAGTAGTGTATACAACCAGAGAAGGCAATGGCACCCCACTCCAGTACTCTTGCCTGGAAAATTTCATGGATGGAGGAGCCTGGTAGGCTGCAGTCCATGAGGTCGCTAAGAGTCGGACGCAACTGAGCGACTTCACTTTCACTTTTTTACTTTCATGCATTGGAGAAGGAAATGGCAACCCACTCCAGTGTTCTTGCCTGGAGAATCCCAGGGACAGAGGAGCCTGGTGTGAGGCTGTCTATGGGGTCACACAGAGTTGGACATGATTGAAGCAACTTAGCAGCAGCAGCAGTGTATATAAACAGGCTAGAGTTTTAAATGCATGAGTTGTAGTCATATATGTGAAAATAAAACAAGAACACATACAATGTATCGATTAACAGTATAGCTTTTGGGCTCATTTAACTTGCATTCAAATCTCAGCTCCACCACATACTAACCACAGTCATTGAAAAAAAATGTCTACGGAGACAGAGTAAATATAGACAAGGTCGTTGTGAGGAATAAACAAGGCAAGGTTTAGCAAAGAATCTAAAATTAATAAATTCTCAATAAGTGGTAGATATTGTTACTAAATGATCAAGAAATAACAAAGAAGTAGACCAAAACCATGGAGACAAGAAGTGGCCAAAAGGCACTTGAAAAGATGCTTAACATCACTAATCATCAGAGAAATGCAAATCAAAAGTACAATAAGATAGCACCCCACATCCATTAGGAGAGCTAGTATAAGAAAGAAAGAGAGAGAGAGAGAGAGAGAGAAAAGTAGGGAGGGAAAGAGGGAGGAAAGAAGAGAAAAAGGAAGGGAGGGAGGAAAGAAGAGAAAAAGGAAGGAAGGAAGGAAATAACAAGTGTTGGCAACAATGTGGAGAAATTGAAACTCTTGTGTACTGTTGGGGGGATTGTAAAATAGAATAACCACCATGGAAAACAGTAAAGATCCTCAAGAAATTAATCCTTTAAAAATCCTTTAATCCTTTAAATCCTTTAAAACACAATCACCATATGATTCAGCAGTCACACTTCTAGGTATATATCCAAATTTTTTTGAAATAAGGTCTCAAAGAGACATTTGCACATCTATGTTCATAGGAGTACTATTCACAATAGGTAGGCTGAGGACGCCTTACAAATAGCTGAGAAAAGAAGAGATGCAAAAGGAAAAGGAGAAAAGGAAAAATATACCCATCTGAAGGCAGAGTTCCAACGAATAGCAAGGAGAGAAAAGAAAGCCTTTCTAAGTGATCAATGCAAAGAAATAGAGGAAAACAATAGACTGGGAAAGACTAGAGATCTCTTCAAGAAAATTAGAGATACCAAGGGAACATTTCATGCAAAGATGGGCTCGATAAAGGACAGAAATGGTATGGACCTAACAGAAGCACAAGATTTTAAAAAGATGTGGCAAGAATACAGAGAAGAACTGTACAAAAATGATCTTAATGACCCAGATAACCACAGTGGTGTGATCACTCACCTAGAGCCAGACATCCTGGAGTCCAAAGTCAAGTGGCCCTTACGAAGCATCACTACAAACAAAGCTAGTGGAAGTGATGGAATTCCAGCTGAGCTATTTCAAGTCCTAAAGGATGATGCTGTGAAAGTGCTGCACCCAATATGCCACCAAATTTGGAAAACTCAGCAGTGGACACAGGACTGGAAAAGGTCAGTTTTCATTCCAATCTTAAAGAAAGGCAATGCCAAAGAATGTTCAAAGTCCCAAATAATTACACTCATCGCACACACTAGCAAAGTAATGCTCAAAATTCTCCAAGCCAGGCTTCAACAGTACGTGAACCGACGTGTACCCCAATGTTCATTGCAGCACTGTTTACAATAGCTAGGACATGGAAGTAACCTAGATGTCCATCGGCAGATGAATGGATAAGAAAGCTGTGATACATATACACAATGGAATATTACTCAGCTAAAAAAAAAGAGTGCATTTGAATCAGTTCTAATGAGGTGGATGAAACTGGAGCCTGTTATACAGAGTGAAGTAAGTCAGAAAGAAAAACACCAATATAGTATATTAATGCATGTATATAGAATTTAGAAAGATGGTAACAATGACCCTATGTGTGAGACAGCAAAAGAGACACAGATATAAAGAACAGACTTTTGGACTTTATGGGAGAAGGCGAGGGTGGGATGATTTGAGAGAATAACATTGAAATATGTATATTACCATATGTGAAATAGATCACCAGTCCAGATTCCATGCATGAGACAGGGTGCTCAGGGCCAGTGTACTGGGATGACCCTGAGTGATGGGATGGGGAGGGAGGTGGGAAGGGGTTCAGGATGGGGAACACATGTACATCCATGGCTGATTCATGTCAGTGTATGGCAAAAACCACTAAATATTGTAAAGTAATTAGCCTCCAATTAAAATAAATGTTATTTTTTTTAAAGAAACATTATAAAAAACAAAACAGTATGGTAACAAAGAACTTCCAAGTGTTCAAACTGGATTAGAAAAGGCAGAGGAACCAGAGATCAAATTTCCAACATCCAGTGGATCATAGAAAAAGCAAGAGAGTTCCAGAAAAATATCTACTTCTGCTTTATTGACTATGTCAAAGCCTTTGACTGTGTGGATCACAACAAATGGTGGAAAATTCTGGAAGAGATGGGAATACCAGACCACCTTACCTGCCTCCTGAGAAATCTGTATGCAGGTCAGGAAGCAACAGTTAGAACTGGACATGGAACAACAGACTGGTTCCAAATCAGGAAAGGAGTATGTTAAGGCTGTATATTGTCACCCTGCTTATTTAACTTATATGCAGAGTACATTATGTGAAATGCCAGGTTGTATGAAGCACAAGCTGGGATCAAGATTGCCAGGTGAAATATCAATAACCTCAGATATGCAGATGGCACCACCCTTATGGCAGAAAGTGAAGAGGAACTGAAGAGCCTCTTGATGAAAGTCAAAGAGGAAAGTGAAAAGCTGGCTTGAAACCCAACATTCAAATAACTAAGATCATGGCATCTGGTCCCATCACTTCATGGCAAATAGATGGGAAAACAGTGGAAACAGTGTCAGACTTTATTTTTGGGGGCTCCAAAATCACTGCAGATGGTGACTGCAGTCATGAAATTAAAAGATACTTAATTATTGGAAGAAAAGCTATGACCAACCTAGACAGCATATTAAAAAGAAGAGACAATACTTTGCCAACAAAGGTCCATCTAGTCAAAGCTTTGGTTTTTCCAGTAGTCATGTATGGATATGAGAATTGGAGTATAAAGAAAGCTGTGCGCTGGAGAATTGATGCTTTTGAACTATGGTGTTGGAGAAGACTCTTGAGAGTCCCTTGGACTGCAAGGAGATCCAACCAGTCCATCCAAGATGAGATCAGTCCTGAATATGCATTGGAAAGACTGATGCTGAAGCTGAAACACCTGATGCGAAGAGCTGACTCATTTGAAAAGACCCTGATGCTGGGAAAGATTGAAGGCAGGAGGAGAAGGGGATGACAGAAGTTGAGATGGTTGAATGGCATCACCAACTCGATGGACATGAGTTTGAGCAAGCTCTGGGAGTTGGTGATGGACAGGGAGGCCTGGCGTGCTGCAGCCCATGGGATCACAAAAGTCAGACATGACAGAGGGACTGAACTGAACTGAAGAAATGGAAGCAACCTAAATGTCCACTAATGGTTGAATGGATAAAGAAAATGTGATAGAGATAGATACATTTAACAGATTATTATTCATCCTTTAAAAGGGAAGAAATCGGGGGTGGTCCTAAGATGGCAGAGGAATAGGACAGGGAGAAACAATAGGAACAATAGGAACAGGACACTTTCTCCCCAACAAATTCATCAAAATAACATTTAAATGCTGAGTAAATTCGACAAAACGACTTCTGAATGCTGGCAGAGGACATCAGGCATCCAGAAAAGCAGCCCATTGTCTTCGAAAGGAGGTAGGAAAAAATATAAAAGACAAAAAAAGAGACAAAAGAGGGAGGGATGGAGCTCCATCCCAGGAAGGGAGTCTTAAAAAGAGAGAAGTTTCCAAATACCAGGAAACACTCTCACTGCCGAGTCTGTGGCGAGCTTTGCAAGCACAGAGGGCAACGTAACAGGGAGGAAAAATAAATAAATAATTAACACCCACAGATTACAAGCCCAATGGTATCTCCCCCAGTGGAGAAGCAGTGCAGAGGCCTGCACCCAGGGGGCTGGGCAGGGAGGTGTGGGCTGCACTGCTTAGAGTAAGGAGCGGGCCTGAATGTCCTGAGGGCAATCTGAGGGAACTAACTTGGGCTAGCAAACCAGACTGCGGGATAGCTACCACGTGAAAAGCCCTAACCTAAGAAACCACCCTGCCCATGCACAGAACAAAGGACTGAACAGAACCAGCCGGCTGCAGACCATCCCCCTCCAGTGACAGGCAGCCAGAGCCAGAAGGGGGCAATTGCAGTCCCAGAGAGATATTATCTACCAAACTGCAAGCAGGCTTCTTTACTAACTAAGACTTCTTGGGGTTCTGGACAATCATCATCTGCCTGAGAAGGTGTGCCGGTTGTACACCCAGAAAATCGAGTGGCAGGGACGGGGGAGGTGATAAGTCGCAGCGAACATGCTCGCAAAACACCTCATCACCTAAGCTGATCAGACCTGGGAATGGCACAAAATGCAGGCCCAACCGAGTGTGCACCTCTGAGGACTACCCAAGTGCCTGAACCTGAGCAGCTTAGACCTGGGAGGTGCAGGCAGCCCAGGGCAGGCCTCAGATAGTTCCTGGCAGAGCAACCTAGAGCCTGAGCAGTGTGGGCAGGGAGGGCATATGTGCCATGAGCGGGGGCTGAGACACTGCGAGCACATGCCAGTGTTATTTGTTTGCAGCGTCCCTCCCTCCCCACAGTGTGCCTGAACAAGTGAGCCTAAAAAAAGTGTCCGTCATCTACCCTCCTTGTGTCAGGGCAGAAACCAGACACTGAAAAGACCAGCAAACAGAAGAAGCTAAAACAGGGAACCGTCTTGGAAGTGACAGGTGCAATAGATTAAAACCCTGTCGTTAGTACCGACTACATAGGAAGGGGCATATAGATCTTGAGAAATATAAGTCAGAACAAGGAACTAGCTGAAAATGAACTGACCCCACACTGCCCACAACACCAGAGAAAGTCCTAGATATATTTTTACTATTTTATGATCATTTTTTAATTGTTTTTTAAATTTTAAGTCCTCTATTACTCCTTTAATTTTCATTTTATAACCTACTATTACTTTGTTTAAAAAAAGACCTTTTTTTTTTTTACAGCAAACTTCATATACATATTTTTTAAATAATTTTTGTGACTGTTTTTTCTTCTTCTTTTCTTTATTATTGTACTTTTTAAATTTTATTTTATTATTTAGCTTTGCAATATTGTATTGGTTTTGCCATATCCAAACTCTACTCTAGATTTTTAATCTTTGCTTTTTGGTATTGTTATCAATTTTGTACCTTTAAAAACCCAATCTCCAGTACCCATTTTTACCTGGGAGCGAGATTACTGTCTTAACTGCCCTCTCCCCCTTTGGACTCTCCTTTTTCTCCACCAGGTCGCCTCCGTCTCTTCCCTCCGTCTTCTCTTCTCTACTTAACTCTGTGAATCTCTGTGTGTTCCAGACGGTGGAGAACACTTAGGGAACTGATTACTGGCTGGATCTGTCTCTCTCCTTTTGATTCCCCCGTTTATCCTCCTGGCCACCTCTGTCTCCTTCCTCCCTCTTCTCTTCTCTGTATAACTCCATGAATATCTCTGCACAGTCCAGACTGTGGAGTACACACAAGGAAGTGATGACTGGCTAGCTTTCTCTCTCCTCTTTTGATTCCACCTCATCTCATTTGGGTCACCTCTAACTCCCTCCTCCCTCTTCTCTTCTCCACGTAACTCTGTGAACCTCTCTGGGTCCCTCACTGTGGAAAAACTTTTCATCTTTAACCTAGACGTTTTATCAATGGTGCTGTATAGAAAAAGTCTTGAGACTACTGTAAAAATGAGACTGAAAACCAGAAGCAGGAGGCTTAAGTCCAAATCCTGAGAACACCAGAGAACTCCTGACTCCACGGACCATTAATTGACAGGAGCTCATCAAATGCCTCCAAACCTACCCTGAAACCAAGCACCACCCAAGGCCAACAAGTTCCAGAGCAAGACATACCACACAAATTCTGGACCAACACAGGAACACAGCCCAGAGCTTCAATATACAGGCTGCCCAAAGTCACTCCAAACCCATTGACATGTCATAACTCATCACTGGACACTTTATTGCACTCCAGAGAGAAGAAATCCAGCTCCACCCACCAGAAGACTGACACAAGCTTCCCTGACCAAGAAACCTTGACAAGCCTTGTGTAAAACCTCACCCACAGTGAGGAAACTCCACAATAAAGAAAACTCCACAAACTGTCAGAATACAGAAAGGACACCACAAAATCAGCAATATAAACAAGATGAAGAGACAGAGGGATACCCAGCAGGTAAAGGAACAGGATAAATGTCCACCAAACCAAACAAAAGAGAAATAGATAGGGAATCTACCTGATAAAGAATTCCAAATAATGATAGTGAAAATGATCCAAAACCTTGAAATCAAAATGGAATCACAGATAAATATCATAGAGACAAGGATTGAGAAGATGCAAGAAAGGTTTAACAAGGACCTAGAAGAAATAAAAAAGAGCCAATATATAATGAATAATGCAATAAATGAGGTCAAAACACACTGGAGGCAACAAATAGTAGAATAATGGAGGCAGAAGATTGGTGAAGTAGAAGATAGAATGGTAGAAATTAATGAATCAGAGAGGAAAAAAGAAAAACGAATTAAAACAAATGAGGACAATCTTAGAGAACTCCAGGACAATATTAAACGCTACAACATTCCAATCATAGGAGTCCAAGAAGAAGACAAAAAGAAAGACCGTGAGAAAATACTTGAGGAGATAAAAGTTGAAAACTTCCCTAAAATGTGGAAGGAAATAATCACCCAAGTCCAAGAAACCCAGAGTCCCAAACAGGATAAACCCAAGGCAAAACACCCCATGACACATATTAATCAAATTAACAAAGATCTAACAGAAAGAACAAATATTAAAAGCAGCAAGGGAAAATCAACAAATAACACACAAGGGGATTCCCATAAGAATAACAGCTGATCTTTCAATAGAAACTCTTCAGACCAGGAGGGAATGGCAAGACATACTTAAAGTGATGAAAGAAAATAACCTAAAGCCCAGATTACTGTACCCAGCAAGGATCTCATTCAAATATGAAGGAGAAATCAAAAGCTTTAGAGACAAGCAAAAGATGAGAGAATTCAGCACCACCAAACCAGCTCTCCAACAAATACTAAAGGATCTTCTCTAGACAGGAAGCACAAAAAAGGTGTATAAACTCAAACCCCAAACAATAAAGCAAATGGCAACAGGATAATACTTATCAATAATTACCTTAAACATAAATGGGTTAAATGCCCCAACCAAAAGACAAAGACTGGCTGAATGGATACAAAAACAAGTCCCCTATATATGTTGCCTACAAGAGACCCACGTCAAAACAGGGGACACATACAGACTGAAAATGAAGGAGTGGAAAAAGATATTCAATGCAAATAGAGACCAAAAGAAAGCAGGAGTAGCAATACTCATATCAGATAAAATAGACTTTAAAACAAAGGCTGTGAAAAGAGACAAAGAAGGTCACTACATAATGATGAAAGGATCAATCCAAGAAGAAGATATAACAATTATAAATATCTATGCACCCAACGTAGGAGCACTGCAATATGTAAGACAAATGCTAACAAGTATGAAAGGAGAAATTAACAATAACACAATAATAGTGGGAGACTTTAATACCCCACTCACACCTATGGATAGCTCAACTAGACAGAAAATTAACAACGAAACACAAACTTTAAACGATACAATAGACCAGTTAGACCTAATTGATATCTATAGGACATTTCACCCCCAAACAATGAATTTCACCTTTTTCTCAAGCGCACGTGGAACCTTCTCCAGGATAGATCACATCCTGGGCCATAAATCTAGCCTTGGTAACTTCAAAAAAATTGAAATCATTCCAAGCATCTTTTCTGACCATGATGCAGTAAGATTAGATCTAAATTACAGGAGAAAAACTACTAAAAATTCCAACATATGGAGGCTGAACAACACGCTGCTGAATAACCAACAAATCACAGAAGAAATAAAAAAAGAAATCAAAATTTGCATAGAAACGAATGAAAATGAAAACACAACAACCCAAAACCTGTAGGATACTGTAAAAGCAGTGCTAAGTGGAAACAATACAGGCATACCTCAAGAAACAAGAAAAAAGTCAAATAAATAACCTAAATCTACACCTAAAGCAACTAGAAAAAGAAGAAATGAAGAACCCCAGGGTTAGTAGAAGGAAAGAAATCTTAAAAATTAGGATGCAAAAGAAACAAAAGAGACCATAGGAAAAATCAACAAAGCCAAAAGATGGTTCTTTGAAAGGATAAATAAAATTGGCAAACCATTAACCAGACTCATCAAGAAACAAAGGGAGAAAAATCAAATCAATAAAATTAGAAATGAAAATGGAGAGATCACAACAGACAACACAGAAATACAAAGGATCATAAGAGACTACTATCAGCAATTATATGCCAATAAAATGGACAACGTGGAAGAAATGGACAAATTCTTAGAAAAGTACAACTTTCCAAAACTGAATCAGGAAGAAATAGAAAATCTTAACAGACTCATCACAAGCATGGAAATTGAAACTGTAATCAGAAATCTTCCAGCAATCAAAAGCCCAGGTCCAGACAGCTTCAAAGCTGAATTCTACCAAAAATGTAGAGAAGAGCTAACACCTATCCTACTCAAACTCTTCCAGAAAATTGCAGAGGAAGGTAAACTTCCAAACTCATTCTATGAGGCCACCATCACCCTAATACCAAAACCTGACAAAGATGCCACAAAAAAAGAAAACTACAGGCCAATATCACTGATGAACATAGATGCAAAAATCCTTAACAGAATTCTAGCAATCAGAATCCAACAACACATTAAAAAGATCATACACCATGACCAAGTGGGCTTTATCCCAGAGATGCAAGGATTCTTCAACATCCACAAATCAATCAATGTAATACACCACATTGACAAATTGAAAAAATAAAAGGCATATGATTATCTCAATAGATGCAGAGAAAGCCTTTGACAAAATTCAACATCCATTTATGATGAAAACTCTCCAGAAAGCAGGAATAGAAGGAACATACCTCAACATAATAAAAGCTATATATGACAAACCCACAGCAAGCATTATCCTCAATGGTGAAAAATTGAAAGCATTTCCCCTAAAGTCAGGAACAAGAAAAGGACGCCCATTTTCACCATTACTATTCAACATAGTTTTAGAAGTTTTGGCCACAACAATCAGAGCAGAAAAAGAAATAAAAGGAATCCAAATTGGAAAAGAAGAAGTAAAACTCTCACTGTTTGCAGATAACATGATCCTCTACATAGAAAACGCTAAAGACTCCACCCGAAAATTACTAGAGCTAATCAATGAATATAGTAAAGTTGCAGAATATAAAATCAACATACAGAAATCCTGTGCATTCCTACACACTAATAATGAGAAAACAGAAAGAGAAATTAAGGAAACAATTCCATTCACCATTACAATGAAAAGAATAAAATACTTAGGAATATATCTACCTAAAGAAACTAAAGACCTATATATAGAAAACTATAAAACACTGGTGAAAGAAATCAAAGAGGACACTAATAGATGGAGAAATACACCATGCTCATGGATCGGAAGAATCAATATAGTGAAAATGAGTATAGTACCCAAAGTAATCTATAGATTCAGTGCAATCCCTATCAAGCTACCAATGGTATTTTTCACAGAGCTAGAACAAATAATTTCACAATTTGCATGGAAATACAAAAAACCTGGAATAGCCAAAGCAATCTTGAGAAAGAAGAATGGAACTGGAGGAATCACGCTTCCTGACTTCAGGCTCTACTACAAAGCCACAGTCATCAAGACAGTATGGTACTGGCACAAAGACAGAAATACAGATCAATGGAACAAAATAGAAAGCCCAGAGATAAATCCACGCACCTATGGACACCTTATCTTTGACAAAGGAGGCAAGAATATACAATGGATTAAAGACAATCTCTTTAACAAGTGGTGCTGGGAAAACTGGTCAACCACTTGTAAAGGAATGAAACTTAAACACTTACTAACACCATATACAAACATAAACTCAGAATGGATTAAAGATCTAAACATAAGACCAGAAACTATAAAACTCCTAGAGGAGAACATAGGCAAAACACTCTCCGATATACATCACAGCAGAATCCTCTATGACCCACCTGACAGAATATTAGAAATAAAAGCAAAAATAAACAAACGGGACCTAAGTAAAATTAAAAGCTTCTGCACAACAAAGGAAACTATAAGCAAGGTGAAAAGACAGCCTTCAGAATGGGAGGAAATAATAGCAAATGAAGCAACTGACAAAGTACTAATCTGAAAAATATACAAGCAAATCCTGCAGCTCAATTCCAGAAAAATAAACGACCCAATCAAAAAAGAACTAAACACGCATTTTTCCAAAGAAGACATACAGATGGCTAACAAACACATGAAAAGATGCTCAACATCACTCATTACCAAAGAAATGCAAATCAAAACCACTATGAGGTACCATTTCATGCCAGTCAGAATGGCTGCGATCCAAAAGTCTACAAGCAATAAATGCTGGAGAGGACGTGGAGAAAAGGGAACCGTCTTACACTGTTAGTGGGAATGCAAACTAGGACAGCCACTATGGAGAACAGTGTGAGATTCCTTAAGAAACTGGAAATAGAACTTCCATATGACCCAGCAATCCCACTGCTGGGCATACACACTGAGGAAACCAGAACTGAAAGAGACACATGTACCCCAGTGTTCATCACAGCACTGTTTATAATAGCCAGGACATGGAAGCAACCTAGATGTCCATCAGCAGATGAATGGATAAGAAAGCAGTGGTATATATACACAATGGAGTATTACTCAGCCATTAAAAAGAATACATTTGAATCAGTTCTAATGAGGTGGATCAAACTGGAACTGATTATACAGAGTGAAGTAAGCCAGAAAGAAAAACACCAATACAGTATGCTGCTGCTGCTAAGTCACTTCAGTCGTGTCTGACTCTGTGCGACCCTATAGACAGCAGCCCACCAAGCTCCCCCGTCCCTAGGATTCTCCAGGCAAGAACACTGGAGTGGGTTGCCATTTCCTTCTCCAATGCATGAAAGTGAAAAGTGAAAGTGAAGTCGCTCAGTCGGGTCCGACCCTCAGCGACCCCATGGACTGCAGCCTTCCAGGCTCCTCCATCCATGGGATTTTCCAGGCAAGAGTACTGGAGTAAGGGTGCCATTGCCTTCTCCGAATACAGTATACTAATGCATATATATGAAATTTAGAAAGATGGTAACGATAACCCTGTATGTGAGACAGCAAAAGAGACACAGATGTATAGAATAGTCTTTTGGACTCTGTGGGAGAGGGCGAGGGTGGGATGATTTGGGAGAATGGCATTGAAACATGTATAATATCATATAAGAAATGAATCTCCAGTCCAGGTTCAATGCATGATACAGGATGCTTGGGGCTGGTGCACTGGGATGACCCAGAGGGATGGTATGGGCAGGGAAGTGGGAGGGTGGCTCAGGATGGGGAGCACATGTACACCTGTGGCAGATTAATGTTGATGTATAGCAAAACCAATGCAATATTGTAAAGTAATTAGCCTCCAATTAAAATAAATAAATTTAAATTAAAAATAGGGAAGAAATCATACCACATGCTTCTACACATATGAACTTTGAAGTTATTATGCTAAGTGAAATAGGCCAATTACAAAATACAAATGTTCCTTGATTTCACTTATATCACTTATATAAGGTATCTATAGTAGTCCAATTCCTAGAAACAGAAAGCAAAATGGTTGTTCACCAGGAACTGGGACAAGGGAAGAAAGGAGAATTTTTTAATGGTTACAGACTCAGTTTTGCAAAATGAAAAAATTCTGGATATCTGTTACATAACAATTTGAATCTATGTAACATTATTGAACTGTACACTTAAAAATGGTTAAGATGGTAAATTTTATGTTATGCATTTTTAGCACAATAAAAAGTTTCGTGAAAGAACATGGAGACAAAAGTACAGATTCCCGACAAACCAAGTACAGTCTCAGCTATTAATATATTTACCGTCTAGTGAGTTCCTGGGCAGCAAGAACTATGGTCTACTCACTGTTGTATCCTCAGCACCCAGCACAGTGTCTGGCAGAGCAGGAACTCAATAAATGTTGGCTAATCTAATGTAAGGTGCCTACATGCTAAGTCTCTTCAGTCCTGTCTGACTCTTTGCAACCCCATGGACTGTAGCCTGCCAGCCTTCTCTGTCCATGGGATTTTCCAGGCAAGAATACTGGAATGGGTTGCCATTCCCTCCTCCAGGGCATCTTCCCCACCCGGGATCGAACCCATGCCTCCTGTCTCCTATATTGGCAGGCGGGTTCTTTACCACTAGCACCACCTGTGCTATATATCCTGTATTGGCAGGTGGGTTTTTTTTACCACTAGCACCACCTGGGAAGCGCTGATAAGGTAGAAACCATAAGACAGAAAGAAATAGAAGAGCAAGAAAGGGAGGACAAGGAGCGTAGAGAGATGAAGAGCCCAAGACAGGAAAGAAAGCACTGAGTCCTGGAAAAACCAGTATGTTCTAAATGAGACTAGGGGAAGGATATGCCTAGCGGAAGTGGTCACAGGATCTATAAAGTGGGCAGATGTATAAAGCCAGTCCTCTGGTCTTAGTGCAAACTACACAATTACTCAGAGGCATGTGTTGAACAGAATCATAGCTCTTTGGGGGTCGGGAAGAATTAGAAGAATTACAGGCAGCTATCCAGAGACAAGGGCTTTTCTAGTGGCTCAGTGGTGAGTGGGGGCCAGTCAGTCATCCTCCTCCTCTTTCTGGCTACAGGGCTGGGTCTTGGGAGGGAAGGAGGGCGGGCAGATGAAAGACTAAGGGGGAGGACTCAGCAGAGCAGGGTGGGTCCTTGAAGCTGGGTTTCTAAGCCAGTTCTCTGGTCTTAGTGCAAACTACACAATTACTCAGAGGCACGTGTTGAACAGAATCATAGCTCTTTGGGGGTTAGGAAGAATTAGAATTACAGGCAGCTATCTAGAGACAAGGACTTTCCTAGTGGTTCAGTGGTAAAGAATCCGCCTGCCAATGCAGGAGATGTGAGTTCGATCCCTGAGTCGGGAAGATCCCCTGGAGAAGGAAATAGCAACCCACGCCAGTATTCTTGCCTGGGAAATCCCACGGACAGAGGAGCCTGGTGGGCTATGGTCAAAAGACTCGGGCATGATTTAATGAATAAACAAGAACAATACACTGACAAAAACGGATACATTTCTGGTTTAATTTAAATTAGGGCTATTGGTTTCAGGTTGAAAGGTAATCTCAACTGTGGTCCTCCTACACCAAGTCTTTTGGACCACTTCCCCATCTCGCTTGGCCCTTGAGGCTTGGGCTCTGCCCATGCACTGGAGGCCCCAGGTGGCAGCTAGTGTGGTCACAACGCCCCACCCCCTCACTTGAGGGCGATGCCCTTTGGGGAGGCGCCGTTTTAGGATGTCAGCACTGCAGTCTGGAACCCAGCCTTGTGAGGGTCGTGGCCTGGAGGAGCCATTACCCTCATGACCACTGTCTGTGTCGCCCAGACTAGCTGCGGGCGTAGAGAGGGAAAGGTGTACACGAAGAGAAGAAACCGAGACGGCTTGTGGCACCCAGCCGCCGGCCCCCTGGTTGCTGATGGGTGGCCATGGACCGGTACCTCAATAACTGCTACAAGGCTGCTCAGGCTCCCGCCTGTAAGGCGGCCGCCAGTAGCCTAACTGCCAACAGGGGGCAGTGTGACTCCGTGAATGGGGGCCAGTCGGTCATCCTCCTCCTCTTTCTGGCTCCAGGGCTGGGTCTTGGGTGGGAAGGAGGGCAGGCAGACGAAAGACTACAGGGGAGGACTCAGCAGAGCGGGGTGGGTCCTTGAAGCTGGGTTTCCGGCTCCCAGACCCTCTGCAGTGACTAGAGCTCCCTCTGGCCGAGATTAGCTTTGAATGGAGCTCAGAGATCGGCTTGGTAACAGGGGTAAACTGGGAGGCCTTCAGGTTATCAACAGGGCGGTTTCTTTCAACCCTGAGTGAGTGTCTTTGGTTTATTTGGAGGTATTAGCCCATTGAAGTTTAAGTAGGTTGGTCTAAACTAAAATAATAGTACTAGAAACAAAAAACAATGTTTCTGCTTATATCTGACAGGGCTCGCAAAAAGACCCTATCCCAGAGGTCGGAGCCACTAATCTATTGGATCTTCCTCTTGGGGTCAAGCTTCCAGTTATTCCAGGAAGTAATAATGTATTCTATACTACAAATTTAAATGAAAAGGTAAACTAACTTTTAATGGTGCTTAAGTGATTTTCTTGACTGTTTTCTGCTTGCTATTAAACTTAAAACACTGCTATTATTTTGCTTTGAGTCAACTTCAGTTTCACACACCAAGTAAAGTTAAAATGAGTTGAAGTATTCAGTGTCTGAACCTCACTTTAATGATAGAAGGCCTCGTGATAGGTCTCCGCCACCCAATTTAGCCTTATCTCAGACCCAGACCTCAACTCCGAAAGGTCCGGGTCTTTTCTCCCTGTCCACACACAGTATGATAATTTCTACTTCTGTGCCTTTGTCCATCTGGGTCCTGAAAACTGGCATGCTCTCCTCTCCTTCCTGACCTTCAATTTGAGCCATCTTTCAAGAGCTACTATATGAAGCCTCTCCCCAGTGTCCCAAACCCCAACAGTTTCATCTTTCCGTAGAATTTACTTTGCCCTTGACCTGCATTCTCTCACTCAGCACTAAAGTACTGTTTCTGGTTCAGAGTGCTGCACACACTGTTTAAGTCCTCTGCCTAACACTCCCCACCCTGTCCTTAGCTTTAGGCCAAGCCTGAAGGAGGCTCGGAACTCTCCGAGTATGTGCTTGTATCACATTATTTCTACTTATTTCCTGATTTTGCTTATTTCCTTACCATTCTCCTCTCTAGGGTGTCATCAAGGATGCATAGGGGGCTCCCTGGTATTTCTGATACTTGTCAAATATATATGATTTTTTTTAAGTTTTATTGCTGGAAAGCAATATAATTTCTCTTTTCAAAACCAATACATTCTACCCCTTCCCACAAATTAACATTCCTAAAACATACTCAAAGCCTATTTGACTACAAGTGATAATACTCCTTTTCAGTTTGTAAATGTAGCCCTCTTCATTGGTTTCTTGCTCCACTATCTTCTATTTCCCATATTTACATTGTGTTACTCTTTTATTCACTTGTTAGCTACTTATTTCCTGATTTTTTTCCCCATACTTATACTGCTTTGCTCTACACTTTATTATATTGATTCCCCCCAAACACATGTATTTAATTATGATCAGGTACTGTATTCAACTACCCTAAACACTAACTTAGTGGGATCCTTCTTTATCTTTTAGCAATATCTCCTCAAGGAAGTAACACTATATTTGGCACATTTAGTTTTTTTTTTTTTTTTTTTTTTAACTCTACCCTTGACCCGGAGAAGGCAATGGCACCCCACTCTAGTACTCTTGCCTGGAAAATTCCATGGATGGAGGAGCCTAGTAGGCTGCAGTCCATGAGGTTGCTAGGAGTCTGATACGACTGAGTGACTTCACTTTCACTTTTCACTTTTCACTTTCATGCATTGGAGAAGGAAATGGCAACCCACTCCAGTGTTCTTGCCTGGAGAATCCCAGGGACAGGGGAGCCTGGTAGGCTGCTGTCTGTGGGGCGGCACAGAGTCGGACACAACTGAAGTGACTTAGCAGCAGTAGCAGCACCCTTGACCACCTTGTAAGGTGAAACTATGACAGGTAGATGGTAGCAGAGTTTAGACTAGAACCACAGTCTCCCAGTTTTTTAGGCCATGCTTCTTCACCTGACCTTGCTGCTTTGTGAACTACAAATCACTTTAGCAGAGTACCACAGAAACAGAATTTAAAGGTTTTTCATATTGATTTAAATGTAAGTGGAAGGAAAATTACAGTATTCTACTGTCTTCTTTTCAGATCAGCCCATTGTCAGTATTCTCTCACTTTGGATTCTTCTTGCATGTTTTATTTTCAATGAACAGCCTAAACACCTTAATAAATTGAGGTTTAAAAGTGTGATTTCATTCATTTTACATATGTAACACTTTTCAGTCTATGTGTTTGCAGCTTTATCAACCTTCTTATGACTTTAACTGTCTGATCCTTATTGTCAGCTTTTGGAAACCAGCTATAAAAGCCTGCACCATCCACATTTAAAATCATACTATAGGCGAAAAGATATCCTGAGGAGATTAAAAAAAGGCAGTTATGTCACCAGCAATAATAAGGTGGGTTGAAGTTTGCTTCCAGTTAACCAGCATAAACCCATGGTCTTGATAGAAGCTTGCTTCTGTACTTCACTGGGAACCTGTGTCAACTTTTAATTGAGCAATAAAGGATACCTGACAGAAAACTCAATGAATTACTCAATATTTGAGTAAAGAGAAATCAGGTGGCTGTTTCTAAATAAAATTGTTCCCACTTGATCATTTTTCTTTGATAAAAGCAAAAGATAAACACCAAATGATTTGAATATGTAAAAACATATGCATACACACTTATTTATGCATTTTCTCTCAGCTGTATTATTAGTGCCTTTCCTTTGGCTCTAAAAGTATTAATGGCACTGTATACCCATCAAAGGATATTTCCAATACCCTTTGAGAAGACTAGAGACAAAATGGAAACCTAACAGAATACAGCTTGATAGAATAAATTCTTCTGAAAGTTAAACATCATTATTATACTGATATTTTGTGTGAACCATATTATTGAAATAATATTATTTAGGTAGACATTTCCTGGTGATACAGCCACTGTAGAGAGATATTGCCTTCTAAATTATTACCAAAATGTGCTATCACTACCCTTGATCCCAAAATTGTTACTAAAATGAATGTTCTTATGAAAATGACTTTTTTCTCTGGAAAGTTTCATGATTGTTACAACTTTCTATTTGTATATGTGTTTTTATAGGTTGTATGCACCTTGAAGGAATTGAATAAGTACAGGCAGTATCTCACCAGTTTGAAATTAGACTTTGAAAGAAACTATGTAAGAGAACAAGTAAGTTAAATACTTGAATTTGTTTTATTTGAGGCCTGTAAGAAAGTTTTTATGTAGGTTGTGGAAGAAAGACTTAAATGCAGGTTAATTAACCATTTGTAAACTACAGGATGTTTACCAAGCCCAAAACATGAGAAGTCATATCAAAGGACAAGGTTATTTCTGGCCAATATAAACACTGTAATTCTTTTTTTCCCTCCCAGAAAATGATTGAAAAACAAGTAAATAAATTTTATGAAACCAAGAAAGCCTGTGACAGTCATGGCAATACACAGTTCTAAGACTGGCTGTTACAAGAAAATAAACAACTCCAGACCAAGAGCTGTTGATAAAGCAAAGGTATGACCAAATTAATGCATATTTTTGTGGACATATTGTGGACTCGAGAAAACTGTAAAAGTACTAGAAATGAAAGCAGAACTTAAAAAGTATTAGACACAATTTAACTTCCTATAGTCTTCAATGTGGACTGAAAAGAAAGGAGATTAAGAGATAGCAGGGATTGGAAACTTTGATACCATAGCTAGGAAAGAGTTTCTACCTGAGAAAATGGAGTCATGAGGAACCCAAGAGGTAAGACAAACTGATATTTGAAGAACAATTCCGAAGTACAGCTCCCTGAGCTTGGGAAACCCAAGTTCATAGTAGTAGAGGTAAAGGTGTCATTAGCACATTTCAAACTTAAGTTTAAGGAAATTACTGCTGGATAAAACAGAGAGAGTTGCTATAACTTCATCTGATGCTAATATAAACAGGTATTACCCCCCAACCAACCATGTATGTTCATTTAGCTATTGCTCACACACAGTCAATCCTATCATTCAGTGCTGAGCTCAGGAGGCAAAGGGATGAGTTATAGTTCCTTCTCTTTTTCCTTTATCAGGGGTAAGGGCCAGTTCCCCCTCACCTCGCTCTTATATTCCATGGATTCATGTCATGATATGCCAGAATATATACTGATTCACCAAAGTAACAGACTAGTAGTCTGTAGACCTGTCTATACATGAGAGATTGTTCAAGGACTTGACAATGACAGAGAGGCCAGTATCCACTTATTTTTTAAAGAAAATTCAAATATACTTGTTTTTTGAAGTCACCCCTTAAGTTGACTTCAGCTGTCTTTGGAAACTCATGTTACAGAGCTCCTGAATTATGACTTATCTTTGTATAAAATGCTTTAAATCAGCCTGTTCTACATTTTGCCATTGTCCCAACCACAGTAACAGTCTGATGAGTATATCATGGTGAGTTGGTGGATCAGGCTAGCTTAAAGAACTCTACATTCCTGTAGTTTAAGAAATAAAAAGCAACCCAGAAGGTGGTTTGGGAATATCAGAGTAGATAATACCATCATAAGGGAAACACTCAATTTATCTTCCCTTATATTTTCACTTTTACTTAGATATTTAGATATGATTAGCTTGGAATTAAACAAGCTTGGTCACATGGCAGAAAAGCAGAACATACTCAGGATAAAGGAAGAAGAAAGACTACATCGGGACCACATTAGAAGAAAACTTAGTCTCTGGAGACAAATTGAAGAGGTGAGAAACACCAAATTATAAATATTGATGGGGAAATTGTGTGTGATTATTTTATTTATAAACATTTTTAGCAGTCCCACCATATTACCTGAAGTTATTTCAGGTCTAAGAAATAAACCACTGCTTAAAAAAATCATAATTATTTTAAAATAATAAACTGCTATTAATCTTGTATCACCATTATAACAGACAAGTTTTTACTTAACATCGTGAGACTGATACCACAAATTACATACCCATCATAGTATAGACACACTTCATCTGCTCTTAAAGTTTTAGAATTTAACTCTAGTGAAAAATAATCATGTCTGTATTCTCACTCCTCAACACGTAGACAAGGCTATTTGTTCAAGCTCTCCATCAGACTACATTTAAGGGCAACATATTACATATGATAATTCCTCAAATCTATAAAAGAAAATCACCTTTCCAGCATTTTTTAGATCTACCTTTGAAGCATAAGCTGATTCTAAAGGCAATGTAAGATTTTCATTATGGTTGTCCAAGTTCCTATAAGGGCCTTAATTTGACCTAATTTGCTTATTGACCAAAAAAAGAAAACAAACAAACAAAAAGATTATAAAAGAGAAGCCCTGCTGACTACCATGACATTGTGCTCCTTAGGAATGGGAAACAAAAGAAATGTTACTTCTGTCAAAGATTGGAGAAGAAGTAAAAAGAGAAGCAAGATTTGAAGAACATAAAAAAAGTCAAAGAAGATGCTCACCGTAAGGTACAGTGACCTTTGAACAATAACTTGGGCTGTTTTAAGGAAAAGCTTTTGCTAATTTTGATATTTTAAACTGTGGATTTTCAGAAGTGACTTAAATTCACAAGGATAGCTATTGATGGAAAGAGCCAGTTTGGTCTGAACCTGGACATTAAGGGCTGATCTAAATTGGGACCAGTCTCCAGAAAGTAAGCAATGAGTTCAGTTGGACCTAGTTATTCAAATACATTCTTCAAGCTGGACAGCAAAAGGAAACTTACCCTTATTACCTTCTTAGCTCTGTACTCTGATTTTAGAAATCTCAAGAATGAGGGCTTCCTTCAAATGTACCATCATACTTAAAGTATCTGTTATACATTTCCAGTGTCAAGTTGATATTAAATTTTAAACATTGAATATATATTTTTTAATATTTAGAAAAAAGCACAACTCGAGAAAAAAATCACTTGTTATTTACAAAAAATGCAAAGGAATGAACTTCAGAGAGAAGGATCAGAAGAAAATGTATTTGAAAACAGAAGTCAAGATGAAACAGAAGGTGAGAGAGAAAAAATAAAAGACAAAGGTAAGTAGAATATGCATAAATATTTATTAATTATCAGTGGCTTTGTAAAAACCCCTCTATGTGCTAATATAGTGAGGTGACAAAGCCCTTGCAAAGAGAAATTCTAGAAGCTCATACTTACAGGCACTTCCAAGTTAAAGGTCAAGTTGTAGAAAATGTACAGACACCCACACACATTCACACAATATTGTTATGTTACAGACATTATAACAAATTACACACTTCTGTAAAGTGGCTCAGCAGACAAGATTGCCTTTACTAGGACTTTAAAAAGGAGCCAGTAGAGGAGATAGAACAACAACAAAAAGGGAAAGAGACAGTTATATATCAATAGAGAAAATGAGTCAGTAAGAAAAAACATTACCCCCAAAACAGACTGAAACAAAGAGGGAGACAATGAATGAAAAATAGAAGGACAATTTTAACTGAGGTCCACTAAGAAAAGATTATACAAAACAGTAAGCTAGAAAGAGAAAGAGAAAAAAAAATAAGTAGAAAAAAAGAAGAGACACTTAAAATATCCTAAGCAAGAAATAGAAATAACAAAAAGGTTAAAAAGGAGAAAATATGATACAAAAAGAAAGAATAAAATGGAGATATAAAGAGGAGGAAAGTGAATGAATGAATAAGAAGAATATTGAGCAGAAGAAGCTAGTAAGAAAATACACATGCACATGTGCATGAGCACACACACACACATACACACACACACACACACACACACACACACCTACCTTCCATGAGGGAGTGGAAGGATACAAAGGCAAAGAAACAAGAAAAAGACAAGGAGTATGAGGAAGAAAGACAAACAAAGAAAACAGAGAATGAAAGAAAGGGAGCAAGAAAAACACATACAGACAAAAATAGAGAAACAAGGGACTAGGAAGGAGAGAGAAAGAATCAGATCAGATCAGTCGTTCAGTCCTGTCCGACTCTTTACGACCCCATGAATCGCAGCACGCCAGGCCTCCCTGTCCATCACCAACTCCCGGAGTTCACTCAGACTCACGTCCATTGAGTCAGTGATGCCATCCAGCCATCTCATCCGCTGTCGTCCCCTTCTCCTCCTGCCCCAAATCCCTCCCAGCATCAGAGTCTTCTCCAATGAGTCAACTCTTCACATGAGGTGGCCAAAGTACTGGAGTTTCAGCTTTAGCATCATTCCTTCCAAAGAAATCCCAGGGCTGATCTCATTCAGAATGGACTGGTTGAATCTCCTTGCAGTCCAAGGGACTCTCAAGAGTCTTCTCCAACACCACAGTTCAAAAGCATCAATTCTTCTGCACTCAGCCTTCTTCACAGTCCAACTCTCACATCCATACATGACCACAGGAAAAACCATAGCCTTGACTACATGAACCTTTGTTGGCAAAGTAATGTCTCTGCTTTTCAATATGCCATTTGGTTGGTCATATCTTTCCTTCCAAGGAGTAAGCGCCTTTTAATTTCATGGCTGCACTCACCATCTGTAGTGATTTTGGAGTCCAGGAAAATAAAGTTTGACACTGTTTCCACTGTTTCCCCATCTATTTCCCATGAAGTGGTGGGACCAGATGCCATGATCTTCGTTTTCTGAATGTTGAGTTTTAAGCCAACTTTTTCACTCTCCACTTTCACTTTCATCAAGAGGCTTTTGAGTTCCTCTTCACTTTCTTTCATAAGGGTGGTTTCATCTGCATATCTGAGGTTATTGATATTTCTCCCGGCAATCTTGATTCCAGTTTGTGTTTCTTCCAGTCCACCGTTTCTCATGATGTACTCTGCATATAAGTTAAATAAACAGGGTGACAATATACAGCCTTGACGAACTCCTTTTCCTATTTGGAACCAGTCTGTTGTTCCATGTCCAGTTTTAACTGTTGCTTCCTGACCTGCATACAAATTTCTCAAGAGGCAGATCAGGTGGTCTGGTATTCCCATCTCTTTCAGAATTTTCCACAGTTTATTGTGATCCACACAGTCAAAGGCTTTGGCATAGTCAATAAAGCAGAAATAGATGTTTTTCTGGAACTCTCTTGCTTTTTCCATGATCCAGCAGATGTTGGCAATTTGATCTCTGGTTCCTCTGCCTTTTCTAAAACCAGCTTGAACATCTGGAAGTTCACGGTTCACATATTGCTGAAGCCTGGCTTGGAGAATTTTGAGCATTACTTTACTAGCATGTGACATGAGTGCAATTGTGTGGTAGTTTGAGCATTCTTTGGCATTGCCTTTCTTTGGGATTGGAATGAAAACTGACCTTTTCCAGTCCTGTGGCCACTGCTGAGTTTTCCAAATTTGCTGGCATATTGAGTGCCACACTTTCATAGCATCATCTTTCAGGATTTGGAATAGCTCAACTGGAATTCCATCACCTCCACTAGCTTTGTTTGTAGTGATTCTTTCTAAGGCCCACTTGACTTCACATTCCAGGATGTCTGGCTCTAGGTCAGTGATCACACCATCATGATTATCTGCATCATGAAGATCTTTTTTGTCCAGTTCTTCTCTGTATTCTTGCCATCTCTTCTTAATATCTTCTGCTTCTGTTAGGTCCATACCATTTCTGCCCTTTATTGAGCTCATCTTTGCATAAAGAAGTTTAAAAAGGATATGTGAATAGAAAAAAGTAAAAAAAAAAAAAAAACAGAATGTGACAGTGAGAAAAAAAAATTGAAAAGAAGCCAGTAGGAAAATGTAATACAATTTGGGCAGGGAGTAATTAGGGGAAAAAATGAGAAGTTAGTAAAAGAAAAAGAGAGATACTTAAAAAGGAGATGCCAATATGAAAAAGCAATACATTGAAGATAGACTCAATGGAATAAAAGGATCCTGTAGGAGAGGGAGAATAGGAGAAAAGGAAAATATTAATATTACAAAGGAGGAAGTTAAAAAGTCATCAAAAGAAAATAAAATAAAACAAAAAATGAAAAGATAAAAAAAGCAAAGAAGGAAATGAAAAGAGGAGAAACAGAGACACAGAGCAAAAGGGACAGAAAAAGTATAGTACAATAAGGAAAGAGAAGGATTTAAAAAGTTACAGAAGATTAGCATTAAATAAGGGGGGAGGGGGAGGTGGAAGGGAGGGAAGATGGATAGATGGAAGGCAGAAAATATGAACATACTTCAAAAAGGAAGAGCCAGTAGCCAGTAAGAAATGCAGTACAGGAAAATACAGTAAGAAATGCAGTACAGAGAAACCATGGAGGAAAGAGAGAAGGGACAGAGAGGAAAGAAATACAGAAAAGAGGTAAATAGGATGAGTTTATCAAATAGGAGCCAGTAAAAAAGGCAGGACAAAAAAAAAATAGAAGGAAGGAAGAGGGAAAGGGAGAAGGAAAGCAGACAGTTTGAAAAGAGAAGCCTGTAAAAAAGAGAATAAAATAGGAAGAAAGGAAGGGAAGAAGGCAGGCATGCACACAGACAAAGAAATGAGAAAGCAAAAGAAAAGGCATGAAAAGGAGCTATTAAAAATGGAAATAAAGGAGAAAAGGAAGGAAGGAAAGAAAAAATTTTTAATGAATAAGTTACAGGAAAAAATAAAATGAAGTGAGAATGTGACTGTGTGAGAGAGAGACTTCAAAAGGAGTCAGAGGAATTTAAAAAAACCTGTAAAATAAACACGATAGATAATAGATAGGTAGAACCAACTTTTAAAAGAATAACCCAGAGAGCTTTCCTGGTGGTCCAGTGGTTAGGACTCTGTGCTTCGAATACAAGGGGCCTGGTTCAATCCCTGGTCAGGGAAGTAGATGCACATGCCACAACTAAGAGTTTGCATACCACAACTAAAGACCTCACACGCTGCAACAAAGAACAAAGATACCACATGCTACAACTAAGACCTGCTAAAGCCAAATAAATATATACTTTTTAAAAGAGTAACCCAGAAATAAATGAAAGTACAAAGCAAGATAGCAGATGAGAGAAAGAAAAGCGTTTCAGAAGAGGAGCCCTTAAAAGTGAGTTTAAAAGGAGCGAGAGGGGTGGGCTAAGTGCCAGGGGAGGGTGAAGGAGGGAGGAGGAAAGACAAAAAATGTAAAGCAAAAGGATGAAAGGCAGCAAGTAAAAGACAAAGATAATTAAATCAGAAAATAAAGAAAGAAAAAGAAGGTAAGTGTTTAAAGGATGGGACAGTAGGAAAAAGTGAAAAAGAGGGAATGTGATTGTATAAGAGGCTTGAAAAGAAAGAGTAAGTAAAAAATTCAATTACAATTTGGGGAAGAGGGCTGTTTAAAAAGGAGACTTCCAAGGGGGCTTCCCTGGTGGCTTCAGTTCAGTTCAGTCGCTCAGTCGTGTCCAGCTCTTTGGGACCCCATGGACTGCAGTACACCAGGCCTCCCTGTCCATCACCAACTCCCAGAGTTTACTCAAACTCATGTCCATTGAGTGGGTGATGCCATCCAACCATCTTATCATTTGTTGTCCCCTTCTTCTCCCACCTTCGATCTTTCCCAGCATCAGGGTTTTTCCCAATGAGTCAGTTATTTGCATCAGGTGTCCAAAGTATTGGAGTTTCAGCTTCAACATCAGTCCATCCAATGAATACAGGGCTGATTTCCTTTAGGATGGACTGGTTGGATCTCCTTGCAGTCCAAGGGACTCTCAAGAATCTTTTCCAACACCACAGTTCAAAAGCAACAATTATTCAGCACTCAGTTTTCTTGAGAGTCCAGATCTCACATCCATACATGACTACTGGAAAAAACATAGTTTTGATTAGACAGACCTTTGTTAGCGAAGTAATGTCTCTGCTTTTTAATATGCTGTCTACGTTGGTCATAACTTTTCTTCCAAGGAGCAAGTGTCTTTTAATTTCATGTCTACACTCAACATCTGCAGTGATTTTGGAGCCCCAAAAAATAGTCTGTCACTGTTTCCACTGTTTCCCCATCTATTTACCATGTAGTGATAGGACCAGATGGCATGATCTTAGTTTTCTGAATGTTGAGCTTTAAGCCAACCTTTTCACTCTCCTCTTTCACTTTCATCAAGGCTCTTTAGTTCTTCTTCACTTTCTGCCATAAGGGTGGTGTCATCTGCATATCTGAGGTTATTGATATTTCTCACAGCAATCTTGATTCCAGCTTGTGCTTCATCCAGCCCAGTGTTTCTCATGATGTATTCTGCATATAAGTTAAATAAGCAGGATGACAGTATACAGCTTTGACGTACTCCTTTTCCTATTTGGAACCAGTCTGTTGTTCCGTGTCTAGTTCTAACTGTTGCTTCCTCACCTGCATACAGATTTCTCAAGATGCAGGTCAGGTGGTCTGGTATTCCCATCTCTTTCAGAATTTTCCACAGTTTATTGTGACTAACACAGTCAAAGGCTTTGGCATAGTCAATAAAGCAGAAATAGTTGTTTTTCTTGAACTCTTTTGCTTTTTTGATGATCCAGCGCATGTTGGCAATTTGATCTCTGGTTCCTCTGCTTTTTCTAAATCCAGCTTGAATATCTGGAAGTTCATGGTTCACGTACTGTTGAAGCCTGGCTTGGAGACTTTTGAGCATTACTTTGGTAGCGTGTGAGATGAGTGCAATTGTGCAGCAGTTTGGGCATTCTTTGGCATTGCCTTTCTTTGGGATTGGAATGAAAACTGACTTTTTCCAGTCCTGTGGCCACTGCTGAGATTTCCAAATTTGCTGGCATATTGAGTGCAGCACTTTCACAGCATCATCTTATAGGATTTGAAATAGCTCAACTGGAATTCCATCGCTTCCACTAGCTTTGTTCATAGTAATGCATCTTAAGGCCCACTTGACTTCACACTCCAGGATGTCTGGCTCTAGGTGAGCAATCACATCATCGTGGTTATCTGGGTCATGAAGATCTTTTTTGCAGAGTTCTGTGTCTTGCCACCTCTTCTTAATATCTTCTGCTTCTGTTAGGTCCATAACATTTCTGTCCTTTATTGAGCCCATGTTTACATGAAATGTTCCCTTGGTATCTCTTATTTTCTTGAAGAGGTCTCTAGTCTTTCCCATTCTATTGTTTTCCTCTATTTCTTTGCACTGATCACTAAAGAAGGCTTTCTTATCTCTCCTTGCTATTCTTTGGAACTCTGCATTCAAATGGGTATATCTTTCCTTTCCTCCTTTTCTTTTGGCTTCTCTTCTTTTCATAGCTATTTGTAAGGCCTCCTCAGACATCCATTTTGCTTTTTGGCATTCTTTTTCTTGGGGATGGTCTTGATCACTGCCTCCTATACAATGTCAGGAACCTCTGTCCATAGTTCATCAGGCACTCTGTCTATCAGATCTAGTCCCTTAAATCTATTTCTCACTTCCAGTGTATAATCGTAAGTGATTTGATTTAGGTTATACCTGAATGGTCTAGTGGTTTTCTCTAGTATCTTCAAGTCTGAATTTGGCAATAAGGAGTTCATGATCTGAGCCACAGTGTAAAAAGAATAGAATGAAAAAGAGAAAAAAGAACAGTTTTTTAAATGAAGCCAGTAAGAAAATCAAGTAAAATTTTATGTGGTGTGTTGCTGAGGTACAGCTAAAGTGTAAAAACCAGTAAAAAAAAATACAGTAAAATGAAGATAGATGATTTGATACCTAGATTAACACATAGGTATAGGTAGGACTGTAAAAAGAAGCCAATAAAAAAAGACAATACAGAAAAGAAAAGAGACAAGAAGTAAAGAATAGTGTTTAAACACTGGAGACACTGAGAGGAGAAGGAAGGAAAGGAAGGAATGGAGAGGCTACTATGACAGAGGGAACAGGCTGTTGGAGAAAGATAAGAAGGAGAAAAGTAATGCAGGACAAAGGAAAAGAGGGTGGAGGTAAAGTGAAAGGAATATAGGAAGAAAGAGGAGGAGAGAAGCAGTGGGGAAAAGCAAAGAGGAAGGACAGGGAAGAAGGGAGAAAAGTGGCTTGCAGGCCAGCAGGCAAAAAAGACAGAAAAGTCATAGAGAGTGAGAGAAAGTCATCAAGAGACATAGAGAAGGGGGAGGGAGGGAATGAAGACAGGAAAAGAGAAGAAAGACACAGTGAAAAAAGGGAGCAATAGTTACACAGAAAGGAAAGAAGGAATGGAGGGAGAGAGGAGGAAAGGAAGGAAGGAAAGGGAGGGGGAGGAAAGGATGGAAAATGGAAGGAAAAGAGGATGAATGAGAGGAAAAATAAGAAAAGGACAAGTCATTCAAAAAGGAAAAGTTAAGAGATTAAAGATGAGCATGAAAGTGTTTGAAAAGGAGTAGCTGGTAAAAAAAAAAAAAAAATTCAAGTACAACAATATGTACAAGTGAAAGAGATTCAAAGAAATAATTTTTTAAAGACCCTAATATATAAATCAAAAAGTAGATGATTTATAGTTTGGTAGGAGGCAGTCAGATGGACAGAACAGACTATAAATAGGAAGTGCCAGTAAACAAACAAACAAAAAAGAGGTATAAAGAAAAACATAAGAAAAATTGAGCAAAAAATGAAAAGCAGCAGGCAGAAAGAAAAACGGAGTAAAAGAAGGTGGGAAGAAGGGATGGAGGGAAGGAGAGCAGGCAGGCAACTTGAAATAGAATGAATTGGTAGGATAAAGTAAAAGGAGAAAGAGTTTGAAAGTGAGAGAAGCTTGAAAAGATGGAGTCAGTAAGAAACTCAAGTAGTACTGTGGGGATGAGAGATTTAAAGAGAAGTTGTTGAAGAAGACAGTAAAAGATAGATAAACAGATAGAGAATAGAGTATAATTTTAAAAGAAGCCAAATAAGAAAGATAATAGAGAAAGATAGTGTTGAAAAGAGAAAGATGAGAAGAAAACAAAAAAGTGTAAAAACAGGTCCCTGTAAAAATACAGTAAAATCAAGCAAAAAGAAAAGAAAAGAATGCATCCATATGTGGAGGCAAAGGAAACAAATACAGAGTGGGAAAGAAAGGGAATGAGAAATAAACATGGGAAATTAAAAAAAAAAAAAAAGAAAGAAAGAAGGGAGGAGACAAAAGAAAATAAAGAAGTTAAGATGCTAGGAGTAAGTTAGAAAAGAAGAATAAAATAAAGGAGACAAAGAGAACAAAAGAATGATTGAAATAGGGAAAGGAGATTGAAAAAGAGGACCCAGTGAGAAAATTAGCACACTAGGTGGGGAAGGGGAATTTAAAAAGAAGTCAGGGGAGGAGCTAAGATAGCGGAGGAATAGGACGGGGAGAACATTTTCTCCCCCACAAATTCATCAAAAGAACATTTAAATGCCGGGTAAATTCCACAAAACAACTTCTGAATGCAGGCAGAGGACATCAGGCACCCAGAAAAGCAGCCCATTGTCTTCGAAAGGAGGTAGGAAAAAATATAAAAGACAAAAAAAAGAGACAAAAGAGGGAGGGATGGAGCTCCATCCCGGGAAGGGAGTCTTAAAAAGAGAGAAGTTTCCAAACACCAGGAAACACTCTCACTGCTGAGTCTGTGCCGAGCCTTGGAAGCACAGAGGGCAATATAACAGGGAGGAAAAATAAATAAACAATTAAAACCCACAGATTACGAGCCCAACAGTAACTCCCCCAGCGGAGAAGCAGTGCAGAAACTTGCACCCGCTACTAGCAAGTGGGGGCTGAGCAGGGAGGCGCAGGCTGCATCGCTTAGAGTAAGGACCTGGCCTGAATGGCCCAAGCGCTATCTGAGTGAAATAACTTGGGCTAGCAAACCAGACTGTGGTATAACTACCACGTGAAAAGCCAGCCCTAACCTAAGACACCGCCAGGCCCAAGCACAGAACAAAGGACTGAATAGAGATAGCCGGCTGCAGACCATCCCCCTACTGTGACAGGCAGCCAGAATGGGAAGAGGGCAATCACAGCCCCAGAGAGACATTATGTACAAAACTGTAAGCAGGCTTCTTTGATAATTAAGACTTCTTGGGGTTCTGGATGGTCAACATCCGCCTGAGAAGGTGCGCCGGTTGTACACCCAGAAAACTGAGCAGTGGGGAGGCAATAAGTTGCAGCGGCCATGCTCACCAAACACCTCATCACCTGAGCTGCTCGGATCTGGGAAGGGCACAAAATGCAGGCCCAACCAAGTCTGCGCCTCTGAGGACTACCAGAGTGCCTGAACCTGAGTGGCTTAGACCTGGGAGGTGCATGCAGCCCAGGGCTGGGCTTGGATGGTTCCTGGGGGAGCAACCTAGATAGAGCCTGAGTAGTGTGGGCAGGGAGGGTGCATGCGCCATGAGCGGGGGCAGGCCCAGTGTGGCTGAGGCACTGCGAGCACAAGCCAGTGTTATTTGTTTGCAACGTCCCTCCCTCCCCACAGCGCGACTGAACAAGTGAGTCTAAAAAAAAAAATTAAAAAAAAAAGTGTCCACTACCGCCTGCTTTGTGTCAGGGCAAAAATCAGACACTGAAGAGACCAGCAAACAGAAGAATCTAAAACAGAGGGAACCGCCTTGGAAGCGACAGGTGCAATAGATTAAAACCCTGTCGTTAGTACCGACTACAAAGGAAGGGGCCTATAGATCTTCAGAAATATAAGCTGGACCAAGGAACTAGCCAAAAATGAACTGACCCACAATACCCACAACAACACCAGAGAAAGTCCTAGATATATTTTTACTATTTTTATGATCATTCTTTCTTTTTTTTTAATTTTCTTTTTAAAATTTTTAAGTCCTCTATTACTCCTTTAATCTTCACTTTTATAACCTATTACTTTGCAAAAAAAAAGACTTTATTTTTTTTAAAAGCAAACTTCATATATATATATTTTATAATTTTTGTGACTTTTTTTTCCTCTTTCATTTTTTTCTTCTTTCTTCTTTCTTTAATATTGTACTTTTGAAATTCCAAACTCTACTCTAGATTTTTAATTTTTGCTTTTTGGTATTTGTTATCAATTTTATACCTATTTTTTTTATATATAATTTTTGTGACTTTTTTCTCTTTCTTTTTCTTCTTTTCTTTAACACTGTACTTTTGAAATTCCAAACTCTACTCTAAATTTTTGATTTTTGGTATTTGTTATCAATTTTGTACCTTTAAGGACCCAATCTTCAGTACCCATTTTTACTTGGGAGCAAGATTACTGGCTTGACTGCCCTCTCCCACTTTGGACTCTCCTTTTTCTCCACCAGGTCGCCTCTGTCTCTTCCCTACCCCTTCTCTTCTCTACCCAACTCTGTGAGTCTCTGTGTGTTCCAGACGGTGGAGAACACTTAGGGAACTGATTACTGGCTGGATATGTTTCTCTCTTTTTGATTCCCCACCTTTATCCTCCTGGCCACCTCTGTCTCCTTCCTCTCCCTTCTCTTCTCTGTATAACTCCATGAACATCTCTGAGCAGTCCAGAATGTGGAGTACACATAAGGAAGTGATGACTGGCTAGCTTTCTCTCTCCTCTTTTGATTCCACCTCATCTCATTTGGGTCACCTCTAACTCCCCCCTCCCTCTTCTCTTCTCCACGTAACTCTGTGAACCTCTCTGGGTGCCCCTCACTGTGGAAAAACTTTTCATCTTTAACCTAGATGTTTTATCAATGGTGCTGTATGGAAGGAGAAGTCTTGAGACTATTGTAAAAATAAGACTGAAAACCAGAAGCAGGAGGCTTAAGTCCAAATCCTGAGAACACCAGAGAACTCCTGACTCCAGGGAACATTAATTGACAGGAGCTCATCAAATGTCTCCATATCTACACTGAAACAAAGCAGCCCACAAGGGCAAACAAGTTCCAGAGCAAGACATACCACTCAAATTCTCCAGCAACATAGGAACACAGCCCTGAGCTCCAATATACAGGCTGCCCAAAGTTACTACAAAACCATAGACATCTTATAACTCATTACTGGACACTTCATTGCACCCCAGAGAGAAGGAATCCAGCTCCACCCACCAGAACACCGACATAAGCTTCCCTAACCAAGAAACCTTGACAAGCCACCTGTACAAACCCACCCACAGCAAGAAAACTCCACAATAAAGACAACTCCACAAACTGCCAGAATACAGAAAGGACACCCCAAACTCAGCAATATAAACAAGATGAAGAGACAGAGGAATATCCAGCAGGTAAAGGAACAGAATAAATGCCCACCAAATCAAACAAAAGAGGAAGAGATAGGGAATCTACCTGATAAAGAATTCCGAATAATGATAGTGAAATTGACCCAAAATCTTGAAATCAAAATGGAATCACAGATAAATAGCCTGGAGACAAGGATTGAGAAGATGCAAGAAAGGTTTAACAAGGACCTAGAAGAAATAAAAAAGAGTCAATATATAATGAATAATGCAATAAATGAGATCAAAAACACTCTGGAGGCAACAAATAGTAGAATAACAGAGGCAGAAGATAGGATTAGTGAATTAGAAGATAGAATGGTAGAAATAAATGAATCAGAGGAGAAAAAAGAAAAACGAAAAGAAATGAGGACAATCTCAGAGACCTCCCAAACAATATTAAACACTACAACATTCGAATCATATGAGTCCCAGAAGAAGAAGACAAAAAGAAAGACCATGAGAAAATACTTGAGGAGATAATAGTTGAAAACTTCCCTAAAATGTGGAAGGAAATAATCACCCAAGTCCAAGAAACCCAGAGAGTCCCAAACAGGATAAACCCAAAGCAAAACACCCCAAGACACATATTAATCACATTAACAAAGATCAAACACAAATATTAAAAGCAGCAATGGAAAAACAACTAATATCACACAAGGGAACTCCCATAAGGATAAGAGCTGATCTTTCAATAGAAACTCTTAAAGCCAGGAGGGAATGGCAAAACATACTTAAAGTGATTAAAGAAAATAACCTGCAGCCCAGATTACTGTACCCAGCAAGGATCTCATTCAAATATGAAAGAGAAATCAAAAGCTTTAGAGAGAAGCAAAAGCTGAGAGAATTCAGCATCACCAAACCAGCTCTAAAACAAATACTAAAGGATATTCTCTAGACAGGAAACACAAAAAGGGTGTATAAACTCGAACCCCAAACAATAAAGTAAATGGCAATGGGATCATATTTATCAATAATTACCTTAAACGTAAATGGGTTGAATGCCCCAACCAAAAGACAAAGACTGGCTGAATGAATACAAAAACAAGACCCCTATATATGTTGTCTACAAGAGACCAATCTCAAAACAGGGGACACATACAGACTGAAAGTGAAAGGCTGGAAAAAGATTTTCCATGCAAATAGAGACAGAAAGAAATCAGGAGTAGCAATACTCATATCAGATAAAATAGACTTTAAAACAAAGGCTGTGAAAAGAGACAAAGAAGGTCACTACATAATGATCAAAGGATCAATCCAAGAAGAAGATATAACAATTATAAATATATATGCACCCAACATAGGAGCACCGCAATATGTAAGACAAATGCTATCAAGTATGAAGGGGGAAATTAACAATAACACAATAAGAGTGGGAGACTAATACCCCACTTACACCTATGGATAGATCAACTAAACAGAAAATTAACAAGGAAACACAAACTTTAAATTATACAATAGACCAGTTAGACCTAATTGATATCTATAGGACATTTCACCCCCAAACAATGAATTTCACCTTTTTCTCAAGCGCACATGGAACCTTCTCCAGGATAGATCACAGCCTGGGCCATAAATCTAGCCTTGGTAAATTCAAAAAAATTGAAATCATTCCAAGCATCTTTTCTGACCATGATGCAGTAAGATTAGATCTCAATTACCAGGAGAAAAACTATTAAAAATTCCAACATATGGAGGTTGAACAACACGCTGCTGAATAACCGACAAATCACAGAAGAAATCAAAAAAGAAATCAAAATTTGCATGGAAACGAATGAAAATGAAAACACAACAACTCAAAACCTGTGGGACACTGTAAAAGCAGTACTAACGGGAAAGTTCATAGCAATACAGGCATACCTCAAGAAACAAGAAAAAAGTCAAATAACCTAACTCTACACCTAAAGCAACTAGCAAAGGAAGAAATGAACCCCAGGGTTAGTAGAAGGAAAGAATCTTAAAAATTAGGGCAGAAATAAATGCAAAAGAACAAAAGAGACCATAGGAAAAATCAACAAAGCCAAAAGCTGGTTCTTTGAAAGGATAAATAAAACTGACAAACCATTAGCCAGACTCATCAAGAAACAAAGGGAGAAAAATCAAATCAATAAAATTAGAAATGTAAATGGAGAGATCACAACAGACAATGCAGAAATACAAAGGATCATAAGAGACTACTATCAGCAATTATATGCCAATAAAATGGACAACGTGGAAGAAATGGATAAATTCTTAGAAAAGTACAACTTTCCAAAACTGGACCAGGAAGAAATAGAAAATCTTAACAGACCCATCACAAGCATGGAAATTGAAACTGCAATCAGAAATCTTCCAGCAAACAAAAGCCCAGGTCCAGACGGCTTCAAAGCTGAATTCTACCAAAAATGTAGAGAAGAGCTAACACCTATCCTACTCAAATTCTTCCAGAAAATTGCAGAGGAAGGTAAACTTCCAAACTCATTCTATGAGGCCACCATCACCCTAATACCAAAACCTGACAAAGATCCCACAAAAAAAGAAAACTGCAGGCCAATATCACTGATGAACATAGATGCAAAAAATCCTTAACAAAATTCTAGCAATCAGAATCCAACAACACATTAAAAAGATCATACACCATGACCAAGTGGGATTTATCCCAGGGATGCAAGGATTCTTCAATATCCACAAATCAATCAATGTAATACACCACATTAACAAATTGAAAGATAAAAACCATATGATTATCTCAATAGATGCAGAGAAAGCCTTTGACAAAATTCAACATCATTTATGATGAAAACTCTCCAGAAAGTAGGAATAGAAGGAACATACCTCAACATAATAAAAGCTATATATGACAAACCCACAGCAAACATTATCCTCAATGGTGAAAAATTGAAAGTATTTCCCCTAAAGTCAGGAATAAAACAAGGGTGCCCACTTTCACCACGACTATTCAACATAGTCTTGGAAGTTTTGGCCAGAGCAATCAGAGCAGAAAAAGAAATAAAAGGAATCCAAATTGGAAAAGAAGAAGTAAAACTCTCACTGTTTGCAGATGACATGATCCTCTACATAAAAAACCATAAAGACTCCACCAGAAAATTACTAGAACTAATCAATGAATATAGTAAATTTGCAGGATATAAAATCAACACACAGAAATCCCTTGCATTCCTATACACTAATAATGAGAAAATAGAAAGAGAAATTAAGGAAACAATTCCATTCACCATTGCAATGGAAAGAATAAAATACTTAGGAATATATCTACCTAAAGAAACTAAAGACCTATATGTATATAGAAAACTATAAAACACTGGTGAAAGAAAGCAAAGAGGATACTAAAATATACCATGTTCATGGATTGAAAGAATCAACATCGTGAAAATGAATATACTACCCAAAGCAGTTTATAGATTCAATGCAATCCTTATCAAGCTACAAACGGTATTCTTCACAGAGCTAGAACAAATAATTTCACAATTTGTATGGAAATTCAAGAAACCACGAATAGCCAAAGCAATCTTGAGAAAGAAGAATGGAACTGGAGGAATCAACCTGCCTGACTTCAGGCTCTACTACAAAGCCACAGTCATCAAGACAGTATGGTACTGTCACAAAGACAGAAATATAGATCAATGGAACAAAACAGAAAGCCCAGAGATAAATCCACGCACCTATGGACACCTTATCTTTGACAAAGGAGGCAAGAATATACAATGGATTAAAGACAATCTCTTTAACAAGTGGTGCTGGGAAAACTGGTCGACCACTTGTAAAAGAATGAAACTAGAACACTTTCCAACACCATACACAAAAATAAACTCAAAATGGATTAAAGATCTAAACGTAAGACCAGAAACTATAAAACTCCTAGAGGAGAACATAGGCAAAACACTCTCCGACATACATCACAGCAGGATCCTCTATGACCCATCTCCCAGAATATTAGAAATAAAAGCAAAAATAAACAAAAGGGGCCTAATTAAAAGTAAAAGTTTCTGCACAACAAAGGAAACTATAAGCAAGGTGAAAAGACAGCCTTCAGAATGGGAGAAAATAATAGCAAATGAAGCAACTGACAAACAACTAATCTCAAAAATATACAAGCAACTCCTGCAGCTCAATTACAGAAAAATAAATCACCCAATCAAAAAGTGGGCCAAAGAACTAAATAGATATTTTTCCAAAGAAGACATACAGATGGCTAACAAACACATGAAAAGATGCTCAACATCACTCATTATCAGAGAAATGCTAATCAAAACCACTATGAGGTACCATTTCATGCCAGTCAGAATGGCTGCGATCCAAAAGTCTACAAGCAATAAATGCTGGAGAGGGTGTGGAGAAAAGGGAACCCTCTTACACTGTTGGTGGGAATGCAAACTAGTACAGGCCACTATGGAGAACAGTGTGGAGATTCCTTAAAAACCTGGAAATAGAACTGCCTTATGACCCAGCAATACCACTGCTGGACATACACCCTGAGGAAACCAGAATTGAAAGAGACACGTGTACCCCATTGTTTATCACAGCACTGTTTATAATAGCTGGGATATGGAAGCAACCTAGATGTCCATCAGCAGAGGAATAGATAAGAAAGCAGTGGTACATATACACAGTGGAGTATTACTCAGCCATTAAAAAGAATACATTTGAATCAGTTCTAATGAGGTGGATCAAACTGGAGCCTATTATACAGAATGAAGTAAGCCAGAAAGAAAAACACCAACACAGTATACTAACGCATACATATGGAATTTAGAAAGATGGTAACAATAACCCTGTATACGAGACAGCAAAAGAGACACTGATGTATAGAACAGTCTTTTGGACTCTGTGGGAGAGGGAGAGGGTGGGATGATTTGGGAGAATGGCATTGAAACATGTATAATATCATATACAAAACGAGTCGCCAGTCCAGGTTCAATGCATGATACTGGATGCTTGGAGCTGGTGCACTGGGACGACCCAGCGGGATGGTATGGGGAGGGAGGAGGGAGGAGGGTTCAGGATGGGGAACACGTGTATATCTCTGGCAGATGCATGTTGATATATGGCAAAATCAATACAATATTGTAAAGTTAAAAAATAAAATAAAAAATATATATATAAAAAATAAGTTCAAAACCAAAAAAAAATAAAAAATAAAAAGAAGTCAGTCACAAAAGAAAATTAAATAAATATGTATATACAGAGATTATTAATAGACATTTTTAAAATTAAAAAAGCAAATCAGAAAAGTCAACAGGAAAAGCAGAAGGAAGGAGAGAGGGAGGGAGGAAGGAGAGAAGAAGGGGTAAGGGAGGGCTGTATGGTCAGGGAGGGAGACAGAAAGGAAAGGAGGGATGCAGGCAGCCAGCAGACAAAGAACAGAGACACAGTGAAAGGGAGAGCTAGAGAGACACAGCCAGGAATAGAGGAAGGAAAGGAATTAGGAATTAGGAAAGAAGAGGTTTTAAAGGAAGAGACTCAGGTACAGTTGGGAAAGGGGAGAATGACAGATTTTTTAAGTCAATAAAAATACAGTAAAATGAAGATGATTGATAGGTAGATAGCAAGGAAGATAAGTGCACAGGTTTAGGTAGGTGGAACTTTAAAAGGACAATCCAGTAAAGACAGTATAAAGGAAGGAGAGAAGGGAGTGGGCGGGGAGAAAGAGAAGTTTAAAAAGGAGCCAGTAAAAACTTAAGAAGGAAGAAGAGGGACTTTTCTGGTGGTCCAGTGGCTAAGACTCTGCACTCCTGGGTTTGATCCCTGGTCAGGGAAGGCAATGGCACCCCACTCCAGTACTCTTGCCTGGAAAATCCCATGGATGGAGGAGCCTGGTAGGCTGTAGTCCACGGGGTCGCTAAGACTTGGACACGCCTGAGCGACTTCCCTTTCACTTTTCACTTTCATGCACTGGAGAAAGAAATGGCAACCCACTCCCAGGGACAGGGGAGCCTGGTGGGCTTCCGTCTATGGGGTCACACAGAGTCGGACACGACTAAAGCGACTTAGCAGCAGCAGCAAGGAACTAGATCCCACGTGCCACAACTAAGATCCAGTGCAGCCAAATAAATAAGTCAAAACATTATTTTTAAAAATGGAAGAAGGGAGAGAGGGAGGAAAGTTAATAAGGAAGGCAGGGAGGGGAATCAGGGAGGGAGGAAGGAAATCAATTTAGAAAGGATATTTCAGAAGACAATTACATGAATAAGTAGAGAGAATGACAGAGGAGGATACAGTAAGAAAATTAAGTATAACTGTGCAGGGTAGGGGAGAGTTCTAAAAGGTAGGAGTCAATACAGAAAGAGTACAATGAACATAGATCATTAATAGCTGGATAGATAGCTAGGTAAGTAGATATTTATGTATGTAGGTAGGTGTATGCATATAAAAAGAGAAGAAAGGGGGAGAGGTAGGAATGGAAGGAGGGAGGGGTGAATAAAAGGAAGAAAGGGGCAGGAAAGAAAGTTTATAAGGGAAGAATTTCTGGGAGAAAAAGACTAACATAAAGAGTATGAGCGTGACAGGCAGCAAGAGAATGCTGAAAAGGAAAACTAGTGAGAGTCATGGACAGAGAGATCTAAAAATACATTAAAATAGATAGGAAGATTGGATAGATAGATAAGAAACAGATTTTAAAAATAGAAGCCAATAAGAATGGCAGTATAAAAGAGGTGCAGAAGACAGAAGAAAATATTTTAAGGGGAGTCACTTAAAAAGTATAAGAAATTAAAATAGATAACCAACAAGGACCTGCTGTATAGCACAGAGAACTAGACTCAATATTTTGTGATAACATATAAGGGAAAAGAATCTGAAAAGTGTGATTCACAGAAACTGAATCACTTTACTGTACACCTAAAACTAACACAACATTGTTAACATTGTTAACAACTATATGCTGCTAAGTCACTTGAGTCGTGTCCGACTCTGTGCGACCCCACAGACGGCAGCCCACCACGCTCCCCCGCCCCTGGGATTCTCCAGGCAAGAACACTGGAGTGGGTTGCCATTTCCTTCTCCAATGCATGAAAGTGAAAAGTGAAAGTGAAGTCGCTCAGTCGTGTCCAACTCAGCGACCCCATGGACTGCAGCCTACCAGGCTCCTCCGTCCATGGGATTTTCCAGGCAAGAGTACTGGAGTGGGGTGCCATTGCCTTCTCCGCAACTATATGCAATAAAGCATAAATAAATAAAAATTAAAAAGTATAAGAGGGGAGGGAGGGAGAGGAGGGATAAAAGCAAAGGTTTAGAGATGAGACTGCAGAAAAAGTTAAAGAAAGAGAGAGTGGGTGGGGACCCCAGGCAAGGTAGGGCATAGACCTTGTGACTCAGCCTCTCATGGGAGCAGGCTTCCATGGCAGGCCCTTGCCAAGCCCAACCGCCAGCCCAGGGGCCTGAAGTCACCAATCCTACTTATAGCCTGGGTTCTTCTGGGGTTGCCTATGCAAATTCCAAAGGAATTGGTTATCTAGCTGGTTTCCCCATGGGCTATACAGCAGCAGCTCCAGCCTTTTCCCTCAACATATATCCTGGAGCACATCCTACCTTCCAAACAGGCACCCTGCTAACTGCCCATTCCCCAACTCCTGTCACCCACCCCACCACTGTGCCAATCTATGCAGCCCCAAGAATGCCTACCTACAGCTATGTGCCCCCTCAGTGGTTACCCCATAAACATTTGCAGATGGAGCTGTGTAGTCACATCATGGAGGTTCCACAGCTGGTGCTGCAGGCCTCGTGTCTCCAACCAGGACTTTCTCCTTTATACTCTAGTATGTATGCTTAGTCACTCAGTTGTGTCTGACTCTTTGCAGCCCCATGGACTGTAGCCAACCAGGCTCCTCTGTCCATGGGATTCTCCAAGTAAGAATACTGGAGTGGGTTGCCATTCACTTCTCCAGGGGTTAATGCTCTAGACAATTAGCTAAACACTACTACAGCTGACCCAGCAGATCCCAGCACACTCAGTCTCCAATTGACTCTGTGGGTTGGTCTTAAAGCAAATCCCGTTTGGTGGGCTTTCAGGCATATTTTTCTAGCTATCTGTAATTAAACTAAGGGAATATTAATCTATTCTGAATCATATCTAGTTGAATGCATGTTAAAAAAAAAAAAACACACAAAAACAAAGCTCACATAATTTATCCACAGTGACTGATGAAGAATCATCATATTCAAAGCTCAAAAGTATGGAAAAATATTTTACAACTTGTGTCACTAATTACTGTCATAATATATGCAAAGTCTTAAAAAGAGACTGTGTGAGTAAGAATATCAAGTACAATTATGTGTGGTATGGGAGAGATTTTAAAAGTACAAGTCAGTAAAGAGACAGTAAACATACATAGATGATTAATAGCTAGATGGACAGCTAGGTATGTAGGTATGTACAAAGGAAGATAAATATATGATTGATAGAAAGAAAAGACAGAGATAGATTCATCCAAACATGCACACATATAGAAAGAACATTAATAGACAGAAGCCAGTAAAAAAAGAAAGAAAAACTTAGAAATGGATGGAAAGAATGATTTAAAAAGAGGACACTAAAAGAGAATAAAAGGAGAATGGAAGGGGAAAAGTTAGAGACAGGAGGAAAGGAAAGAAGGAGGAAAGAGTAAAGAAGGAATTAAGGAAGGTAGAGGGTGAAGCATTGAGGGAGAGGATGGGAAAAGAACATTATTGAATAAGAAAGAAATGAGAGAAGAAAGGAAATATGAAGGGGGCAAAAGAGTGGGGAGGGAAGAAAGAATCAAAGAAGGGAAGGGGACAGATAAAACGAAGACCGAAGCAGGAAAGAAACAGAGGTTATGGAGTCCCTAGGAAAAAGAGTAAAATCAAAAGAGATAAAATGTGAGTGTGAGACAGGAGTGATACATGGGTTCGATCCCTGATCTGGGAGGATCCCACATGCTGTGGAGCAACTAAGCTTGTTTGTCACAACTACTGAGCCTGTGATCTAGAGCCCACGAGCTTCAGCTTCTGAAGCCTGCGTGCTAAAGAGCTCATGCTCCACAATAAGAGAAGCCACCACAATGAAAAGCCTGCACACCACAACTAGATAGTAGCCTTCACTTGCTGCAACTAGAGAAAAGCCCACACAGCAATGAAGACCCAGCACAACCAAAAATAAATACATAAATTTTTTTTTAAAGAGAGAAGAAAAGAAAGGGGAAGAGAGAGAAAGAAGTTGTTTAAAAAGGAAAATAAGAAATATCATTACAAAAAATTTAAGAGAGAATAAAATAAGTTCTAAAAGGAGGAAACAATAGAGAATGCATAGAACAAGAATGACAGAATAAAATATAATGGAAGTAAAGAGAATGGAGGGAAAGAGGGAGAAAAGAAAATTAAGACTTTTGAAAGGATGAGGGAGCTTCCAGTTCAAGATGGCAGAGTAAAGGACACGCTCATCTCCTCCTTCAAGAGCACCAAAATCACAACTAGCTGTTGAACAACCACTGACAGGAGGATGCTGGAATCCATTAAAAAAAAAAAAAAAGATACGCTACTTCCAAAGACAAGAAAAAACTGCAATGAGATGGTAGGAGGGGTACAATAACGATAAAATCAAATCCCATACCCGCCAAGTGGGCAGCCCACAAACTGGAGAATAATAATACCAAAGAAGTTCTCCCACTGTTGTGAAGGTTCTGAGCCCCACATCCGGCATCCTAGCCTGGGGATCCCGCAAAGGGACTGAGACTCCCCAGGGAATCTAACCTTGAAGGCCAGTGGGATTTGATTACAGTACTTCCACAGGACTGGGGGAAACAGAGACTCTACTCTAGGAGGACATGAACAAAATATTGCACACGCCAAGACCCAGGAGAAAGGAACAGTGATCCCACAGGAGATTGAACCAGACCTACCTGTTCATATTGAGAGTCTCCTGTGGAGGCATGGGTCTGCAGTGGTTCACTGCTGTACTAGCAGCAGCAGTCCTGGAAGATGCCCCTTGGCATAAGTCTTCTTGCAGGTCACCATTAACCCCACCATAGAGCCTGTAGACCCCAGGGCTGGGTCTTGCATGCTAAGACACTTCAGTTGTGTCCAACTCTGAGACCTTATAGATTGTAGCCCGCCAGACTCTTCTGTCCATGGGATTCTCTAGGCAAGAATACTGAAGTGGGTTGCCATGCTCTCCTCTAGGGGATCTTCCTGACCCAGGGACTGAACCTGCATCTCTTATGTCTCCTGCATTGGCAGGCAGGTTCTTTACTTCTAGGGCAACCTGGGAACCCCTAGGGAGGGAGGGAGTGCAACTCCATCCATCGGCAGATAATTGGATTAAAGCTTTACTGAACATGGCCCTGCCCACCAGAGCAAGACCCAGTTTTTCTCACTGCCAGTCCTTCCCATCAGGAAACTTACACAACTCCCCTAGCCTCATCCACCAGAAGACAGAAGAAGCAAGAAGAGAACAATCCTGCAGCTGCCAGAATGAAAACCACATCACAGAAATTTAATCAAAATGAAAATGCAGAGAGTTACGTCCCAGATGAAGGGACAAGATAAAACCTGAAATGGAGATAGGCAATCTCCCACATAAAGGATTCAGACTAATGATAGTGAAGATGATCCAGGATCTCAAAAAAAGAACGGAGAAGATACAAATGTTTACCGAAGACATAGAAGAACTAAAGAACAAAAAAACAGATGAACAATATACTAGAAGCAATCAGTAACAGGATAATTGAGGCAGAGTGGATAAGTAACCTGGAAGACAGAATGGTGGAAATCACTGCCACAAAACAGAATATAGAAAAAAGAATGAAAAAAAAAAAATTAAGACAGCCTAAGAGACCTCTGGAACAACATTAAACACACCAATATTCACATTATAGGGGTCCCAGAATAAGACAGACAGAAAGGACATTAGAAAATATTTGAAGAGATAATAGCTGAAAGCTCCTCAAACATGGGAAAGGAAATAGTCAACCAAGTCCAGGAAGCACATAGAGTCCCAAGCAGGATAAACCCAAGGAGGAACACACCAAGACACATAATAATGAAACTGACAAAAATTAAAGACAGATAAAATATTAAAAGCAACAAGGGGAAAACGACAAATAACATACAAGGGAACTCCCATAATGTTATCAGCTGATTTCTCAACAGAAACTCTACTAGCCAGAAGGGAACAGCACGATATTAAAGTGATGAAAGGGAAGAACGTACAACCAAAACTCTACCCAGCAAGACTCTCCTTCAGATTTGATGGAGAAATCAAAAGCTTTCCAGACAAGCAAAGTTAAGAGAATTCAGCACCACCAAACCAGCTTTACAACAAATGCTAAAGGAACTTCTCTAGGCAAGAAACACACAAGAAGGAAAAGACCTACACAAAATAAACCCCAAACAATTAAGGAAATGGCAATAGTATCATATATACTGATAATTACCTTAAATGTATGGATTAAGTACACCAAAGAAAAGACATAGACTCGCTGGGTGGATGAGACATTTGTGCATATATGCACTTCCACTTATCATATCACTCTACTTAACCCCCCAAATTGTATGTAATTATTTTATATCAGGGTAATCATGTTTCCATTATGGCTTGCAATTGTAATTATCTTTTTTTTTTTTTTTGGTCTATTGATTGTGAAAACTGATGAACATCTTTTACTATTGTGGCTCAGTTCAGTTCAGTCGCTCAGTCGTGTCCGACTCTTTGTGACCCCATGAATCACAGCACGCCAGGCCTCCCTGTCCATCACCAACTCCCAGAGTTCACCCAAACTCATGTGCATCAAGTTGGTGATGCTATCCAGCCATCTCATCCTCTGTCATCCCCTTCTCCTCCTGCCCCCAATCCCTCCCAGCATCAGGGTCTTTTCCAATTAGTCAACTCTTCGCATGAGGTGGCCAAAATATTGGAGTTTCAGCCTCAGCATCAGTCCTTCCAATGAACACCCAGGACTGATCTCCTTTAGAATGGACTGGTTGGATCTCGTTGCAGTTCAATGGACTCCTAAGAGTCTTCTCCAGCACCACAGTTCAAAAGCATCAATTTTTCGGCACTCAGCTTTCTTCACAGTCCAACTTTCACATTCATACATGACCACTGGAAAAACCATAGCCTTGACTAGACGGACCTTTGTTGGCAAAGTAATATCTCTGCTTTTGAATATGCTATCTAGTTTGGTCATAACTTTCCTTCCAAGGAGTAAGCGTCTTTTAATTTCGTGGCTGCAATCACCATCTTCAGTGATTTTGGAGCCCAAAAAAGTAAAGTCTGACACTGTTTCCACTGTTTCCCCATCTATTTGCCATGAAGTGATGGGACTAGATGCCATGATCTTCATTTTCTGAATGCTGAGCTTTAAGCCAACTTTTTCACCCTCCACTTTCACTTTCATCAAGAGGCTTTTTAGTTCCTCTTCACTTTCTTTCATAAGGGTGGTGTCATCTGCATATCTGAGGTTATTGATATTTCTCCCGGCGATCTTGATTCCAGCTTGTGCTTCTTGGTTATCTAACTGTTATTCACTTAATACCATTGTATCATGATTGGTCAATAGAAAATAATAAAGTTCTACATCACTAAAGCTACAATTTAATAGAAAAACCTGTAATCACTTATTAAAATCCATATGCATATCAGAATTATCTTGGAAGTTTTTGAAAAATACAAATGCCCAGGTATTGCTTTTTTTCTCCAGAGCTCCAGATGTGTTTCTAATGAGCAGCTATGTTTAAAAGCAACTGGACTATATGATGATCTTTCACTTTTATCTAATTTGTTTCACTTTTTCTATTTCATGTTTAGTGCTCCCATGTCATTTAGTTTATGTTTTTCAATTTATCTTTTTTTTTATGTTCTTTCTCAAGCCTTTATCAAGTATAGTAGAAAAGCTTTTGTATACATATCTATATCTATATCTATCTATCTATATAGATAGATATAGATATATAGTATGGATAATAATAGGCTTATGAATTTTTGCCTAGCTAAAAAAATTATGACATTTATGGCATTCCACTTGTTTGACTTAGTATGAATAGAATGCTAGATTTCTAATTTATACATTCATTCAGAAGTTTGATATAGTTCCATGTACTTTGCATTTGGTATTCCTGCTAAAAGTCTAGAAAGTTCATCACCTTAGTGATTTTTAAAAAATTTGAATGAGGCTTGAAACTTCTAGTCCAAATCTGAGAATATAAAAAAATACTATGTTGTAAAAGAAAAAAAAAAAAAACAGAAAATTAACATGTGATACAGTTATTAAATATAGACTTTGTTCAAATTTCACACACACAAAAAGAGTGGATATATGTATAACTGATTCACTTTGCTGTACAATTGACACTGATACAACATTGTAAATCAACCCTACTCCAATACATAAAATTTTTTAAAAGGGATGAGGCTAAGAAAAAATATGAAATAAAAAACAAAATGTGAGTGAGAGATGCTGAGGAGATTAAAGAGATGTTGATAAAATTAAGTATAATTGAAGGCATGGAGAGAGAGAGATCTGAAAGAAATCAGTTTAAAATGGTAAAATAATGATACATTGATTGATGACAATCAGATGACAGGTTGATAGATAGATATTCATAAAGGAGAAACCAGTAGTATTAAGACAGGACAAAGAATACAGAAAATGAGAGAGAAGAAAAGAAAGTTTTTTTTTTTTTCAAAGGAGACAGTAAAATAAGAAAGGAAGAATCAAATTCTATGAAGGATGAGTCAGCGAAAAGAATGGCATACAGAAGGACAAGTGCTGAGGTCCAGCCCTGGCTGTTCCAGGGTATTCAAAGGGGAGATGGCTTCGGCGAGTTCACTGGATACAATAGCTTTATTTAAATATTAATTAGAGATATAAAGAGTAATAGAATGAGGATAGCTCAGCAGGAAAATTCAGTGGAGAAAAAAGGCTGAGTAGCTTGGTTTACGTGGAAAATCAATATAACCTGTGACATCAGGTTAGCTCTGACCACGGAGGATGCAGGTGCCCTCTCAAATAGTGGAAGGTGCCCCACCGTAGGCACCTTCTCGATTGGGTCTTAGAAGCCCAGGCAAATAAATGGTCGCAGAGGACCTCCACGCTCCAGATGGAGACTCAGCCAGAATGTGAAAAGAAAGAATGACATGGGGAGACCAAGCTTCAGTGAGCAAGGCCCGCAGCTTTATTTTCAACAGGGGCTTTTATACCCTAAGTTGTACATAGAGGATAATAGGGGATGTGAAATCATACAAAGTCAGCAGTCTTTGATCCTTATCAAAACCAGGGTTTCTTTCCTGCAAACTTATCTTATACAAATGGTTTAGGTGATTTACATCATCTTTTGGCCAGAAGGCCTATTAACATTTTATGACTCTTGACAAAGGTTTGTCAATTGTAAGACTTATTTTCTCTAAGAGTAATTATTTTTTAAGGTTTGGCGTCATCCTCCAAAGGTGTTAGATAAAGTTGCATTCCTATAGGGCAGAGGTTCAGTGGGTTTACAACAAAGGAAAGAATTTATTACCTTAAGGGTCTAAAGTTGCTAACACCAAGGCCACTACTTATTTTTTCTACATACCAACTATATTAATTAATACACATTCAAGGATACAATACAGGGGATGTGGAAACTTGGCAGCAAGCATTGGCTCATCAATGAAATCTTTTACTAGTTTTATTCTGACAGTTTCTAACTCTCTGAGAGGCTTTAAGCTATTTGAATATCTTAAGTTTCCCATGCCTCTCGAGGCTGAGAGACTGTAAACAATCGTATGCATAGCTGTAGGAGTCCGGGTAAACTTGTCAGGTGAGTTAGAGAGCTATCTGAGGGGTTTGGATTTAAACACTCCTAATGCCCGGGAACTTTATTAACTGGAGCTGTAAGTTAACTCTTTACCAGAGAGAGCGAGATGGTGGTGGGGGACAGCCCCCAGTAAAGTCAGAGGTGAGAGCACAAAGCGGTAAAGTAGGCAGACTCTGGTTTTTGGGGGTAGATGCTCGAGAATATCCAGGGGCACTCCTAAGGCTCAGTCCCACCTCTGTGTATGTCGAGCCTCCTTCCTCATGACCTTTGCCATGGGTGGAGGTCCTCATGCCAGCTCCCGGCAGAGAAGGAATGTAAGAGTGTGATGGAGGATCAGTAGAAAAATCAAGTACAACTGTGTGATGTGCGAATAGTTAAAAGTAGAAGGCAATAAATGTAACATAAAGCTAAATGATTGATACCTATGTAGATAGCCAGCTATATAGGTAGGAAATTTAGGTAGAAAAAAGTTTTTACAGGAGAAGGCAGTTGTAAGGACAAGAATCTATAAAGAAAGAGAGAGGAAAGGAAAGAAAAAAGTTTTAAGAGTAGTAATAGAAGAAGGGAGGGGGGAGGAAGGAAAGGGGAAGGAGGGAAAACAAATGAAGACAAGATGAGGGAAGGGTGGTAGGGTGGATGATGAAAGGAGGTAGGAGGAAGGAATAAGAGATGAGGAAAGGGGGGAGGGACAGGAAGGAAAGAGAGAGGAGGGGCTTCCCTAGTGGTCCAGTGGCTAAGACTCTGAGCTCCCAATGCAGGGGGCCTGGGTTCCATCCCTCTAGGTAGGTAGAACTTTAAAAGTACAGTCCAGTTAAGACAGTGTAAAGAAAGGAGAGAGGAATGGGGGGGGGGGGCGGGGGGCGGGGGGAAAGATAAATTTAAAAAGAAGCCAGTATAAAAGCTTAAGGAAGAAGAGGGACTCCCTGGTGGTCCAATGGCTAAGACTCTGCACTGCCAACGCAGGGGGCCTGGGTTTGACCCCTGGTCAGGGAACTAGATTCCACATACCATAACTAAGACCCAACCAAATACACAAATATTTTAATAATAATAATAAAATAAATTTCATTTTAAAGAGAAATAGTGATGAAAAGAAAAATCTTTAAAAATAGGAGACAATGCAAAAAGAATAGAAGAAGAGTGGAAAGAGGGAAGTAGGGAAGGAATGGAAGAAGGAAAAAGGAGAGAAAATGGATGACAGAAGGAAGAGATAAAGATAGAGGAGGAAAGACAAAGAGAAAAGGACAATGAATGAAGCAGAGCTATAAGGGACAGAAAGAAGCTTTTAAAGAAGGACAAAAAGATGAGGCAAGATCGAAAGGAGGAAGTGGGAGGAAAGAGAAGTTTAAAATGATGAGCCTGTAGAAAGTATTGTGGACAGTAGGGAAAGAAATATAAAAAGAAGCCAGTTAAAATATCTCAGTGATATAAGATTCATGGATGAATTGACAGGAGGGTAGGTTGATAAGTAGGAAAGTATATAAAATATAAATAGATAGAGCCATATATAGGTGATTGATAGATGATCCATGATTGGATGCATAGATAGGCCTCATTTTTTAAAAGAGAACCAAGTTTTTAAAAGTCAGTACAAAGTCAGTACATACATATACACAATGGAGTATTACTCAGCCATTAAAAAGAATACATTTGAATCTGTTCTAATGAGGTGGATGAAACTGGAGCCTATTATATCGAGTGAAATAAACTAGAAAGAAAAACACCAATACAGTATACTAATGCATATATATGGAATTTAGAAAGATGGTAACGATAACCCTGTATGCGAGACAGCTAAAGAGACACAGATGTATAGAACAGTCTTTTGGACTCTGTGGGAGAGGGCAAAGGTGGGATCATTTGGGAGAATGGCATTGAAACATGTATATTATCATATGTGAAACGAATCACCAGTCCAGGTTCGATGTATGATACAGGATGCTTGGGGCTGGTGCACTGGGATGACCCAGAGGGATGGTATGGAGAGGGAGGTAGGAGGGGGCTTCAGGATGGGGAGCACGTGTATACCCATGGCAGATTCATGTTGATGTATGGCAAAACCAATACAATATTGTAAAGTAATTAGCCTCCAATTAAAATAAATAAATTTATATTAAAAAATAAATAAATAAAAGTCAGTACATAAAAGAAAAAGAGAAAGGGAAAGAAGTTTAAAAATATTTTTCAAAGGGGCCAGTACACAGAGAATAAAAGAAAAAGGGAAGATGGACAGAACAGGATAGGATAGAGTAAAGTAGGAAAGGGAAACAGGAAGGCAGGGAGGCTGCATGCAGACAGGCACAGAGAAGAAAGAAATACAGACAGGGAACAAGAAAATGATGAACAGAAATCGAATAACAGAAGGGACGGACGAAGGAAGACATATGAAAGCAAAAACGAGGAGAGGTTTCAAATGGAATAAATTATAAGAAAATGTAAAATAGAGAAAAATACGAGAATGAAAGTCAGAAAGGAAAGAAAAAGGAGAGTCAGAGACAGAAAGAAAGGAAGAATTTCTCACGGGGCCAAAAAGTTTTAAAAGTAGGAGCCAGTTTAAGAGTGATTGACAGCGGGATATAGACCCAGCCAGCTAGGTACATAGATAGGTAGAAAGAACAGATTTTTAAAGGAGAAAGCAGTAGTAAAGATAATAGCAAAATGTATAAAGAAAGGGAGAAGGAAACAAAATGTTTTGAAAAAGGAGTAGTATAAACAAAGCAAAAGAAGAATGGAAAGAAGGAGGAAGGGAAGAAAGAAGGAACTGAGAGAGAGAAGGCGGGGAGAGGAAGTATACAGGAATGGACAGAAGGAGAGAGAAGCAAATGAAAGAGGATGAAAGAGCGAGTGTGGGTGGATGGATGGAAAAAGGAGAGGAGGCAGGGGCAAGGAAGAAAGACATGAGGAAAGGGCGAAGGGGCAGTGGATAGTAAGAGGGGAGGAAGGGATGGCAGAAGGGATAAAGCGAGGGAGGGGAAGGGGAAGACATGCATGCAGGCAGGGAAAGAAGAGAGAGACAGAGACCATGAAAGAAATGGAGTGAGGAGAAGACAAAGAAAGAGGAGAAAGTGAGAGGAGGCAGGAAGGAGGGAAGAAGAAAGGGAGGGTGTAGGGAGCGAGGAGAGAAAGCTCTAAAAAAGAGGAACTCAGTTAAAAACAAATAAAATAAAGATGAATGGATAACAGCTAGGTAGTTTGGTAGGTTGATGGACAGATGGGTAAGTAGACAGGATTTTTATGTGGAAGATCTAGTTTTTAAAAGTCAATATTAAAAAGATAAGTGAAGAAGAGAAACAGGTTTAAAACAGGAACCCAAAAAATGGATATAAGAGGAAGAGAGGGGGAAGGAAGTAAAGGAGAAGGAAGGAAAGGAAGAAGGAGGTCAGGAAGGCAGGAAGTAGGGGAGATAGGGAGGGAAGGAGGAAGGCAGGCAGGCAATAAGTTTACAAAGGGTGGGTCTTGTGTGATGGCTCAGTGGATAAGAATCCACCTGCCAATGCAGGAGACACAGGTTCGATCCCTGGTCCAGGAAGATCCCACATGCCATGGAGCAACCAAGCTCATGTGCCACAACTACTGAGCCCACACTCTAGAGCCTGTGAGCTGCAATTATTGAAGCTCTCATGCCCTAGAGTCTGGCTCTGCAATGAGTAGCCTGCCCACCGCAACTAAAGAATAGGCCCTGTTTGCTACAACTAGAGAAAGCCTGAAAGCAGAAACAAAGACCCAGCGCAACCAAAAATAAATAAAAAATTTAAAATAAAAGATGAGTCAGTAGGGAAGACAGCTAAAAAAGGGAAGAGAATGTAAGAGTGAAAATGTAGGAACCATTTTCCTACAAAAAAAACTAAAACGGTTGTGTGGTGGGGGACAGATTGTAAAAGTAGAAGTCAGGAAAGCAAAGACAAAAATAAGATAAATGGTTGAGAGCTGAATTAGGTAGGTAGGCAGTTATACAGATGATAGGTAAGTAGGTAGGTAGGTATATAATTTTAAAAGTGGAAGCCAGTAAGGAGGAATGCATGAAAAAGAGAATGAGAGAGTTAGAGCAGGAAGGAAAAAATAAAAGGGGAGCCAGCAGAAAGAGAGTAAAAGGAGGATGGGAGGAAAGAAGACAGGAGGGTGGGAAGGGTAAAGATAAAGAAAGAACGAAGGAAGATAGGAAGAAAGGATGATGGAACAGAAGTAAGAAATAATGAAGAAAGAAAAGAGGTTTATAAATGATGAGTCAGTAGGGGAAAGTGAGAAAAGCAGAAAAAGACAATGTGAGAATGAGGAGGAGAACCAATAAAGCCAAGTACAATTGTGTGTGATGGAGGAAGATGGGTTAAAAAAGTAGAAGTCAGTTTTTTTAAAAAAGAGAATACAATATAGATGGATAGATGGCTATGTAGGTATAGGGTTAGGTAGGTATGCAGATAGGTAGATAGATGATAGGTAGAAACATACATACATACATACATACATACATGAAAGTAAAAGTGAAGTCGCTCAGTTCGTGTCTGAGTCTTTGCGACCCACGGACTGCAGCTCGCCAGGCTCCTCTGTCCATGGGATTCTCCAGGCAAGAATACTGAGCGGGTTGCCATTTCCTTCTCCAGGGGATCTTCCCGACCCCAGGGATCGAACCCAGGTCTCCCACATTGCAGGCAGCCGCTTTACCCTCTGAGCCACCAGGGTGCATACATACATACACACATAGAACTGATTTGGAAAAGGAGAAACCAGTGAAAAGTCAATACGTGAAAGGTAGAGAGTTGGAAAGAGAAGAAATGAAAAACTTTTGTGGATTGCTAAATAGTAAAAAGAAAAGAGAAAAGAGAGGACGGAGACAAGATGTGTGTGTGGGCGAGGGGTGGGGAATGGGGTGGTGGACAAAAAAGAAAGAGGGAAAAGAACCCAGATAAAAGGTTTTAAGGGAAAGCAGAAAAGACTTTCACTTTTAAAGAAATGAGCAAGAGAATGGGTTCAAAGAACTTTTAAAAAGGACCAGTCAGTAAACACAATGTTGAGAGGGAGGAAGGAATGAAAAGTTTGTGAAGGAAGAGTCAGTTAACAAAAGCTCACGGTTCAGTTCATGAGAGATGAGGGTGTAACCTTCTGCCTCTGAGACAGTACATCACTTTAGCAGCCAGCTTTCTCCCTCCATCTTCAACTGTTAACTTCCCCTTCCAGTAGGAGGAAAGTTTCAGTTTGGCATCTTAAACAGTGCCCACGTCAAATGCTTTTTGAAAAAGAAACATAAAAGAACTTGATGTTCACAGTATTTTCACCAGGTGACAGAATGAAGAATGTCTATTTCACATATGAAATTGACTTATCACTGTAACAAAGACATGATGTTCTACCAGTTAACACAGGATAAAAAGAAAAACGGGAAGATGGACAGAACAGGATAGGATAGAGTAAAGTAGGAAAGGGAAACAGGAAGGCAGGGAGGCTGCATGCAGAGGCAGGAGAGAAGAAAGAAATACCAGACAAGGAAAAGAAATGATGAACAAGAAATCGAATAACAGAAGGGACGGACGAAGGAAGACATATGAAAGCAAAAACGAGGAGAGGTTTCAAATGGAATAAATTAATAAGAAAATGTAAATAGAGAAAAATACGAGAATGAAAGTCAGAAAGGAAGAAAAAGGAGAGTCAGAGACAGAAAGAAAGGAAGAATTTTCTCACGGCCAAAAAGTTTTAAAAGTAGGAGCCAGTTTAGAGTGATTGACAGCGGGATATAGACAGGCCAGCTAGGTACATAGATAGGTAGAAAGAACAGATTTTTAAAGGAGAAAGCAGTAGTAAAGATAATAGCAAAATGTATAAAGAAAAGGGAGAAGGAAACAAAATTTTTTGAAAAAGGGTAGTATAAACAAGCAAGAAGAATGGAAAGAAGGAGGAAAGGGAAGAAAGAAGGAACTGAGAGAGAGAGAAGGCGGGGGAGGAAGTATACAGGAATGGACAGAAGGAGAGAGAAGCAAATGAAAGAGTGATAATAGAGCTTTACAACAAAGGAAAGAATTTATTACCTTAAGGGTCTAAAGTTGCTAACACCAAGGCCACTACTTATTTTTTCTACATACCAACTATATTAATTAATACACATTCAAGGATACAATACAGGGGATGTGGAAACTTGGCAGCAAGCATTGGCTCATCAATGAAATCTTTTACTAGTTTTATTCTGACAGTTTCTAACTCTCTGAGAGGCTTTAAGCTATTTGAATATCTTAAGTTTCCCATGCCTCTCGAGGGCTGAGAGACTGTAAACAATCGTATGCATAGCTGTAGGAGTCCGGGTAAACTTGTCAGGTGAGTTAGAGAGCTATCTGAGGGGTTTGGATTTAAACCACTCCTAATGCCCGGGAACTTTATTAACTGGAGCTGTAAGTTAACTCTTTACCAGAGAGAGCGAGATGGTGGTGGGGGACAGCCCCCAGTAAAGTCAGAGGTGAGAGCACAAAGCGGTAAAGTAGGCAGACTCTGGTTTTTGGGGGTAGATGCTCGAGAATATCCAGGGGCACTCCTAAGGCTCAGTCCCACCTCTGTGTATGTCGAGCCTCCTTCCTCATGACCTTTGCCATGGGTGGAGGTCCTCATGCCAGCTCCCGGCAGAGAAGGAATGTAAGAGTGTGATGGAGGATCAGTAGAAAAATCAAGTACAACTGTGTGATGTGCGAATAGTTAAAAGTAGAAGGCAATAAATGTAACATAAAGCTAAATGATTGATACCTATGTAGATAGCCAGCTATATAGGTAGGAAATTTAGGTAGAAAAAGTTTTTACAGGAGAAGGCAGTTGTAAGGACAAGAATCTATAAAGAAAGAGAGAGGAAAGGAAAGAAAAAAGTTTTAAGAGTAGTAATAGAAGAAGGGAGGGGGGAGGAAGGAAAGGGGAAGGAGGGAAAACAAATGAAGACAAGATGAGGGAAGGGTGGTAGGGTGGATGATGAAAGGAGGTAGGAGGAAGGAATAAGAGATGAGGAAAGGGGGGAGGGACAGGAAGGAAAGAGAGAGGAGGGGCTTCCCTAGTGGTCCAGTGGCTAAGACTCTGAGCTCCCAATGCAGGGGGCCTGGGTTCCATCCCTCTAGGTAGGTAGAACTTTAAAAGTACAGTCCAGTTAAGACAGTGTAAAGAAAGGAGAGAGGAATGGGGGGGGGGGGCGGGGGGCGGGGGAAAGATAAATTTAAAAAGAAGCCAGTATAAAAGCTTAAGGAAGAAGAGGGACTCCCTGGTGGTCCAATGGCTAAGACTCTGCACTGCCAACGCAGGGGGCCTGGGTTTGACCCCTGGTCAGGGAACTAGATTCCACATACCATAACTAAGACCCAACCAAATACACAAATATTTTAATAATAATAATAAAATAAATTTCATTTTAAAGAGAAATAGTGATGAAAAGAAAAATCTTTAAAAATAGGAGACAATGCAAAAAGAATAGAAGAAGAGTGGAAAGAGGGAAGTAGGGAAGGAATGGAAGAAGGAAAAAGGAGAGAAAATGGATGACAGAAGGAAGAGATAAAGATAGAGGAGGAAAGACAAAGAGAAAAGGACAATGAATGAAGCAGAGCTATAAGGGACAGAAAGAAGCTTTTAAAGAAGGACAAAAAGATGAGGCAAGATCGAAAGGAGGAAGTGGGAGGAAAGAGAAGTTTAAAATGATGAGCCTGTAGAAAGTATTGTGGACAGTAGGGAAAGAAATATAAAAAGAAGCCAGTTAAAATATCTCAGTGATATAAGATTCATGGATGAATTGACAGGAGGGTAGGTTGATAAGTAGGAAAGTATATAAAATATAAATAGATAGAGCCATATATAGGTGATTGATAGATGATCCATGATTGGATGCATAGATAGGCCTCATTTTTTAAAAGAGAACCAAGTTTTTAAAAGTCAGTACAAAGTCAGTACATACATATACACAATGGAGTATTACTCAGCCATTAAAAAGAATACATTTGAATCTGTTCTAATGAGGTGGATGAAACTGGAGCCTATTATATCGAGTGAAATAAACTAGAAAGAAAACACCAATACAGTATACTAATGCATATATATGGAATTTAGAAAGATGGTAACGATAACCCTGTATGCGAGACAGCTAAAGAGACACAGATGTATAGAACAGTCTTTTGGACTCTGTGGGAGAGGGCAAAGGTGGGATCATTTGGGAGAATGGCATTGAAACATGTATATTATCATATGTGAAACGAATCACCAGTCCAGGTTCGATGTATGATACAGGATGCTTGGGGCTGGTGCACTGGGATGACCCAGAGGGATGGTATGGAGAGGGAGGTAGGAGGGGGCTTCAGGATGGGGAGCACGTGTATACCCATGGCAGATTCATGTTGATGTATGGCAAAACCAATACAATATTGTAAAGTAATTAGCCTCCAATTAAAATAAATAAATTTATATTAAAAAATAAATAAATAAAAGTCAGTACATAAAAGAAAAAGAGAAAGGGAAAGAAGTTTAAAAATATTTTTCAAAGGGGCCAGTACACAGAGAATAAAAGAAAAAGGGAAGATGGACAGAACAGGATAGGATAGAGTAAAGTAGGAAAGGGAAACAGGAAGGCAGGGAGGCTGCATGCAGACAGGCACAGAGAAGAAAGAAATACAGACAGGGAACAAGAAAATGATGAACAGAAATCGAATAACAGAAGGGACGGACGAAGGAAGACATATGAAAGCAAAAACGAGGAGAGGTTTCAAATGGAATAAATTATAAGAAAATGTAAAATAGAGAAAAATACGAGAATGAAAGTCAGAAAGGAAAGAAAAAGGAGAGTCAGAGACAGAAAGAAAGGAAGAATTTCTCACGGGCCAAAAAGTTTTAAAAGTAGGAGCCAGTTTAAGAGTGATTGACAGCGGGATATAGACCCAGCCAGCTAGGTACATAGATAGGTAGAAAGAACAGATTTTTAAAGGAGAAAGCAGTAGTAAAGATAATAGCAAAATGTATAAAGAAAGGGAGAAGGAAACAAAATGTTTTGAAAAAGGAGTAGTATAAACAAAGCAAAAGAAGAATGGAAAGAAGGAGGAAGGGAAGAAAGAAGGAACTGAGAGAGAGAAGGCGGGGAGAGGAAGTATACAGGAATGGACAGAAGGAGAGAGAAGCAAATGAAAGAGGATGAAAGAGCGAGTGTGGGTGGATGGATGGAAAAAGGAGAGGAGGCAGGGGCAAGGAAGAAAGACATGAGGAAAGGGCGAAGGGGCAGTGGATAGTAAGAGGGGAGGAAGGGATGGCAGAAGGGATAAAGCGAGGGAGGGGAAGGGGAAGACATGCATGCAGGCAGGGAAAGAAGAGAGAGACAGAGACCATGAAAGAAATGGAGTGAGGAGAAGACAAAGAAAGAGGAGAAAGTGAGAGGAGGCAGGAAGGAGGGAAGAAGAAAGGGAGGGTGTAGGGAGCGAGGAGAGAAAGCTCTAAAAAAGAGGAACTCAGTTAAAAACAAATAAAATAAAGATGAATGGATAACAGCTAGGTAGTTTGGTAGGTTGATGGACAGATGGGTAAGTAGACAGGATTTTTATGTGGAAGATCTAGTTTTTAAAAGTCAATATTAAAAAGATAAGTGAAGAAGAGAAACAGGTTTAAAACAGGAAACCCAAAAAATGGATATAAGAGGAAGAGAGGGGGAAGGAAGTAAAGGAGAAGGAAGGAAAGGAAGAAGGAGGTCAGGAAGGCAGGAAGTAGGGGAGATAGGGAGGGAAGGAGGAAGGCAGGCAGGCAATAAGTTTACAAAGGGTGGGTCTTGTGTGATGGCTCAGTGGATAAGAATCCACCTGCCAATGCAGGAGACACAGGTTCGATCCCTGGTCCAGGAAGATCCCACATGCCATGGAGCAACCAAGCTCATGTGCCACAACTACTGAGCCCACACTCTAGAGCCTGTGAGCTGCAATTATTGAAGCTCTCATGCCCTAGAGTCTGGCTCTGCAATGAGTAGCCTGCCCACCGCAACTAAAGAATAGGCCCTGTTTGCTACAACTAGAGAAAGCCTGAAAGCAGAAACAAAGACCCAGCGCAACCAAAAATAAATAAAAAATTTAAAATAAAAGATGAGTCAGTAGGGAAGACAGCTAAAAAAGGGAAGAGAATGTAAGAGTGAAAATGTAGGAACCATTTTCCTACAAAAAAACTAAAACGGTTGTGTGGTGGGGGACAGATTGTAAAAGTAGAAGTCAGGAAAGCAAAGACAAAAATAAAGATAAATGGTTGAGAGCTGAATAGGTAGGTAGGCAGTTATACAGATGATAGGTAAGTAGGTAGGTAGGTATATAATTTTAAAAGTGGAAGCCAGTAAGGAGGAATGCATGAAAAAGAGAATGAGAGAGTTAGAGCAGGAAGGAAAAAATAAAAGGGGAGCCAGCAGAAAGAGAGTAAAAGGAGGATGGGAGGAAAGAAGACAGGAGGGTGGGAAGGGTAAAGATAAAGAAAGAACGAAGGAAGATAGGAAGAAAGGATGATGGAACAGAAGTAAGAAATAATGAAGAAAGAAAAGAGGTTTATAAATGATGAGTCAGTAGGGGAAAGTGAGAAAAAGCAGAAAAAGACAATGTGAGAATGAGGAGGAGAACCAATAAAGCCAAGTACAATTGTGTGTGATGGAGGAAGATGGGTTAAAAAAGTAGAAGTCAGTTTTTTAAAAAAGAGAATACAATATAGATGGATAGATGGCTATGTAGGTATAGGGTTAGGTAGGTATGCAGATAGGTAGATAGATGATAGGTAGAAACATACATACATACATACATACATACATGAAAGTAAAAGTGAAGTCGCTCAGTCGTGTCTGAGTCTTTGCGACCCCACGGACTGCAGCTCGCCAGGCTCCTCTGTCCATGGGATTCTCCAGGCAAGAATACTGGAGCGGGTTGCCATTTCCTTCTCCAGGGGATCTTCCCGACCCAGGGATCGAACCCAGGTCTCCCACATTGCAGGCAGCCGCTTTACCCTCTGAGCCACCAGGGTGCATACATACATACACACATAGAACTGATTTGGAAAAGGAGAAACCAGTGAAAAGTCAATACGTGAAAGGTAGAGAGTTGGAAAGAGAAGAAATGAAAAACTTTTTGTGGATTGCTAAATAGTAAAAAGAAAGAGAAAAGAGAGGACCGGAGACAAGATGTGTGTGTGGGCGAGGGGTGGGGAATGGGGGTGGTGGGACAAAAAAGAAAGAAGGGAAAAGAACCAGATAAAAGGTTTTAAGGGAAAGCAGAAAAGACTTCACTTTTAAAGAAATGAGCAAGAGAATGGGTTCAAGAGAACTTTTAAAAAGGACCAGTCAGTAAACACAATGTGAGAGGGAGGAAGGAATGAAAAGTTTGTGAAGGAAGAGTCAGTAACAAAAGCTCACGGTTCAGTTCAGTGAGATGAGGGTGTAACCTTCTGCCTCTGAGACAGTACATCACTTTAGCAGCCAGCTTTCTCCCTCCATCTTCAACTGTTAACTTCCCCTTCCAGTAGGAGGAAAGTTTCAGTTTGGCATCTTAAACAGTGCCCACGTCAAATGCTTTTTGAAAAAGAAAACATAAAAGAACTTGATGTTCACAGTATTTCACAGGTGACAGAATGAAGATGTCTATTTCACATATGAAATTGACTTATCACTGTAACAAAGACATGATGTTCTACCATGTCGACACCAAGGAATACACATAACTCTAATGAAAACCCAATTAGCACACATATAGTTTAGAATCCTTTTGTCTATTTCTAAATAAGAAACAGGAACGGCAGTCACCTTTTTCACAAATCAGGTATATATAAGTATGGTTGCCTCAGCCAGATTTTTGAGGCACAACCAAGAATTGTCATGACCATTGTGGTGTCTCCAGCACATGGCCTCCAAGGTCTCTAGCACAGGTATTATGCTGGTCTGCATCCCCACACAAAGAAAAAGCCATGTTCTTCTTAAGCAGGACAGAGGGATGGAGTTTTTTTCCCTTTTGCCAGAAGACAGTTCTGCCCCCCGCCCAGTAGAGCTTTAACTATACAAGATAATATTATAAAAGTGATTGTCCTGCTTCCCCATCACATTTATCTTAAGGTTTTTTAACCTTGCCACTATTGGCATGTTGCACTGGATAATTGTTTATTATGGGGACCATCCCGTGCATTGTATGTGTAGCATCATACATGGCCCCTATCCACTAGATGCCAGGAGAAATCCCTCTCACTGATTTGTAACAACCAAAAATGTCTCCAGACATGTCCCAATTCCATTGTCCTCTGGGATACAAATTTGCCTCCCACTGAGACCTACTACGTACCCTCTCCAGTTTCTCCCCATATACAGATTAGCATAGGGTTCTCCCCCTGGTGGGCATAAAAGGATAAATAGAATCTATCTTGAATAACTTCATCATCACCACTATTAATTTTTTTTATTTTATTTTAAGCTTCTTATCCAAAAATCAAGAAAATGAGTGTCACTGATGGTCACCAAAAGTCACACCAAGGACAAAAAAGTAATTGAAATAATTAGAAATACTAAAATAGTCGTTTGTGCTTCTTTCCCAAAGGTGTTGTCTGGGGCAAGAGGTGTGGCTTATGTTCTTACTCCTCTAAGTGTCAGCAGTATGGGCATCACTGAGGCACTTATTATAAAAGCACAGTCTCAGGCACTGCCCCACTACTGAATCAGAACCTTTATTTTCACAAGACCCCAGTGCATGACACACACATTGACTTTTGGGGAACACTGGCTTCCATAGTCTCATGGAGGCAGAATTAAGTAAGGGTGCTTGGATGACTATTTGTCCTCTGCCTCCTCTGGTCTTCAGAGACATGCCCTTATCTCCACTGAGATAGTGCTTGGCCTGTCATCATTCACAGTTAAATTGGCCATCACTGCAATGACTCATGGTCTGGTCTCACTGGGCTTAGTAGAACCCTCTGGATTTTGCACTCCACCTGAGTCCTGACTGCCTGCTCCATAACACTCTGGGAGGAGCCCTCTTATCCCCAGCCTAGTGACTCCCCTTGATGAGATTCCCAGCTAGACCCTCAGCCCTTTCTGGGCCATGTGTATACCACATGGGAACCAAGAGTGGCTTAAGAAAGCAAAACCTCAAGGGGAAATAGGGAGAGGTTGGTCAAACGATACACATTTTCAGCTGTAAGGTGAATAAGATCTGAGGATCTGATGTATAACATGGTGACTATAGTTGAAAACACTGTATTGTATAATTGAAATTTGCTTAGAACAACAACATGATAAATATGTGAGGTGATGGATGTGTTAATTAACTAAATGGGTGAAGGGGGAGAAATCCTTTCACAGTATACATGTATATCAAATCACCACAATGTACACTTTAGCTATCTTACAATTTTATGTGTCTATTACATAAGTCAGTTAAGCTGAAATGTTTTAAAACTGAAAGAAAAAGAAAGCAAAACCTCAGTGAGAGCCTTGCTCTGCCTGACCACACTGTATTACAAAGTTTGGGGTCCATGACCCCAGTAAGGAAGAAGAGCCAGAGTAGGGGTAGCCAAGGAAATCTCTTTCTAGAGTCGTAAACAGAGAGCTGAGCAATAGTTCTTTTCTCTCCATTAACCTCAGTTATCTGAAGCACCAAGGCCCAAAGTAAGCAAAATATGAAGCCCTGTCTGATTTCTTTGGTCTCCAGTCACTCTCACCACCTTCCCATTTTCCCACCATCTCTGAGCTGCTAAAGGAGTGGACATTTGCCCCCTAACTTTCCTAAAAAGTCATATCCTTTTTCTTCCTGAGCCCAGATAACTCTTATTTGGTAAGCTAAGGGTATCTCCAGGACACTATGAAGAATTTTCTCAGCTAAGTATTCTACGATGTTTCTACACAAAAAGGAAGATAAAATTTAAGGAAATTCCTGAGACAACTTCATGGCTTGCAAGGCATAATGTCTTGGTTGTATCATCATTTTGGGGGATCACAGATACTGAATATTACCTGGGTGTTCATCATGGCATTTATCCTGTTAAAAATTCTAACCTCTCCTTCCTTCCCTAGCTCCACTCCGCAGGTAAGTGAAAGCCTATGAACGATGAGGGTAGAGATCTTGTACTTAGTCAAAAATGAAAAAGTAATATAAAATTTAAAAAATAGCCCTGTTACATAATGGCTGTTTCTCATTTCTCAAGCCCCAAAAGTGAGTACAACAAATGGGGTCTCCAGACCTATATCTAGAAGGCATGATCACCATAAAAAAAGTGTAAAATATAGAAAAACATGTAATATATGTAATGTGACAACATAATAAACTTGGGCAAAAGGCATGAACAAACATTTTACTGAAGATACACAGATGGCAAATAAGCACACAAAACACTGTTTAATATCATCATTCCTTAGGGAAATACAAATCAAACCACAATGATATACCATTACACACACAGTGGAATGTCTAGCAGAATTTAAGTAACTGATCATACCAAGTATTTGCAAGGACTTGAAGCAACTAGAACTGTCTGACATTGCAAGTGGGAATGTAAATCACTGTGGAAAACACTTTGGCAACCACTGTGGAAAACATTTTGGCAGCTCAAGTTAAACTACATCTGTCATGATATTCAGTCATTTCACTACTAGGTAGGTGCCCACAAGATATGAAAATACATGTTCAGATAAAGACTTATACATCAATGTCCATAGCAGCATTATAGTCAAATTAGAAACAACCTAAATGCCCTTCAGCACGCAAATGGATAAACTAGTGTATCCATACCATGGGATACTACTCAGAAATAAAAAGGAATAAAGTATTAATACATGCAACAATATTGATTAACATCAAAATATGTTTAGTGAAGGAAGCCAGATCACCACCCTCCACCAACAAAAAAAGGGTGTTACAACCCCTGCTTGATTCCATTTATAGCAAACTCTAGAGAATGAAAACTAATTTATAGTAAAGCAGATCAGCGATTGCCTGGCAAAACACTTCAGTATTCTTGCCTTGAGGACGCCATGAATAGTATGAAAAAGCAAAGTGATAGGATACTGAAAGAGGAACTCCCCAGGTCTGTAGGTGGCCAATATGCTACTGGAGATCAGTGGAGAAATAACTCCAGAAAGAATGAAAGGATGGAGCCAAAACAAAAACAATACCCAGTTGTGGATGTGACTGGTGAGAGAAGCAAGGTCTGATGCTGTAAAGAGCAATATTGCATAGGAACCTGGAATGTCAGGCCTGTGAATCAAGGCAAATTGGAAGTGGTCAAACAAGAGATGGCAAGAGTGAACGTCGACATTCTAGGAATCAGCAAACTAAAATGGACTTCGATGGGTGAATTTAACTCAGATGACCATTAAATCTACTACTGCGGGCATGAATCACTCAGAAGAAATGGAGTAGCCATCATGGTCAACAAAAGAGTCTAAAATGCAGTACTTGGATGCAATCTCAAAAACGACAGAATGATCTCTGTTCGTTTCCAAGGCAAACCGTTCAATACCACAGTAATCCAAGTCCATGCCCCAACCAGTAATTCTGAAGAAGCTGAAGTTGAACAGTTCTATGAAGACCCACGAGACCTTTTAGAACTAACACCCAAAAAAGATGTCCTTTTCATTACAGGGGACTGGAATGCAAAAGTAGGAAGTCAAGAAACACCTGGAGTAACAGGCAAATTTGGCCTTGGAATACGGAATGAAGCAGGGCAAAGACTAATAAGAGTTTTGCCAAGAAAATGCACTGGTCATAGCAAACGCCTTCTTCCAACAACACAAGAGAAGACTCTACACATGGACATCACCAGATGGTCAACACGGAAATCAGATTGATTATGTTCGTTGCAGCCAAAGATGGAGAAGCTCTATACAGTCAACAAGAACAAGACCAGGAGCTGACTGTGGCTCAGATCATGAACTCCTTATTGCCAAATTCAGACTTAAATTGAAGAAAGTAGGAAAAACCACTAGACCATTCAGGTATGACCTAAATCAAATCCCTTATGATTATACAGTGGAAGTGAGAAATAGATTTAAGGGGCTAGATCTGATAGATAGAGTGCCTGATGAAATATGGACGGGGGTTCGTGACATTGTATAGGAGACAGGGATCAAGACCATCCCCATGGAAAAGAAATGCAAAAAAGCAAAATGGCTGTCTGGGAAGGCCTTACAAATAGCTGTGAAAAGAAGACAAGTGAAAAGCAAAGGAGAAAAGGAAAGATATAAGCATCTGAATGCAGCCTTCCAAAGAATAGCAAGGAGAGATAAGAAAGCCTTCCTCAGTGATCAATGCAAAGAAATAGAGGAAAACAACAGAATGGGAAAGACTAGAGAGCTCTTCAAGAGAATTAGAGATACCAAGGGAACATTTGATGCAAAGATGGGCTTGATAAAGGGCAAAAATGGTATGGACCTAACAGAAGCAGAAGATATTAAGAAGAGATGGCAAGAATACACAGAAGAACTGGACAAAAATTATCTTCAAGACCCAGATAATCACGATGGTGTGATCACTCACCTAGAGCCAGACATCCTGGAATGTGAAGTCAAGTGGGCCTTAGAAAGCATCACTACAAACAAAGCTAGTGGTGGTGATGGAATTCCAGTTGAGCTATTTCAAATCCTGAAAGATGATGCTGTGAAAGTGCTGCACTCCATATGCTAGCAAATTTGAAAAACTCAGCAGTGGCCACAGGACTGGAAAAGGTCAGTTTTCATTCCAATCCCAAAGAAAGGCAATTCCAAAGAATGCTCAAACTACCGCACAATTGCACTCATCTCACATGCTCGTAAAGTAATGCTCAAAATTCTCCAAGCCAGGCTTCAGCAATACGTGAATCGTGAACTTCCAGATGTTCAAGCTGGTTTTAGAAAAGGCAGAGGAACTAGAGACCAAATTGCCAACATCTGCTGGATCATTGAAAAAGCAAGAGAGTTCCAGAAAAACATCTATTTCTGCTTTATTGACTATGGCAAAGCCTTTGACTGTGTGGATCATAATAAACTGTGGAAAATTCTGAAAGAGATGGGAATACCAGACATCTGTCTTGCCTCTTGAGAAATTTGTATGCAGGTGAGGAAGCAACAGTTAGAACTGGACATGGAACAACAGACTGGTTCCAAATAGGAAAAAGAGTACGTCAAGGTTGTATATTGTCACCCTGCTTATTTAACTTCTATGCAGAGTACATCATGAGAAATGCTGGGCTGGAAGAAGCATGAGCTGGAATCAAGATTGCCAGGAGAAATATCAATAACCTCAGATATGCAGATGACACCACCCTTATGGCAGAAGGTGAAGAGGAACTCAAAAGCCTCTTGATGAAGGTGAAAGAGGAGAGTGAAAAAGTTGGCTTAAAACTCAACATTCAGAAAACGAAGATCATGGCATCTGGTCCCATCACTTCATGGGAAATAGATGGGGAAACAGTGGAAACAGTGTCAGACTTTATCTTTTTGGGCTCCAAAATCACTGCAGATGGTGACTGCAGCCATGAAATTAAAAGACGCTTACTTCCTGGAAGGAAAGTTCTGACCAACATAGATAGCATATTCAAAAGCAGAGACATTACCTTACCAACAAAGGTCCATGTAGTCAAGGCTATGGTTTTTCCTGTGGTCATGTATGGATATGAGAGTTGGACTGTGAAGAAAGCTGAGCGCTGAAGAATTGATACTTTTGAACTGTAGTGTTGGAGAAGACTTTTGATAGTCCCTTGGACTGCAAGGAGATCCAACCAGTCCATTCTGAAGAAGATCAGCCCCGGGATTTCTTTGGAAGTAATGATGCTAAAGCTGAAGCTCCAGTACTTTGGTCACCTCATACGAAGAGTTGACTCATTGGAAAAGATTCTGATGCTGGGAGGGATTGGGGGCAGGAGGAGAAGGGGACAACAGCGGATGAGATGGCTGGAATGCACCACTGACTCGATGGACGTGAGTCTGAGTGAACTCCGGGAGTTGGTGATGGACAGCGAGGCCTGGCGTGCTGCAATTCATGGGGTCACAAAGAGTCAGACACGACTGAGCGACTGAAATGAACTGAACTGAACTGAGGGGTAGAGAGAGGGATTACCTATAAGGGGGCACAAGGAAACTTTTGGGGGTGATGTAAATGTTTACTTTGATTGTGGTGATGGTTTCAAGGGTTTATATATATACATATATATATGCCAAAGCCAAATGGTACATTTTAAATATGTTAAGTTTATTGTACTTCAGTTACAGTTCAATCAAGTTTAAAAATTAAATGATTTCTCTTTCCTTTGCCTATAGGACCATCCCAGCATTTGTATAGTTCTGTAAAGACTCCTGAAAGATCAACCCTGTTGCATTCCACACATGATGTACAGAGTAACACAACAGAACAAAAGGTAGAAAGCTGTATGTCTCAGGTGTTTTGTATTGGCCACTCATTTATCTGGTTAATTTTTTTTTTCTAGGGGGTATCCCCATTCATTGGGCATGGTACTGATTGGTTAGAAATAATGGAGTTCTACACAGATCTGAGTCTTCCTGGTAGAGAAGGCTCTGAGTCAGCTTCATGCTAAATGCACCATGTAGTTGAGCAGAAACTAACAAATATTTGATGATGATAATGATGATGATGATGATAGCTAATGTTTATTGACAACCTGCTGTGGGCCAGGTCCCAGTAGAAGGTAGGGAAAGGTAGAAGGAAGGGAAAAGGGAGAAAGTAGGTGACATAGGATACAAAGATAGAAAAGATATCACTGCTCTTGGGGATGCACTGTCCAGGGATCAGACACATAAACAAAAGTCCTTACAGTCAAATGAGAGGAGACTTTTACTTTGTATAAAATATGAAGCACAGAAAGAGTGGAGAAATAGCCCTGCCTATAGAAATCTAAAAAAGCTTTATAAAAGGAGGGCTTCATTGAATTAGGTCTTGAAACATGAGTGGGAAGTTTTCAGATGAGTAGATGTGAGGATGTAGTGAGGCAGTATTGCAGACAGGCTTACAGTGTTAAGTGAAAGCATGAAAATTCAAGCCAGCAAAACCAGAGCAGTGGAACAGAAGAGACTGAAATGGTAGATTGAAGCCAGAACTTTGTATCCCTTGCTGAAGTAGGAATTTATTCTCTCAGTAGTAGAAAGCCATTGCTGGTTTTTGAGTAGGATGTGAGATAAGAATGATTTGGGTTTTAAAAGATACTCTAGTTGCAGTGTGAGATAGCTACATAGAGATTAGAGGCAAGATAGTTTTGAGTCTAGTGGGATGAAAGTGAAAGTGAAAGTGAAGTCACTCAGTCATGTCTGACTCTTAGCAGCCCCATGGACTACAGCCCAACAGGCCCTCCGTCCATGGGATTTTCCAGGCAAGAATACTGGAGTGGGGTGCCATTTCCTTCTCCATTAACAGCGGCAAGGTATATTATATTTACTTGGAGCTGGTATACTTGGTGACAGCCTTAGTGCCCTCAGACACAGCGTGCTTGGCCAGCTCCCCAGGTAGCAGCAAGCGCACGGCAGTCTGGAACTCCCTAGATGTGATAGTCGAACGCTTGTTATAACGCGCCAGGCGCGATGCCTCGCCAACAATGCGCTCGAAAGTCCAGATAAAAATGATAAAGGCCTGAACTAAGGCTGTGACAATGAGGGTGAACCAGAGGCCACAGATTTAAGATATTTCAGAGTCAGAGTATGTCAGGATTTGGTGACTCAACAGATGTGTGGACCCAGAGAAAAGGAGATGACAATGATGGTGATGATTTAATTTTTGTGTGCAGGTTTTTTATGCTCTCATAGTGCTGAGGCTTACTTCTATCTCAGAACTCATTATCCTCCATCATATTTGTCTGTCTTTTCTACTGGGTGATAAACTTCTTGAGGTCAGGAATTATATATCTTAGTTCTAGGCAGTGTACTCAATAAACATTAGACTGGATTAAACTAGCCTTATCTGAAATAAACAGAAAATTCTATGCTTTCTGGAATGGAGCACTGGATTATTATTGGTTATAGGATTATTATACTTATAACCAAAATGTGGAAGACAGACAAGTAGCAAGTTTGAAAAGACAGGAAAAGATAGCGTACCTGGGTACAATATAAGCTTCATTTTAAACTAGTTAAAGTGAGGTACCTGTAAAAGATATCCAGTAAGAGGTTAATAATATGTATTAGCATTGAGACCAGCACCTAGTAGAGAGGTAGAGATGCGGGGAAGGGGGAGATAAGATACTGTATTATTCTGATTGCTTTAGAATCAGCAGAAGTGTCTTTTAGAAGAATAATTACTAATTTTTTTCTTGAATGTTAAACCATACAGAAAGATAGAGAAACAATTAGGACATCATATCCTTCAAATGATGGAGGTAAGAAAATGAACAATATTTATAATTGCTCTGATATCTTTTGTTTAAATAATTCATTTTGTCATGAAGTCTTCCAAGCTATGCTTTTTCCCCTGATTATAAAATCCATGATTAATTTGATAAAGGAAGATAGAAGGATTATTCATGGTTGTAAATATAAGCATCACATTTTTAAGTGATTGCTGGGAGAATAGGCCTTCTGGAATCGACAAGGTGTGAGGAAGTTAGAGTCTCTGCTGTGACTGCCTCTGTACGTTCCAGACAATGCGGCCATTAGAGAGTCCCAGTGAAGAGAATTCTCCCCAGGAAGGTCTCTTTTATCATCTTTTCTCCCCAGACATAAAAATCCATCCTGTTTCCCATCTCCCAGGGCTGGACTGGAGATTAGCTAAGTCTCTGTTCGTCTCCATAAAAGATTCCCATGCGTAACCTCCACACTGGGACATCTTCACCTGGGTGGCCCATGAGTACCTCAGATCCAACATGTGCAAAACCAGATTCATCCCCAAACCAGAGCTCTGTTCCTCCTAACTTTATTCAGGCACAAAGCCTGAGTCATTTTTGACTGTTTGCTATTTGCTCCAGTCCAGTCTGCCTCCTTAAATTCTCTCATAACTTTCCCTTCCTTTCTATTCATGCTTCCTGTGCCATTAAGCACTGTAATAATTAGTCTCCAATCTCTTTTTCTTGTTGATCTGTCCTACATTTTGCTGTGAATGTAACCTTCCTGAAATATAGCTCTGGACATATAATTCCTCTACCCAAAAGTCTTCTATGGTCCCCCTTTGCTTACTGAATGAAGTGCAGAACAGTTTGTTCTAGGGCAGGAGAGTGGTGGGAAGTTTAGCTGGCAAAGTAACTTAGAGCCAGGGAGTTCAGGCTTGTCCCTAATAGCAGCAGTGGGCCCTGGAAGCTGGTAAGCAGGGGACTTCAAAAAAAGGCATCTTATATTTGGAGATACTGCCATAACTTCCATAAATAAATACATTCTTGATTATGGTAATTTTAGACTTTATGGCAGCCCAGCAAGGAGAACTATATGATTTTTTTCATATTTAAAGTTACCTCTTCTTTTCCCTAGAAATTACTATACTTCAGAGTCCAGGTGTTTCTGCAAAAACACCAAGTATCTGTAGATACTCTCTACAGGATACTTCAAAACAACAGGCAAGTAACTTTTCTTTTGTCCCAGAATGAGGATCAAGATTGATGTAACACAATTTCATTCATTAAATGACAACTCAGAACAGTCTTATTTCCTGAAATTAACCATCCTATAGTAAGATTTTATTTTAAAAAATTGAAATGCGAATTCACAGTAATAATCCTGTTACTTCAGACTTCCAATGCTTATGGCTATCTGTTGTGTTAGTGTTGCCATACTCTAAGTGTAGGGAATATCAATAACAACTAGTAAGCTAACAAAAGAAAAACGGTGAGCCTGAGATTTTAAATGTGTTAAATAGATCCAAAATTTGAATACTTGTCTCAATTCTTAATAGAAATTACCAGAAACAATGTGAGTGTTCTCACTTAGCTCTTAGGTATGTAGGCTTCTTAAAAGATGAGCTTCAAGTCCATTCACACAGGAAGCAACATATTGGACTTTCATGAATCATTTCTCTTCTCATGCTCATGGGTTGCACAGAAATAACCATACGGCCTCACCCTCTCCCCTTTGTGGTCAGTGATCACTCAGCCGATGGTGGGAAATTGACAACAAACATTTAGGGTACAGCCTCTGGTCACAACATCTGTCATCTCTGTGGGTCACCAATTGGTCATTCATTTTCAGACTCAAACCCACATCCTTGCCTCCATTAGCACTGTATTAAATGACTCAACTGTTCTAAAAAGTTAACACATTTTCCTATATCCTATGTTAAATGCATAGTAAGTGACAGACTCAATTATATGTAACTCTTCAAATGTAACATGTTAGCCACAATATGCTTTTCTATATAAACAAATATTTATGAAACACCTGCTATATCCAGGGTACTTTAACATCCATAATCTGTATTCTCAGTATCTGAAGAAAGAATCTTAACTACATTAAGACAGTATATTAGTTGCACATCAGGAGTTAATAAGTTTTTTCACTTGCCTCACTATGCATATATGCTAAGTCGCTTCAGTCGTGTCTGACTCTATACGACCCTATGGACAGCAGCCCACCAGGCTCCTCTGTATATAGGATTCTCTGGGCAAGAATACTGGAGTGGGTTGCCGTTTCCTTCTCCATGCCTTACTATAGAGTCAGAAAAAAAGTATTTTGTGAGTGTAGTATGGATGGCAAACTTAATACTATCAGTACATATATTACCCCCAAAATAAGCAATAAACAAATTTAGACCATCTGTTTTTTAAGGCTTTAAAATACATTGGACAATATGAGTAAGTCAAATTGTCACAAATACCTAATTCAGTTTGAAAAATAGTATGACTACTTTTATCACAACAAAATCCAATACTATTTTCAAGCTTATTTCACCCATCCCATCAGTGTCAAGAAATGTACTTCTGGTGGCTTGTGTTCAGTTCTCAGGCCTAGGAAAAAACAAAGTCTACTCTGTTGAATTTCTCTTCCTGTATGATTACCTAAGAAGGTAGAGCTCTTGGCCAACTGAGAGAGCCACATCCCACGTATGCAGAAAAGCTGCTCTCTGCCTTCCACCTCCCTCACAGAATTCCCCCTGTACTTAACTTTCTTTAAAACCCACACATATTGTTTTTAGCTATTCAACTGATTACCTTCCATGCTGGTCAGTGCACTCTTCAGTTAATTAATTTTAGCATACTAGGAATTCTGTAAGCCTTTGAATTATGTAAGTAATGGAAACCAAATAAAACATGTATAGTTATGATAAATAGACTTCTAAAATCACTTTATTAAATTTCTATGAGACATAGGTGATGTTCAAATTCTTTGAAAACTCCTTTAAGGATTTTTTTGTTTTCATTTTTCTTGTGGCATGTATAGGTGACATGTGCTGATTTGAATAGGGAAAAGGCCAAGAAATCAAGCTTAAACTATGAGCCAGGTAAACATTATCAACAGCTATTAAGGAAATCCTGCAATGCATTAATACATCCAACTAACATTTACTAAGCTTTTGCTACACGCCATGCACTATACTAATTATTGAACAAAGTAGAGAAGCCATGGTTCCTACCCTGGATTTTACAGTGTAGTATAGAACAGTCATGCCAGTAATCACAACACAATATAATAAGTGCAATAAAGGAGGTAAATACAAAGTCCACTGGAAGCATAGAGGAGACAAGGAAGCTTTTACAGAAGATGCCACAGTTGAGCTCAGACATGAAGGATGAGAAAGAATTTTCTAACCAGACAAATGGAAAGAGAACTTCCAGGAGAAAAGAATACATTTACCAAGATATATACATTAGAGCCTAGTGGGTTTGTGGAAATACAGATTTTTTTCAAAATTATTTTAGCTAAAAGTTCCAGTCAGAGAATTATAGAAGATGAAGCTTGACTGGTAGATATCAGTTGATCATTAAGATTCTGGTAAGCTGTGCCAGGAGATCTACCTTTTATCCTATTATCAAAGTACAACTATCAAAGAATATTGACAGGAACCTAATATGGTCATAATTTGCCTTTTCTACCCACAGAGATAGAAAATGAACTTCTGGTTACCAAAGGGGAAAGTGGGTTGGGGGGGCGAATAAATTAGGAGTTTGGGATTAACAGGTACACACTACTATATATGAAGTAGATATACAACAAGGACCTACTGCATAGCATGGGGAACTATATTCAATATCTTGTAATAACCTATAATGGTAAAGAATCTGAAAAGGGATGTATATATATATATATATATATATATATATATATATATATATATAAAATATATAACATATATATAACTGAATTATTTTGTTGTACACCCAAGACTAACACAACATTGTAAATTAATTATACTTCAAAAAATGACCCAAAAAAGAAAGAAAGAATTTGCCTTTTCTAAAAAAGGAAAGCAGAATTAGAGGTGAGGAGACTTGAGACAATGAGACAATAAAAATAATAGCATATTGAACACTCACTATGTACCAGGTACTATGTACCAGAATACTAAACTGTATTCTCTCATTTAACCCTCTGAACAACAAAACTATTTTACCGACCATTTTACACATGAATAAACTAAGTCTCAGAGTTGTAAATTATCATGCCCAAGATTTCACATAACATGTGGCAAAGCCAAGGTTTTAAAAGCCAGATCTATCATACTCAACCAATCCTAACCACAATACCACACTGCTCCTTATTACAATTAAGAGGCTATTATAATAGTCAAAGCTAGAAATGAGTCCTGAACAAAGTCAGTGGCAGTAAAGATGAAGAGCTGGGCACAGATTTGACTCAGACTAAGAAAGTGAAAAGGATGGGATCTGGCTACTGATTGAATATGGGAGAAGAATGAATTGAAGACAATGCCCATATTTCTAGTACAGGCAACTTAATGGATTGTGGTGCCATTCAATAGATAGGCAATACAGAAAGATGAACAAGTTTGGAAGACAAATATTTAGTTCAACTTTGAATATATTGAGTTTGAGGTGCCTGAGGGCATCCAAGTGGGACATCTAAGTGGAGCAGTCAAGGGGGCAGTTATAGATATTGGTCTGGGATGCATGGGAGAAGAAACAAAAGGAATGCCTTATAAAATAATAAAAGCCATTCCCATAGGTTTGATATAAATGTTCTTTTTAAGGAAGGTTATACTTTCTCCTCTTTATTCCATCTTTGATCTAAGAGTTATCCTTAAGTATGTTTCTTAATTATCAAGAAATTCATATTCTTAGTCACATTTTTAAAGTTAGATTCAGAGAATGTAGCCTGTAAATATTCGACACATTGAAGTTGTTGACATTTTCTTTGTGGCCAAATATGTGATTGATATTTTGAAAGTGTTCCATAGACATACAAAAAATATATATTCTCTATTTAAAGGCTGTAAGGCTCTAAATGAATTTTAAATTCTATTTATTGACTATATTATTCAACTGTTATATGTCTTTACTGATTTTTTGGTCTACTATTTGCTGAATAACAAATCACCCTAAAACCTGGCAGCTTAAAAAAAAAAACATTATCTCACAGTTTCTGTGGTTAGGAATACAGAAACAACTTAGCTGGATGGTTCTGATTCAGGGGCTCTCATGAGGTTACAGTCAAGATGTCATCCAGAGCTGCTTCAGTCATCCAAAATCTTAATTGGGACTGAAGAAGTCACTTCCAAGGTGGCTTACTCACATGGCTGTTTGGCAGAAGGTCTCAGTTCCTCACCATGTGGGCATCTGCATACATCTCTGAGTATCCTCATGATATGGCATCTGGCTTCTCCCAGAGTGGGTGGTCCAAGAGAGAGGGGCTGAAGCCACACTATATTTTATAGCCTAGTCTCAGCACACTCTCACTTCCACTCTATTCATTGGAAGCAAGTCTCTTAAGTACAACCCACACTCAGGGGGGAAAAGAATTAACCTCCACCACTTGGAGAGAGTATTATCAAAGAATTTGTAGACATATTTTAAAAACACCACAACAGTATTATCTTCACACTTATTTTTTCAGGTATGTGCACTATTAATTCCAGCTCCTTCCGTTCAAAACTGTACACACTCAAACATACACTCACACACAAAGAAACTTAAGAAAGTACACAGAATTGAAGTTAACTTTGATGCAGATCATTGGAATTCATTAATTATTCAAAACACATATTATATTTATTGGGAGAACAATAGCTATTCACCTTTACTTTGAACTGACTTTTAATTGGTAACATTACTTTTTATTATTCAAAGTATTCTGTTTGTCTAAGACTGTTTGGAGAAGGCAATGGCACCCCACTCCAGTACTCTTGCCTGGAAAATCCCATGGACGGAGGAGCCTCGTAGGCTCCAGTCCATGGGGTCGCTAAGAGTAGGGCACGACTGAGCGACTTCACTTTCACTTTTCACTTTCATGCATTGGAGAAGGAAATGGCAACCCACTCCAGTGTTCTTGCCTGGAGAATCCCAGGGACAGGGGAGCCTGGTGGGCTGCCATCTGTGGGGTCGCACAGAGTTGGACACGACTGAAGCGACTTAGCAGCAGCAGCAGCAAGACTGTTTAGTCATGTATGTGCATGGCTGATGGCCTTCCTCAATGGCTCAGAGGTAAAGAATCAGCCTGCAATGCAGGGGACACAGGTTCAATCCTTGAATTGGGAAGATCCCCTGGAGAAGGGCATGGCAACCCACTCCAGTATTCTTGCCTGGAGAATCCCATGGACAGAGGAGCCTGGTGGGCTACAGTCCATAGAGTTGCACAGAGTTGGACACGACCGAAGTGACTTAGCAGGCACTCACATGCATAAATGACATACACCATCCCATTATTCCTATGGACATATTCTACATGAAGACTTGCTTTAGTATCATTATCCAGAAATAGTTACTAAAATCCACTTGTGGAACTTTGCTAGATAGCATACAAAGCACGTTAGTATTTAAGTGGGAAGAGATTAATGACAGGAAGACTAATGAACAAACATTGAGCCAACACATATGTTAAAGAATTAATTGAACAAATAAATGTTCTTGAGTGCTTACTATATGGCAGGCACTGTAAACTAGTACAATACAACATAGTAAGTCCTATAACAGAGGGATGTATAGGGTGCTTCAGGAGCTTGACAGAGAATGCCTGTCTATCTGGGCAGATATAAAGGAAGGCTCTCTGAAGGAGGTGACACAAGCTGAATGAGTCCTAAAGGATGAGAAGTTTTCAAAAGGGACACTTGAGTTACAAGGGAGATAGTGAAGGCAGAGGAACTGTGTATTGTTCAGTACTTCTGGAGCACAGAATATATGTAGAATGGTGACCATAGATAAGGCTGATGAGGTAGGCAGTCACCCCAAATCTTAAGGTATATTTGATGCCTGTCTGGTAGTCCCTGAAGGATTTAAAAAGAGTGTTGACAGCAGGGAATGAAAGACCTATTAAGGGACTTCCTTGGTGGTACAGTGGGTAAGACTCCGAGCTTCTAATGCAGGAGGTCCAGGTTCAATTCCTGATCAGGGAATGAGATCCCACATGTTGTAACAAAAAAATCCCATATGCCACAACAAAGATGGAAGATCCTGAGGCTGCAACTAAGACCCAGCACAGCCAAATAAATAAAGTATTAAAAAAAAAAGACCTATTAAGATATGTTAATTACAATTTTATAAGTAGCCTGTGAAGGATACCAACAAATAGTAATTTTCTTTTTCTCTCTGAAAATTCATGTGCAGCTCCTAAAGTCTCCTTTATTCACGACTCACCCATTAGGTAAGTATCTAAGAAAGCTAATAAAGGAATGTGTTATTTTAAATTAATATTTAAATAATTACACAAGAGTGCTGCTTGAATCCTCTACTCTTGTAGTTTTACTTGTCTGTAGTAAAACTCTCACCTTTTGCAACCTCTCAGGACTAAGCTAAAATTGTAAAGTAGGCAACGTTAATCATTCATGCTCTTCCAGTTCCTTCTCTGATCTCACTTTAGTCCTGGGCCCTCCTCATAGGCAATACTTTGACTCCCCTTTCACATAGCATTACTACTTCTAGGATCTGGATCTGTTCTTTTCCCCTGTCCCCATTCAAAAATGCATTACTTGTACCATTTGAGGTTATTGGTTTTCAAATGATGATAAGTAGTTTACCATATAGTATTAATGATGTAATCTGTTACCCGCTAAGGATATTTGCATTTTCATCCAAAGTAAATCAATCTCTCATGATCTAAATTAAAGGCCAGTGGAGAAATTTTCTTTTGGCCTGGGGCTTTTCAGCTCTCAAACATTGGTGGCCACCCATTCTGCTGATGTCCTGTTCCCCTCAAACTTGAATAATAGTTCATGCATATAAAATACTTCCTGATGGAGCATACATACCTAATACTATCATCTTTTATAAACCCTCAACAAACCAAATTAGGTTCAGGATAATTTTTATAAATCCCAAACTTGGATGAATTGGTTAGGTAAAGGGAAGTAGTGTATGGTGGTAAATGGTGTTGATGTTCAGACCAGGCTTCTTAGAAAAGGATTTTGAGGTAGGAGCAATTGCAGTCAGTTTGATTTATGGAGGGCTCATGGGATACAGGGATGCTGAAGGAAGGAAACTGACTAGCTCAGTATAAAGGTAGTTTCAAGAAATAAAGGTGAGAGAATGTGTGCATTATAGAGTGTTAATTCCTGCCTGCCTCTTCTTCCTGTCCCCACTATCATACTAGACTACAGAACTACAGAATCACTTGAATCTTTTCAACAGCAAATGTTCTGGATAGCCCTTTATTATAAAAATCAGCTAAGATGAAGAGCTATGCACATAACCCAGAGCTACTCTCTCATTCTTCACAAATACACAAGTTAAGATACCTTTAGCTGAGCCTAGGACAATTCCAAGCCAGAACACAAGAAAACACAGCTAGAATACCATCTGCTATGGCTCTGCCCATTGCACCCATGCCACACCTCTTTACCTTATGGGAAAGAACACAGGTTCAAGGCCTTTGGCTTAGTCCTATTGATCTGATGCAGCTCCTTGCTCCCTGAGACTCAAGTGTGGGTGCATTATGTCTATTCCATCACCTACCTCCTGTCTCTTCTCTTCCTCCACCTCCTTAGTTCTCTGTTTTTTCTAATGGTAGCATAAAAGACACACACACTAAACTTCAGTTCAGTTCCTGCCGGGGTCCAGCCCCAGTGGATCCAGGGAATTCGAAGCGGGGACGGCGTTGGCAAGGATCAGGAAACAACTGCTTAATTAAATGTTAATTAAGGATATAAAGAGTAATAGAATAAGGATAGCTCAGTGAGGAAATTCAGTGGAGAAAAGAGGCTGAATAATTCAGCCAGAAGGTAAGAGAAAGAACGACATGGTGAGACCAAGTTTCGGTGAACAAGGCCCCGCACTTTATTTTCCAAAGTAGTTTTTATACCTTAAGTTATGCATAAAGGATAATGGGGGAAGGGGTAGAGTCATGCAGTAAGCCAGGCTTTCTTCCTTCAAACTTATCATATGCAAAAGTTTAGGTGATTTGCATCATCTTCTGGCCCGGAGGCCTTTTTCTCTAAAGGTGATTATTCTAAAGTCAGGCGCCAGCCTCCAAAAAGCATTAGATAAAGTTGCATTCCTACAGAGCAAAGGTGTGGTGGGCTATAACAAGAAAAAGAATTAATTCAAGGGTCCCAGGTTACAAACATTAAAGCTACTATTTACACCAATTATATTAATCAATACACTGCCAGGGACACAGCAGGTAAGGGATATGGAGACTTAGCAGCAAACATTGGCCCAACAAGTGAAAATCCCTTCACCAATACAATTTCTAATCAATCTTTTAACTGCTCAAAGGAATCTGTATTTAGACAGTTTAGAACATCTCATGCCTCTCACAGTTTGGAGGCTCTGAGCAATCACATGTGGCCGGAAAAACCTATTCAGGCAGGCTAGAGGACTTCCAAGGGAGTTTGTAGGTTGAAGCACTGTCACACCCAGGAATTATTAACTGGAGCTGTAAGCTAACTCTTTTTTCAGAGAGAGGTAGTGGGGGACAGCCCCCTGTAAAGTCAGAGGTGTAGGTGAAAGCACAAAGCAGAAAGTAGGCAGACTCTGGTTTTGGGGGTAGATTGCTCGAGAATTTCCAGGGAGACTCCTGAGGCTTGATCCCGCCTTTGCGTATGCCAAGCCTCCTTCCTCATGACCTTTGCCAGGGGCGGAGCTTGCTCCCCGAAAGTTCCATTCAGTCACTAAGTTGTGTCTGACTCTTTGTGACCCTGTGAACCGCAGCACGCCAGGTCTCCCTGTCCACCACCAACTCCCGGACTCTACCCAAACCCATGTCCATCGAGTTGGTGATGCCATCCAACCATCTAATCCTCTGTCGTCCCCTTCTCCTCCTGCCCTCAATCTTTTCCAACATCAGGGTCTTTTCAAATGAGTCAGCTTTTCGCATCAGGTGGACAAAGTATTGGAGTTTCAGCTTCAACATTAGTCCTTCCAATGAACACCCAGGACTGATCTCCTTTAGAATGGACTGGTTGGATCTCCTTGCAGTCCAAGGGACTCTCAAGAGTCTTTTCCAACACCACAGTTCCAAAGCATCAATTCTTCAGCACTCAGCTTTCCTCACAGTCCAACTCTCACATCCATACATGACCACTGGAAAAACCATAGCCTTGACTAAACGGACCTTTGTTGACAAAGTGATGTCTCTGCTTTTTAATATGCTATCTCGGTTAGTCATAACTTTCCTTCCAAGGAGTAAGCATTTTTTAATTTCATTGCTGCAATCACCATCTGCAGTGATTTTGGAGCCCAAAAAAATAAAGTCAGCCACTGTTTCCACTGTTTCCCCATCTATTTCCCATGAAGTGATGGGACCAGATGCCATGATCTTCGTTTTCTGAATGTTGAGCTTTAAGCCAACTTTTTCACTCTCCTCTTTCACTTTCATCAAGGCTCTTTAGTTCTTCTTCACTTTCTGCCATAAGGGTGGTGTCATCTGCATATCTGAGGTTATTGATATTTCTCCCGGCAATCTTGATTCCAGCTTGTGCTTCATCCAGCCCAGCATTTTGCATGATGTACTCTGCATAGAAGTTAAATAAGCAGGGTGACAATATACAACCTCGACGTACTCTTTTTCCTATTTGGAACCAGTCTGTTGTTCCATGTCCAGTTCTAACTGTTGCTTCCTAACCTCCATACAGGTTTCTCAAGAGGCAGATCAGGTAAGCTTAATAAAATAGAATTAGAAACCAAAAAAAATCAGGACAAGAGGATGATAATGTGATAAGATATTGATGGGGTAAACAGTAGTAGTAATTAAATGGATTTGGTGATAGAATGGACCACACGTATGTATGATCAGGCAGTATCAGGCATCACCCCAAGCTAGGGGCCTGAGGTACCAATAGAGGATCAGCAATTAAACTAAAACTTAGATATTCAGAAGGATTAGGCAGACAGACTAAAATTTAGTCTTGTTACATTAATCTTCAGGGGGTAGTTGGCCAGTTATTTTCTGGACTAAAGTAAGGTTGTATGGAGTAAAAGATTAGGAACAGAAAGGTTATGTTTATAGTTTTGTAACATGGAAAATTAAACTGTGAAAAACTGGGCCTTATCTTTGGGGCTTCTAAACTAATTTTCATTAATATCACTGCCCTCTTTATAAGTAAAGAGTTGGCAGTACAAACGACCTAAACCTTTGACACTTTAGTAGTATCAACCTATCAGGGAAAACCACTGAAGACTAGAGAAAAGTGTATGTAATATCATGGCACTCCTAGAACTGTGGTGGAACTTTCCCACATAACAATGAGTTTATTTGCATGTTTCTGCTCAGTTGATTCCAGTGAGAAACTGATAATTCGTGGCAAACTGCAGATTTGTATCCAATATTACAACTAGTTTCTAGTGGTCTTATTTAAGGTTGTTTTATCTATATGGTTAGTTTTATTCTTAGGTCTGTGCTGTTTCCTTTTATCTTAAAGTATGCCTTTGGGACAGATAGTCTGGAGACAGGTAGAAACATGCATAGGGCTCCACTTGCTGCCTATGGTATAAGGTTAGGGAAATCAGGAAAAAAAAAGAATCTGGGTGCGTTAGATTGCAGAGGATCTACAAAAAGGAAATTGTGCTGGAGATGGCCTGAGAAACTGGGTCTCAGAAAAATTAATGAAGCCAAAGGATAGGAACTATGTCACTGATGGTGAGCATTCATGTTCTAGGTTCCATATTGCAAAAAGATATTAATCCTAGGATGGGCTATTGCTGCCTAAGCCTAGCTGAGACCTTTTCCTACTAGCATTAAAGTTGTCATTTCACAGTCTGACAGTATGTCTCAAAATTGGATTGTTAGGCCTTGGTAGAAAAAAGTAAATTTGATAACATAAGGGCAGGCCAAGTAAAAATGAAAATAGAGTACCATGTTTCCTTTAAGAGGGTCAAGAGGTTATGGCAAGGGGTCCACGGAGGCAGTAAAATATGAAAGTAAATCAGACTTAGGCTTTTTTTTTTTAACTTTTTGTTGTTATCCTATAATCTACATGATTTTGTTGTTCTCTTGCTACAATTTAATAAAATATAATTTTGGTTCCATGTAGTAGATCAGAATAAATAATTCTGATTAGAACATAGAAGAAAATATTGTGATACCTAGAAAGGGGCTCCATCTAATTTGGCTTTGCATGTCATCTGAAACCCATTATTTTGATGTCATTATCAGTAATCATACATAGATCTTCTACTGTGGGGTGAGGAGAGGAGATTAGGAATTTTGAGGGGATGAGTAGAAAGTGAATTATCAAAAAATTCTGATCAAGCAGGGCAAGTGGAAAGAACTAGCCCATCCCCTGTCTTTCCAACCCCATGCTCTTCTCAACTCACTACAGAACAAACATGGCTAAGGTGGATCAAGAGTGGCAATATCAAGTGTTAGTTTATACAGCACCTATTATTCTACTGTTTATGCCACAATTATTCTGCATAATAATTCTTCTGGGTAATAGAGCATGTCCTATGCCCAGGGGCCAATATCTAAATAAGAGGATAAACTGGGGGATTAGATAAAAAAATAAAGCTTATTCTTCTTTGTGAATTACTGGGGAGAAAACAAAACTCCCAAGCACAAAACAGGTAATCTGATTCAATGATTAGGAATTTGGAGGAAACTTACATAAATGATTAACCATAAGTAATAAAATCAATCTCTTTTTACTTTTTCAGACAAGACTACCGTCCAAATTGCTGTTAAGAGAAAGTATGTATGATGAAATTCACTATAGAGCAATTAAGGATATTTTCTAATATGTTATTAGAGAAAAATCTGTGAATCAGACTACCAGCAAAATCATCTGTTGATTTTAGTCAGTTTTCCTCTTTTCCGTTTTCTCTTCCTTGACTTTCACTCTCTGTTAATCTTGAATTTTGCCAAAGTCCGAAATTATTGTTCAAAGAGTTATTGTTATGGGGGGTACAAAGTTACTGTTATCGCCATTTTGCACAGGGGCCTCAGGAGGGTAGATTGGGGGAGCTTTGGGAGGTTTAATCATCACAAAGAAAACATCCAATACCACACATTCACTCCATAATGGGAAGGCATTACAGGAAATGCCTTTGCAGACCCTTGCAGATCTGGCTTAAGGGCTGAGCACCCTGCCCCTTAGGTAAGTGAACCAAGATGCCTAGATCTATCTCGTAATTCTCCTGGGAGTAAGAAGAATCTTAAGATGGCTACTCCATCAAAAGAAGGGGGTCTCAAGAGAGGTGCAACTTGGACCAGGCGAAGAGCATAAGGTAAGTCTGATAAGCCCCAACTTTAGGGCTAGACAGAGGAAACATGAACTAGAAAGGGGTTCAAGGGAGCAGCATATTCACATACTTTTGCACACGTACATGAGAGTTTCATAGACCATCCAACAAACACAGAGGCTAAGACATACTGGCACCTGGAAGATATTTCTTGGTTTAATAGTATAGTGAAAATGAGCTAAAAATCAGATTCTACTTATTACATTTCACTTCATTAAAAACTTGACAAATGTCCCAATTTTATATGTCAAAGTTGGACGTGCTTCTTTTCAGCTACCTTAAGAGTAATAATGTAGATCTACTAACAGTACATTATCTCTGGTAATAAGAAAATAATATATATTGAAATGCTTAGCTCATATGTATTGGAATAGATTTCGATCAATTTAGACCAAGAAGGTGAGTAACTTATTTATTAATGTTTAAATGTAATTCTTAGAAGTGTCTGATTTAGGTCATGTTTATGTAAAATAAGTGTTTTTCAACCGTATGCTGTCATTTCAAATTATTAATATGTTCTTCAAACTCAGTAGCCATTTTCTCGTCTGCACGGTAGGTGGAAAAAATGCATTACAAGAACTAGATAGTAGTAATGTTTGCATAACACTGTGAATGTACTTAATGCTGTTCAACTGTATAATTTAAAATGGTCAATTTTATGTTATGTGCATTTTATCACAATAAAACATACATTAAGAGATTTGGGAAATGGATTCCAATAACACGACTTTTCCTGGAGGTGTCCTTCAAACCTTCTCTAACTGGTCAGGAGAGAATATGCTACATTCAGCAAGGTGTTAACTTTTCTCTGAATGTTGGCCTAACCTTGAACAATCTGAGGCTAACTTCAGAGATAACTGTGAATTAACAACCACATGATAGGGAATCCGGTGCCCAAATGCCAGGATATCAAACAGTGCACAGCTAAAATGCCAGGCATCAAGCCTTTGCTGCCATTGGCTTGTAGCCATGTCATTGAGAAACACAAGCTTGGTCTGGCTGTCTTGATGATGCTAACAACTTTAAAAAGAATGCTATTTTATTATAGGCAAAAGGATTTTTATGACCCCCAAATATATCTGCAAAAAGTAAACGTACACAAACAGTTATAGAGTCTGGCAGGTGCACTTGTCATCGGCCCCTGGTCCCCTGTCTAAGCTGTAACAATAAACACAATTAACCATGAGGAAATGGCTGTTCAGGTCCAGGCCCTGTGTTTCTACTTCAGCACTTAACTGAAAGAGACCCCAACTTCCTTCAAGTGCTCCACCTTCTGGTTGTTTGAGCCAAGTTCGGGCTCAGCCTTTTTTCCTTCTGAAATTAATGTATTTGTTTCTTGAGCTGACCTCTGCCTCCCAATCTAAGAGAGTTTGCACTGATAATCTTTTATTGGACCTAAGCCTGTTCATTTCCCTTAAATCATCAGTGCTAATTGTTGCCCATTGATTAAACTTAAACAAGTAGCTGTAGTGATTTGCATATGCAAATCAGCACAGTCAATTGACCAAGAAAGGCAGCAACAGACCAGCCAGGTAGCCCACAGGCTGACCTCTCCACAGTGAGGCTTTATTCTTCACACTCATCTCCTAGCTAAACAGATGCCTAAGTAAAAGGAGACTCTGTCCACAAAGGCACATACATGTTTGAACTGCAAATTTGTTTCATGAAATACTTTGCTAGAGGCAATCTGGTTTAAGTATTGCTTGGATCATAAAATAGTCTTACCTCTTGCTAGAGCATTTGTTTTCTATGAGCTTGGCTATTTTTTTCTAACCAAGAAGCCATTTACCTTCAGTAATAAACTATTATATAGCTCCAAGGAATTTTTTGTTTTGCTTTTTTCTGCTTTATTTTTCAATGGGTGTACTACTTTATTAACATTTAAATTTCACCAACAGTGAGCTCAAGTATATGCTAGGCATATGTTCAGATTTTTGAAATAAAAATAAAATGGACAGACAGCTTTAAGGGTGCTACACTGCACAATAAATATTCAATAATTAGACAGTCTAGGGGATGATATAAGTATACATTTAGGAGCACAAGTATAGCGTCCAAGAGATTTTGAATCAAAGGAAATCTTATTCAAAAAATAGATCACAGCCATAGAGAATAAACCAACTTGAAATTAATCTGGTGTTCTAAATAGAGTTCCTATGTTCTCTTTATACACCATGGCTGGATTCTAACCATGCATTGTTTGATATAAGGAATTAAAAGTTAGTTGCTGCCCCTAAAATGAGTAACTTATACATGATTTCCCTTATATCCCCACTCACCTCCTTTCCAGGTAACTTCTGAAGAACTGAACAGTATAATTCAAAATGTAATGACCTGGGTCGTGGCTGTGGTGACCAGTGTATTATACCCAGCCATCACAAAATATGAAGAAAGATTGCAAAATATTACATGCCCAATGCCGGATAACTCCACCCTCTCTTCTGATAGTGAGAGTTGCTGTAGCACATGCTGTGAGACATTGCTATATGAAACAAGTAAGATGGTTCAGGCAGAGCCCTGTACAGAGGCAGCTGACAGGTCAGTAGAGGAACCAGTGGCACCATCAAAATCATCTTTTGCCCATAAAGAAAGAACAGATATAGAAACAACATATCACAGGAAAGAACACTTGGAAAACAAACCTAAAGCCTCCAAACCTAAATATAATGAGATATCTGAATCTCCCAACCTTAAAACCTGTAAATTCAATAGTCACCTTGTTGTATGGATTGAAACAGGCACTAGGAAATGTAAAGATGCTACCACTGAAACAGATGGCCTAGAATGCCCACTGTCTTCGGATGAAAAAGCAAAAGCTATCAATGAGATGCAGGAGTTAAATAATGTTCTTGTTAACTTTAAACATCATCTAAAAGAGGAAGCTGAGTTGATTTTAAGAAACATTTTTCAGGAAATGGTGTCTGAACTAACCCAGACCATTCCACCCTTTCCTCTGTTACCACCGAACCTTTGCCTGCCCAAACTGACACTAACAAAGGAGACTTGTTCTCCAATATTGATATTTCCTCAACAGCTGCTGAAATTATGGAAAATGTGCTTGAGAAGTTACAGTCCACAGTTAAGAAAACATGTACTGAGGAATTTTCACCAGAAAATATATCAGTTCACTTTAAATCAGATTTAGTCAGTGGAGAACATTTTATTTCTCCAAAAGAAAAAACTTCAGAAGTTTCACTGCCTTATGCTTTGGAGAACATGAATGATGTTGTAGAGGACATGGTTCATGTGATTTTAGAAAAGCTGATGGTCCTTGCATCTTCTAAGCAAAGTGAATTGGCTCATCTTAAAATCACTACTGACCCAGCTTATCAGCAACACAGAGAAGATCCAATGTATACGTTCCTTCAAAGAGCCAGCAAACGGAAATCCAGTGCTAAGACTGATGCTGCCAGTTTGATTGGCAAAGAAGAAATACAAAATTTAGTGTCAACTCTTTGTTCCCAGTCCTCTCTGGTTGGTTATATAAAGGAAGCAATCAGCACTATACTAGGTTATATACAAGTTGGACTTAATAATGAAAGGCTAGTTGCAACTGAAGAAACAGTAATCATCCTACAGCTACCTGATGCTCTCTTGGCTCAGCTACATCAGAAACCAGTGAAAACAGATGTCTGAAAGAGCAGACACTCCAGAATGAGCAGTCCCTCTGGCACTGAAGAAAGGAACAGACTCACCAGGACTGGAGTAGCTAGTGCTCCTAGGTGTGGGAGCCTGTTTCCACCTATTAATGTTCCTGGTATGGCCCTTTATTCTGAAGACAAAAATGAAGAAGTAGAATTGTAGAAAATCTACTGATTTCATCTATCAAAGATGAAAAAGCAAAATTACAAGAATACGTTCCTGACTACTGGTTAACTGGGGAAAAGGCTGATTTTAAATGCAAAAGAAATATGAACTTACCTACAAAGCCTGCTTATCGACACAAAGTAGCATGTCATGATCAGGGATTAAATATTGACCTTCCAACTTTTAATAAGGACCCTTTAAAGGACAAGCCAGGTTTGAATAAAGACATTTTCCTTTTCAGTCAAGATGAAACATATCAAACACAAAAAGCCTCAGAAGATATAATTAGGAATATTTTAGCAGAGATGCTCAAAGATCTATCTTCAGGGCCATCTGATTACTCAGATTATGAAGAATGCTAGAGAGGCTTCCCTTCTTACCTCAAGAAAACCACAAGATCCATCACATCAAGAATGGATGGACCAGATGTTCTCTGTGTCATAAATCCATACAGTATCTCAAGATACTGTAGATGCTATATTAAAAATACTTCACATAACTTCCCGTCATATTATCGGACATTCTTCATCAGTACATCAAACTTCTCTAGATAATGATGACGTACAAAACAAAGAGTCATTACAAATATGGTTTGACAGTAAAAGGAAGATGAAATTTTTATCTGCACTTAGCATGGACCCTATAAATCTTCCCTGGGTAGAATCTGGAACAAGTGGCTCACATCAGACTCTGTAGATAACCTTAATGATAAAATAATTAACACAATTTTTAAGAAGTTGAACTCATTTATTTGTCCAAAATTACAAACTGTTTCAAACCAGAAACCCATGCTGCCCATTCAAAGCCTGCTCCTGACAAGAAATCTTCGTTTCGATCTCACCTTAGTACTTTCACAACTAAAGTGGTAAAAATTGTTTTGGATGCTATCTAGAAATAACTACAACACAATAAGAAAAATCTAAATGTTAGGAAGAATAGCCCTCCCAAGAACTTTAGAGATACAGGATTTTTTGCTGACGCTGAAAATGAATTAGACTCTGTTGTCACAAAACTAAATAATGACATTATGACAAGTTCATTAGCTACTTGCATTTGTGAGGTGTTAAGTGGAAACACAGATAAAAGTAATATTTTACTCCCTTCAGATAAGCTAAGGTCTAAAATCTCACATGGGACTGATGGCATTGATCAACAAAAACTTTTGCCTTCTCATCGCCCTTGCATGCAGGAGGAAGTTCATCAATGTACTAGATTTCAAGTCTTAGATAGAATTAGAGATGCCTTGTATGATATGTTATGCAAGCTCACTGGAGACCACCCACATTCTCCCTATCTGATGAGCAAAATACAGAGGGGATCAATAAGAATTTGAGAACAACCAGTACACTGCAGTCCAGTATTAAGCTCATTTCCCATACAATTCTAGAAGGTATTGTTTCAAAACTATGTGGTGTTGAGACAGATGGCATTTTCAAAAATTCAGAATTTAAAGCTATCTCAGAGCATATTGACACTGACAGCCTGTCATTTGCTTTGATTCTTGAGGAAATGAGCAGATGCTATGACATAATCTCCAGCATAGCATCCAATGTGACCTGGCCAGGTAGCCAAGAGGTAACTAACAAGGGGAAAACTACTGCCCCCAAAATAGGAACCACAAAAGAAAAGCATCCAAATAAACTGAAAACCTTGGCCTCGGACATCTTTGAAATGGTTTGTGCTAAGTTGGAAGGGTTTGCCAATAGAAATTTAGAAAATCTTGGTGCTATAATCTGTGGAAATAAAAAGAACAAGACATACTGTGAAAGTGAAAATACCAACATTTGAGGTAACACATATGAAAAACGATTGCAGTCGACTTTATACAGGCATGCAAAGAAAGTGTCAAGTACTATTTTGAAAGCTCTTCAAACTGAATTAAACATGAACTTGCCAGACTTGGAAACATGTATAAGTAAGCCACTACAAGTGAAACAAATACTTAAGAATTTAGTCAATTTCATTTTAGATGCAATTTCTCCAGATATGTTTAATGAACCTGAACCAGAAGAGAGAGGCATTGCAAATTACAGATATAGGCCAATCTATGGAAATTTTCTTCCTGGAGGAGCTGACCCAGATTCATATCTAGAAGATCCTGCAGATACAGAGAAAGAAAGTGCTGGGGAGGAAAGACCAGCAGAAGATGAAACTAAATCAGATTCTCTTAAGCAACAGGAACTAGAAAAAACACTAAAAACTTTTGAGGTAGAACTCAAAGAGCCAAAAAAGTCCCCAGTTGTGCCCATTGTAAGAAATATTTTGGATGAAATTTTTCAGAATGATTTAATTGGTCAGTTAAAGGTGTTTACTCTTAACCAGTCCCATTTATGTGACATTTCTCATGCTGATGATGAACCATTTGCTCAAATATCTGTTCAGTCCCTGGATAAAACAGTGGGCCCTTTTGTTTCTGAAGCAGATGTAACCATTGTTGCAGATGATGTCATTAGAACCATATTTGAAAAACTTTGTTCTGCTGCCATGACAGATAGAACTGCAAGTGAAAATAGGTATAATACTATCACCTTTCCAGCAGATATCTATTTTCCTAAACCTACCCATGGAGGAAGGTCCCCTGTTTATTCTATCATACTGGACAGAAATCCATGCACACTTCAGTCCACTTTCAATATTGGTAAACTGACCAAAATAAATGTAGTTGAAGATATCATACAGTCAATATTAACAAATTTAGAAGTATTTACTACTTCCAAAGTAAAGGCTCTCTTTTGTCCTCACATCAATTTCACAGTTCCTGTGGCTTTACCTTCACAGCCGGATGAGTTTGCTTTACAACAACCATGGTTATCAACCAAAGATTCATATTCTGAAGACCAATTTTCTTGTTGCTCAATGGATCACAGTAAATCAGGAAAGACTGCCTTGATATGTCAACTGAGTGCCTCTAAATTAAATATGTATGCAACAGTAGTGGCTAGGCAAATTTTACAAGGAATCAAACATAAATTAGATCAAGACATAAGAAGTCCATTCTTAACTCAGAGTGTTGTGGCTTTTGAAAGTATTCCAAGTAGGTTGTTAGCACAATGTTAGATATTATGTCTACTAAAGGCAAATATGAAAAAAATGTATTTGACAGAGAGACTGATCCAGTTGTCCCAGAAGATATTATTGAAAAGCTATTCAATAAAAGTGATTATTGTAAAAAACTTCAATTTCAAATACTAGATACCATTGAAGGTATCTTAATTGATGTCTGTGAGGAAACAATAGATGAGAATAATCTCCCACTTGCTGTATCCACTCTTAAATGTAATGTAAGTGGGAGACATTTAGAAACAAACTCTGAAAAGGACCCTAGGTATGCAAATAAGGCTATTCTCACACTTTTAGTTCCTAAGGAGTGTGTTGCTATGAATTCCAATGATATGGGGGATATTGTTCTTCAAAATCTCACTTCTGCTATCATGGTTCGCATCAGTGCAAATGATTCCATTTCTCCAAGATTGTCTACAGCATTTTTTGATGCATTTCCCAAAGCAGAGCATCAACAATCCCCTATTAAAGACTCAGTGAATGGAAGAGCAGAGCATCAACAACCTCTTGTTACAGACTCAGTGAATGAAAGGGCAAAGCATAAGCAACCTCCTGTTATAGATTCAGTGAATGAAAGGAAAAAGGAGAGATTTCCTTTTGCAAGAAAGGGAAGAGATATTCAGCTGAAAAGCTCTTTCTGATGATAATCAGACAAATGTACTTAAGAAACAAGATACCAAGAAATCTATGCCTGAGCCATGTAAGGAAAATGCTTACTGTTACTTTATTACTAAAACTATTTTGAATAGATTAAAATCTTTGGCCACAGAAAGAATAGATTTGATGCTTATTCTTGATCCTGAGACTAGAGAAAAACCAGATGTTGGCTCAGAATTTACAAATTGTAAACAAAATGACAGTGTGTTTCTTGAATCAAACCAAACACCATTAGATGTGATTGTCCCGAAAATAAAAGCTGGAACCATTCTCAATCAAGAAGTCACAAATTACACATTAGCTAATTACAGAGAAAACCATAGACCTGCAATTCATATATCACAAGCTAGTCTTAAGGAATATGCTGACCTAATCGCCAATACCATTTTGATGCTTATAAAAAATGACATAGACCTAGAAATTCAAAAGATGTATACATATCAAAACAATACTTCATTTCAAGAAAACATCATTGCAAGTGAAACTGTCAACAACACCTTAAAGAGTTTATGTAATAAAATATCTTTGAAGGCAAGCGACTTTTTCTCAAAGCAGGACCCTGATCTACCAGCGCATTTAGCGCGGGTGGCTGCAACTGGCGCATTTAGCGTGGGCAGCTACCCCATGTCCGAGGTCAGGGGCAGAAGCCAGGAGGACCCCATGCCCGAGAGGAGGCAGCCAAGAGGAGTTAGCCCATGTCCGAGGTCAGGGGCAAGCAGCCGAGAGTGCCAGGCTGTGACGTCGCAGGAATGGCGGAGAGGAGCTGCCCCACGTCCGAGGTTAGGGGCAGCGGCCGAGAGGAGCTACCCCACGCCCGAGGCCAGGGGTGGAGGCCAGGAGGGGCAACCCCCACCTCCAAGGAGCGGTGGCTGTGAGGGCGCAGGACAGCCTAGAGGAGCTACTCCACATTCAAGGTCAGAAGGGGCGGTGATGAGGGGATACCCCTCTTCCAAGGTAAGGAGCAGCAGCTGCGCTTTGCTGGAGCAGCCATGAAGAGATACCCCATGTCCAAGGTAAGAGAAACCCAAGTAAGACAGTAGGTGTTGCAAGAGGGCATCAGAGGGCAGACAAACTGAAACCATACTCACAGAAAACTAGTCAATCTAACCACACTAGGACCACAGCCTTGTCTAACTCAGTGAAACTAAGCCATGCCCGTGGGGCCACCCAAGATGGGCGGGTCATGGTGGGGAGGTCTGACAGAATGTGGTCCACTGGAGAAAGGAATGGCAAACCACTTCAGTATTCTTGCCTTGAGGACCCCATGAACAGTATGAAAAGGCAAAGTGATAGGATACTGAAAGAGGAACTCCTCAGGTCAGTAGGTGCCCAATATGCTACCGGAGATCAGTGGAGAAATAACTCCAGAAAGAATGAAGGGATGGAGCCAAAGCAAAAACAATACTCAGCTGTGGATGTGACTGGTGAGAGAAGCAAGGTCCAATGCTGTAAAGAGCAATATTGCATAGGAACCTGGAATGTCAGGTCTGTGAACCAAGGCAAATTGGAAGTGGTCAAACAAGAGATGGCAAGAATGAATGTTGACATTCTAGGAATCAGCGAACTAAAATGGACTGGAATGGGAAATTTAACTCAGATGACCATTATATCTACAACTGTGGGCAGGAATCCCTTAGAAGAAATGAGGTAGCCATCATGGTCAACACAAGAGTTCAAAATGCAGTACTTGGATGCAATCTCAAAAATGACAGAATGATCTCTGTTCATTTCCAAGGCAAACCATTCAATATCACAGTAATCCAAGTTTATGCCCCAACCAGTAATGCTGAAGAAGCTGAAGTTGAATGCTTCTATGAAGACCTACAAGACCTTTTAGAATTAACACCCAAAAAAGATGTCCTTTTCATTACAGGGGACTGGAATGCAAAAGTAGGAAGTCAAGAAACACCTGGAGTAACAGGCAAATTTGGCCTTGGAGTACGGAATGAAGCAGGGCAAAGACTAATAAGAGTTTTGCCAAGAAAATGCACTGGTCATAGCAAACACCCTCTTCCAACAACACAAGAGAAGACTCTACACATGGACATCACCAGATGGTCAACACGGAAATCAGATTGATTATGTTCGTTGCAGCCAAAGATGGACGCCTTACAAATAGCTGTGAAAAGAAGAGAAGTGAAAAGCAAAGGAGAAAAGGAAAGATATAAACATCTGAATGCAGAGTTCCAAAGAATAGCAAGGAGAGATAAGAAAGCCTTCCTCAGCAATCAATGCAATGAAATAGAGGAAAACAAGAGATTGGGAAAGACCAGAGATCTGTTCAAGAAAATTAGAGACACCAAGGGAATATTTGATGCAAAGATGGGCTCGATAAAGGACAGAAATGGTATGGACCTAACAGAAGCAGAAGATATTAAGAAGAGGTGGCAAGAATACACAGAAGAACTGTACAAAAAAGATCTTCATGACCCAGATAATCATGATGGTGTGATCATTCACCTAGAGCCAGACATCCTAGAATGTAAAGTCAAGTGGGCCTTAGAAAGCATCACTACAAACAAAGCTATTGGTGGTGATGGAATTCCAGTTGAGCTATTTCAAATCCTGAAAGATGATGCTGTGAAAGTGCTGCACTCAATATGCCAGCAAATTTGGAAAACTCAGCAGTGGCCACAGGACTGGAAAAATTCAGTTTTCATTCCAATCCCAAAGAAAGGCAATGCCAAAGAATGCTGAAACTACTGCACAATTGCATTCATCTCACACGCTAGTAAAGTAATGCTCAAAATTCTCCAAGCCAGGCTTCAGCAATACGTGAACCTTGAACTTTCAGATGTTCAAACTGGATTTAGAAAAAGCAGAGGAACCAGAGATCAAATTGCCAATATCCACTGGATCATCGAAAAACAAGAGAGTTCCAGATAAACATCTATTTCTGCTTTATTGACTATGCCAAAGCCTTTGACTGTGTGGATCACAATAAACTGTGGAAAATCCTGAAAGAGATGGGAATACCAGACCACCAGACCTGCCTCTTGAGAAATTTGTATGCAGGTCAGGAAGCAACAGTTAGAACTGGACATGAAAAACCCGACTGGTTCCAAATAGGAAAAGGAGTACATCAAGGCTGTATATTGTCACCCTGCTTATTTAACTTCTATGCAGAGTACATCATGAGAAACGCTGGGCTGGAAGAAACACAAGCTGGAATCAAGATTGCCAGGAGAAATATCAATAACCTCAGATATGGAGATGACACCACCCTTATCGCAGAAACTGAAGAGGAACTAAAAAGCCTCTTGATGAAGGTGAAAGAGGAGAGTGAAAAAGTTGGCTTAAAACTCAACATTCAGAAAACAAAGATCATGGCATCTGGTCCCATCTCTTCATGGGAAATAGATGGGGAAACAGTGGAAACAGTGTCAGACTTTATCTTTTTGGGCTCCAAAATCACTGAAGATGGTGACTGCAGCCATGAAATTAAAAGACGCTTACTCCTTGAAAGAAAAGTTATGACCAACCTAGATAGCATATTCAAAAGCAGAGACATTACTTTGCCAACGAAGGTCTGTCTAGTCAAGGCTATGGTTTTTCCACTGGTCGTGCATGGATGTGAGAGTTGGACTGTGAAGAAAGCTGAGGGCCAAAGAATTGATGCTTTTGAACTGTGGTGTTGGAGAAGACTCCTGAGAGTCCCTTGGACTGAAAGGAGATCCAACCAGTCCATTCTGAAGGAGATCAGCCCTGGGATTTCTTTGGAAGAAATTATGCTAAAGCTGAAACTCCAGTACTTCGGCCACCTCATGCAAAGTGTTGACTCACTGGAAAAGACTGATGCTGGGAGGTATTGGGGGCAGGAGGAGAGGGGTACGACAGAGGATGAGATGGCTGATCGCATCACTGACTCGATGGACGTGAGTCTGAGTGAATCCCGGGAGTTGGTTATGGACAGGGAGGCCTGGTGTGCTGCGATTCATGGGGTCACAAAGAGTCGGACACGACTGCATGACTGAACTGAACTGAGCTGTACAAAATGAAATAGTGCCAGGTCAAAGAAAATGGAAGACAACACCAAACTCTCTCTTTTCAAAATACTCAGGTGAAAACCAAAAAACATCAGAATTGGAAAACCAGAGAAGGACACTGGAAGAAATATTTATAAATGGAGAATCTGGACAGGAAAAAACAAATTCTTTGTTAAGTGTAGTTAAGGAAATTTTAAAGAAGGCATATCAAAAGGTATTGGAAAACACAGAACATTGTTCTCTGTTGGGAGGCACAGTGCAAAATAGCCTTGAAGAGAAGGTCCTTGGGAAAATGGTGAAGGGCCAGAAGTACCCAGGCATTGTGTATTGATAGCTGAAAAACATTTCCTGCCTTTGGCTATGCTCGGCGCCAAGATTTAACAATTAAACATTAAAGATGTTGCTTGAGAAAAATGGGTCATGGGATAAGCACATGGGTCGTTAAGAATGTGCTGGTCCTTGAAATATCTTTTACTGATTATATCTTAACCTTGTATATGCTCTGCTGGACGTATGCTCTAAGCTCTTTGTTCTTTGCTCCTATAAAAAGGCTTGACTGCAGAAATAAAATTGTCAGTCCTTGCAGAGACTGTCCGAGTGTTGTTCTTTCAGGTTTGCCGTTTCCAAGTCCCAGGAAGAAAATTCCCACAGTTCTCCATTCAGTGAACTTCCCCACTTTACATCTGATTCTAAAATTAAAACATCAGCATGAAAAAAACCTTACAGTCACATATAAGCAGTGTTGCAAATGACATAGTTGTAAGTGTTTACACAAAATGTTCTCAGTAATTATGACCTTGTTATATCAAAACAGTGAGACCAGAGGAGAAATGGAAGCCTCTAGTAGTGATGGATTACTGATGAATCCATCATGCTTTAGAGAACTGAAACAAGCAGAAAAAAGCAATGTTCCCCCTAAACCTGTGATACCACAAGTTTATCCTTACACAGGCCTTGTAGGTGTCAGTTCATTGGAAAACACCTTATTGCAATTTTCTCCATTGCGACTGGGCGAACACTTGGTTCAAAAGGTTCTCATAAAGATCACAGATTTTGCTTTGTTGAATCTAGAAGAGAATTCATCCCCTAAAGGTCAATCTGATGAAATTCTGAGGCCATGCAATTCAAAAGCTAGCCCCAAGGGCAGCCCTAGGGCAAGTGTTAAGACAAATTTTAAAACAAAATCAAAAGTTACCTCTTTGTCTAAATTTGGAACAAAACCACAGCTCAGACCTAGTGGAGCTAAAGCCCAAAGCAAAACCAAGTTAGGTCCTAGAGAGAAGACCCTAAAAGATAGCTGGTCGAAGACTTCCATTGGGCTCCCACACCTACTGTCAATAGCGGAGGCCAAAAATCTCTCACTGAGAGCAAAACTCCCCACTGCAGAGCTAAAAATGTATGCCAGGGATATAGTACATAATATTCTGCAAACAATTGTGAATGAATTTGAAGAGGTGAGGCAAAATAGAGCAGTGGCAAACGTAAACAATTTACTTTCTGATCAAATTGAGAGAGCAAGTGGAATAGTGACTGCAGTTTTGCAAGGACTACATGCTATGAAGAATAATTTGGCCAATCCGATAAAAGTCTCATATTCAGATGATCTCAAACTTCCACGGGGGTATTTTAGTAAACCTCTGCTGCAAATCCAGAAGACCATTTCTCTTTGGAGAATGTTTCTTCACAACTAGACAAATTCTTTCCCAAAGAAGATATTTTTAAACAAATGTTTGACAAATGGCAAATAGAATCAAGCAAGATGGATAACGAAAAATATAAGCTAGCAATGATAGCCGAGGCTGTTTTGAGTGAAATTTCAACAAAAGCAAAAGAATTAGAAAAATCTGTTTTACTTTTAAGTTTGTCACTTCTTGAGCCATGTGAAAGCAGTCACCATCATTTTAGAAGAGCTGCTTCTAGAGTTGTGGATTCTCAAGCACAAATTAATATATTTGGCCAGGAAATCGTTAAAAAACTATTTGAAAAATTAGAGTTGTTCTTCTTGACTCAGACGTCTACAATGGATAGTAAAGAAACACTACAAAGCAAGAAAGAAACTGGTGCTAGAAGAAAATGTGGTTCCTTACGAACAAACAATCTCAACGATGTACCAACTTACAACACAAAGTTGAAAGACAAAACACTGGGGATCGTTGGCCACCAAATCACTCAAGAGATCTTGGAAGGGGTTCTGAACACCTTAGAGTCATTTGCAGACCTACAGTTTAAACATGTCTCTACATATGCTTTTTCTGAAATTGTGAGAACACCTATTGAAAACTTTTTTGCTGTGCAACAGAAACCACCAATTAAAACAATATTTCCCAAGTTACAAACACTGACTATGTTTCCTGATGAATCTAAATCAAGTAATATGATTTCTCAGGAAAACATAAACAATGCCCTTTAACAGCTTTACTTTTTCCATTCAGAATTGCTTACTTATGCTGTTAATACTGTCACTGGCATGCTTAGTATAATTAAGAACAAACTAGACAAAGAAAAATGCCACAAGGAACTATCTTCACTTAGCATATTTGAAAAAAACATTGTAGCAAGTGAGATCATCAGCACACTGATAGACCAGTGCACTTATTTCTATGAGTTGATGATCAAAAGCCATCCAAAGGAAATCTGCTCCAAGGAGCTAAAAATGCCTGTACTGTTAATTGTTCCCAATTTACAACTGGACCAGAAATGTCCACTTCAAAGTCAAAGGGAATTAGCTGCTGGGATGATCCTCCACAAATCTCCAGCTTGTTGTCTTATTCAGAGGAAGATACGAAAATAAGGGACAAGACTTCCTTAAATGTACCTTCATATGTCAGATACTTTATAGGAGATTCAACTAAAACCATAGAGCCAATGGAAGGGCTCGAATCAGAGTTTAAACCATCATCTTCTAGAAGTGAAGCCCAAGCCTTCAGCCATTTTGATCAAGCTGTGAAAGGAGATTACTCTCTCCCAGAAGGCACTGTCTTACAAATTTTATCTCAGAAATCCAGTGACTCTGCACAGGCAGCACTAGAGCACCCCATGTCTTTCAAAGAAATGGAAGAGGGTGAAAATCAAAGAGTGCTTTACTATGAGCCCCTCAAACCAGTTGTTAACCCAGATTTTGTTTTAGAGAAAGGATATTCCTTTAAGGCAGCATTTTTCTGAAAATCTGGTTTGCAGTGTTACAGAGGGATCTAAGATTGATAACTCAAATTAACTTAAAAGTTCTGTGGCATCATCAAAAGGCTACAGAAATGGGAAAAGTTATTTGTTTAATTGTAAAGATCTCTTCCTTAATCTATCTTTAACATTGCAAAATGGAAAGTAACATTTGACTAGGGAAGTGAGGAGAATGAAAATTTACTCTTCGAAGCTTCCTTTGGAAAATATGTTCCAAGGATTAGGGTGTTGGAGGGGTGAGGAGTGAACATTCAAAGTCCTTCACAATTTTGCCATTATTCATCAGTTTTAAAAATCCAGGTCAGCCAACACTTTGTGTTTTTCATGAAAATTTCTTTATTTAGATTGGCATATTAGTTCCCTAGTAAGAAGTTCAGAAAAACATGTTATCATGTCTAAATCTGTTATAAGACTTTCAAAGCAAATGATGAAAACAGTGTACTTAAAGTATGCATTTTGCATTTCTTGATGAGTAAAATGTAAACTCTGAAGCAAAAGGAGGAACTTTAGTTAGGGTCTCTTCTTTGAACTGGACTGTTAATCTTGAATGCAAAAAAGAATTATAGAAAAGAGGAAATATTGCTTGTGATTTTTATTTATTTTTTCTTTTAAACATATGACTAATATATAAGTAAAAGGCACTTAAAGATAAGTAATTTTACTAAATTGAAATAGAAACCATGTGAAAGTTGACTTACTATTCAATACAATAGAACCACAGCAAAAATGACTGAATTGATTGTTTTTTAACATTCATTGTCTCTTTAATTCCAGACTTCTAGTAGGAATTCATTTCAGAGTTTATTTTTTTATTTTTATCTTGTTGTATAAAGGGTTTTCTTATTCTTTTTTTTCTTTTTTTAAAATTAATTTTATTTTATTTTTAAACTTTACATAATTGTATTAGTTTTGCCAAATATCAAAATGAATCCACCACATGTATCAGAGTTTAATAAAGCCCGACATCACCAAAGTTGGGCTTTTAAAAGATGTCAAAACAAAAAAGATCTTATCATTCGGTTAATAACTCTGATTTTAGTAAAGAAAATTTAGAAAATAAAGAAGAAAGCTTAGCTTCTGATGAAGATGAAATTGTTTTACAAGAGGTTATAAAAGAAGAAGAAGAATTTCCAGAAAGCCCACTTGAAGATCAAGTAAAAGAAGACATGAAGCTCACTACCAGCATAGTGGCTCACTCTAAGCCACCGATTAGCAAGTGCAGTCTGAAAAAATTTTTGTCAGTAGGAAAATGTCAGCCCAAATCCAGTGTAACTATAATTACTGAAGTGTCACCAGCAAAACAGATGGAATCTGAACAGACACTAATAAGAACTGTTTGTAACATTGGTGTAACTACCTCAAAATGCTTGATTGTCACAAATTCGCCTTGGGAGAAAAAGACACAACCGTAACTATCAGTGACCAGGTTTCTATAGAAAGGGTAGAGAGTTTCACAAACTTAGCCCAAGTAATACACATTGGGTAGGAAGATAAGGGCATCAACTGGATCCCAAGTAGTCTCTCCCAGCTCTGATGACATTTATAACAAAAGGGAAATGATTAACAGATGAAGCCAAGAGCCTCAATTGAATAAAAACTGATCATGGAGAGTCCTAGGCTATTTAGAAGGACAAGAAAAACAGAAAATAGAAACTGGTTAGGAGAAATACAAGCTAATTATTTTAAATGATAGGTTGTGGGGGTTTTTTGTACACTGACCTGTAAATATTCATTGGAACTTTTGTGTGTACCAACTCCATTCCAGTGGGCAGGACCAGAAGATGGACTTGAAGGGGAGTAAAAACATTCGTGCAAATCCAGCCTATCTGGGTTTGAATTCTGGCTTTGTCACTTAGTAGCTATGTGACATTGGGGAAAGTTATTTAACCAACTATCTTCTTAAAAATTACTTATCCAGCTTGTTAGTTGAATATGTTAAATATTCCCCCTGTAAACAGCCCATAAACTCTAGCTCTTATTCCTGGTTCTGTACCCTTCTAGTGGTGATCTGGGCCTCACTGACCTCTTGGGTTAGCCCTACCCCAAAAATTGTACCTTACTCATATGTATGGGGATTGCACATGATTTAGAAATTCCTAGTAAAACAATCCCATGGATTATCCATTTGCAGGAAACCTGGGTTCAATCCCTAGGTTGGGAAGATCCTCTGGAGAAGGGAAAGGCTACCCACTCCAGTATTCTGGCCTGGAGAATTCCATGGACTACAGTCTATGGAGTTGCAAAGAGTCATATATGACTGAGCGACTTTCACTTTCACTTCTTTCCAACTAACTCAGAAGCAGCAATGAACCAGAGAAAACAAAACACAGGGATATGACTCTGGCCAGTTCAGGAGCTCATCATGTCAATAGCCTTACACAAACTCTATGTATTGGGATCTGTTTATTTACTGGAAAGCCATGTGAAATCTCATGACCAAACAGTGTGCCTGGTCAGAAATGCTGGCTATATTGATAACTAAGGACATGTTGTGGTATATTTTATTTATTTATAAACACTCTTTTGTGTTTTACTTGTATTTTTCCAGGAAACAGAAATGAGACTTAGCACCAAACCAGCACATCACTTCATCCATAGAATGATGAGTACATCTTTATATAATGAAGATCTGCCTTCATTTGCTAGGTACAGTCAGTTAAAGTAATACTAGCTGGCTAAGGAAATAGATATCTGAAATGAAGATTATGTTGATGGGAAGAATGGGCCCCTCAAGTAAACCTGTGAGGAAGCCAGTCTAGCCCTTCTATCTCCCCTCACTCCTTCCCCTAACTCCCCTCTGTGTTTACTTCCTGGGCCCTCCCTTCACATCTTTTCTCCTATTCCTATTTATTTGGTCTCTACTTTCTTCTCCTGGGATCTACTTTCTAGTATAGTGGTCTGTAGTATAGTTACTTTGAGTCTTTAATGTGTTAGGTTCTTGAATCTGGGAGACAGATTCTGAGTCAACAGTCCCCACACTAATGGCTCACCTAAAGGAGTTCCCACTTAGTTCATGTATATACCTAAATGCTCAGCCAAGTGGCACTGTCAGAAGAATCCCAAGGACATATAGGGACAATGTAAATTAGAGCACTCAGGGAAGAATTCTCAAAAGCAATAGAGTTGGAGTTGGGCTTTAAATGATGGAGAAGATTTAGATAAGACCATCCAGGTTGGAAAAGACTATAAGAGAAAGGCTGGACCATGTGGTATGTATAGGGACAGGGAGGAACAAAGTACACTGAAGTCTTAATAGTTTTTCTAGAATAGCCAAAACATGTCTAAAATTGCCCTTGTGTTTATAAGAATATTTACAAACTGGGAACAGTAGCACTGTGTTTTTGTGTTTTAAAATTTTTTATTTTATATTGGGGTATCACCAATGAACAATGTTGTAATAGTTTCTGGTAGACAGCAAAGGGATTCAGCCATACATATACATGTATCCATTCTTCCCCAAACTCCCTTCCCAACCAGGCTACCACATAACGTTGAGCAGAGTTCCTTGTGCTATACAGTACATCCTTGTTGGTTATCCATTTTAAATATAGCAGTGTGTACATGTCCATCCCAAACTCCCTAACCATCCGTTCACCCCACCCTCCCCACTGGTAACCATAAGCAGAACAGTAGCACTTTGTATCATGGGAGAAATAGGGCATAAGGAAGAAAATCCACCCTGTTCCAACTATATCCTTTTCCACCTGACACCATGAAATTAAGGTTTCTTTTTGACCTGATGCCATTTTAGGACATCCACTCCTGGCCCACCACTGGCTTTATCTCCACTCACGCTTGTCTTAACATACATAATTAGTATTGCAGGCAAATCTCAAGTATTGGTATCATTGCATAAGACAAGTAGGAACATATAAAACCAAATTCAATGTAGCTGTCATTTTTATTTTGAGAAATCACAGACATACCATGCCAGTTTTGCATCTATATAAATAAAGACTTGGACAGATGGTTCTTTAGCAGTCATTATTATTCATTAATTATTATTCATTCCTACATATAAAATACAAAGAAAATGAAATGTCTTGTATCTTTTCTTTAGTTTTGATGACGAGTGTTCCACAGATCCAAGTGCCAAGGTTACAGAAGGTTGAATTGATTTCTTTTCTTACTTTAAATTAGATTGTATTTAAAAAGAGAGTTTGTTCATTGCACTGATGAATACTGAGTTTTCCAGTATGCTATGCTAAGTCACTTCAGTCGTGTCCGACTCTTAGTGACCCCATGGACTGCAGCCTACCAGGCTCCTCCATCCATAGGATTTTCCAGGCAAGAGTACTGGAGTGGGGTGCCATTGGCTGATCTAAATTGGAGGAATACTGAGTCAGTTAACCAGTTAGTGTGATGAACTAGTTTGCTTTTTCTGAAACACTAGTAAGATACCATTAATAATTGTGGTGAAAAGTATGTAGTGTGACTATAAGTTTACAGTTACCATGATCCTGTGGGAAATATCCAGGAAATAAAGGTTTATCACATCTATACAGAGACTACAGCCCATGCTACTAGGATTTAATCATCTCTTTAAGAATGTATGCTTGCTTTGTATAACTAGGTTAGCCCTAGTAAAATATATTTAAAAGCTTTTAAAGCTAAAAATTAAACCTACATTTATTTGCTTAAATGAAATCCTGGCTAGGGTGGACCCCACTTTAATTCTGTCTCTGTTAAAACTGACTCATTATTTATGAGTTGAGTTTGGCCCTCTATTCTTTTAAAGCTCAAAGGATCAATGTGGCTCTAACAATGGGACAGCACTGAGGTAGGGGTATCACGTTTACTGTAAAGATGGCCTGAAAACTCCAACTACAGAGCTGGAGTTGGCCTTGGTTGTTTCAAGCCTGCACCCATTCAAGAAGTTACTCAAGAAATATATCCTCTCCACTTGAGAGTGGGAATAACATTCATTAAAAGATGAATCATAAAATGGAGGTAAGTTGCCAGAATCCCATAAACAGGTCATCGTCAGAGGATGATACATCACTGGTGTGTTTCCTGTATTATAGAATCATAGGCTGTCAGAGCCAGAACACTGGAGTGGGTTGCCATTTCCTTCTCCAATAGAAAGTAGCTAGTATAACCTTATTTTACAGCTGAAGAGACTGAGGTTCAGGGTAGGGAAGTGACTTGTCCAAGGTCATACTGCCAGTCAGAATATAGATCCCAAATCTCCTAAATCTGAATTCAACGTCATTGTTTTCTTCAACTTCACTGCAGTGAGTCGCGCTTAGATACAGGTATCTTGTGGTAATATTTAATATTGCACCTGTCCAGTTCATGCATTCATTCACATTCAACAGAGTCACTAAGCACTTTCTTTGGGCTGGACACTGTTCTAAGTTGTGGAGATACAGCTGCAAATGAGAGACAAAGTCTTCACCTCCTTCTAATTGGGAAGGGGATATAAACACAATAGGGCTTCCTCTGTGGTGGTGAAGAGTTGGACAGGACTGAGCGACTGAGTACAGTACATAAACACAATAATCCTAGATAGGAATAAGTACTTCCCATTTCACCTAGGATAAAAGCCAGGGTCTTTACAATGGCTTACAAGGCCACACATGGTCTGGATTTCACTCGCCCCTCCTGGCAACCTGTCTGACCACCTCTCTTTATGATCCCTCTTAATCACTCCACTCCAGCCACATGAACATTTATCTTCTTCAGATCTTTGCTGAAATATTATATTCGAAGTAAAAAATTCCCTGAACACTTTTCTTTAAAACTGAAACCCCAATGCCACCCCAGCACTCCCTGCTTTAATTTTATCCCTAGCATTTGTACCACCAGAAAACTTTTTTAAAAATTTATTTATTGACTCTCTCCCTTCCCTAGAATGTTAGTTCCATGAGGGCAGGGATTTTTCTCTGTTCACTGTATTCCCACGTGTCTACAAAAGAAGCACAGAGTAGATCCTCAGTATATATTTGTGTAATTCATGAATGAATATGAAAAAAAAATAATAAAGAAGAACCCAAGTGATATAGAATGACTAACTAGATTAGTTTGGTCCAAGAAATCTAGAAACATCAGATCTTAATAATGGGAAGGAAGTGACCACAAGAAGATCTGGAAGCAGAGGGTCCCACACACAGAGTTCAGTAAGTGCAAGGGACTCTAGATGGGATGAGCTTGGCATGTTAGAGGCATCTTCCCCAAGACCTGTGCCCAGAATTTGAGGATCTCACCTCTTTCAGTTTCTTCTGCTTGCCTAGTTTCTGCGATTCTCTGATGAAATTATTGAGGTTATTTTTGTGCCAAAACGTGTACATGTCTCAGAAATAACTATTTTTCAATATTGTGTTTTGATCACAGAAAGTCTTGAATGTCCATGTCTGGAGAATTTGAGCAGTCTTAAGGTAAATATTTTTCACTGGCTCCCCTCATTGTGAGCCAGTGGAACCCTGACAGAAATGAGGGAGTGCCTTAAAGTAAGGGTGTGGTGTACCTTGAGGGGGCCTCAGGAAGCACTCCCAGTTGGGGCCAACCCCTGGTTGAAGTTATTGTCCCCGAGTAAGTGCATAGAGTAAGCCCCTTAGCACCTGAGAACAATGGCACGCAAGGAGTAAGTCCCTGGAACTGGAGGGCCTGGTGGGGCAGTGAGGGAACAGATGCTTCGAAGAGGAAGGGGCACTGGCTGAGGGAAATGCTGGCTCCATCTGCTATGCAGGGTACCCTTCCTAGGCAGCTTTCCAAAAATCTGGCCCACTCCTTAGTGTGATCTCAGGAAATTCCCTCCACCTAAAGCCCTCTTAGGAAGTCTCTGAGGAGACTGAAACTACAGATCCTCCTAGATCCTCCTCTCTGTTTTGTATTACTTTTGATTTACTCTTGGTTCACTTTAACCATCCCCCAGCATGCGTGTACACACACATAAACACAAACCATCCCCCTTATCCTGTGTTATTTTCTTCACAGCACTTAGGTCACCATTTAGTCATTTATTCAACATTTATCAAGTGCCTACCATGTGCCAAAGGCTAGAGATTCAGAAGTAAACAAAGCTGTCAAATATTCCTGCCCTCATCCTCTGGCAGAGGATTCACTTGAGTATAAGCTTCATGACAGCAAGGGCTTGTCTTGTCAGAAGAACAGTTTTAGCACCATCAGAGTCAAATTTCAACTAAGTCAGGAGTGCCTCAACTCCTACCCCCATGAAGCTGATGGACAGCCCAGTGTGGGAACTGTTACACAGAGCAGAGTTTCTCAACCCTGGCTGCACCCTGGAATCAACTTTAACAACTGATGCCCAGCGTCCCATCCCCAGAGATTCGGATTCAGTTGGTCTGGGTTGCAGCCTGGGCCCCGGGTGATTTTGATGAACAGGCAGTGTTGAGAACCACTGAGTTAATGGACTTGTGTCTGGCCATTTAGTAGCATCTGCCCCTGCCCCTCCTTCTGTTGCAGGAAGGCGGACCCCTTCCAGGGCCTGAAACTGGGCTCTTGTCTAACACTTGGAAATGAATTGTCCGAGGAGACACATGTGCTAACAAAGCAATAGATTTTATTGGGAAAGGGCACCCGGGTGGAGAGCTGTAGGGTAAAGGAACCCAGGAGAACTGCTCTGCCACGTGGCTCACAGTCTTGGGTTTTATGGTGATGGGATTAGTTTCTGGGTGGTCTTTGGCCAAGCATTCTAATTCAGAGTCTTTCCTGGTGGCACACGCATAGCTCAGCCAAGATGGATGCTAGCAAGAGGGATTCTGGGAAGTGGACGGACACGCAGTTTCTGCTTTTAACTTTCCCCGAACTCTTCCTGTTGGTGGTGGCTTATTAGTTCCGTATTCCTTATCAGAATCTCCTGTCATAAAACAACTCATGCAAATGGTTACTATGGTGCCTGGCCAGGGTGGGTGGTTTCAATCAGTGTGCTTCCCCTAACACTTCCTTTAGATAAGAAATTCTCAACCTGACTTCATGCTAGAGTCACCTAGGCAACTTAGAAAAGAGAACAATGCTTACCCCAGCCTCAGGGATTCCTGTTCATTTGGGGCGGGGTCCAAGCATGCCTATTTGTAATATTTCTTCATTGGTTGTGTGTGCAGCCAACGTTGAGAACCAGTCCCTTAGATTGTTCTGTCCCAGTTTACCCCTTTATGTATCCTATCCTCAGTATCTTAATCCATAAACTGCCTCAAATCCAAAACTTTCATCATAATACTCTGCTGTCCATACCAATGATGGGTGTTGGTGTGGAGAGCTTCTCATGCTTCTCTCATCTTGCCTTCATTGATTTGCCCCATCCTTTTTAACCGCCCTCACCATGGCACACCTAGCCCAGCCACCTCCCCCAGCCTATTGCAGGCCCTTCTGGGACCCTGCTGCTTCTGCATTCCAGGGGCTGAGGAAGGTCCACAGAACAAAGCCAGCACATGAGCCACCATCTCCGCCCTGCCCCCTCCAGGCTGCTGCAACCTCACACTACCACTTTCTTTCTCCAGACCTCACAATGTTTAAGAATTATTTCAAAGAAGATTGGGGTAGTAAAATGGACCTCCCCTTGCCTCCTTCTTCCCTTAAGACCTCCACTATCATTATCTTTGCTCAGAGAAGGGTTGAAAATGTTTTATTTGTTCCAAGCTCCAGGAGGGGAAGGGCAGCATGGCTGACATTGTTTTGTGACCTGGGACACGTGAGTCCTTGAAATTATCCGCCGGGGGCAGCCCTTGTCTGAGTCTGGCCCTAACCCTGGGTGTCCTAATTAGCAAGAATTATGATAAGTCATGTCTAGGAATATCCAAAGTCCCAGAAGATAATTCTTTGAGACTGAGGGGCCCTGAGATTACTATGTACGATGCCACAATGGTTGTGCTCCCTTCAGGGTTTCTAGTGTTCACTGTCCATCAAAGGGCAGAGGCTTAAGCTAGTATTTCACCTTTGTCTTGGCAGTTTATCACCCTCTATCAATGCAGAAGTTACCTGACCAGCCAATATTCCTCAAACGATGGCACTTCAGGTACAACAAATTTATCATATTAGAATGAAGCTCTCAATTATGTCATTTTGAACATAGGAGTTTTGATCATTCACCCCCCCTTGCCCATCACATTGAATGGCTCTCGCCTTGCAGCACACCCACCCACCACCAATATGAGGACAAAAAAATATGACTTAGTATGTATGTGTGTGTGTGTATGTGAGTTGCTCAGTCGTGTCTGACTCTTTGTGACCCCATGGATTGTAGCACTCCAGGCTCCTTTGTCCATGGGATTCTCCAGGCAAGGATACTGGAGTGGGTTGCCATTTCCTTCTCCCTTAGGATGTATGTAGATTGCAATTTGCAGGTTATTATGCAGTTCTCTGGAGAAGGAAATGGCAACCCACTCCAGTGTTCTTGCCTGGAGAATCCCAGGGATGGGGGAGCCTGGTGGGCTGCCGTCTATGGGGTTGCATAGAGTCAGACAAGACTGAAGTGACTTAGCAGCAGCAGCAGCATGCAGTTCTCTGACTTAAACCTCACAGTAAAGGGGTGACAGGTACTGGGAGTAACATTAATTAGGGAACAGCCATGTACCAGGCATTCTGCTAAGTGCTTTTCTCACATCCACCCTATGAAGCATCCTTTCCATTATATTGACAAGGTAACAGTCACTAAAGCTTATTATACCATGCTTCCTTGCAAGTCTTGAAGTTGTCCCTCAGAGAGGAGAAAATGGAGGCAAATGACCTGTCTGAAGTGGCACAGCCAGCAGGTGGTTGAGCCAGGGCTCAAACATCACAGGTCTTGAGGCTCTATCCCATATTCTTTTTCCTGCCAAACAGGGGCCACATCTCAGAACTAAGCAGTGACCAGGAACTGCCTGCAGAATTCAGTGATAAGTAGAAAAGATCCCATCTAGGTTTCCAAGTAGCATGTCCAGTCAAAAAGTAAAATCACATTCTTCTGTGACTTCAGTTTGTTGGGGACACCTCCTCCCAACCCCTACATTCTACACATTAGAGGAATTCACTAAGAAGCAGTTCAGATAACCTATTTTTGTTCTGATAAGGGCTTTTAGAGGAAGAAATGCAGAAATGGCTCACTCTGTCCTAAGGTGCTCAAAGTAGTAAAGCTCCCCACAGAGGACAGTTTACATGGAATTTGAAATTACAATGATACCTGCTTAGGAAAACCCACCAAAAAAGAGGGGACTTCTGGACCAACACAGGCTCATTACAGCTTATTTTTCACAAATAGGATTTTGGGGGAATCAAAATCAGTTCATGGTATGATGTGTCATTCCCTAGCCCTTGGCATGTGTCATGGTCATAAACATCCAGGTACATTTCTCTCTTCAGAGTGACCAGTACCAACCAAGTGAAGTCCATGGTGCTGCCCACAAAGCAGATCAAAGCAGCAGCAGGGTGTCTTGAAGGAGACCTGGAAATGGTGACCAGGCATCTACATTTTTAACAAGATCCGCAAATTGCAAAAACAAAGCTTTATTTTTCCCCTCAAGATTTTCAGAATGTGGCCTTGCAGTATATGCTTGAATTCTATAACTAAGTCTTTGTCTTACTTTTTCAGAAGAGATCTCTCCATTTAAGCCTTTACCTTTGCCTTTGCAAATTGTGGCTTTTTCCTTATTAATTTCTTGGTTGTTCTTATTTTGTTTAAACTATCAGCACATTCCAGTACTCCATTATTGATCTGAGGAGCTAAACTCCCTTTATTTGGGGTTAAATTTGCTATCGTCTACCTTAGTTTTAATCATAGATTCTTGAAGTTCCTAAGGTTATATTGCTAAAGAGAAAAACTGAGGATTTGCAAGAGGTCTAAGAGAACCATGTCTTTTACTAGAAATAAGAAGGTATGTGCTTTATTGCCCTGTGTCTTTTTATGACATCTTGTCACAATGCATCAGCAACAAAGATAAATGCTCATTTCTGTCTTTACAGATACAGCAATCATTTTGTTAACATAAACTATTAGATGCTTTAAGAGCCCTTTGCACAAGACAAGTGGTATAGAACAATGAGTCCAAATGGAGACTTTTATTGGCCACACAAGTCCTGTATAGCTCACACAACAAACAGATTACTTGGGTCAGACAACTGAAAATGTACCCAAACTGAGTGAGAAATGATAGCCTTTTGTAGTGCACAGCTGCTTTTGCCTGGACATTTTGAAATGGACACCAGTACTGTTGAGAGTTGAAAGTTACCTTCTTGTGTGGAATTAGCTCATCAGGCTACCCATGTGACCTTAGACAAGGCATCTGACCTGGGTTTCTCCTGCTTTCTTCCCAAGGCTGTCAGAAGGAGCAAAATACTCTTTGTGAAAACACTTTTAAAAACAAAAGCTATTATATAACTACTTATTTCTGAATCCTAAATGATCACTCCCTGGGGCCTGACAGCAATTGGAAAGCCTGATAACTGATCACATTTCTCTTTTGGTTGTCCACAGACTTTGAAAGCCCCATACTTCCTCTAGACAGGGTTTGAAATGATGAGGAAGATATCATCAACTTTCTCCAAAGTGTTTTCAAGATCTAACACCAGTGTTCTGAAACCTTCCTCACCCTCACCCCCTCACCAAGACAGAAAGTGAGACTGTAATACCCAATAACAATAAGCATGTTGACCTTCCTCAAAAAATAAATGGTTGTTAAAGCTGACATTGTGTCCTACACACTGATTCTTATAAATATTGAAAATAAGAGCAAAGAAAGCATAAAAAGGCAGTTGGAGAAAAGGAGGGTTTTGATAAATGCTTCTGACAAGCATTTTGGGATGAAAAGAGAAGCTTTGTGTCATATATAGATGCATCTAGCAGGCAGTGTGGGGTTGAAACTCTGCTCTTGAGGGCCCTGCAGCCTTGCTGGGAAGATGAGAACTAACTTCAAAGCAAAAGTGTGATACCAATAAAACAACATGTCATCACATCTTTCAGGCACCCTAGGTGTTCAAAGAAGGGAGTCATCGCTGTGGGCTGGAGTGGTCAGGATAAATTTGCTGGAGGAACTGGAATTCAGACAATCCTCAAAGGACCGTTAGGATTAGGGAGGCCTTGACAGCACCACGAAGGCTATCCCCTCAGGTCACACACCTGCATACACTGCTGCCATGCCTGAACAATTTAGCTCTGGCCCATAGGACATTCTACAATAATGGAAATGGTCTGTATCTGCTCAGTTTGGTACAGGAGGCACCAGCCCCACGTGGCTATTGTTACTAGCATGACTGAGGAACCCAGTCTTTCCATTTTATTTCAGTTTAAATAGCCACATGTAGCTGGTCGTTCCCTTATCAGACAGCACAAGTCTAATCGGTACAAGGCCTCAGGGACAGCAGCCAATTCCAATTAGGTTGAAGGATTCCCTGAAAGTTCATTTCCAAAGTCTATCCTCAAACAAAGACGTGTAGAGATCTAACTCCTCACGGGGGCTTTGAAGCCTCCAGGCATCCTCTTGGTCCCTTTAAGAGACGTGAACCACCAGTGTGGCCAGAGAGGAGCTCATGGTTTCCAGTCATATTTGTGCCACTGCACTTGTCAAAACTCAACTGATGGAGAAAGGATAAGCCCCATGGAGAACACCAAAGTCAGGGAATCACAAATAGAAAATTGGAACCTGCATCTGCCAACTGGCCTCAAGCAGTGCTTGGCTAGAAATGGCTTCCATGAGACAGAAACTCATGAAGAAGATCACTCACTGGTCATTCTCATACCCCAGCTTTATCCCAGAATTTAGGTCAGTGGAAGGTCTCAGCCTTATACTAATGCCCAAGGGAAATATTTCTATGAAAGTAAATTTCCTTTATGCTGTACCTATAGTCCAGAAATGTTATGTTAAGTGAAGTTTAGTAAATAGAATGGCAGGCAGTTCTGCCCAAATATCACATATACCTAAATTGTGCTGCCTTCATCTCATTTTCTGCCACTGAAGTTCATCGCACGCGGCAGCATAAGTTTTAAAGTTAGCTTTTAAAAATCCACAATAATGACAAGCACTGATCTTACATAAGCCTTTGTTTTTATTAAAAAGTAATACCAAAAAATAATTTTTTTTTTTTAGTAATAGCAATCCAGTTTGGAAATCAAAAGTTATAAAAGCTACAGAGAAAAGTTTCCCTCTCCTCTCCCAGCTGTTGGCCTGGTTCACCTCTCCCAAAGCAATTTCTATTACCGATGGGACCGGTATCCTTCTCAGAGATAGGCTTGGGATAACAAGTGTATTTTCATATGACTTTAGCAAGAAGTCTAATATCCTCCCTCAAAAAAGGCAGAAAACAGAGAGGAAGAGGGAGGTGAGAATGGAAGGAGGGAATGTGTGCATGCTATCTGACAGCTACTATGTCCTAATATCACTGCATTCGTAGTCTCAAATAAAGTCAGTCATTTTTTTAAATGCTCTTTTGTCTAATGAACTAAATGTCAAAAGGTGAGTACCATAATGGGAGGAAAGGTGCCTACCATAGCTCTTCAAAGTCTGTTGGCCAAAATACATTAAGAATGTATGAGTTGGTAACTACAGTCCTTAGAGATAGAACCATTTAAATATTTTTAAAAAATGAAAGCACTAAAAGTAACAATGCAGTGAAATAAAATGCAAATTAGAATAACCCAAATGTATCACAATATACCTTTCAGAGAAGAAAAAAGGAATAAAATGATAAAAATCCAGTGTTGCCCAGATGTAGGGAATTACATTTGAACTCTACAGTGGTGACAATCCTACAAATTTGATCTTTCTGAAAAGCAGTCTAACAATAAGATGAGTTATGGTTCCAGCTGTACTTTTGGATCTGGTAACTACATTTAGGTAAATTTGGTCCAAGGGAATAATATAAAGTGAAAAGAAAAATGTAAAAGACGAGTTGCCAGTCCAGGTTCGATGCACGATACTGGATGCTTGGGGCTAGTGCACTGGGACGACCCAGAGGGATGGTATGGGGAGGGAGGAGGGTTCAGGATGGGGAACACATGTATACCTGTGGCAGATTCATTTTGATATTTGGCATAACTAATACAATTATGTAAAGTTTAAAAATAAAATAAAATTTTAAAAATTTTAAAAATTAATAAATCTTTAAAGAAAAAAAAGACTATAAAAATGTACATAGCATTAGTATTAATTATGAAGAAAAATGAAAACAATCCTAGTGGGACACTGGTGTGGTGTATTATCAGGATAGAATGCTATACAGGCACTGAAAAATGACAAGGATAGTGAAAATATACACACAAAGAAATGCAGATATGAAATAAGTAAAACCAGCACACAAATAAGATGTGAGCACAAAATAAGGCCCTATTCGGGCCTCCCCACACAGGGTCCCCTCCCCTCTTGTGGTGTGGACGTGTTCCAAGGGGCCCAATCGGGCCTGCCAAGCAAGCAGGACGTGAACCGGAAGGGCCAGAAGGCGACCACAGACCCAAGGAGACCCCAGGGTTTCCTACAACCACCAGGGAAGGCTAGAGGAAAAAAAAAGATGTCACTCTGGTAACAATTACATAGTATACTTTATGATTTGGCAATCATATGATATACTAATAAAAATTCAAAGAACTTAAGAGATCTAAATAATCATGAAGGACTTTTTTTTTTTTTTTGCTGCTGTTAGCTGCTTGCTGACAAATGCCTTTCTCTCGAGGAAACATCATCACAACCATCTCCAAAATCAATTCTTATGCCAATTCTAAACCTAGCCTAGCCTAAGGTGGATAATACCAAATGCCTCAGTTTCTTATGAGGCGTAGAAAAACAAACCATTAGTTCAGATATTTTCGAACAACTTCTATAAAGATAGTAGGTCATCTTCAATCAACCCCATTTTCATTTCTAATTTTATTGATTTAATTTTTCTCCTTCTGTTTCTTGATGAGTCTGGCCAATGGTTTGTCAATTTTATTTATCCTTTCAAAGAACCAGCTTTTGGCTTTGTTGATTTTTGCAATGGTCTCTTTTGTTTCTTTTGCATTTATTTCTGCCCTAATTTTTAAGATTTCTTTCCTTCTACTAACCCTGGGGTTCTTCATTTCTTCCTTTTCTAGTTGCTTTAGGTGTAGAGTTAGATTATTTGATTTTTTTTCTTGTTTCTTGAGGTATGCCTGTATTGCTATGAACTTTCCCGTTAGTACTGCTTTTACAGTGTCCCACAGGTTTTGGGTTGTTGTGTTTTCATTTTCATTCGTATCTATGCATATTTTGACTTCTTTTTCAATTTCTTCTGTGATTTGTTGGTTATTCAGCAGCGTTTTGTTCAGCCTCCATATGTTGGAATTTTTAATAGTTTTTCTCCTGTAATTGAGATCTAATCTTACTACATCGTGGTCAGAAAAGATGCTTGGAATGATTTCAATTTTTTTGAATTTGCCAAGGCTAGATTTATGGCCCAGGATGTGATCTATCCTGGAGAAGGTTCCGTGTGCACTTGAGAAAAAGGTGAAATTCATTGTTTGGGGGTGAAATGTCCTATAGATAGCAATTAGGTCTAACTGGTCTATTGTATCATTTAAAGTTAGTGTTTCCTTGTTAATTTTCCATTTAGTTGATCTATCCATAGGTGTGAGTGGGGTATTAAAGTCTCCCACTATTATTGTGTTATTGTTAATTTCCCCTTTCATACTTATTAGCATTCGTCTTACATATGGCGGTGCTCCTATGTTGGGTGCATATATATTTATAATTGTTATATCTTCTTCTTGGATTGATCCTTTGATCATTATGTACTGTCCTTCTTTGTCTCTTTTCACACCCTTTGTTTTAAAGTCTATTTTATCTGATATGAGTATTGCTACTCCTGCTTTCTTTTGGTCTCTATTTGCATGGAAAATCTTTTTCCAGCCTTTCACTTTCAGTCTGTATGTGTCCCCTGTTTTGAGGTTGGTCTCTTGTAGACAACATATATAGGGGTCTTGTTTTTGTATCCATTCAGCCAGTCTTTGTATTTTGGTTGGGGCATTCAACCCATTTACGTTTAAGGTAATTATTGATAAGTATGATCCCGTTGCCATTTACTTTATTGTTTTGGGTTCGAGTTTATACACCCTTTTTGTGTTTCCTGTCTAGAGAATATCCTTTAGTATTTGTTGGAGAGCTGGTTTGAGGACACTAATAGATGGAGAAATATACCATGTTCATGGATTGGAAGAATCAATATAGTAAAAATGAGTATACTACCCAAAGCAATTTATAGATTCAATGCAATCCTTATCAAGCTACCAATGGTATTCTTCACGGAGCTAGAACAAATAATTTCACAATTTGTATGGAAATACAAAAAACCTCGAATAGCCAAAGCAATCTTGAGAAAGAAGAATGGAATTGGAGGAATCAACCTGCCTGACTTCAGGCTCTAATACAAAGCCACAGTCATCAAGACAGTATGGTACTGGCACAATGACAGAAATATAGATCAATGGAACAAAATAGAAAGCCCAGAGATAAATCCACGCACCTATGGACACCTTATCTTTGACAAAGGAGGCAAGAATATACAATGGATTAAAGACAATCTCTTTAACAAGTGGTGCTGGGAAAACTGGTCAACCACTTGTAAAAGAATGAAACTAGACCACTTTCTAACACCATACACAAAAATAAACTCAAAATGGATTAAAGATCTAAACGTAAGACCAGAAACTATAAAACTCCTAGAGGAGAACATAGGCAAAACACTCTCTGACATACATCACAGCAGGATCCTCTATGACCCACCTCCCAGAATACTGGAAATAAAAGCAAAAATAAACAAATGGGACCTAATTAAAATTAAAAGCTTCTTCACAACAAAGGAAACTATAAGCAAGGTGAAAAGACAGCCTTCAGAATGGGAGAAAATAATACCAAATGAAGCAACTGACAAACAACTAATCTCAAAAATATACAAGCAACTCCTACAGCTCAACTCCAGATAAATAAATGACCCAATCAAAAAATGGGCCAAAGAACTAAATAGACATTTCTTCAAAGAAGACATACAGATGGCTAACAAACACATGAAAAGATGCTCAACATCACTCATTATCAGAGAAATGCAAATCAAAACCACTATGAGGTACCATTTCATGCCAGTCAGAATGGCTGCGATCCAAAAGTCTACAAGCAATAAATGCTGGAGAGGGTGTGGAGAAAAGGGAACCCTCTTACACTGTTGGTGGGAATGCAAACTAGTACAGCCACTATGGAGAACAGTGTGGAGATTCCTTAAAAAACTGGAAATAGAACTGCCTTATGACCCAGCAATCCCACTGCTGGGCATACACACTGAGGAAACCAGAATTGAAAGAGACATGTGTACCGTAATGTTCATCACAGCACTGTTTATAATAGCCAGGACATGGAAGCAACCTAGATGTCCATCAGCACATGAATGGATAAGAAAGCTGTGGCACATATACACAATGGAGTATTACTCAGCCATTAAAAAGAATACATTTGAATCAGTTCTAATGAGGTGGATGAAACTGGAGCGTATTATACAGAGTGAAGTAAGCCAGAAAGAAAAACACCAATACAGTATACTAACGCATATATATGGAATTTACAAAGATGGTAACAATAACCCTGTATACGAGACAGCAAAAGAGACACTGATGTACAGAACAGTCTTTTGGACTCTGTCGGAGAGGGAGAGGGTGGGATGATTTGGGAGAATGACATTGAAACATGTATAATATCATATATGAAACGAGTCGCCAGTCCAGGTTCGATGCACGATACTGGATGCTTGGGGCTGGTGCACTGGGATGATCCAGAGTGATGGTATGGGGAGGGAGGAGGGTTCAGGATGGGGAACACGTGTATACCTGTGGTGGATTCATGTTGATATAGGGCAAACCCAATACAATATTGTAAAGTTAAAAAAAAAAAATGTAAAAAAAAAATTAACCCCAAGGTGCTCTTCTAAATTCTAAGTTGGCAAAAGGTAACCAAATTTTTTACCGATGTTCATTATAGAAAGTATATTGGCATTAGATTAAATATACAATAGCTATATAGCTAGGTGATAAGCATATATTTTAGAGTAACTTGTATTATATGATTTTGCCCCTTTTTAGGACCCAGCACATAATTTCAGTATTTTTATTTTATTTTATTTTTTTTCAGCTTTCTTATGTATTTATTTATAATGTTTTCCTAATCAGTTTCAATAGCTTTATAATTTTTAATGATTTATCTAGGGACCAATGTGTCTTTGATGACACACTATTGGTCATACTTAGTTTGCATGCATGCTAAGTTGCTTAATTTGTGTCCAAGTCTTTACAACCCAATGGACTGTAGCCTGCTAGGCTCCTCTATCCATGGAATTCTCTAGGCAAGAATACAGGAGTGTGTTTCCATGCCCTCATCCAGGGGATCTTCCTGATACAGGGATCAAACTTGCACCTCTTACACTGCAGGCGGACTCTTTACCACTGAGCCACCAGGGAAGCCCATACTTAAAGAATAACAAATGCTTATCACAGATATAATCATTATTTCCAACTGGGAAAAATGACCTGTTCTTATCATTCATTTTATGATGGAGTTCCCAGTAACACTTGGAGAAATCAGGGGCCACCTATTTAGTAAAGGAAAGATACTAGGTTAAATCCTTTCAGTGCAAATAGTCATACCCAAACATGTCTTCTAAGCTTACCTTTTCAGATGAAACAGCAAATGTTTGATTTTATTGTTTGGTCTCAACAGCATAGTGCACAGCACTTTATACTTCACTAGACTACCATTTAGACAATGACCAGGCTATTCCTTTCAAAAAGCTTCAAAACATGTTTACAGAACATCTCCTGTACTAGATAAGGATCACTTCCAATTTAGGATTCACTGAGTCCATAAACTGCCATGATAGATACTTATGAGGTACACATTCCAGTAGGTTAGAGGAGGCAAAGAGACAGACTAGGGTGTTAATTAGGCCACATGAAAGAAATACTGATATGCCAAGAAGTAAAAATTTGTTGTCAATGAGCACTTTATTCACTGGCTATTCAGCTTTGAGGTCACTCCGAGTTTGTCCACCAATGAATTGTAACTCTTCTGTGAGTTGAACCCATGAAAGGAACCAGTAAACATTTGTTGTTGTCAAAGATCAACTAAAACCAATAGCTAGCTGGTTGTTCTCAGCTGGGCATAGTGCAAGGTGTATTTGCACCTCTCAGATCTCTGCTCTAGGGAGCATAAGTGACTGACTGCCACAGCTATTGAGCTCTGAAATGCAATGCTGCTGCACTTTCCATCACCGCTGCATTTTCACCAAGGCCAAATTTCCCATGGGCTACTCTCAGCAAATGGCAAAGTGTAGCACAGATGCTAAGATTGGTTAATCCTGCAAGACACAGGACTTCCCCCACAGGTGACTGGGCAGGGATGCTGTCAGGGAAGAAACCCATCCTCACAAAGGATGGCAGGTCAACCTGATCCCACGTTACAGATGCAAACTAGACAGACTTCATGGAGCAGAACAAGATAATAATACTTTATCAGCAAACAGCATGGGTATCAGTGGAGTTCTGCCAGTCCCCCAAGGGCAATGCAATGGGCTCAGAGACATGCTACCTATGTGGCAGGTTGCATCACTGCCGAGGAACCCAGGGTCAAGGGCCCAGGACCTTCTGAGCAATGAACAAACAAACCAGTGCTCCTTCCCCTGGGAAGCGAGTGGTTAAACAGTAGTCATACTATGGTCACTTTGCCCTACAGAAATGGTTCAGCATCAAGAAGCAGGTAAACTGTGCTTTCAAGAACCTCAGCAAGAATGTGCAGATGCTCAGGGCCCATGGTGGACTGCCTATCCTGAAAGACGCATTTGCTTCACAAAATGTCCTTAGAATTGCACCACATGGTTAAGAATTTTCCTCTCCACCCTTCCTTCCTTCCATCTCTCCACTGGGGTTAGAGACCTGCATCTAGTACCACAGCTCTCCCCTGACTCCCTCCCCATTCTCCCTGATAGGCCTTTACCCTGATAAATCTCTTATGTGTTTAATCCCTTCTTGGCCCCTGCTTCTCAGAGAACCCTGATTATCACAAATGGTGCCAGCAGTGGTCCAAGAGAACAGGCTGTGTAAGATAGGGCCTGGGACTGCTTCAGTCACTGCCTAGTGGGCAGAATGGACACTGTCCTGAGGGGATGTGGGGCACGGATAGTCCCAGGCCTTGAGGACCCAACTGCTACAGATTTCTCTGGAGATGATGTGGGAAAACTGAGAAAACAGGATGCCAGATGTGGTGATTCAGACTTTCAAAAATAGAGGAATAAGGAAGGCCTACAAAGACAGTGGAAATGGCTGGAAACTGTTAAGTGTACTGATGCCCTGCAGCAGGGTAATGAGAAATGGATGATTGTTAATAAGTAAAGAGTATGTGTGAGAGCCAGAGGGCCTCCAGCGAGCTTTCAAAGAGGCCCTCAGTTCCTACAGTGGAGGAGTGGATGCAGCAGAGCAATAAAGAAGCCGTAAGAGTTGCAGAACTCCAGGGATATTAAATACTCAATATTTTAACATATGGCAGGTCAGCTTTGCTGCAGTCAGGGCCACATGACTTCATGTGGTTGGAAAAATCCTTGGGACCCTGAAACGTGGGGTAGAAACATCTGGTTAGATTCTCCTGAAGGTGATGGCTCTGGAGACACCCCCACCCAGCTCTCAGTATGCAAAGGGGGCCATTCTTTCCAAACAAGGGCTTGCACACCCTGTGCGGGAAGATGCTAGAGGTTGCTCCTCTCACCAGTCACGCAGTGCCCCCCTCTCCCACCCCACCAGGAGCTGTGTCCAGCCTCTTTCCTGGTTACCAAACTGCTATCTAGGATTAAATTCCAGCATTACCTGGCTAGGGAAGTGCTAGGCCTACCAAAAAGCTGCAAGAATTAACTGGCAAATACTGACAGGAGCCATGGGAACACTGGGTTTGGTTTTCAAGGGTGCTGTATCAAGAATCAGAAAAGCAAGAATTCAGACTTAGAACTCAGCATATAGGATTTAGAGGGCTTCCCAAGTGGCTCAGTGGTGAAAGAATCCGGCTGCAATGCAGGAGACATAGAAGATGCAGGTTTGATCCCTGGGTGGGGAAGATCCCCTGGAGGAGGGCACAGCAACCCACTCCAGTATTCTTGCCTGGAGAAGCCCACTGTCAGAGGAGCCTGGCTGGCTACAGTCTATAGGGTTGCAGACTCAGACGCGACTGAGCACACACAGACACATACATACAGAATTTAACCCCCAGGCAAGAACTGCACGGGGTGAGCAGCTTCCACTGAGGTGGCTCACAGAGGACTGGAGAAAGTGCTAGCCACCACTAAGCAAAGTCAAAACACCTGAGCTGTCCTGGCAAAGGACCAAGGAAGGAATGAAGAGGCCAAGGGGAGTAGGTATCCTGGAGAGATTACATGAGGTAAGAAACCTCACCAGAGGGTAGTATTCCATACAGGGTCCAGAGGATATCCCACTCACCGAGGCACACACTGGTGAAAGGGGCACCAGTGTTATTAGGTTCAGAGGTGGCCTCCTCTGCAGGCCAGGGATGGCAGTAAGAGATCATCACAGAACTGGGATCCCACAGTAATAAAAACCTAGGAAGTGCTGAAGAATTGATACTTTTGAACTGTGGTGGTGGAGAAGACTCTTGAGAGTCCCCTGGACTGCAAGGAGATCAAACCAGTCAATCCTAAAGGAAACCAATTCTGAATAGTATTGGAAGGACTGATGCTGAAGCTGAGGCTCCAATACTGTGGCCACCTGATGCAAAGAGCTGACTCATTAGAAAAGTCCCTTGATGCTGGGAAAGACTGACGGTGGGAGGAGAAGGGGGCAAACAGGATGAGATGGTTGGATGGCATCACTGACTCAATGGACATGAGTTTGAGCAAGCTCCAGTTGGTGATAGACAGGGAAGCCTGGTGTGCTTCAGTCCACGGGGTTGCAGAGTCAGACATGACTGAGTAATTGAACTGAACTGAGCGGTGCTTATCCACCAGAAGCCAGGAAGACACAAATACTAAAGTGAACCTCAAGGTCAGAAGGGCAGCCAAGCGGGCTTCACCCACATGGACTCATGGAAACGGCACAAATGGGCCATGGTGTCCTTAGAAGCAATACAGAGAGCCACCAAGGGCTATCACTCAAGATATACAAGCTGAAAAAGGCAAAAGTGGAGAAACAGGGGGCCGAGGGAGGTTCTCCCCAATAAAAAGTCCAAATTACTTGCTCAATTTCCAGACATTAGCCCATCCTCAGATCTAGAAGAGGTAACTGGGCCCCTAGAAGGACGGACAATGCCATGTAATGCTTATCCCAGCACTGCCTAGTAAAGGGACCTAAAGCCACTCATTTGGGTGTATGTACACTGGGGCAAGAATAGCCAGACATTTGAATACTGGATGCAAGATATATATGGCATATGTAGAGTTATATATATATATACATACATATATGTATACCCTGTTTCTCTGAAAACACCCTAATTGATACATTACATATTCCATGGAGATGCAGTAGATCAGTGCTGCTGTTAAACACCTGAATGATGCAGACAGTGGAAGGCTCTATGGTAACTCTGCACCTATGGCCTTATGGGGATTCCTGTATGACTAGCTGAAGGAGGAAACAGCTTGAGCCTGGTTTACAGATGGGCCAGTACTCAATATCTAAGTACAAAATGAAGATGGGTGCTATCTATATAACAGCAGATATGTTCACGGGGGAGAAGGAACATTATTCCAGTGGATAGAACAAGCAGGGCACTTGATTTGGTGTGGAAAAAGTGGCCCAAAGTGAGACCATTTATTGAATACGTAAGACTCCTGGAAGTGGCCAATGGCTTGACCGTCCAAATTGGAAGCCTGGAAGGAAAAGGGCTGGAAGATCAGAGACAAGGTGATCTGATGCAAAGGCTGTGGACTGACACATGGGAGCATGCAAAGTGTGAAGATTTCTGCATCATATGTTAACCACCACCAGAAAACATCTGTTATGGAAGAGGCACTGAACCACCGGCAGACACAATGACTCAGCCAGGTGCAGGGGCCTTCTTTAGTTACTACACAACTGGCATGATGGACACGAGCAGAGTGGTCACGATGGCTGACAGAGGTCCAGCAGCAAGGATGCCTGTTTACCAAGGCTCATTTACTGTGACTCCTCTGACAGGTGACTCTTGATCAAGGGCTCACCACTGGTCTTGCTGAAATAGTCTTAGAACTCCACTTTTCCTATGCAACTTCCTTCTTTCTCTCCCTTTCTTCTCCAGAAGTTAGACATACATCAATCTGACAGCTTTCCCAATCTCCGCCAGCTCCCTCCCCACTCTCCTTCATGGACATCCCAACCACCAATCTAGGTGCACATCTCATCTAGGACCCATACAAACATACCGGTTACTTTAACTTAGCACATTCACTATTAAAGCTCTAGTTCTCTGTTTCACAGTGTCAGAAATTCCATTTTAATAATTCGGCAGAGGTATTAAGGTTTTGTTGACTGTTCCTATCAAATTCATAAAGGATTGATTAAATAAATAAGTAGAATAAAATAAATAAGAATCTCAAAATGAGAAAGAACTACCCAGCAGACCAGACAGATATGCAATGGAGCTGACAAAGTGTTCCCACCTCACTAAGACTAGCTACTCGAAAAGAAGACTAAGCACAGAAGCAGGATGGTATACCTGGCTAGCCAAAAGATGGAAACAACCCACATGTCTATCCATTCAGGAGTGGCAAACAAAACATGGAATATCCATACAATGGGACATTATCCATAAAAACGAATGAGGTGTCTGGAGAAGGGAATGGCTACCCACTCCAATATTCTTGCCTGGAGAATTCCATGGACAGAGGAGCCTGGAAGGCTACAGTCCATGGGATCACAAAGAGTTGGACACGACTGAGTAATATTTTCACTGATACAATATGGATGCATCTCAAAAATATTACACTAAGTGAAAGGCACCAAACACAAAAGGCCACATGTACAATTCCACTTACATGAAATGTCCAGAATAGGTAAATCTACAGGAACTGAAAGCAGATTGGTAGTTTCCAGGGACAAGGAGGAGGAGGGGATGCGGAGGAGCTGCTTAATGGGTATACAGGGTTTCATTTTGGGGTGATGAAAATATTTTGGAACTAGATAAGGTTGGTAGTTTTATAACACTGTCAGTGTACCAAACTGCACTGAATGTTCCCTTTAAAATGGTTAATTTCAAGATAAATATCGTATACTAACACATATATACAGAATCTAGAAAGATGGTACTGATGAATTTGCAAGGCAGACATGGAGAAACATAGAAAACAGACTTATGGACACAGCAAGAGGGGAGGAGAGGGTGAGAGGTATGGAGAGTAACATGGAAACTTTCAATAACATATGTAAAATAGATAGCCAATGGGAATTTACTGTTATGTCTCAGAGAACTCAAACAGGGGCTCTGTATCAGCCTAGAGGGTTGGGATGGGGAGGGAGATGGGAGGCTCATGAGGGAGGGGACATATGTACACCTATGGCTGATTCATGCTGATGTTTGACAGAAAACAGAATTCTGTAAAACAATTATCCTTAAATTAAAAAATAAATAATTTTTTAATGGTTAATTCCATGTGAATTTCTTCTCAATAAAATAAGTAAGTTATAAGGAAAAAAATGTAGACATATCAACCAAAACAAAAACAGCAAAATTGAAAAAAAGATGTCTACAATTTCAAAAAACAGGGGGCAGATAGGCAAAATTAAGGAAGGAGCAGGCTGATGTTAAGAATCCTTATCACATTCATAGCAACCTGTCTGAACCTAATTAAGCCACACTTCTCTGCTCAGTAGTTATAGCTGCCAACTGGAAAGGTTCTTAACATGTAGCACAAAGACTGGAATTCTAGAACTGTCTGGTATTTCCCCTTTCTGCCCATTTCATCATAAATTGGGGTCATGAATTCAATGGCCATATTTATAAACCCAGATTTAGTTAGGTACATGCTCTGGTAAGCAGCAAAAGTACCAAGTATATTCCCAGGGACAATGGATTCTGCTCAAAAATCCAGGACATTTAGCTGTTAAAAACTACAGCTCTCTTGATGATGATTATACTCAAGGGATCAAAAGAATTCATTCTCAGAGACTTTACATGTAAATATAGTAAAAGAATAACTGAATTTCATTGTATTTGAAAAATACAGCTCATTTTTAATTCTACCGTGCTGAATAGCTGAACAGGCTGTGGCATCACTGATGCCTGTGCTCCCTGGGATTAGAGGACTCCCGGTCCCGGGAATGCCGGGACCTTTTGTGCCGGTGGGATTTATCTCGACTCCTACTTCTACTCCTGTGAGTACGCCCCTCAGAGCGCCTGTCATGCCGTCTGGAATGTATGTCTGAGCTTCGACCCCTGTCTCTCTCCCTGTGCCTGTCTTCTCTCTCTTCCCTCCTGCTTGATGACTTGTGTTCGTGCTTGGACTTCTCCTTTCTTGGCTCCTTCTCTCGGTCCTCCGTTCCACCATGGCAGGTCATCCTGACCTCAGGAGAACTGGGGTGGGACTTCCGCACCTCCCTGGACTCTGACTTCTGACCCTTCTCTGCCTTCTCTGAGTGCTTGCCACTGTGATTTTTGGAGCCAGGGTCATCCTTTTCCTTTATCATCTTGCTTCTGGGCAATGAAGAGGAGGCTGGCTGCTCTGCCTGTACCTCCTGGCCAGTCTTCTCTTTGTCTTTCTTTTTTTTCTTTTTTTCCTTTTTGTCTGGAGGAAAAGAGGGGCACAATCAATAAAAAAAAGAAGATGGAAAAGATGGAGGATATACAAAAGGAAAGCATGCTTGGCAGCAGCGTGAAACACTCACAGTCTCTACTTCTAGAAAAGTGCCTCCAAGAATCCAAGCTGGATGTCTGTCACCCCTAATATATCAGGTTGCTGTATAAGGCAACTCCAGTTTTTAATTCTCTCTCTAAAGACCCTACCTCCAAACAGTCACATTGTTAGGTACCAGAGGGTTAGGACTTCAACATATGCATTTTGGTGGCCAGAATTTAGCCCACAGCCTTAGTCTTCTGCTGATACTTCTTTCCCAGTTAAAGTAAGGTTCCCCACACCTGCCCCTTCACACTTGAGAACTGACTACCAACTCTCAGTGAAGGCTAAGAAGAGCAAACATTAAGCCTACCCAGAATCTTCTCATAGGCCTTAACCATTTACCTTTTTTGTGTTTTTTGGTGGGTTTGTCATCTTCAGAGCCCTCAGATGAACTTGGTGGAGGAGTATGAGTCCCACAGCCCCTCTCCTGCAGCTCTCTGGTCACCTCATCCATTTCTTCTGAGTCCTCAGGAAGTCGATAGTTAGATACATGATCCACTCGGATAGTTCTTCCTTTGATCTAAGACAGACAGGCAATGCTTTAGCAGATAGCTAACTATTTGCTACCAAACACAGCCTTCTATTTAAATCCAGCTGCAGAAATCCATGGTTTGAACCATTCCCATTACCCTCTTGCTAATTGTTTCTCAGAAAATCTCAAAAGCAGACCTGCTCAACTGATGTGTCACAGCACACATCCCTACACATTCGCTCAACCCTGGGGGGCAGTCAGGTAGAGCCTGGGGCAGCTGGAGATCCTGGGAGCCTCATCAGTTTATCCCAGAGTTCTATATAAATATCTCCATGTTATTAGTGTGCCATGAAGTGAAAAGACCCTGCGAAGTACTGCCCCAAAGCATAAGCAGCATGGAAAACTGCAAGAGTTTAGATGCACAAACATGAATTACCTTCCACCTGTAACATTAATTTACAGTGAAACACACTATTAAAAAGCCTGGAAGCTAAAGGGAATTCCTAAAATTCAGCTCAATGCTACAGCTGCTTTCTCAACACAACTGGATGAGGCCAAAGCAGAACAATAGCTGGGAGGGGATAAGGAATCTAGAAAGGACTACTTTCTTTTCTCTTAAGCCCTCACTCCTTGCTCCACCCCGACCATACTGGAACCACTGACTCATGCTGATACTATCACTTCGAATCACAACTCTCCAGGTGGACAACAAAAAATTAAACCCTCACTTGAAAACATTCAGGCAGATACAGTCTTATTCTATAGGCAATTCCATCAGAAATGTGAAATGTCTGGCTTTTACTGTTCCATTCAAGAGCAAGTTTTTACTCTTACCCCTAAGCCTGAGTACTTTCACCTATGCCATTCCACCATAAAAGGTGGAATAAAGTCACCTTTTATGGTGACTTCCTTTCACTGCTGGTGCAATCAGTGACAAATTATCCAAGTCAAGAGTCACCCCTCCAACCTGTGACAATGCTCATTCAATGGCAGTGCTTTTCCTAAATGAGCACAGGGAGCATGTGGAGCATAAATAACCCTGACCTGCCCCATCCCCTTTTCATGTCTCACTCTCATGTTATCACTCACCGTCTCACTTACAAGGGTGGAGGAGAGAGAATAGAGGACAGAAAACTTCAGAATGAGTTACTTTCATAGAATTAGTCATCAGATTTTAACTAGAGAATTTTCAGGGCCCAGTACTGCTAAGTCAATGGAGACATGTGAGAGACATACATGGCTACGTCCTCAGCCATGAAAGCATGATAGAACCCCAAATTCCCTGATACAGGACAGGATTAAACAGCAGTGTTTGCTAGTCTCTTTGCTCTCCAATATAGCAGGAATGAGAGTGGAGTGTGAGGAAGAAAAGGTAAAAAACAGATGCCTGGTTGGGTGCAAGATGAAGGGGAGTCGGGGGTCATGGTACCTATGCTCCTGAGGATATAGCTTGCTAAGAGATGGGGAAAAGAAACACATGTTGACAGGGTCATGAGCCAACAGAACTATTTCCTGGGGTCATTTCCCAGTCAGTATGTCCCCACACCTCTGCAACCCAGCTGATCAGTACTGCCCTTGAGCCTGTAGTCATCAGCTGGGAAATGAAACTGAGACCCTACACAATGGAAACGTTCTGCTCAGTAAGCATACTCACCTTGATTCCATTAAAATTGTCAACAGCCAGAACTGTGCTCCTCTGGTCTTCATAGCAGAGGAAACAGAATCCTTTGGATTTCCCAGTCTTCTTGTCCCATACCAGATTAATGTTAACAATCTCTCCGTATCTATTTAATTTATAAAAGAGTAAGACACTATTGATTTAAAATGTAAAAACTTTCAGATTGGATGACAAAACAAAATTCAAATAATATAATCTGTACAGGAGACACACTGAGAACAAGATGACAAAGAAAGGTTAAAAATTAAAAGTTAGAAAAAGATATATCAAGAACACCTAATTTAAAAAATATTAAGATCAAAGATGAATTCAAGGCCAACCAAAAACAAACATTTAAATGTGACTAAGAGGGCTCTTTTCCACAGAAAAAGGTCCTAATACATAAGTCATGAAATTTTATACATAAATCAACACATCCAAAATTTTAATTAAAAATACAGACCAACTAAGAGTCAAAGTTATTAGAGATTTTAACACACCACTTTGAGTTCACAACACATAAAATTGAGAAAAATAAGTCAGAGGAATTAATATAAAATTATATAACTACAAACAAACATATACTTAATAATATAACAATTACATTGTTAAAAATATTAACATCAGACTAGTAGATATACAGATATATTTGATTGTACAAAAAGAGTTGCTTCTCAAGAATCCATGAAACAACATATTAATGGTAATGATAACCCTGTATGCGAAACAGCAAAAGAGACACAGATGTATACAATAGTCTTTTGGACTCTGTGGGGGTGGGGGGGGATGAGTTGGGAGAAAGGCATTGAAACATGTATAATATCATATAAGAAATGAAATCGCCAGTCCAGGTTTGATGCACGATACAGGATGCTTGGGGCTGGCGCACTAGGATGACCCAGAGGGATGGTATGGGGAGGGAGGTGGGAGGGGGTTCAGGATTGGGAACACGTGTACACCCGTGGCAGATTCATGTTGATGTATGGCAAAACCAATACGATATTATAAAGTAATTAGCCCCTAATTAAAATAAAGTAAAAAAAAAAAAAAACTGACTCTAGACTAGATCTCAAAGTAAACCTCAATCATCTCCAAAAACAGCACAGACCATGTTTTCCAATCATAATGTGAAACAGCTGGGAACAATAATTTCAAAACAAAAAATGCCCTAACTAGAACTTGAAACCTATTCTCCAGGCTAACTACTGGATGAAAGAGAAAGTGAAATAAAATAATCATGGTAGACTATTTAGAAAACAACAAAAATGGGAATATATACCAAAACTTAGTGTCTGTGTGTGTTAGTCACTCAGTCTTGTCCAACTCTTTGTGACCCCGTGCACTATAGTCCACCAGGCTCCTCTGTCCATGGAATTATCCAGGCAAGAATACTGGGGTGGGTTGCCATTTCCTTCTCCAGGGGATCTTCCTGAACCAGGGATCGAACTCAGGTCTCCTGCATTGCAGGCAGATGTTTTACCATCTGAGCTACTAGGGAACCCCACCAAAACTTACAGGATGTGGCTAAAACCACACTCAGGAAAATCTGTAACATTAAAGAATTTTATTGTTAAAAAGGAAAGGGGAATTCCCTGGCAGTCACAGTGGTCAGGACTTGGTACTTTCACTGCCAGGGTCCAGGTTCAAACCCTGGTCAGGGAACTAAGATCGCACAAGCCACTGGGGAGCTGGGGGGGAGAGTAAATCTAAGAAAGGTAGGTGGAAGTTAATAAAGACATAATTTAATGAAAAAGAAAACAGAAAAAAATTCTACCTTACTCACTATATAAAAATTAATTCCAGAAAAGTTAAAGCTTCATAGATTTAAAACTACAGTCAGAAAAATACAACAGTAACTGATGGAAATATTATAGCATGATCACATACATATATCTCAGCCCAAAATCTAGCATCTTACTTAAAAGAAAACACTAGAAATGATTCAACTATGGTATTTAGCTATTTAACACTATTTAATATTGTAGGTATTGGCCCATGCAATTAGACAGGAGAAAACAGATACAGAAAAAGAGTAAATACATGTGTATGTATAACTGACTCATTTTGCTGCACAGTAGAAACTAATACAACACTGTAAATCAACTATACTCTTAATTTTAAAAATTAAAAAATGAAAAAGTAAAGCTATCTCTGTATGAAGATTATATATGATGATATATATAGAAAACCCAAGAGAAGCAATGATAAACAATGATAAAAACAAACAATATAACAAATCTGTAGGATAACAGGATATAAAGACAACAAAAATAAACCACCCTCTTACAAACAATAATAATAAGATATAAGGAAAGAGGAGCCCCATTTGTAACAGCAACAACAAAAAGGTAAAATACTTAGAAATAAATTTAACAAGCAATGTACAAGGTCTATGCAAAGAAAACTCTTAAAAACTACTGAAAGACACAAACACAGTTTCAATAAAGATACTTCTTCTTCTTGCATAAGATGACTCAACATTATAAAAATATCAAAATCACCTCCCAAGTTAATACTTCTGTATAAGGGTGACACTCCAATTTGCCGGGGGAAAATATGGAGTTTTAAATAAATGCTGTTGGGACAACTAGATAGCCATTTGAAAAAATATGAAATTGGGTCCATATCTCACACTACACATCAGAATAAATCTAAATGGATCAGAGACTTCAATGCATAAAATTGAAACCATACAAGTATTAGAAGAGAACGTGGATGGGTGGGGAGCAATACTTTCTAATTATGACTCAAATCCAGAAGCAATAAAAGACTGATAAATTTGACCATTGCTGCTGCTGCTGCTGCTAAGTTGCTTCAGTCGTGTCCAACTCTGTGCGACCCCATAGACGGCAGCCCACCAGGCTCTGCCGTCCCTGGGATTCTCCAGACAAGAACACTGGAGTGGGTTGCCATTTCCTTCTCCAGTGCATGAAAGCAAAAAGTGAAAGTGAAATCGCTCAGTCGTGTCTGACTCTCAGTGACCCCATGGACTGCAGCCTACCAGGCTCCTCCATCCATGGGATTCTCCAGGCAAGAGTACTGGAGTGGGGTGCCATTGCCTTCTCCAGCAATGGAGGACAGACTATACAGGGACAGCATGAGGGAGTTTGGGGGATGATGGAATTGTCCTTCATCCTAATTGTGAGGGTGATTACACAAATCTATTCAAGTATTAAAAAAACCTCATAGGACTGTACATCCCCTAAAAAGTCAATGTTACCATAAGATCATTTAAACATATGAATAAATGAACGCATAAAAATTTAAAAATAATAATTTTGCAAAGAAAAAAAATCACAATAAACAAAGTCAAATGACAAACTATGAGAAAACGTCTGCAATTTACATCACAGATTAAGGCTAGAAAGCCATTTTTTTTTTCTTTTGCTATAAAGGACATTATCAGGACAACTGGAAGTCAAATAAAGTCTATAGATTAGATAACAGTGTAACAGTGTTGATTTCCTGAATTTGATCACTATCCTGAAGTTAAATGTCCCAGTATTTTGGGAAATACACACTGAAGAACTTAGGGGTAAATGTGCATCATGTCTGCAATTGACCCCCAAGTGGTTCAGAAAAAAAAAAATAATATGCATATAGGTGGAGAGAAATAATAAAGCAAATGTGATAAAATGCTAACATCTGGGGACTCTGAGTAAAAGGGATATAGGTATCCTTCATTCTATTTCATAACTTTCCTGTTTTAATCCAGAAATTATTTCAAGTATTTCAAAATAAAAAGTAAAAGAAAAAAGAATACAGGAGCTGGCTTGACAGCATAACTACAGACCAAACTGGGACAGTTTGAGCATCAAGAAGTAATAATAATGGCAATGTAGTATAACACATCAAATTAAAAAGATAAGTCCACAGCAATACAATACATGATAAAGTGTTAAAAGCAGTAAGTTAATACGCTTAATACATGAAGGGCTCTTGTAAAATCAGTAAGAAAATGACGAACACATTAACAGGGAAAAAATAGGCAAATGATCTTAATAGACAATTTACAAAGAAAAAGAATAAGGGCCTATAAATCTATGAAGAGATGTTCAACCTCCCTGATGATGAAATAAAGGCAAAGTAAAATAATAATGAGAAGTCATATGGCAATATTTTCTTAAAATAACCATTACTGATTAGGATTCAGGAAAATGAGCATTCCAGTCAGAGTGAAAACCAATACAACCTTTTCCGAGAGTAATTTGACAATGTTTACTTTTGAACTGTGGTATTGGAGAAGACTCTTGAGAGTCCCTTGAACTGCAAGGAGATCCAACCACTCCATTCTGAAGGAGATCAGCCGTGGGTGTTCTTTGGAAGGAATGATGCTAAAGCTGAAACTCCAGTAGTGTGGCCACCTCATGCGAAGAGTTGACTCATTGGAAAAGACTCTGATGCTGGGAGGGATTGGGGGCAGGAGAAGAAGGGGACGACAGAGGATGAGATGGCTGGATGGCATCACCGACTCGATGGACGTGAGTTTGAGTGAACTCCAGGAGTTGGTGATGGACAGGGAGGCCAGGCGTGCTGCAATTCATGGGGTCGCAAAGAGTCGGACACAACTGAGCGAATGAACTGAACTGAAAAATTAATTTCATGAAGGAAACCATCAGGGAGGCATACAAAGATGTATATATCACAATGTACACTGCAGTATAATTCATAACAGCAAAATATTGGAAATAATGCCCAACATTGAAAAGAAGACAATAAATACATAAAGATGTTAACATTTTTTCCTTAAAGAACATTATTTCATTCTTCGTACTTTTTTCTTTTTCCCAAATGTTCTACACAACTATACATTATTCTGATGATCAGAAAAAATATTTTTTTGAAAGCCACTGTTATCAGTGACACAGGCAATCTTCATGGAGAGCAATGTGTGGAGCCAAAACAGAGAACTGGAATAAACACACACACTAGTGATCATCACTCAATGAAAATAAGACAAAAACAGCTCCCAGGTGGAAGACTGAACAAGGCAGAGCTACCACAAAGGTGTGGAAGTTATAGGCTGTACCTACTGTGAACTTCCCAATACCCAAGAGTTGGAAAAAGCAGCCTCAGGCCCTGTCAGGGCCCTCTACCATGGCCTTTTTCTTGCCCAATTTCTTTTACATGGCTTTCTGTCCTATATATGGCCCAACCAATCAGCCAGGGACCTCTGCCCACTGGATGGTCCAACCATTCCCTGCCATGGCAATGCCTCTGCCAGGGTGTGCTAGCCACTGTCTGCTTGCCCAACCTCTTTTATCATGGTTCTCTGCCTGAGGACTCCACAGTCCAGGGGTCATGGCTCTCTGCTGCTCTGAGCTGCCAAGGCCTTCTGGCACCTATGGACTAACTACTCTGTGTAGCTTTGCGGTTGTACCCAAACCCTCTCCTACCAGCTGCCACTACTAATGTGAGCTGCCAAGACTCTCTCCCACCTAGTGCTGCTGCTATCATCCCGTAGCAGAATGAAGAATATAAGATTCTCCTATTCATTCTTATCCCTCATCAGCCTGTGATTCTCAGTCTCCAGTTAAAGAGACTGGCTCTGCTCACTAACCTTACACTCAACTAGAAACAACAACGAAAAAAACTACTGCCTAAAACTTTTGCTTTTTTCCCAGTTTCTCTGTGCTTTGCCCTAATCCTACAGTGCCACACAGGTGTGGGCCCAGAATGGCCCCATGATCATGAGTTACCCCTAGATTATAGGAGCCCGAGGAAATGGGCCAACAGAGTACCTTCCTAGGAGTTCCAGTCTGTTCCAGTGTAGGCTTCAGTGAAAAGACAATAAAAATAGACCAGAATCTCCAAGACAGGCTCCTATATCAACCAACTTCTTGGATTTGGCACATTGGAGAGTTCCAGAACCATGTCCTGGGACTGATCTAGACCAGAACAGAAGCTTCAGGCCTCCCCATGCAGGGAGGCCAGTCAGTCTAGAGTTAAAATAAATGGGCTTTTGTGATGCCATAAAATACATTATGGAAGCAAACTACTCTGATGACCTAGAAGCTAAGAAATAAAAAAGTGACTTACTGAAAAGAAGAAAAAAAAGGTGACTTACTGTGAGAACACACAAATGATGTCCCCTTCAGTCAGTTCATAAGGAAGTCCCCCTTGAAAAGAAAAACACATTTCAGTTCAGCAAACACTTAACAAGTGTCTACTATGTACGATGCATGCACTAGGCCAGGCACTGGGATGCAAATCAGAATAAGCAACAGGGCCTTCCCTCAAAGAACCTAGTCTAATGCAATGACAGAAGCACGTAGAAAATGCAGCAGTAATACAGAAAAAGGAGTGATTAACTTTGAGTGGAAAAGCTGGGGTCACCCCTAACCAAACTAACCCCCCTCACACCCAAAATCTTCTGGACAAAGCAGATAGTTTCCAGCACAAAACTTGGCTTCCAAAAACATATCTTGAACTCATGTGCTCTCTATCTGCAAACTCACAGCTAAGGTCCAAAATCAGTTTAAATATGCAAATATTAACCCCACCTCACAAAGACTAAGGATTATAAAGTCAATTGTTAAACATTTCATAGGAAATAAATTTCCCTGCAAATGTTTCCTTCCTCATGAACGGAATGGGGATATTACAGTTCTAACTTCACAGAATTGTTATAATAGTTAAATAAATGAAAATAAAATGCTTAACACGATGTCTGGTGCCATAACCTCTTTGAATAAATTGTCAAATTACCGCATATGACACAAAGTGAATATAGAGATTGTGATACGGCCGAGGATAGAAGGCAGGAGATAATTAGATGAGGAAAATAAACTCTGAGGGAAAGAGAATGAGGCGAGAAGGGAGTTGGCAGTAATATGAGATAGGGGCTAAGACCATGAGTTCTCGAGTGCCATAGTTCTGGGTGTTCCAATTCCTAAGCTATGTGACCTTAAGTCATTAACTTCTCTGCACCTGTTTCTTTAGTTGTATAAATGGGGAGGTACAGGGGGATGATAATAACGGTCTCCGAGAAACCAAGTGGCACGATTCTCAGCACAGTGAACGGCCGGCAGTACCTATTATGAGCACTGACTTGGCAGAGAGAGCAAACTAGAAATGGGGAGAAAACAGACAAGGAAAACGTATTTACAGAGAGACAGCGGAAGGGAATAAATGTGGGTGGTGAATGTCGGGAGGAATGAAAGGCGGGAACGCTGAAATGTTAGGAAGCAGGGCAAGAGAGAAGGAGGAGCCCTACGAGAGCCTACGTGGGCCTCACCCAGGAAGATCCAAGCGCTGTCCTTGTACTCGTTGTGCCAAGACACCTTCTCCGGCACCCCCAGTTGGACTTCACGCTCATTCAGCTCATTAATCAGCTTCACTTTAGTTAAAGGGCTAAACCGGAAGGAAAAGCGGACATGTAAGCGCGCCCCGGCCTGAGGTAAAACAGAACAAAACCGAAAGACTAATTTTCTAGACTCCCCGCCTCTCCCGCCCGTCAGCCCCGCAGATGCTCTACCACCTCAGCCCCGGTGGGCTGCCCCCGGGCACGAGTTCCCCCGACCCCTCCTCGAAGGAAAATTGAGGCCTTACTTCATCTCCGCCGGTTCGGGCTCAGAACCTAGGAAGCAACTTCCCGGAGAAGCCGCCAAGATGCATGCGCGGTCCCGGCGCCTCGCGCCCATTGGTTGCCGCGGAGCTTGTGCCGCCCCGGAAGAGCGCTGGCGCGCCGGGGGCGTAGCGCCTGAGCACTAGAGCTAGAAGCGGCTTTCCTTGTTCGGCTGAACTCGCTCTTTAATCAGAGAGTTTTTCTCTGGTCCGTTCGTACGTTCCTTCGAAAAATTGGGGAAGGGTGCGAGCCTGGTCTGTTCCAGGACTCCTAGCTCCTGGACGACACCTGGCATTGATTAGGTTAACTACAAATGTTTGCTGAATTAAGACTGAAAAAGTGCCTGATTCGGCGACTTAAGTCGCAGCCTTCGTCCCAGTCAAATTCCGCCTCCATCCTTCACTCCCAGTCAGTAACTCACACGCGCACCCGCAACAAAGCATCCTTGTTCAAGAGTAACGGTAGAAAAATAAAGAAGATATCTGAGAGGGTGAATCTTTTTTTTTTCTCTCTCTCAAATCCCAATGCAGAGGCAACTGACAAGTATACCGCAGTAGGCTGAATTGCATATCCAGATTTGTATGAAAAGCTGCTACCCCTTTTCCACAGTCTCCTACGCGGGAGGTAGAAATTCGTATTGTTAAATTAATAGCTAACGGTTGAGCAGACAATACTAAATTGTGTGCTAATCAATTTATATGCATTGGCTTTCTATCCTCACAACAGCCCTGTGATGTCTGTGATACAATTATTGTCTCCATTTTATAGAAGAAACTGAGGTTCAAAGGAGTTAAATATACACCTTTGAAATGTACTCTGTCTACCCATCAGGTCTGGTTGATTTATGAATCCATACTGAGCATCTATATATGTTCTGTACAGCAAGTCTGTAGACAGAACTGTAAGGTTGGGTTCTTTGCCTTCAAAGAGCTGATAATATCGTTGAACATACAGGATATACCTGCTTTATAGATTTCACTCCAGAAATAATCAGGAACCTATAGAAGAGGTGGTGACAATAAACCATATTGAGGATTTAAATCCATCTTGCACATGTTCACATCAGTATCTGGTCTTAGACCATGCATGGTCTAAAAGTGAAATTCCAGAGCTGTGTGTTTCTCTGTGTAGGCCTAGCTCAGAACCCCTGAAACTAGGCACTTCGTAAAAGTGCCTAGTTTGATGATGACGGTGATGATGACAACTACCCTCAATAGTTCACCATGTACCCAATGTCTTGCTAAGAAGCAGAACAGAATCTGCCCATAAATGACAGTTTCTCTTCATTCATTCTGTGTCTCTTCCCTTCCCCAACTCCAGCCCAGCTATTCATTAACTTGGTAGAATTACATTGGCAATGAAAACTAAACAGTGACAGATTGCATAGAGGTTTTATCTGCTCCTAGAAACCTTAGGTTGCCTAGTTGTAGGGTTGAAGTAGTCACTGCAAAGTGGTAAACTAGCTTGCAGCATTATCTGGCTGAATTCTTCCAGCAATTATGAAATGAGAGAATTGGAGCAATACCTAGGCCTTGGTCATCAGAGTTCAAAGGGAAGCTGAAGCAAAAGAGGAGAGTAAGACCAACCAAATAATAGACAACTGGGATGGCAAACTCTAGTCTTCCTCTCAGACATTAAATTCAGAGGGTACTCTGGATTCTCAGCCCCTTTCCACTCAGACTTATGGAAATCTCTAGGCATCATCTTACCTACCAATTCCTACCAATTGGAAGTACATCCATGGAGATGTCCCAGGCAAACTGGGAAGGTTTTCAGCTCTCCCAGCTTCTACTCCTTTCTTCACCAATAACATTCATTTAGCACCCATTGTATGCAGAGCTCATTTCTAGGTTCAGTGGGTAATGCTAAGGAAACTGACAGCAGTCCCCACGTTCAAGGAAAGGCTCAACAATATGGCTAGTCAAATTCATTTCTCCACTTCTGACCACCACACTACATCCGCAAACACTTTCCCTACTGACTTCTCTGTTTCAGGAAATGTTATCACCATTTTCCTGGTTGCCCATGTTCAAAAACAGGGATGTCATGCTTGTATTCCCTATTCCTATTTACCCAAAGATATCTATCCAATCACCAATTCCTAATAATTGTGCCACTTCAGTGTCTGTCAAACACATCCTGTCTACTCTCAGTGATGTTCTGAGTCATCATCACATGCCTCCTAGGTCTTTCAGTACTCTTATAACTGCCCCAGCCCCTATTCTTCAGTCTTTTCTCCAACTGCTTCCCCACCCCATGAAGCCTCAGTTTCAGCCAGGCTCCACTTCTATCTGTTATCTCAAGGGCCCCTTTCATTATCCAACCTACACAGCTCTTCTGAGAGATCCATATATTCCTGGGCCACTCTCTCTGACTGAAACCTGCCTGAGCTCCAAACTCCAATCAAGTCATTTCTCGTTCAGGAAACTTTTCCTGACCTTACCAGCCTGCAGTGATTGCCCCCGCTTCTGAACTCTGCAGTTCTTCACAGCTCATTTATGTTCTCCCTTTAGAAAGACTGTGAGGTCCTAGAAGGTAAAGACTGCATCTTTAAGCTCTCAGTACCTCAAATCTCAAATACCTAGCAAGTACACAATACAATTATTGGTTAATGAAACTGAAAATACAGCTATAGTTACCTTTATGGAAACAGATGAGGGTAAAGGGAAAGAGGCTTTTATTTTCTCTTTGTCCCTTTCTACACCGTTATCATTTTCTTACCTTTATCCAGGTATCTTTTCTTTATCACATTTTTATTGCCATGTTACCTTGGCAGAAAGAGCATGACCTTAAAGAGCATGACTGATGCCACACAGTTAGCAATGGCTGTTTCCAGATGGTAGACACAGAGGGAATTTTTCTGTGGTGTTCTGTTCTCCAAATGTCTTATGTTGAATATGCATTACTTTTGTAATCAGAAAGAAGTTATTAAAAGAATATTTAAATGTGGAAGCAAAAAAAGTTATCAGATTGTACAGTATAACAGAGGTTCTAAGTATAAATTGTAGGGTTTCCATCTTCAACCTTGTAGCAACCATCTAGCCCTTCTCTCCCTGGGTGTACCTATTTTCAGATTAAACATCTCCTCCCTTTTTTCCTGTTTTCTTCTTATCTGTGGTAGGTTAGGAACCATATGTTTAAGCCTATAAATAACTTAAAATAAGAAACAATTGAGTAAAGACCTGAAAGTTAAAACAGAGAAAATCACTAATTTATGACTCAAATTTTTACACCCAATTCTGTAACCTTCATATCCACTCAATTTCATGCCATACCTAAAAAAGGCAAAAACTTTAACCTGGCATTCAGAGATCTTCATGTTTTAGCTGAAGACCTCATTTCTAATTTTTCTCACTTCCACCACACTTCACACACCCTATATAAGCCTAACTAAACTCCATGTGCTTCCTTCTACATCCATAAACCCAAATACTACCCATTCTTCAAGTCCTGGCTCAAATGCTATCTCTTTCATTAAGCCCTCCTGGATTGCTCTCACTCCCTTCCCATAGGTGAATGACTTCTCCCTTCTTTGAGCTCCCAATAACCCTTTATCTTCACCTCCAAAGTAAGACTTAAGCACTGTATACCTTGTAGTATGACCATATACTTGTCATCCTCTGTACGAGTACCACATCTGATTCATTCACTCAGCAAATATTTATGGAACATCTACTACATGCTCACAACTATTCCAGGCATGGATGATGCAACAGTAAACAATCAGAGAATATTCCTTGACCCTATTGAGTTTGTTTTGTTTAGTGAGGGGGTTTCTCTTAGGTCATGAGTGAAAGTCACTCAGTTGTGTCTGACTCTTTGCGACCCCAGGCCAGAATACTGGAATGGGTAGCCTTTCCCTTCTTCAAGGGATCTTCCCAACCCAGAGATCAAACCCAGGTCTCCCGCATTGCAGGTGGATTCTTTACCAGCTGAGCCACAAAGGAAGCCCAAGAATACTGGAGTGGGTAGCCTATTCCTTTTCCAGTGGATGTTCCCAACCCAGGAATCGAACTGGGGTCTCCTGCATTGCAATGCAGATTCCTTACCAACTGAGCTATCAGGGAAGCCCAGGTTGGTCAGGTCACCCCAGGTTGGTCAGGTCAGGTTGCCATAATATTGAATAAGATACCATAGACTGGGTGGCTTAACCAATAGAAGTTTATTTCTCACAGTTCTGAAGGTTGGAAAGTGCAAGATTGAGGTGCTGATTGATTCATTTCCCCAGTGAGGAGTTTCTTCCTGGCTTGCAGATATCAACCATCTGACTGTGTCCCCACACAGGAGAACAGGAGAGAAGGTGGGGAGAATCAGACTCTTTGGTGTCTATTCTTGTAAGGAGTCTAATCCATCATGAGGACCCCACCCTCATGACCTCAGCTAAACCTAATTACTTCCCAAAGTCCTCATCACCAAATACTATCACGTGGGGGTTCGGGCTTCAACATACAAATTTTCAGGGATACAATTCAGCCCATAGCAGGAAGTAAGTAAATTATATAGCATACAAGAAGGTACTAAGTGCTAGGGGGAAAGGTAAAGAAGGGAAAGAGAATAGGGAATATGGTGGGAGTATTAAATTTTAAATAGAATGAACACTTGAGGAAACATCATTCAGGCAAAGACTTTTTAAAGATAAGGAAATGAGTTATGTGGATGACTACTACTGGTTGATGATGGAAACCCTACAATTTAGACTTAGAACTCGTGTTACTGTATAATCTGATAACTTTTTTATGCAAGTGCAAGGATCCTGAGGCAAGAGCTTACCTGAAGTAGTCAAGGAGCAGCAAGGAACACAATACCAGGAGTGAAGGTGAGAGGAAAGCTGAGCTGAGAAAGATAACAGGGTCCAGATCCTGTAGGCCAATATAGGCTACTATAGGGACTTTGGAGTTCATTCTGAGTGAAAAATGGAACCATCACAGGATTTTGAGCAGAGGAGAAACATAACTAACATTTTCAAAGGCTCACTCTGGATGCTAAGTGAAGAGTAGAGTATAAGTGGTAAGGGAGGAAATAGGGAGACCAGGTGGAGGCTATTGCAGTTATCCCAGTGAGAAACAAACAAAGGTAGTTTTGAACCATGGTATTAAACTGGAAGTAATGTGAAATGGAAAGATTCCAGGTGTATTTTGAAGATATAAAATAAATGAATATAGGACATAAAGGAAAGAGAGTAATAAGGAATAAAGCTTCTTGGGATAAGCAACTGGAATTTACTTCAATGGGGGAGATTGTGGAGGAGTAGATTTGAGAAGGAAGATCAAATTTGGATGTGTTAACTTTGAGATGCCTTTCTCTCTTTAAGGTAGAAATCTCAAGAAGGCAGCTGGACAAAGGAACCTGAAGGTCAGAAGAAGTCCAAGATGAGGATATACAATTGAAATTGTCACCAGCTTTTAGATGGCATTTAAAGTCTTGAAATTAAATGAGATAGCCAATGGAATGACAGAGACCAAGAGAACTCTAAGGTTAAAAGGTCAGGAATATATTAAAAAAAAAGTCAGCAAGTGATACTGAAAAGGAGCATTGAAAACCAAGAGAGTGTAGCACCCTAGAAGCCAAGTGAAGAAAGAATATGAATGAAGAAAGAGTGGATGCTTCAAAGCACTGCTGAGGAGTCGAGTAATATGAGAACTGACCACTGGATCTAGCAATGTGAAGGGCACTGGTGACCTTGCAGTTTCAGTAGGCATGGGTACAAAAGCCTGACTGAAGGGGGTTTAGGAAAGAATGAAAAGATGGGGCTGAAGCTGAAGGGAAAAATCAAGTCAAGAGAGGATTTTTAAAGATAGAAAAATGACAATATTATTGCCTGCTGCTGCTGAGAATAATCAAGAAGATAGGGGAAATGGTCAATAAATGAGCTTGCAAAAGGTACAAAGTGAACTAGAGAGAAGGAAGGAAAAAGTGAAAAGAGAAAAGGAGAAGGGAGGCAGCAAAGTGAGAGCCAGATAGAATTAAACTTTTAAAGTTGGTTGTAGAAAAAGGTAATCGTGTCCATCAGCCTCTTTATCTTGCTTGGGGGCGACTGTAGGGCACTTGAACTGGCTTAGGCAAAGGAGATTTAGAGAAATGCTACAAGGATTTATGTTATAATATCAAGAGCATGGAATCTGACTGCAAGGGTACAAGTCCTAACTTCATGATCTTGGGCAAGCTATTGAATCTCCTAAAAACAAATATCATATATTAACACATATATGTAGAATCTAGAAAAATGGTATAGATGATCTTATTTGCAAAGTAGAAATAAACATAGAGAACAAGCATAGAGACACCAAGGGAGGGAAGGGAGGGTGGGATGAATTGAAAGACTGAGATGGACATATATACATTATTGATACTATATATAAAATAGATAACTAATGAAAAACTACTATATAGCTCAGGAAACTCTACTTAATGCTCTGTGGTGACGTGAATGGGAAGGAAATCTGAAAACAACATGCATAGTTATACGTATAGCTGATTCACTGGTGTACAGCAGAAACTAACAAAACATTGCAAAGTAAATATACTCCAATAAAAAATTTTAAAAAGTTATCCAATCTCCCCATGCCTTAATTTCTTCATCTGTAAAATGGGGATGGTAACATCATCTTCCTCATAGGGTTTTTATAAGGCTCAAATAAATTACTTCTAGTGCTTGGAGCATGATGTACATGTGACTTATCATCATCACTCTCTCAGGGAATAAAGGCCAGGAATCCCCCTGGGCCTTAGAAACAACTGAACTTGAGCCATAGGATTAGCCTTTCATCTGCATGTCCCCTGTCTCTACTCCTATCTGCAGCATGACTTCATTCTTTCCTCTCACTACTATCACCAGTGACTCCAAAGCGTCACATTTTAACAAAGCCAGCTACCCGGAAGAGGGATAACTGAACTACTCTCTGATCTTAAATACAGAAACCCTGTAGAAACAACTCAATAGCCAACTTGATTCAAGTGCCCAGACCAGGCAGCCATGGGACTAGTGTCATGTAATAAAACAGACACTCCTCAGGAAGCCATGAAAATGGATTGGAATCTTGCTTGGTGCCAAAGAGAATTGAAGGTGGCTGGAGAGCTAGTGAAGGGAGAGAAACTGGAGGATATGAAAAAGTGCTAGTCAGTTAGAACAATAATTGCCATACCCTCCTCTCCCCATATTTCTCCTTGGTGCTACCATCAAAGAAAGGTGAACACAGGGAACATATGAGGATTCCCCATGGAGATTCTGCTAATAAGCAGAGGGTTCTCCGATAAAAACTGCAACCTGGGTATTAGGAGCAATGAACCTCCCATTATAGGGAGTCTCCAGGAGGCCTGCATGCTAGTCACATACTTGATAAGTTGCAGCCTGGGTACTCCTACCCTAAGCTACTACATTTCAGCCAGACAATCCACCTGAGGACTGATGGCTATTTCCACCCAACTGAAGCTGATGTGTGTTCTGCACTCCTTTCCTGACCTCCTTAACTTAGGCAGTCTCTGTTACTTGCTTGAGCCCCCAAAATTCTAAAATCACAGTCTTGCCAAGATGCAAGATCATTAGAATGCCAATGCATCACAGAATCACAGAGAAAGACCAGCTGGGAGCCATGGAGTCAAGCAGAAGGCTATTAAAGTTTGCCAGGCATAAGGAGATCAGGGCTTGGGATAGTTATAGAAACAGGAGAAAAACAGAAAGATTTGAGAGATATTCCACAAAAAAAGTAAGTGAAAAAGTGGTCTCAGAAGTATAACTTAGTTATGCTTTTCAGTATAACTTAGTGTACTAAAAGAAAAGTGCAAGAGAATGTTTCAAAAATGGGAAGGTGATTAATAATCTAAAGTTCATCAGAGCTGAAAGAAAGGAGAAATACTAGATAATACAGATTTAAACAAAGTTTAAAATTAGTTGTTTTGTCATTAGTCTCAAGTAATCAAGAATGAAAATATATACTTTGAAAATTACCAAGAATTGCATACCTAGCCTCTCACACTTGATAATTTTTCCATATCTTGTCCCATTGGTTATGAAAGAATGTTGAGAAAGGTAGGGAGAATGAGGGATTGCACAGTCATTATAAGAATACATACAAAAAAAAAAAAGAATACATACAAAATATTATTCAGGGGTCTCCAGAGAAGCAGAACCAAGAGGAGATATATATATATCTTTAAGATATATATATATATATATATATATATATATATATATATATATATATAAAGATTTATTATAAGGAATTAGTTCATGTAACCATGGAGGCTGAGAAGTCCCACAATCTGTGGTCAGCAAGCTGGAGAGCCAAGGAAGCCAGTAGTGTAGTTCCAGTGTGAAAACTAATAGGCTTGAGACCCAGAAAGAGCCAATGTTTCCATTTGAGTCCAAAGACAAGAGGAAAAATCCAATGTCCCAGTTCAAAGGCAGTCAGGCAGGATGAATTGTCTCTTACTTGCAGGAGAATCAGGCTTTTTTTCTATTCAAACCTTTAACTGATTAGATGGGCCCCACTCATGTTAGGGAGGGTAATCTGCTTTACTCAATCTGCTAATTCAAATATTAATCTCATTCAGAAACACTCTCACAGACACACCCAGAATTAATGTTTAACCAAATATCTGGGCACTCTGTGACCCAATAAAATGGACACATAAGTAACCCCCAAAATAAATAATTTAAAAACAAACAAACAAACAAAAAAGACAGAGACAGGGTTTCAAGTCCTGCAAGCCACAAGCCAAGGATACCACGCAGCATCCACAGTCACTGGAAGCAAGGAATGGATTCTAACTTGGAGCCTCCAAAAGGGATCACCCCTGTTGATACCTCCATTTCAGCTTCTGGCTTACAGCCCCGTGACCATAAGTTTATGCTGCTGTAAGCCACTATTTGTGGTGATTCATGACAGGGCCCCTAGGCCACAAACGCACCAAGTGATAGAGCTGCATCAGGGAAGAGTTGTAAGTTTTCCAGCCTCAGAAGAAGACTTATGAGGTACATGATTTTGTGGTCACAGTGTGGCTTTCTCTTTTTCTTTTAGTACTCAACACGATTCTTGCCCTATTCGAAGACCTCTTCTATATTGCAGGAACTGGAAGCTTGGGAACGGCTTTTGCCACCTGCTTAATATTTTGCAATAAAAGGCACTCACAAGAGACGGACAAGATGAAAAGGAAGCGTTATTCCTTCTTGGTCAGTTCAGTTCAGTTGCTCAGTCGTGTCCGACTCTTTGCGACTCCATGAATTGCAGCATGCCAGGCCTCCCTGTCCATCACCAACTCCCAGAGTTCACCCAAACTCATGTCCATCGAGTCGGTGTTGCCATCCAGCCATGTCATCCTCTGTCGTCCCCTTCTCCTCCTGCCCTCAATCCCTCCCAGCATCAGAGTCTTTTCCAATGAGTCAACTCTTCTCACGAGGTGGCCAAAGTATTGGAGTTTCAGCTTCAGCATCATTCCTTCCAAAGAACACCCAGGACTGATCTCCTTTAGAATGGACTGGTTGGATCTCCTTGCAGTCCATGGGATTCTCAAGAGTCTTCTCCAACACCACAGTTTCAAAGCACCAATTCTTCAGCGCTCAGCTTTCCTCACAGTCCAACTCTCACATCCATACATGACCACTGGAAAAACCATAGCCTTGACTAGATGGACCTTTGTTGGCAAAATAATGTCTCTGCTTTTGAATATGCTGTCTAGGTTGGTCATAACTTTCCTTCCAAGGAGTAAGCGTCTTTTAATTTCATGGCTGCAATCATCATCTGCAGTGATTTTGGAGCCCAAAAAAATAAAGTCTGTTTCCAGTGTTTTCCCATCTATTTGCCATGAAGTGATAGGACCAGATGCCATGATGTTAGTTTTCTGAATGTTGAACTTTAAGCCAACTTTTTCACTCTTCTCTTTCACTTTCATCAAGAGGCTTTTTAGTTCCTCTTCACTTTCTGCCATAAGGGTGGTATCATCTGCATATCTGAGGTTATTGATATTTCTCCTGGCAATCTTGATTCCAGCTTGTGCTTCTTCCAGTCCAGCGTTTCTCATGATGTACTCTGCATATAAGTTAAATAAGCAGGGTGACAATATACAGCCTTGACGTACTCCTTTTCCTATTTGGAACCAGTCTGTTGTTCCATGTCCAGTTCTTCCAATGTATGATGTTCTATTATTTCTGACTATTGTTTTTGCTACTTATTGATCATAGTGCTTTATTGCCAAAATTATTTAATATCTTTTTGCATTCACGATCAGCCTGTTTTCTTCAAAAATTTTTTCTGTGGAAAATTTTTGAGAACTGGGATGAAGGGGATTTCTCAAAAAAAAAAAAATTAATTTTCTTTTGTCAGGCTGAAACCACTATCAACTAAATTCTTGGTTTGGAGTTTTGAGAGACAAATCAGTTAATGTGAACGGAAGCTATTGACCCATACGAGGGCTGGCCATGGTTGTGAACTTTTAGGGAGTTTTCTTCTTATACTCATTGTCAAAATTCAAGATAGGTAATCTAATTTGTAGTCCTCCTTCTCATCTTTCTGGGTATTGAGAGGTTGTTCAGTTCAGTTCAGTCACTCAGTTGTGTCCAACTCTTTGCAACCCCATGAATTACAGCATACCAGGCCTCCCTGTCCATCACCAACTCCCGGAGTTCACTCAGACTCATGTCCATTGAGTCGGTGATGCCAACTAGCCATCTCATCCTCTGTCGTCCCCTTCTCCTCCTGCCCTCAATCCCTCCAAGCATCAGTCTTTTCTAATGAGTCAACTCTTCTCACGAGGTGGCCAAAGTATTGGAGTTTCAGCTTCAGCATCATTCCTTCCAAAGAACACCCAGGGCTAATCTCCTTCAGAATGGACTGGTTGGATCTCCTTGCAGTCCATGGGACTCTCAAGAGTCTTCTCCAACACCACAGTTCAAAAGCACCAATTCTTCAGCGCTCAGCTTTCTTCACAGTCCAACTCTCACATCCATACATGACCACTGGAAAAACCATAGCCTTGACTAGATGAACCTTTGTTGGCAAAGTAATGTCTCTGCTTTTGAATATGCTATCTAGGTTGGTCATAACTTTCCTTCCAAGGAGTAAGCGTCTTTTAATTTCATGGCTGTAGTCACCATCTGCAGTGATTTTGGAGCCCCAAAAAATAAAGTCTGACACTGTTTCCACTGTTTCCCCATCTATTTCCCATGAAGTGATGGGACCAGATGCCATGATCTTAGATTTCTGAATGTTGAACTTTAAGCCAACTTTTTCACTCTCCTCTTTCACTTTCATCAAGAGGCTTTTTAGTTCCTATTCACTTTCTGCCATAAGGGTGGTGTCATCTGCATATCTGAGGTTATTGATATTTCTCCCGGCAATCTTGATTCCAGCTTGTGCTTCTTCCAGCTCAACATTTCTCATGATGTAGTCTGCATATAAGTTAAATAAGCAGGGTGACAATATACAGTCTTGACGTACTCCTTTTCCTATTTGGAACCAGTCTGTTGTTCCATATACAGTTCTAACTGTTGCTTCCTGATCAGCATATAGGTTTTTCAAGAGGAAGGTCAGGTGGTCTGGTATTCCCATCTCTTAAAGAATTTTCCACAGTTTATTGTGATCCACACAGTCAAAGGCTTTGGCATAGTCAGTAAAGCAGAAATAGATGTTTTTCTGGAACTCTCTTGCTTTTTCAATGATCCAGCGGATGTTGGCAATTTGATCTCTGATTCCTCTGCCTTTTTTAAAACCAACTTGAACACCTGGAAGTTCATGATTCATGTATTGGGGTGAGTTTAATTCTAGTTTACCCTTCAATGGGGTAAACTTTGTTCTCCCAGTTTTATATGGGGTCTTCTATTGGATTTTTTGCACTTGAATTTTGCCTCATTTGAGATTCCCATGATTTTACAAATAAACAATCTCATTAAATTCCCTAGAGAATAAAGCCAGCTTTAGTGCTCTGGGTTTCTACCCTCACTCATTTCTTGGCCTGAATTGTCTGTCATTTTCGGTAAGCTTGTGACACTTATTTGGTAATACTTACTAACATTTAATTTTATTTCAATAATTTTATGTGTTTTTATTTGAAGCTTTACTCAGGTCATCTAATTCCCTGTGCCCATGAACTCCTCTTCTCTGAATTCTCTCGTTCTCTTTCTACTTACATACAGTGAAATCCATATATTTTGAGTGTACAGTTTGCATTAATCTTTGAAAATATAAATACCTTTAAGAAAATTTCCTTTGACATCTTGCCTTTATCAGTCTTTGATATCTTAGTATTAACTAATAACCATTTATTAATTTTCTTCTTTCCTGAGCTGAGTGTTCTGTACTGAGGAAAAGGGAAATTCAACTGGTGGATGTTAAGTGTAGGCTACAGTAGGGCACCGAATTCGGTGTTTCTGAATATTTAGAAGGTAGTGTGTGGATCTTAATGTTTGTAGAGGGAATGATTAGAAAGAGGAATTAGGATTCCTTGACTCTACATTTTGTTTGCTGAGTGACTTTGAAAAAAAAAAATCTTCACTTCTTAACAAATTAGAGCTTTCCTGGTGGCTCAGATGATAAAAGAATCTGCCTGCAATGCAGGAGACCTGGATTTGATCCCTCAGTTGGGAACATCCCTTGGAGAAGGGAATGGCAAGCCACTCTGGTATTCTTCCCTGGAGAATTCCATGGACAGAGAAGCCTGGCAGGCTACAGTCCACTGGCTCACAAAGAGTTGGATACAACTGAACAACTAACACTTTCACGTTTTTCTTAACAAAGAAAAAAGATCAGGTGACTGGCAGCAGCTTAAAGGGTATATTCACTAACAGCTTCATTCAACTACACAAAAGTAGAAATCAGTAGTTCCAATCCCTAAATCTTCCCAGGCAGGCTGCACAGCAGGCCATAGGAATTGCTTGTTCTCATGGAAACCTGGGGCCAGAGAGTCAAGAAATGGGGCAATTGTCATTGTTTTCTATTATAATGGTAACCAATAATGATAATACAAGCTGGACAATTAAGTGATTTCTATTATCTAAGAGCAATAGGGACTACTGGTTTTTATATGCTCAAGATATTTTGAGGTGATGTCATAGATATTAGATTTAGACCATTACTGTCCCTTCCAATTCATAAGTGCATTTACTTCATGAGAAGTAAGGTCATCTTACCAAAAGTCTCTTTCCCACACATACATAAAAAATTTTTTTCTTCAAGGGAAAGTCCTCTTTGAAGAGACATGTGTTTTCACTGTGTTAACCCATTCTGTTCACTGGCAAGAGTAACACAGTAGTTTGCTGAATATTGATGAGTATTGATTTATCTGATAAACAACCTAGTATCAGATATTAGCACATGGCAGAGAAAAGGGTCATATTGGGATAAAACAAAGCAAACTTCTTCTAGAATCATACACATGAACAAATATTAGATTTAAAAGTCTTCTTAGTGATTCAATTCCAATCTTATTCTTGTATATTACAGATGGGAAAACTGAGCCTCTAATATTGAAATCAGTCAAAGTTTACCTGGTCAGTGAAAATATTGGGACTAGACTCAGATTTCTGGGTTCCTACTCCATTATTCTTTATACTACTTCAAATTATTTTTATTTCAGAAGGATAGAGAAAGTTTGAGAGATCACTGACACAATTTGGGATCATAGGCAGCCAGAAAGCAGCATCAGGAAAGTTTCTGAGAGTTATAGGTGGAGGTGGAGGGACATAACAATAAGAAATTGAAAATCATGTGAATTGCAAATCAAGTCTCAATCCTTGGGATAACAATATCATAGGCTTGCTATAAGAACATGTTTGGCTGTCTCTTTGAAAGCCTATTAAAAGAAAATGTTAAATGTTATTTTTTTTCTGGGCTGTGGCCTTGAAACAATGTGGCTTCTCTACATGGTTTAGTGTTCAATTATAAAATTTGCTTCAAATAATAAAGACTCTGGGTCTGTTTGTTCACTAAATAGCTGTTCCCTGCATACCAGGGATCCTTGTAATATGTACTGGCTGATTGGCATTTGTGTATATTTGGCATAAAGTTTTAGAGCTCCTGTAACGTTGATTATGTCAGACTGTTACGTGTATTGTCCCCTCCCCACCAAAAAAAACCCCAAAACCCTGTGATAGCAATGATGGTGGTGCTGCTGGGCACTGTTGTGTTTTTTAATGCATTTCACAGTATGTTCATAAATATGCCTCTAATTGTTTCTTACAACAAACCTATAAGGTATGTGTATATGTGTTCAGTCATGTCCTACTCTTTGCAACCCCATGGACTATAGCTTGCCAGGCTCCTCTATCAATAGAATTCTCCAGGCAAGAATACTGGAGAATTTCCTCCTCCAGGGGATCTTCCCTACTTTGGGATCAAACCCACATCTCCTGCATTGGTAGGTGGATTCTTTGCCACAGGGTGACCTGGGAAGCCCCATAAGATATGTTAGGATTAATCATAATAAGATTAAAAGACACACAAAAAATTAAAACTTGGCTGGGATTTTGTATCCCTAAATATGGTAGGTTCTTGAGAGCACAAAGAAGACAGTCTGTGTAAAGGAGAACAGTATATTTGTAAATTAGGCTTTGTGCATTCCTAGCACCAAGCTAAATTGGTGAAATTTGTTCATTCACTTTTTCAATGACATTTAATGAGTGCCTTCAATGTGTTAATTTCTGGGGATACAAATGACTAAAAATAAACAGGACCTTACTCCATGGAACTTGAAGTCCAGTGAGACAGAGAAGCATATATAATTGAACAAATAACATATAAATTGTGAGGAGTATTTTGAAGGAAAGAGTATGCTATGAAATTGTATACGTGGTTGTGTTAGTAGTATTTTGAATAAAGTGCTCAAGAAAGTTCTCCCTGATGAAATCTGAAAAATGAAAAGGAGTAAGTCATGGAAGGAATGGTGGAAAAAATGTACAGTCCACAAATGAATGTCAGAATTATCTGCACTTTGTTTACTGCTCAGGAAGCTATGACAAGACCAAGTCTCTACCTTTGTTTGGCACTCCAGAACTAGCCTCACTTTGTCCTCTGTTGTGCCAGAATCACTTGAGCAGTGCACCCTCCTCAGAGTTCTGAGACCTGACCTGGGCCTCTTTGTTGCCTCAGTGTTCCCTTTTTGCTTTTACTGCTTATTTAACTAATTCCTTGTATTAGATTCTGTTGAAATACCTAATATAGTTTCTATTTTTCTATGGAAGTATTTTTTATTCAGTTTCTTGATTGACTCAGTCAGCAGGTTTTTTGCATTTCCAGTAATTTTCAAGATTTTTGACACTGACCCAAATTCTATGTAACAAAAGAGGCCAAAAGAAGACTAAAAGGACAAAAAGCAAATTTATTTCACTCCTTTATTTTATTTTATTATCTTTTCTGAATTTCTTTTTTTTAATTTAAATTTATTTATTTTAATTGGAGGCTAATTACTTTACAATATTGTATTGGTTTTGCCATGCATCAACATGAATCCACCACGGGTGTACACGTGTTCCCCATCCTGAAACCCCCTCCCACCTCCCTCACCATACCATCCCTCTGGGTCATCCCAAGCAGAGGTGGATGAAACTGGAGCCTATTATATAGAGTGAAGTAAGCCAGAAAGAAAAACACCAATACAGTATACTAATGCATATATATGGAATTTAGAAAAAAAAATTTAAGTCCTTCAAGTCTTTATTTAATTTAATGCCCTGCAATTGGTCTTTTTTAAAAAAAATAATTTATTTTAATTGGAGGCTAATTACTTTACAGTATTGTAGTGGTTTTTGCCATACATTGACATGAATCAGCCATGGATGTACATGTGTTCAAGAAAGAGAAATACACAAAGGTCATTTGTGGGTGTGTTTTGGTCTATTAACAGCTTCTGTGAACTGTAGGTATCAAAGGATACATATCAGAGGATTACAGAAGTGTTGACACAGTAATCCTCTCAAATGCCTGACTCCCTGGGCAGTTCTTTCTGGCTACAAGGAACCTCAGCTGCTTACTTTTTGTGTCACAAAAATATTAGCAATTTCTTCCTAGGTGTGCATTTACAGGAAGTGATTGGGAAGCATAGGTCTATTGCATTTCATGCAAATCCACCTAAAACCTTTACATTTGATGTTCCCTGAAACATATTCTGTGGAATAATGGTCTCTCATGAGGTTAGCAGGTATTACAAGGAGGAAAAAAAAAATATTCTTTGGAGAAATAAATTTGGAAAGTTCTAGGTTAAATAGCAAACTAACCATACATCCTGATTTGCCCAGGATGTTTCCAGTGTGTGCTTTTGACTCTGTGTAATTATTAGCAAATCCCCTTTGGCTCTCAGAAGTGGCCTAGTTTGTATGATTAATTACAGGTCATCCTATTTTTGGGTCACAGAACTTATGTAGCATTTCCAACACTTATTTGACTCTGGACCTTTTTTTCAATAAGTGTTTTATGGACTCCATGGAGAATACTTAGGAAAGAAACATTGTATTTGGATCTATTCAATCTCTATGACTGTAATTATCTTTTGACAAAGTAAAGTGAAAGTGAAAGTGAAGTCGTGTCCCACTCTTTTTGACCCCATGGACTGTAGCCTCTGTCTGTGGGATTCTCCAGGCAAGAGTACTGGAGTGGGTTGCCATTTCCTTCTCCAGGAGATCTTCCCAACCCAGGGATCAAACCCAGGTCTCCCGCATTGCAGGCAGACGCTTTACCATCTGAGCCACGAGGGAAGCTCATGAGGCCCATCCCCTTACTTCTGGGCCAAACAGAGAAAATGTGACCTTATAATCCATAAGACTGGTCCAGGACAGGCTTTCATGGCTTGGAGTCTGAAGCTGACTGATAGGGAGGAACTCAAAGATGCTACTGTTAGTTTTAGGATAACATTCCCTTCTTTCTGTATTCTTGGAACCAGAGACTGGAACCATCAAAGGAGGAGAAAGATAAGAAAAAGATGCTTCACATACAATCCCCATTCCCAGGATTTTCCTCCTGGATTCTGTGTGTGTGTCCGCGCATGTGTGTGTGTGCACTTACTTGTGTCCAACTCTTTGCCACCCCATATACTATAGCCCACCAGGCCTCTCTGTCTATGGAGTTCTCCAGGCAAGAATACTGGCCTGGGTTGCCATTTCTTACTCAGGGGATCTTTACGATGCAGGGATCAAACCCACGTTTCCTGCATCTCCTGCAGATTTTTTACCACTGTGCCACCTGGGAAACCCTGGGTTCTATACTGAGCCCTTAACTGAAGTATAGTTGATATACAATATTGTGTATTATAAGTGTTCAGTTCAGTTCAGTCACTCAGTTGTGTCTGATTCTTTGCGACCCCATGAATTGCAGCATGCCAGGCCTCCCTGTCCATCACCAACTCCCGGAGATCACTCAGACTCATGTCCATCGAGTCAGTGATGCCATCCAGCCATCTCATCCTCTGTCGTCCCCTTTTTCTCCTGCCCCCAATCCCTCCCAGCATCAGAGTCTTTTCCAATGAGTCAACTCTTCGCATGAGGTGGCCAAAGTACTGGAGTTTCAGCTTTAGCATCATTCCTTTCAAAGAACATCCAGGGATGATCTCCTTTAGAATGGACTGGTTGGATCTCCTTGCAGTCCAAGGGACTCTCAAGAGTCTTCACCAACACCACAGTTCAAAAGCATTAATTCTTGGGCCCTCAGCTTTCTTCACAGTCTAACTCTCACATCCATACATGACCACTGGAAAAACCATAGCCTTGACTAGATGGACATTTGTTGGCAAAGCAATGTCTCTGCTTTTGAATATGCTATCTAGGTTGGTCATAACTTTCCTTCCGAGGAGTAAGTGTCTTTTAATTTCATGGCTGCAATCACCATCTGCAGTGATTTTGGAGCCCAAAAAAATAAAGTCTGACACTGTTTCCACTGTTTCCCCATCTATTTGCCATGAAGTGATGGGACCAGATGCCATGATCTTCATTTTCTGAATGTTGTACAATATAGTAATTCACAAATTTAATGGTTATGCTCCATTTATATTTATTATAAAATATTAGCTATATTCCCTGTGTTATACAATAAATCTTTGCAGCTTATCTTATACATAGTAATTTGTACCTTTTAATTCCCTACCCTATCTTGCCTCTCCTCTCTTACTTCACCCCACTGGTAACCATTAGTTTGATCTTTGTATCTGTGAGTCTGTTTCTTTTTAATTATACAACTAGTTTGTTGTATTCTTTAGATTCCATATATAAGTGATATCATATAGTATTTGTCATTCTCTGTCTGATTAATTTCACTTAGCATACCACCCTCCAAATACACCCATATTGTTGCAAATGGCAAACTTTCATTCTTTTGTGGCTGAGTAATATTCTGTTGTATATGTATATGCCACATCTTCTTTATCCATTCATCTGTTGATGGACACTTGGGTTGTTTCTATATGTTGCCTATTGTAAATAATGTGTCTATAAACATTGGGGTGCATGTGTCTTTTCAATTAGTGTTTTTGTTTTTTTGGCTATTTACCCAGGCATGGAAATGTTGGTCATATGGTAGTTCTATTTTTAGTCTTTTGTGAAACCTCCATACTGTTTTCCATAGTAGCTATACCAAGTTACATTCCCACCAACTGTGTACAAGGGTGCCCCTTTCTCCATATCCTCACCAACATTTACTGTTTGTATTATTTTTGATGATAGCCATTCTGGCAGGTGTGAGATGATAACTTATTGTGATTTTGATTTGCTTTTCCCTGGTGATTAGTGATGTGGAGCATCTTTTCATCTGCTTTTCAGCCATCTGTATGTCTTCTTTGGAGAAATGTTTATTCAGGTTTTATGCCCATTTTTAAATTGTTTGTTTTGGTTTTTTTTAATGTTGAATTGTATGAGCTGTATATATATCTGGGATATTTACCCTTTATGAGCCATAGTGTCGAAAGTGAAAATATTAGTCACTCAGTTGTGTCTGACTTTTTGCAACCCCATGGACTGTATCCCACTAGGCTCCTCCATCCATGGAATTTTCCAGGCAAGAGTACTGGAGTGGGTTGCCATTTCCTTCTCCAGGGGATCTTCCCAACCCAGGGATTGAACCTGGGTATCCTGCATTGCAGGCAGATTCTTTACAGTCTGAGCCACCAGGGAAGCCCTGTACTTACTTATGAGCTGTATCATTTGCAAATATACAGAAAAAGCCTTTAACAAAACTCAGTATTTATGAGAAACCTTTCTAAAAAGTGGGCATAGAGGGAATATACTTCTCAGTCTCCCTTCTTCTCCCTTTGCCAAATCCTTCTACCACTCATAGTGGACCTTGATCCACATATTCAAAGCCATGGAGCTCTATGTGGAATAGAGAACTACTAGTTTATGTACTCACACTCTGAAGTGAAGTGAAGTGAAAGTTGCTCAGTTGTGTCCAACTCTTTGTGATCCCATTGACTGTAGCCTGCCAGGCTCTTCTGTCCATGGGATTCTCCAGGCAAGAATACTGGAGTGAGTTGCCATTCCCTTCTCCAGGGGAATCTTCCCAACCCAGGGATCGAACCCAGGTCTCCTACATTGCAGGCTGATTCTTTAATGTCTGAGTCACCAGGGAAGGTATAGATTGTAGTTAAACACACAAAATTAAGATCAGAAAAATGTAGATCTGAATTTTTTCTTTGCTTCTTTCTACCTGTTTGCATGCATACTAAGTTGCTTCAGTTGTGTGCAACTCTTTGTGACCCTTTGGACTGTAGCCCACCAGGCTTCTCTGTCCATGGGATTCTCCAGGCAAGAATACTGAAGTAGGTTGCCATGATTTCCTTCAAGGGATCCCAATCCAGGGATTGAACCCATGTCTCTGGTCTCCTGCATTAGCAGGTAAGTTCTTTACCACTAGCACCACCTGGGAAGCCCTTCTACCTGTATAACTAATATCAATTAATTTTTTTTTGATTTTTTCTTTTTTCTTTTTTAATTTTATTTTATTTTTAAACTTTACAAATTGTATTAGTTTTGCCAAATATCAAAATGAATCCGCCACAGGTATACATGTGTTCCCCATCCTGAACCCTCCTCCCTCCTCCCTCCCCATACCATCCCTCTGGGTCGTCCCAGTGCACCAGCCCCAAGCATCCAGTATCATGCATTGAACCTGGACTGGCAACTCATTTCATACATGATATTATACATGTTTCAATGCCATTCTCCCAAATCTTCCCACCCTCTCCCTCTCCAACAGAGTCAAGAAGACTGTTCTATACATCAGTGTCTCTTTTGCTGTCTCGTACACAGGGTTATTGTTAGCATCTTTCTAAATTCCATATATATGCGTTAGTATACTGTATTGGTGTTTTTCTTTCTGGCTTACTTCACTCTGTATAATAGGCTCCAGTTTCATCCACCTCATTAGAACTGATTCAAATGTATTCTTTTTAATGGCTGAGTAATACTCCATTGTGTATATGTACCACAGCTTTCTTATCCATTCATCTGCTGATGGACATCTAGGTTGCTTCCTGGCTATTATAATTAATAGTCCTGGATATTATAAACAGTGCTGCGATGAACATTGGGGTACACGTGTCTCTTTCCCTTCTGGTTTCCTCAGTGTGTATGCCCAGCAGTGGGATTGCTGGATCATAAGGCAGTTCTATTTCCAGTTTTTTAAGGAATCTCCACACTGTTCTCCATAGTGGCTGTACTAGTTTGCATTCCCACCAACAGTGCAAGAGGGTTCCCTTAAATAAATGTTTTGAGCATTGGTTTCTTCATCTAGAAAATATGGGTAGATTACCTTTTGGTAGATTAGTTTGCAGGTTAAATTACATTGTGCATATAAATTGACTGGCCCAGTTCCAAGCAAGTACTGTATGACAGATAACCAAAAATATTAGAAAGAAGTATAAGGTGAAGAGCTAGGTTTTGCAGTCATACAGATGTGGATTTGAATTCTGATTTTGATCACAACCTGTATGACTCTGGGAAGTTTACTTAATCTCTTTAGGGAATACTTTCCTCATCTGTCAAATTAGAATATTAATTGTAATAGGATTTTGTACATGTATGAGATAAAGCCTGTCTAGCACAGTTCAGTTCAGTACAGTTCAGTCACTCAGTCGTGTCCGACTCTTTGCGACCCCATGAATCGCAGCACGCCAGGCCTCCCTGTCCATCGCCAACTCCCGGAGTTCACTCAGACTCACGTCCATCGAGTCAGTGATGCCATCCAGCCATCTCATCCTCTGTCGTCGCTTTTTCCTCCTGCCCGCAATCCCTCCCAGCATCAGAGTCTTTTCCAATGAGTCAACTGTTTGCATGAGGTGGCCAAAGTACTGGAGTTTCAGCTTCAGCATGATTCCCTCCAAAGAAATCCCAGGGCTGATCTCCTTCAGAATGGACTAGTTGGATCTCCTTGCAGTCCAAGGGACTCTCAAGAGTCTTCTCCAACACCACAGTTCAAAAGCATCAATTCTTCGGTGCTCAGCTTTCTTCACAGTCCATCTCTCACATCCATACATGTCTAGCATAGTGCATAGGATTTAGAAAGTACTGCATTATTAGTATTATTTTTGTTTCTATTATTATTTATGCTTATAATTATTTGTGCTTTTACAGGGATTTGAAGATGACAAAGAATTTAAGACACCGAAGAATGGTTGTATGGCATTGGAGTTATGTAGGTCCCATGACAGGTAAGTGGGATAAGATACCCTAACATAATTGGGCACTTTCATTGAAATAATTTCTTGTAAAATGAATATTGTACAGATGCACTGGTCATGAGGATCACCACAAAGCAGTTGTGGTAAAAAAATGTGGAACAAACTTCTTCAGTCTAAGTCTTGGGGTGGTGGTGGAAAATTGACTTAAAGACAATAATGAATTAGAGTAATTTATGAAGAAAATTCAAAATTTTTATTTTTCAATTAGAATATTAAAAATTATTAAAATATTGAAAAAATAAAAATATTAAAAAAAAGTAAACAAATGGGACCTAATTAAACTTAAAAGCTTTTGCACAATGAAGGAAACCTCAAGCAAGGTGAAAAGGCAGTCTTCAGACTGGGAGAAAATAATAGCAAATGAAGCAACTGACAAAGAATTAATCTCAAAAATATGCAAGTAGCTCAATACCAGAAAAATAAGCAACCCAATCAAAAATAGGCCAAAGAACTGAACAGACATTTCTCCAAAGAAGATATACAGATGGATAACAAACACATGAAAAGATGCTCAACATCACTCATTATCAGAGAAATTCAAATCAAAACCACAATGAGGTACCATCTCATGCTGGTCAGAATGGCTGCCATCAAAAAGTCTACAAACAATATATGCTGAAGAGGGTGTTGAGAAAAGGGGACCCTCCTACACTGTTGGTGGGAATGCAAACTAGTGCAGCCACTATGGAAAACAGTGTGGAGATTCCTTAAAAAACTTAAAATAGAACTGCCATACAACCCAGCAATCCCACTGCTGGGCATACACACAGAGGAAATCAGAATTGAAAGGGACATATGTACACATGTACCCCAGTGTTCATTGCAGCACTGTTTGCAATAGCTAGGACATGGAAGCAACCTAGATGTCCATTGGCAGATGAATAGATAAGGAAGTTGTGGTACATATACACAATGGAATATTACTCAGCTAAAAAGAAGAACATGTTTGAGTCAGTTCTAATGAGGTGGATGAAACTTGAGCCTACTATAGAGAGCGAAGTAAGCCAGAAAGAGAAACACCAATACAATATATTAATGAATATATATGGAATTTAGAAAAATGGCAACAACAACCCTATATGCAAGGCAGCAAAAGAGACACAGATGTAAAAAACAGATTTTTGGACTATGTGGGAGAAGGCCAAGGTGGGACGATAAGAGAGAATAGCATTGAAACATGTATATTACCATATGTAAAATAGATGACCAGTGCAAGTTCAATGCATGAAGCAGGGTACTCAAAGCTGGTGCTCTGGGACAACACAGAGGGATGGGGTAGGGAGGGAGATGGGAGGGTTTCAGGATGGTGGGACACATGTGCACCTGTCAGGGGAGCTTGTAATTTCCTTGGTTCTGTCTCACTGTAACAAAAATTTGAAATGATGGACCAGCATTACAGCCCTCAGATGGACCAGTGTAACAGCCTTGGAACAGACCAGTGTTACAGCTCCATGTTACAGTTCAGTTTTATTTAGAAAGTAAAGGAAAATACGTCCTCGAGGCATTAGGGCATGATGACCCAAAAGACGCAAAGAGAAGAGAGGCCACAGCCCAATTTTGGCTCTTTTTATATCTTTTTTTTCTCCTCCCCCTGGGCCTTCCCTATGTAAATTGCACTAGACAGGAGTGCTGTTTGTTTCTTTCACCTGAGGTTCTCACTCCAGTCTCGGACCTTCCTTTGTTTTATTTTTGTGGGCTTTTCTCTTCCTTGTCTTGCAGCCACCGCCATTCTGGACTCATTTTTCCTGTTATAACTACCTAACATTCCCCCCTCAAGATATTGGAGGTCCAGTTCTTTGAGAATAAGGGCATTGAGGTCTATCTAGCTGCTTCCTGCTGAACTGGGATGGTGAGGGGCACTAGGCCTCCCCCTCTTGCTAGTCTCAGGCCTCAGAGTCCTTATAGCAGTGTCCATCTAAGGGTGAGAGATATTTTCTGTGGTTGGCTGTAGTTTTATATATCCTTGTTGAACTGGCACTGCATGTTGTAGCTTGTTGACCTGGGCAGAGACAAAACGGGTTAGACAATTGATAATACATGGAGCAACCATAAGCAGCATCAGTATGGTGATAACGGATTAGTAGGGGCATTCAAATCAGATCAGATCAGTCGCTCAGTCATGTCCGACTCTTTGCGACCCCATGAAACGCAGCACACCAGGCCTCCCTATCCATCACCAACTCCCGGAGTTCACTCAGACTCACGTCCATCGAGTCAGAGATGCCATCCAGCCATCTCATCCTCTGTTGTCCCCTTCTCCTCCTGCCCCCAATCCCTCCCAGCATCAGAGTCTTTTCCAATGAGTCAACACTTCACATGAGGTGGCCAAAGTACTGCAGTTTCAGCTTTAGCATCATTCCTTCCAAAGAAATCATAGGGTTGATCTTCAGAATGGACTGGTTGGATCTCCTGGCAGTCCAAGGGACTCTCAAGAGTCTTCTCCAACACCACAGTTCAAAAGCATCAATGCTTTGGCACTCAGCCTTCTTCACAGTCCAACTCTCACATCCATACATGACCACTGGAAAAACCAGAGCCTTGACTAGACGAACCTTTGTTGGCAAAGTAATGTCTCTGCTTTTGAACATGCTATCTAGGTTGGTCATAACTTTCCTTCCAAGGAGTAAGCGTCTTTTAATTTCATGGCTGCAATCACCATCTGCAGTGATTTTGGAGCCCCCGAAAATAAAGTCTGACACTGTTTCCACTGTTTCCCCATCTATTTCCCATGAAGTGGTGGGACCGGATGCCATGATCTTTGTTTTCTGAATGTTGAGCTTTAAGCCAACTTTTTCACTCTCCACTTTCACTTTCATCAAGAGGCTTTTTAGTTCCTATTCACTTTCTGCCATAAGGGTGGTGTCATCTGCATATCTGAGGTTATTGATATTTCTCCTGGCAATCTTGATTCCAGTTTGTGTTTCTTCCAGTCCAGCGTTTCTCATGATGTACTCTGCATATAAGTTAAATAAACAGGGTGACAATATACAGCCTTGACGAACTCCTTTTCCTATTTGGAACCAGTCTGTTTTTCCATGTCCAGTTCTAACTGTTGCTTCCTGACCTGCATACAAATTTCTCAAGAGGCAGGTCAGGTGGTCTGGTATTCCCATCTCTTTCAGAATTTTCCACAGTTTATTGTGATCCACACAGTCAAAGGCTTTGGTATAGTCAATAAAGCAGAAATAGATGTTTTTCTGGAACTCTCTTTCTTTTTCCATGGTCCAGTGGATGTTGGCAATTTGATCTCTGGTTCCTCTGCCTTTTTTAAAACCAGCTTGAACATCTGGAAGTTCACGGTTCACATATTGCTGAAGCCCAGCTTGGAGAGTTTTGAGCGTTACTTTACTAGCATGTGAGATGAGTGCAATTGTGTGGTAGTTTGAGCATTCTTTGGCATTGCCTTTCTTTGGGATTGGAATGAAAACTGACCTTTTCCCGCCCTGTGCCCACTGCTGAGTTTTCCAAATTTGCTGGCATATTGAGTGCAGCACTTTCACAGCATCATCTTTCAGGATTTGAAATAGCTCAACTGGAATTCCATCACCTCAACTAGCTTTGTTTGTAGTGATGCTTTCTAAGGCCCACTTGACTTCACAGTCCAGGATGTCTGGCTCTAGGTCAGTGATCACACCATCGTGATTATCTGGGTTGTGAAGATCTTTTTTGTACAGTTCTTCTGTGTATTCTTGCCATCTCTCCTTAATATCTTCTTCTTCTGTTAGGTCCATACCATTTCTGTCCTTTATCGAGCTCATCTTTGCATGAAATGCTCCTTTGGTATCTCTGATTTTCTTGAAGAGATCCCTAGTCTTTCCCATTCTGTTGTTTTCCTCTATTTCTTTGCATTGATTGCTGAAGAAGGCTTTCTTATCTGTTCTTGCTATTCTTTGAAACTCTGCATTCACATGTTTATATCTTTCCTTTTCTCCTTTGCTTTTCACTTCTCTTCTTTTCACAGCTATTTGTAAGGCCTCCCCAGACAGCCATTTTGCTTTTTTGCATTTCTTTCCTTTGGGAATGGTCTTGATCCCTGTCTCCTGTACAATGTCACGAACCTCATTCCATAGTTCATCAGGCACTCTATCTATCAGATCTAGGCTCTTAAATCTATTTCTCACTTCCACTGTATAATCATAAGGGATTTGATTTAGGTCATACCTGAATGGTCTAGTGGTTTTCCCTACTTTCTTCAATTTAAGTCTGAATTTGGCAATAAGGAGTTCATGGTCTGAGCCACAGTCAGCTCCTGCTCTTGTTTTTGTTGACTGTATAGAGCTTCTCCATCTTTGGCTGCAAAGAATATAATCAATCTGATTCTGGTTTTGACCATCTGGTGATGTCCATGTATAGAGTCTTCTCTTGTGTTGTTGGGCATTAGCCAACTCCAAATTTCCCATCACCAGAAGGATCACCCAAAGAGAGATTGTAGCTACCCCGAGAAATCTCCAGCTCATTCTTTGAGATCGTATAGGGTCTGAATGTTTTTCCTGAGGATTGTGAGACTTTCTTTAACTTAGCTGGAGTTATTTACCCAGAAACATCATGTCACATTCAAGATGGCTCAAGTCCCTCCTTGTTCAGGCATCAGGAGATCTATCTCCTGTCTGTTTTGGAGTACAACCCCTGCCAAGCTGTATTGGCTATTTAGAGCAGTCCTGAGAAATCTTATCCCCAGAAGCTTAATTTTGGGGTTGTTCATTAGAATGGTACTCATTTGTAGTTCTGAATAGGTATCTGAGATCTCCCAGGGGCTCACAGGTGTATTAAGTGTCCTCTTCTGTTTTCTTCCATAGCTTTACTCATGAGTAGTGAATCCAGGAGTCGTGTTCTGGTACCTTGACTGCTGTGGGGGTAGAAAGTATTACAGGGTAACTTGAGCCTTTGGGGACCCATCTTTCCAGACTTTAATTAGGACTTGTGTCCGTGGGGCATATTGTGGTGACTCTTTAGAATCTTTTGGGTCCTAGTTGACACTCCACAAGCATATATCCTGTGGAATTGCCCGATGGCCATGGTGTAAGATCAGAGGGTCTGAGCTTCTGGATCTAGGAAGAGGTCATTGACATAAACAAAAGGTCTCCCATATTTTAATCTCATAAGGATTAAAACCAACCTGCTCCTTAGGGGCAATATGGGTGTGGAGGAGAGCTATTGGTAAAGCCTCCTTCCATCCCAGTGAGGTCTCCTGGGTTATCTTTTTTTATCACTGATTTTAAGAATTGGTTGACTCTTTCTACTTTTCCTGAAGACTGAGGCCTCCAGGCACAATGGAGATAATAACTAATGTCCAGTGCTTTAGAGAAGGCAATGGCACCCCACTCCAGTACTCTTGCCTGGAAAATCCCATGGACGGAGGAGCCTGGTAGGCTGCAGTCCATGGGGTCGCTAAGAGTCGGACACGACTGAGCGACTTTACTTTCACTTTTCACTTTCATGCACTGGAGAAGGAAATGGCAACCCACTCCAGTGTTCTTGCCTGGAGAATCCCAGGGACGAGGAAGCCTGGTCGGCTGCCATCTATGGGGTTGCACAGAGTCGGAAACGACTGAAGTGACTTAGCATAGCATAGCATAATGCTTTAGAGACCCCTTGAGTTACCTTGGAAGTAAATGATGTCACTTTGTGATGACCTGGGCAGACCAAATCTTGAAATGATTTCATGGAGCAGTTTTTTTTTTTTTTTTTTTTTACCATCTCCTCAGCCTTCTTAGTCCAGGTGGAAAAGCCTTCAACCAATCCTGTAAATGTATCTATCATGACTAATAGGTATTTATACCCTTGAGAAACTGGTATCTCAGTGAAGTCCATCTGCCAGTCCTCTCCTGAGTAGGTCCCACATCATTGGAAAGGCTGGGCCAGCTAGGGTCCTTGAGCTCCTAGAGGGTTGTTTAATTGGCAAGTGGGACAAGAGGAGACCACTTGCCTTATAGTTGTTTGGAGGCCTGTTCCTCTGAAAGATCTTTCTAGTAATCTTTGGAGGGCTTTTTTCCCTAAATGAGTGGTGGCATGTAAGGAGTTAACCAACTTCCATTGGAGGTTCCCAGGCAGAAAAAGGAGTCCCTCCTTTTGGAACCAACTCATATGATCTTTTTGAAAGCCCTCATTCTTAGCTTTAAGAGTCTCACCTTCAGTATATGAAGGAATTTCTGGCAAATTAGGCTGTGGAACTACGGTGGCAACCCCTATTAGGTCATTGTTCTGTAATGCTACTCTCTTAGCTGCCCGATTGGTTGCTTGGTTCCCTCGTGCCACTTCTGTGCTCCCTTTTTGGTGTCATTTATGTGGGAGACTGAAACCTCAATGGGCAGATGAACTGCCTCCAAGAGCCTAAGGATTTGGTCACCATATTTGATTGGGGACCCTCAGGTGGTCAAGTGGCCTCTTTCCTTCCAAATAGCAGCATGTGCATGTAGCACCAGAAAGGCATACTTGGAGTCAGTGCAAATGGCTACTCTTTTTCCTTTTCCGAGCTCTATAGTTCGAGTCATGGCTATGAGCTCAGCTAATTGGGCTGAAGTACCTGGTGGCAAAGGTTTAGAGACTACTGCATATCTGGCTCTTTTTTTTTCCATCCAAGACAAAGCTGCTTCCATCAGTGTACCAGATTTCCTCAGGACTGGTCAGAGGATCTTCTGACAATCCCTCTTGGGGTTTTGTCCAGTGCTCCAACATTTCTAGGCAAGAGTGAAGGGGAAGAGAGCCCTGGGGGTTATGCAGGATGGTGGCTGGGTTAAGAACCTCACAAAGGGATATAGTGAGGCCTGGATTTTCCATCAGCACTACTTGATAGCTGAGGATTCTTTGATCAGACATCCATAAATGGCCTCTCCCATTTAGGAGTTGTTTCACTTGGTGACTGGTAAAAATAGTTTATCCCCAAAAGAGAGTTTTAAAGCATCTTCTATCAGGATTGCAATAGCTGCAAGATTTCAAAGGCAAGGAGGCCAGCCTTGGGCAGTTGGGTCAAGCCTCTTGGATATGTAAGCTACAGGCTGGGGCTCAGGTCCCAATCTTTGAGTTAACACTCTCAAGGCTATTCCTTCTTTTTCGTGGACATAAAGTTGGAATGCTTTTTCTGGGGCTGGCTACCTCAAGGCAGGTGCTTGAGTTAAGGTTTGTTTTAGTGTAGCCTCTGCCTTCTTTTGAGGAGTTCCCCACATCAGTGGGATTGAATCATCCCGTCCCTTCAAGCTTTCATAGAAGGGCTGGGCAATTAGACCATAGTTGAATATCCATATTCTACAATAACCAGTTAGCCCCAGGAAAGCTCGCAATTGTTTTCGAGTCATGGGGGAGAGCAACTGGAGGATTCCTTGTACCCAATCAGAAGACAGCCTCCTGGACCTGTGTGTAATCTGAACTCCCAGGTAAGTGACCTTTGTCTCGACCATCTGTGCCTTAGCACTGGAGACTTTATATCCCCTCTCTGCCAAAAAGTTTAGAACCTGAATTGCATGTTGTTGGGCATTCTTCTCATCTGGAGAGCAGATTAGTAGGTTATCTACATATTGTAATATTTTCCCATTAGGTCTCAGGTCCAGATCCAGGCTAAGAGCCTGCCCAAAACAGGTAGGGGTATCTCTGAACCCCTGAGGTAATACTGTCCAAGTCATCTGTTGGTGTTTTTCTCCTGGCACCTCCCACTCAAAGGCAAAAAGATATCGGAATTCTTTAGCCAGTGGTATACAAAAGAATGCATCTTTGAGATCCAAGACTGTAAACCACTTGGCACTGGCTGGGATTTCTCCCAAGATTATATAGGGATTGGGTACTGTGGGGTGGAGGGGGACTACAGCTTCATTTATGATCCAGAGATCTTGAACCATTCACCAAGTCCCATCCTTTTTCTTTACAGGGAGGATTAGGGTGTTACATGGCCAACTGATGGGGACCAATGGCCCACAGGCAAGGAATTTATTTACTAGAGGCTGTAGTCCTTCCCAAGCTTCTCTTTGGAGGGGATATTGTTTCTGGTTAGGAAACCGAGTGGGATCTTGGAGGACAATGATGACTGGTTCAGCTTGGTGAGCTGGTTCAGGAATCCCCAGGTCCCACACCTGGGGGTTAATTTTGTTCTCCCATAGTTTTTGGTCCTTCCGTATTGGAGAGTGTGTAATGGATTCCTCAGTAGTAACCAAAAGCTGTAGGGCTCAAGGGGCTGAAAAGCTTCCCATCACAAGGGAGGTCCCCAGTTTAGTGAGTATCAGATCAGATCAGATCAGTCGCTCAGTTGTGTCCGACTCTTTGTGACCCCATGAATCGCAGCACGCCAGGCCTCCTTGTCCATCACCAACTCCCGGAGTTCACTAAGACTCACATCCAACGAGTTGGTGATGCCATCCAGCCATCTCATCGTCTGTCGTCCCCTTCTCCTCCTGCCCCTAATCCCTCCCAGCATCAGAGTCTTTTCCAATGAGTCAACTCTTCGCCTGAGGTGGCCAAAGTACTGGAGTTTCAGCTTTAGCATCATTCCGTCCAAAGAACACCCAGGACTGATCTCCTTTAGAATTGACTGGTTGGATCTCCTTGCAGTCCAAGGGACTCTCAAGAGTCTTCTCCAACACCACAGTTCAAAAGCATCAATTCTTCGGCACTCAGCTTTCTTTAGGGTCCAACTCTCACATCCATACATGACCACTGGAAAAACCATAGCCTTGACTAGACGAACCTTTGTTGGCAAAGTAATGTCTCTGCTTTTGAATATGCTATCTAGGTTGGTCATAACTTTTCTTCCAAGGAGTAAGCGTCTTTTAATTTCATGGCTGCAGTCACCATCTGCAGTGATTTTGGAGCTCAGAAAGATAAAGTCTGACACTGTTTCCACTATTTCCCCATTTATTTCCCATGAAGTGATGGGACCAGATGCCACGATCTTAGTTTTCTGAATGTTGAGCTTTAAGCCAACTTTTTCACTCTCCTCTTTCACTTTCATCAAGAGGCTTTTTAGTTCCTCTTCACTTTCTGCCATAAGGGTGGTGTCATCTGCATATCTGAGGTTATTGATATTTCTCCTGGCAATCTTGATTCCAGCTTGTGCTTCTTCCAGCCCAGCGTTTCTCATGATGTAGTCTGCATATAAGTTAAATAAACAGGGTGACAATATACAGCCTTGACGTACTCCTTTTCCTATTTGGAACCAGTCTGTTGTTCCATGTCCAGTTCTAACTGTTGCTTCCTGACCTGCATATAGGTTTCTCAAGAGGCCAGTCAGGAGGTCTTGTATTCCCATTTCTTTCAGAATTTTCCACAGTTTATTGTGATCCACACAGTCAAAGGCTTTGGTATAGTCAATAAAGCAGAAATAGATGTTTTTCTGGAACTCTCTTTCTTTTTCCATGGTCCAGTGGATGTTGGCAATTTGATCTCTGGTTCCTCTGCCTTTTCTAAAACCAGCTTGAATATCTGGAAGTTCACGGTTCACGTATTGCTGAAGCCTGGCTTGGAGAATTTTGAGCGTTACTTTACTAGCATGTGAGATGAGTGCAATTGTGTGGTAGTTTGAGCATTCTTTGGCATTGCCTTTCTTTGGGATTGGAATGAAAACTGACCTTTTCCAGTCCTGTGGCCACTGCTGAGTTTTCCAAATTTGCTGGCATATTGAGTGCAGCACTTTCATAGCATCATCTTTCAGGATTTGAAATAGCTCAACTGGAATTCCATCACGTCCACAGCTTTGTTCATAGTGATGTTTTCTAATGCCCACTGACTTCACATTCCAGGATGTCTGGTTCTAGGTGAGTGATCACACCATCATGATTATCTTGGTCGTGAAGATCTTTTTTGTACATTTCTTCTGTGTATTCCTGACACCTCTTCTTAACATCTTCTGCTTCTGTTACAAAAGGTATTGGTGGCTGTCTGGACCATCTCATCTAAAGAGGCATCAGAGTCATGCTGCTGTAGCTACTGTAACTTTATCCTGATGTCTAATGCACTTTGGGACAGGAATTTGTCCTTTAAAATCACCTGTCCCTGATATGAGTCCAAGTCTAGATTGGTAAACTTTTGGAAGACCTCTTTTAGCCTTTCCAGAAAGGCAATGGGGTCCTCATTGAGCTCCTGAGTTATTGCTGAGACCCGGGCATATCTGATTACTTTTTGCCAGGCTGCTTTCAGTCCTGCCTTCACACAGATCAGAAAATGATCCCTTTCCCAGATGTGCTCAGGGTCATTATAATTCCAGTTAGGATCTGAGGAGGGGACTGCAGTTTCCCCCTACTGGGTATTTGTTGCTTGACATATGAAACCCCATAACATACCTTCAGGTTTGCTTTAAGACCCTAGCATGCTCAGGGTCAGATAAAGTTTGACTAAATATGACCATGATGCCCTTCCACATCAAGTCAAAGGCCAAGGTAATGTGTTGAAATGTATCTATATATTTGTCTGGGTCATCTGTATAGCTTCCCAGGTCTTCTTTGATCTGTCTTAGTTCTAAGAAGGAGAAGGGCTTATGGACCTGGGTTGGTCCAAATTCTCCTCCAGTTTTGACTAAGGGATATACTCAAATTGGATTTTGTGGAGGGGGTGTTCCCGGATATGGGGGCACGTTTGGATGTAAGGAAGGAGCACCAAGCTGCTCAGGAGCCATAAGAGGTGAGCCCTTGCGGGGGAAGGTTCCTTTTCTTGGTTGTCTGTGCCTAATACCCTTTGTCTAGTAGGGTCACTTTTAGGGCATACAACAATCCCATACTTAAGACAGAGTTCCTTCATATCTCTTAGTCAGAAGAAAATATGGAAATAGGGGATCTCTGTCCATTTCCTTTGTCTTTTGCAGAATAATTCTAGCTGCAGGATGGTATTGTAATTTAAACTCCCATCCTTAGGCCAGTGTTCCTTGTCCTCCAGAGGATACTGTGGCCACACAGTGGCACAAAAGAATTTTAAGTGACTTTTCCTTAGAGTTAGAGGATTGAACAACTTCCAGTTACTAAGAATGTATCTCAAGGGCGTCTGTTGGGAAGTGGATTGGTTATTTCCTATCTGAAAGACAGTGATAATGGTGAGGAAAAGAAAAAAGAAAAATTAATAGGCCTCCTTCAATTTCCATGGGTAAACTTCCTTAGGGGTGAGTCTTTTTGAAGCTTATCCTACCCAGTACTGTTGCAACCTGACAGCCAGACATTCCTGGGTCAGGGTGCAGATCCCCAGGCAAGTGGTTGTAATCTTAACTCATTGTTAGTTTTTTCACCACAGACAGAAATAGATATCATGATGCAAAGCAATCCAAGCCTGTGCCCCGAGACTAGGAACCTGGTGAAGCAGCCATAAGCCTTATCCTCTTACTGCTCTAAGGGAATGTAAGTCACTGATTTCCTCTCCAAGTCCTCCATAAGAGCAGGTTAGGGTGTCTCCAATGGTAAACATTTCATTGTCATAGACCCACTTTAAGTAATAGCAGAAGTAATGACAAAGGAGTGTGTTATCTGGTCCTGTTGGGGCATTAAGAGTATTTTAATAATCGGGGTGGAGCAATGTTGCTTACAAGGGGGCAGGGTCCTGGTTGTAGGAGTTAGTAAGTTGCTTAAGAACAAATTGATAAGAATCAATAGACCAGATGTTCCATAAAAGTGGAGTGGAGATTTGATCCAGAGGTATGTTTAAAACTTTAGGAGAAGGGTGGCAAGGGTTTGGGCCCAAATGGCCTGCAGGGTTAACTCCCAAAGTGGCAAACATTATCCCTGGAGGCCCAATTTCCCTTGAAGGGATGCCAACAGATGAACTTCTAACAGGCATTGTGTGCCTGTCATCCGCCTTAGCCAGTTCACTGAGAGATACTGTTGTTGCACATGTTGTAGGAAACATGGAAGATGAAGGCCTGAATATCTAGAAGGACTGGATATTATACAGTATTTCCCCTCCCAAAGGCCAGATATTTTCTGGTTTTCCCTCTAGAAGATTGTAGAGGCAACTCTGTGGGTCCGGATGGGGCTCAGAAAAAGAGCATGAAACAGGAGGGAAGAGGGCAGGGCAAAACTTTTGAAAGAATGATATAGCTCAAGGACATAACATAAACTGATTAAAATCAAATGGGTTCAAAATGACAAGTCAAATTCAACTAAACCTTGATCCCCAATCTGTAAGCTAAATGACACACCCAGAGGTGGCAGGACAGTTCCAAGGCATTGTCAAAAGACATCCCCAGTGGTCGGGATGATCCTCCCATTCATTAGCATATGAATTCACCCAGCTCACAAAAACTAGCCACACCACATTCCATGTCCGAAGCACTTGCCCTCTGTGATGGCCCACAACCTGTGGAGTGTGCTTCTCTCTGAATCCAAACAAATCCATCTCTTACCTATCACTGTGTCTCTAACTGAATTTTTGCAATGAGACATCAGAGCCTGAGCTGCATTAGGTCTTGAAGGCAGGCACCATGTGTTTTGGCCAGGCTCAAGTCCCAGGAGAGAGGAGCTGAAGGACCAGAGGAAAAAGCAGTGGAAAAAATATACTGAGGAATCCCCTTCATAATCTGCTGGAAAATCTGCTAAATACCTGACCTGTGCACACAGTCTTCATTGGCCTGATCCTTGGTACAAAGAAGATTAAGAACAGAAGAACCCCCACCGTCTTGGGTAACAGCTACTAGAGTGCAGAGGATAGTGGAACCTTCAGGACACACTGGGGAGTAGCCTCTCAGGAGTCCCTCAGTTGCACCCACTGCCACCCACCTGTTTGCAGGGGGTTCAAGGAAACAAGAAATGAGAGATTGTAAAGGAATTAAGATTTTGTTAGCCTTATGTGCTTCAAGTCATAGAAGCGAGGACATCCTACCTTAACCAGAGGTTTTCTGGAATCTGAGACTGAGCTGTGTGAGCTTTCTGCTGAGTTTGTTTTTGCTGTCCCAGTTTCCAGTAAGCTGAGCTTCTTATCACTTCCCCCGTGCTGGGTTTTCTTCTTGTTCAGCTTCCACCATGGGAGCTTTTGCTGAGTTGGCCTCCTGCTGTGCTTGGCCTCATCCTTGTGGGGGCCTAGCCAAGGTTCTTTCAGCCAGGTTAAATCCAAGTCACAGCACCATAGATGTTAGGGAAGTTTGTAATTTCCTCGGTTCTGTTTCGTCGCAACAAAAATTTGAAGCAACGGACCAGTGTTACAGCCCTTGAATGGACCAGTGTTGCAGCTCCCTGTTACAGCTCAGTTTTATTTAGAAAGTAAAGGAAAATACGTCCTTGAGGTGTGAGGGCATGACGACACAAAACATGCGAAGAGAAGAGAGGCCCCAGCCCAATTTTGGCTCCTATTTTTATGTTTTTTCTCCTCCCACTGGGCCTGCCCTATGTAAATTGGGCTACCCAGGAGTGCTGTTTGTTTTACCTGAGGTTCTCACTCCAGTCCTCGGACCTTTGTTCTATATTCCTTTGTTCTATTTTCATGGGCTTTTCCCTTCCTTGTCTTTTAGCCACCGCCATTCTGGACTCCTTTTTCCTACTCTAATTAACTAACACACCCATGGCTGATTCATGTTGATGTGTGGCAACAATCACCACAATATTGTAAAGTAAATAGCCTCTAATGAAAATCAATCAATTAATTAAAAAATAATATGTAAGGCCTGAGGCTAGCTCCAACTGACAGTTTATTATCTCTGAACATTTTTTAGTTTCACTAATAACACTATAGTCACTAATAGACACTCACTGGAAAAAAAAAAAGTGGAACAATCTTCTTCAATCTAAGTCCTGGGGTGAGGGTGGACAATAGATTTCAAGATAATCATAAATTAATTTATGAAAATTCAAAATTTTTGTTTTCTCAATTAGAATATTAAAAATTATGACACAAAAATAAACTGTTTCCATTGAATTCACTGTCTTCTGTAAATAGAAAGTGTGTTGCTTGTGAACTATGCTCTTGGTGACCCCAACTGAAATACTTACTGACTTGGACAATTTTTGTTATTGCTTACGAGTCAATTGTGTCCTTTTGGTGAACTGACTCTTGTACCTCAATTCCTGAGTGATCTAAGCTGTTAGAATCTCTCCTTAGACCCTGTAAGTTAATCATTCAGCACTCAGGACAAAGGCAACACTGGTTAAGAAAATGGAAATTAACTGCCAGAAAAATTTGATCACATTAAAAACTTCCTTCCATGAGAAATTGTGGACATTCCCCCTGCATGATTTTTCTGTAATTTAATCTGATTATGTAACTCTCCTGCTTAAAGTTTTTAAAGTGTTACTATTGCTGTCATGATAAGGTCAATTCCCTTGCATGAGGTACAAGGCACTTAGTGATCTGTCCATTAGTGCTTTACTATGTTGGTTATCTCTAAGTACATTTTTTTTTTCACCCCACCTCCACCCTCCCATTCCTTTGGTTCTTCTTGCCTCCAACAACAGCCTTCTCTCTTTGTCTTTCAACCACACTAAACTATTTGTAGTTTCTTAATCATGGCATGGCAACATTTCCTGCAGGTTGGGCCCGATAAAGGACAGAAATGGTATGGACCTAAAAGAAGCAGAAGATATTAAGGAGAGGTGGCAAGAATACACAGAACTGTACAAAAAAGATCTTCATGACCCAGATAATCACGATGGTGTGATCACTCACCTAGAGCCAGACATCCTGGAATGTGAAGTCAAGTGGGCCTTAGAAAGCATCATTTTGAACAAAGCTAGTGGAGGTGATGGAATTCCAGTTGAGCTATTTCAAATCCTGAAAGATGATGCTGTGAAAGTGATGCACTCAATATGCCAGCAAATTTGGAAAACTCAGCAGTGGCCACAGGACTGGAAAAGGTCAGTTTTCATTCCAATCCCAAAGAAAGGCAATGCCAAAGAATGCTCAAACTACAACACAATTGCACTCATCTCACACGCTAGTAAAGTAATGCTCAAAATTCTCCAAGCCAGGCTTTAGCAGTATGTGAACCGTGAACTTTCAGATATTCAAGCTGGTTTTAGAAAAGGCAGAGGAACCAGAGATCAAATTGCCAATATCTGCTGGATCATGGAAAAAGCAAGAGAGTTCCAGAAAAACATGTATTTCTGCTTTATTGACTATGCCAAAGCCTTTGACTGTGTGGATCACAATAAACTGTGGAAAATTCTGAAAGAAATGGGAATAGCAGACCCCCTGATCTGCCTCTTGAGAAACCTGTATGCAGGTCAGGAAGCAACAGTTAGAACTGGACATGGAACAGCAGACTGGTTCCAAATAGGAAAAGGAATATGTCAAGGCTGTATATTGTCACCCTGTTTATTTAACTTCTATGCAGAGTACATCATGAGAAATGCTGGGCTGGAAGAAGCACAAGCTGGAATCAAGATTGCCAGGAGAAATATCAATAACCTCAGATATGCAGATGACACCACCCTTATGGCAGAAAGTGAAGAGGAACTAAAAAGCCTCTTGATGAAAGTGAAAGAGGAGAGTGAAAAAGTTGGCTTAAAGCTCAACATTCAGAAAACTAAGATCATGGCATCTGGTCCCATCACTTCATGGCAAATAGATGGGGAAACAGTAGAAACAGTGTCAGACTTTATTTTTCTGCGCTCCAAAATCACTGCAGATGGTGACTGCAGCCATGAAATTAAAAGACGCTTACTTCTTGGAAGGAAAGTTATGACCAACCTAGATAGTATATTCAAAAGCAGAGACATTACTTTGCTGCTGGGGTCCAGCTCCAGCGGATCCAGGGAATTCGAAGCAGGGACAGCGTCGGCGAGGATCAGGAAACAACTGCTTAATTAAATGTTAATTAAGGATATAAAAAGTAATAGAATGAGGATAGCTCAGTAGGAAAATTCAGTGAAGAAAAGAGGCTGAAATAAGGATAGCTCAGTGAGGAAATTCAGTGGAGAAAAGAGGCTGAATAATTCAGCCAGAAGGTGAGAGAAAGAATGACATGGGAGACCAAGTTTCGGTGAACAAGGCCTCGCACTTTATTTTCCAAAGTAGTTTTTATACCTTAAGTTATGTATAGAGGATAATGGGGGAAGGGGTAGAGTCATGCAGCAAGCCAGGCTTTCTTCCTGCAAACTTATCATATGCAAAAGCTTAGGTGATTTGCATCATCTTCTGGCCCAGAGGCCTGTTAACATTTTAAGACCCTTTCTTCAGAAAACTTATTTTTCTCTAAAGGTGGTAAGTCAAGCGCCACCCTCCAAAAACATTAGATAAAGTTGCATTCCTACAGAGCAAAGGTGTGGTGGGCTATAACAAGAAAAAGAATTAACTCAAGGGTCCCAGGTTACAAACATTAAAGCTACTATTTACACCAATTATATTAATCAATACACTGCCAGGGACACAGCAGGTAAGGGATATGGAAACTTAGCAGCAAACATTGGCCCAAAAAGTGAAAATCCTTCACCAATACAATTTCTAATCAATCTTTTAACTGCTCAAAGGAATCTGTATTTAGACAGTTTAGAACATCTCATGCCTCTCACAGTTGGGAGGCTCTGAGCAATCACATGTGGCTGGAAAAACCTATTCAGGCAGGCTAGAGGATTTCCAAAGGAGTTTGTAGGTTGAAACACTGTCACACCCAGGAATTAACTGGAGCTGTAAGCTAACTCTTGTTTCAGAGAGAGGTAGTGGGGGACAGCCTCTGTAAAGTCTGAGGGTGTAGGTGAAAGCACAAAGCAGAAAGTAGGCAGACTCTGGTTTTGGGGGTAGATGCTCGAGAATTTCCAGGGAGACTCCTGAGGCTTGATCCCGCCTTTGCGTATGCCAAGCCTCCTTCCTCAAGACCTTTGCCAGGGGTGGAGCTCACTCCCCGCACTTTGCCAACAAAGGTTCATCTAGTCAAGGCTATGGTTTTTCCAGTGGTCATGTATGGATGTGAGAATTGGACTGTGAAGAAGGTTGAGCGCCGAAGAATTGATGCTTTTGATCTGTGGTGTTGGAGAAGACTCTTGAGAGTCCCTTGGACTGCAAGGAGATCCAACCAGTCCATTCTGAAGGAGATCAGCCCTGGGATTACTTTGGAAGGAATGATGCTAAAGCTGAAACTCCAGTACTTTGGCCACCTCATGCGACGAGTTGACTCATTGGAAAAGACTCTGATGCTGGGAGGGATTGGGGGCAAGAGGAGAAGGGGACGACAGAGGATGAGATGGCTGGATGGCATCCATGACTGGATGGACGTGAGTCTGGGTGAACTCCGGGAGTTGGTGCTGGACAGGGAGGCCTGGCGTGCTGCGATTCATGGGGTCGCAAAGGGTCGGACACGACTAAGCTACTGATCTGATCTGATCTGATCTGACTAGCTTCAACTAGTTGCTTTTATATGTAAAAGAGGCTTTGGGCCATTCTGTGTTTGCTATTAGTTATGCAATCTAGGGAGTCATGTTGAAAAACTTTCTGGAGAAAATATCTTGGGAAAACATCTACAGAAATATGGAAATTTTTACAGTGCTCCTATTACCTCAGGGCTGTGTGTTCCTTTTTCTGGATTTAGAATGATTAGTTAGGACAAAACAAAATGGGACAGACTTTCCTCTCAAACAGTGGGCTTCTTGTCACCAGCAGTGCTCTGTTTGAAGGATTATAGCTGAGGTAGCTCTTGAAATGTCAAGAATGTGAAAGAATACATTCTCATGTTTGAAGGGGAATTAGACCTTGGGAAGGCCTCTTACAGATCTCAAGTGGATCTGCAGTGATGTAGTCTGCTCATACTGAATTTTAATTGCACCTTTAGAATCTCTTTTCTGAAGATTAACCTCTAGAGATCCAATTTAGAACTGACTGAGCTACAAGGGAAGCCCTGAACAAATAATACTTGGGTTTTTTTCCCCTTTAGTCATTAATAGACCTTTATTCTTCACTTTATTGTGCCCTTCAAAAGCCAAGAAATTGAGTCCATAAAGAAATGAGATATTAGACTGAAATTTTACAAATAAGGTAGATGACTAAGAGTAGGTAATGAAAAACATGGCTTGGATGTGGATGGTAATATACATGTATGACACTTCATATACCTAACAAAGAGAGAAAATCTTGGGTATTTGCTGGGGAGGGAAAAGCACTGAAATACCAAATCAAGGAACAACTAAAAGCTACCCTTTCCCCCTGAAACTCTCTCTTCTCTCCTATCATAGAGATACAACTAACACCTACCAGGTTTGAGGGGAAAGATAAAATTAATAGAATACAATCCCTATCCTTAAGTAGTTGTTAGTTCAGTGGAGTAGACAATTAAGTAAGCTATTACAATCCCCTGTAAAATTAAATATAATAGAATGATAGAAATAAGGAATAGGTGCTATAGAATGTTTTCCTGGTTAGTTCTTTATTTTCTTGTTTCAGAAATCATTTATTTTTCTAAGATAATATAAATATTCTTTTTATATTTCTTTCAAAAAGTTTTAAAGTTTTCTCTTTCACATTTAAGCTTGAATCCATCTTAAATTAAATATTCTGTATGATGTAATATAGGACTTCAGCTTCTTTTTTTTATAAATGGGTAACAAGTTTATCCCAGTATATCTTACTGAACCATCACTCCTTTCCCCACTAATTTACAATGAGCTTTGACATATATTGTTTCCATATCTGAATGATTATTTTTGGTCTCCCTATTTTGTTCTGCAGTACATTGTTGAATGGAAGCAGTAATAGTGGATATCATTGTTTTCTTCTTAATTTTATAGAAAGGAAGAATTTCAAATGGTTAACTATCAAGAATGGTATTTACTCTATTTTTTGGTTTTACCCTTTATCGGGTTAATAAAATTCCATATTATTCCTCACTGATTAAGATTTTAATTCTTTGAATGTATATTGAATTTTGTTAAAAACTTTGTGCCTATTGAGATCATTATGTATATTTTCTCTTAATCTACTAGAAGTTGAATTACACCTATGGGTTTCATCATGTTAAACCAGCCTTATTCTCCTGAAACCAACCTAATTTTAATAATGTATTATTTTTATGCACCACTAATTTCAGTTTGCTTTTTTAAATATATATATCTTTGCATCTATGATCATGAATGAGATTTGCCTATAAATTCTCTTACTCATCTCTTATTCATATTGTTACTTTAAAATCTAAAATAAAGCAATACTTTGTTCTCTACTTTTCTAGTCTCTGAAAGATTTTATCTAATCTTCCACTTTTAAGGCTGCTGTTTTTATAGATATCCACCTCTTTAATTATTTTTAGCCAAGTTTTAAATATGTCTGAACATTTAAAATATACTAATATAATTTATAGAAGATTTATGTACACCCATTAAAGTGTGTAATTCAATTTTTTTAGTATATTTACACAGTATGTAAGTATCATATAATCTAATTTTAACACATTCCATCACTCTAAAAATAACCTTGTAACTATTAGTAATCATTCTGCATTCTCTCTTCAACCTCTTCTTCAACTCCAAGCAACCACTGGTCTATATTCTGTATCTCTATAGGTTTGCTTATCATAGGCATTTCATAACAATGGAATCATCCAATATGTGGCCTTTTGTCTCTGGCCTCTTTTACTTTGCATAACACTTCCAAGGTTCATAAATGTTGTAGCGTGAATCTGTACTTCATTAATTTTATGGATGAATAGTATTCCATTGTGTGAATATATCACATTTTGTTTATCCATTCATTAGTTGATGGACATTGTTTTTTTTTCCACTCTTTATTTTGGATAATGTTTATTATGTTAATAATATGTTTATTAGTTTATTATGAATAATAATGCTATGAACATTTATGAGCAAGCTTTTGTTTTAAAGCATGTTTTTGATTCTCTTGACTATACACTTAGTAGCAGAATTGCTCCTTCATATAGTAATGCTGTGTTTAAATTTTAACAACTTAGAGGGGTGGGACATGGGAAGGAGGTTCAACGGGGAGGGGACATATGTACAGCTATGGCTGATACATGTTGATGTATGGCAGAAAGCAGCACAGTGCTGTAAAGCAATTATCCTTCAATTAAAAATAATACATTTATATAAAAATGAGACAAAATAACCAAATGCAAGGGAAAAAAAGAAACTGCCAAACTCTATTCCAAAGTAGCTGCATCACTTTATATTCTCCCAGCAATGGATGAGGGTTTTATTCTCTTCACATTCTCACCAGCAATTGTTGGTCTTTTTGATTCTAGCAATCTGTCTTTCTGATTCTAACGATCTTAGTGGTTGTGGTGTGGTTTGCTTTCAAGTGTTTTACATACTAAAATGTTTAAATAATATGTATCAAGTGATAAATGCAAAATATTTTAAGTTGAAATGATTCAGAGTACATTATTACTTTAGCTTTTGGGCACTAAAACTTGTACAGCGCTATAAGCAAACAAGGGGAAAAACCTACCTAAATAAAGTACGGTAAATGTGTATTTTTAAAACCCCCCTCATTTTCTGTCTGAAGTGACATCACCCAACATTTTGTACTTTAATCATGGTTCTCTTTTTTTTTTATGAGTTATTGGAACATGTTTTTTACTGCTTTCTGAAGATTTTGTAATTGAGTAGCAGTGAATACATACAATATGCACAATGTTTTAACTGCAAACTGTGAACAGTTGATTATGTAAAAACTGCTTAATAAAACTTGTTTTTCAAATACAAAAGAAAGACATTTCCCTAATGTTTAATGTTGAACATGTCTTCAAGTCTTGCTGGCCATTTGTATATCTTTTTGGAGAAATGTCTATATGAGTATTTTGCTCAAGTTTAAATTTAATTACTTATTTTATAGGAAGTGTAAGTGTTCTTTACACACTGTCCTATATACTGATAAGTATATAAGCAAAAGAGTTGAAAATAGGTGTTAAAAAACCATCTATTTGTGTCATCTTTGATTTCTTTCATCAGTGTTTTATAGTTTTCTATCTATAGGTCTTTTGTTCCTAAGTATTATATTCTTTTCGTTGCAATGGTGAATGGAATTGTTTCTTTAATTTCTCTTTCTGTTTTCTCATTTTTCATGTATAGAAATGCAAGATGACACAAAAAGATGGAGAAATATACCATGTTCATGGACTGGAAGAATCAATATAGTGAAAATGAGTATACTACCCAAAGAAATCTATAGATTCAATGCAATTCCTATCAAGCTACCAATGGTATTTTTCAGAGAACTAGAGCAAATAATTTTACAATTTGTATGGAAAACAAAAAACCTCGAATAGCCAAAGTGATCTTGAGAAAGAAGAATGGAACTGGAGGAATCAACCTGCCTGACTTCAGGCTCTACTACAAAGCCACAGTCATCAAGACAGTATGGTACTGACACAAAGACAGAAACATACATCGATGAAACAAAATAGAAAGCCCAGAGCTAAATCCACACACCTATGGACACCTTATCTTTGACAAAGGATGCAAGAATACACAATGGAGAAAAGACAACCTCTTTAACAAGGGGTGCTGGGCAAACTGGTCAACCACCTCTAAAAGAATGAAACTAGAATATTTTCTAACACCATACACAAAAATAAACTCAAAATGGATTAAAGACCTAAACATAAGACCAGACACTTTAAAACTCCCAGAGGAAAACAGGCAACACACTTTCTGACATAAATCACAGCAGGATCCTCTATGATCCAACTCCCATAGTAATGGAAATAAAAGCAAAAATAAACAAATGGGACCTAATTAAACTTAAAAGCTTTTGCACAATGAAGGAAACTATAAGCAAGGTGAAAAGAGCCTTCAGAATGAGGGAAAATAATAGCAAACAAAGCAACTGACAAAGAATTAATCTCAAAAATATACAAGCAACTCCTGCAGCTCAATTCCAGAAAAATAAACGACCCAATCAAAAAATGGGCCAAAGAACTGAACAGACATTTCTCCAAAGAAGACATACAGATGGCTAACAAACACATGAAAAGATGCTCGACATCACTCATTATCAGAGAAATGCAAATCAAAACCACAATGAGGTACCATCTCACGCCGGTGAAAATGGCTGCCATCCAAAAGTCTACAAACAATATGCGCTGGAGAAGGTGTGGAGAAAAGGGAACCCTCTTACACTGTTAGTGGGAATGTAAACTAGTACAGCCACTATGGAGAACAGTGTGGAGATTCCCTTAAAAAATGGAAATAGAACTGACATATGACCCAGCAATCCCACTGCTGGGCATACACACCGAGGAAACCAGAATTGAATGAGACACGTGTACTCCAATGTTCACTGCAGCACTGTTTACAATAGCTAGGACATGGAAGCAACCTAGATTTCCATCGGCAGACGAGTGGATAAGAAAGCCGTGGTACATATACACAATGGAATATTTACTCAGCTATTAAAAAGAATGTATTTGAATCAGTTCTAATGAGGTGGATGAAACTGGAGCCTGTTATACAGAGTGAAGTAAGTCAGAAAGAAAAACACCAATATAGTATATTAATACATCTTTATGGAATTTAGAAAGATGGTAACAATGACCCTATATGCCAGACAGCAAAAGAGACACAACTGTAAAGAACAGACTTTTGGACTCTGTGGGAGAAGGCAAGGGTGGGATAATTTGAGAGAATAACATTGAAACATGTGTATTACCATATGTGAAATAGATAGCCAGTCCAAGTCTGATGCATGAGACAGGGTGCTCAGGCCCAGCGCACTGGGATGACCCTGAGGGATGAGATGGGGAGGGAGGTGGGAGAGGAGTGAGGATGGGGGACACATGTACACCCATGGCTGATTCATGTGAATGTATGGCAAAACCCACTACAATATTGTAAAGTAATTAGCCACCAATTGAAATAAATAAATTAATTTACAAAAAAAAAAATATACTGGAGTGTGTTGCCATTTCATTCTCCAGGGTTGCCATTTCAACCCAGGGATCGAACCTGGGTCTCCTGCATTGCAGGCAGATTCTTTACCATCTGAGCCACTAGGGCAGCCCAGATGTTAGGTTAGAAGTAAGTTCAGAATTAGCCCCTTAAGGAGGATTAAAAACAGAACACGCATTGAAGTTAATAATAAGGGTGAGGTTAGAGGTTTGAATAAGATTAGAGTTTGCAGAAGGCAGGATCGTAGTTAGAGGTAATTTAGAAACCAGAGTTAGGGTTAGAATTAACTATAAATTTAGAGCAGGACAGGATTACACATAGAAATTTTTAAAGATAAAATTAAGAAAAGAAATAATATTATAGGTAAGGTGTGAGGATATGGATAGAATCAGGATTAATTTGAAAGTTAAAGGTAGGGTTAGCTTTAGTGTAAGAAATAGCTTCACTGAATTTCCTTCCCTCAGCTACATGGTAGCAAGTATAAAGCCTCTATCACCATTTTTACCCAGAGTAACCATGATGAGAAGAGATTTCCTGGCAAACCTCATTGGAAATTGAGTGTGACCGCAAAATGAATGTTTGTTTTGTTAAGCCATTGAGGCTTTGGGATTGTTTTTTTACTGCCTTCTTAGCTTGAGCTATCAAGATGGATTCATAAATCTAAGAATTCTAGTAAGCTGTTGATTGAGAACACCTTTAATAAGAAAAGAAATCATATATAAAAACATATATTTCCTTTCACCTCCATTTCCCTTGATTTTTCCTTCAGTGACAGCCATCCAGGTTCTCTTGTCTTATTTATATAGATGTTGAACTAGGTGGTGAATCTTTTCTATTCAATAAATATGCTATTTGTTATAGATGCTATGCTATCTTGACAAGATTCCACCTTTAGGGCTGAAGGCTTTATTTCCCAGGTGATGGGAAATTGTAGACTGGACAACTTTCAGGTATAAGCTGTCTTTGGGAATTGCCTCTGATGAAGAAAGTGACTTGGCATAAGGTTGTATATTTCTCTTGGGGAGAGTAGCAGTATGGAGGATTGGTCCCCTGCTTCAACTTGGAACAACTATGAAGCTTCCCATGGGAGTCAGCTAAGTGTGATATTGTTTTTGTTTTTCACAGCTCTCAACTGTCTTTCCCTTGATGTTACAGTCTTTGACTACATGCAGAATTAGTGAGGAAGGGTGATACTTTTTGGTTGAGTTTGTCTTTGTGAACTTATTTTACAGAATTCAATTTAACTTTCAAAGAAAATGAGGTTAAATTGCATATTTTTCCCTCCAAAGGTTCATGGGGAATAAGTCCTTATTGTGACTACATCAGAGCCCAGTTTCTCCCTCTGCCCATTCCTCCTTTCTTCCATTCCCCCATGCAGATGGATCCCAAGATCCTTTCCTAATCACATCCTGTACACTTATTTCCATCTCAGAATTTATATCCTAGGGAACCCACTCTACCTCTTAGAACTATTTATATTTATAAGTGAGCTATGAGTCACATAATATTGAGAACCACTATGCTGTTACCTACTCTTGTTGGCATTGCCTATAAAAATACCTCTTTCTAATACATGCAGCTTTCTGGGTGATATGTTAACATATGTCTAGGGGAATATGCAAGGAGAAACGGGCCTCAACCATGGAGACTGCATTGACCTAAGAGGGAACTGATTAACTGTGTGGGAACTGTGTTTCTGCAGTAAACAGAAACTTACTACTGCTTGATGACAAGAAGTATGTTTTTCTCCTCAGACCACAAAGACCTTCCAGTGCTATGGGATAAGACATTCCAGTCTTCCTTCTGACCCTCCTTGCCTTTTACTGGTAATAATGACTTCAGTTCTGTGCCATCAGAAATTTCAACCTCTCTCCTTTGCTTCACTATTGGGCAAGAGTAGTCCCTAGCTTCAGTGGTATAAGATATTTGAAGCCATGGGCAGCAGTGACCCCATTGGTTTCAAAGTGGCACTTCAGCCTTTATTACTTGACCCATTCCTAGGAATCAATCTAGTCATGGTTGCAAAGGAATGAGGTACTCCTACTTTCTTCTCAGGGAACTGAACTCATGCCAGTAGCTCACACAGCATCAGAAAGGTATACATGATGCAAGAAAAGGCCAATGGATTTTGTCACACATGGCTCCAGGTATGGAGGAACAGAGGCACTTAGTATGGTGACTTTGATGGTAGCATAGGTATCCAAGGCCATTTGGGATAGAGGTCCATTAAAGTGATCAGGTCATACTACATGACTGAACAGTGGGGTGTTGCCAGGCTTCTTTTGGCAACAGGAACAGATAATACAATGCCCACAAATATTGATGCTCAATACATACGTATTGAACACAGAGTGACTACTATCAACTGGAAATTAAACCATCAACAGTATAGACATGGTCCTCTCTGCTCTTGGAGAGCTTAGAGTCTGAAGGGGATAAGATAGCAATCCTATAGCAAAGAGAGTATGTGAGCCACTCTAGGCCCCTGCTCAGGTTAAGGAAGATAGGAATATTTCAGAGCCCAGTTATTCTGTTCATGAGGAATCAGTGATGCTGTTATTAATATTGCTTCTGTTATTTACACCTCTTGTCTTTCTAGTGTCATAGTCTTTGAGTACACAGAAAAAGGTAATATTCTCTGGTTGTATTTGTCTTTGTGAACTTATTTAACCAGTTACAATTTAATTTTCTAAGAAATGAAGTGGTATATTTTTCCCTCAAAAGATGCAGGGGAGAAAAAGGCATATGACATATTAGGCAACATTTAATAAATTTAATAAATTAATAGGAAATATCACAAAAACCTGGAATGGATAACATACAGGAATCAGGAATAAGACAACATTTTGCAACCACTCTCAAAAAGTACCACTTGATGAAGGAAGATTTACAGGAAATAATATAAGGCAGTCCATTGCACGTGTCTTAAACAGATATATATATATATATATATATATATATATAATAGTACATCAAAATGATCTGTTTGACAATAAATTCACCATGTTTACACTTATCACATGGACTTTAAAACATTTATAAAAGTTGTAGATTTAACATTGAACTGTAAGATTTATATCCAAATGAATATACTTATTTCATACCAAACTGCACAGAACTTACGAATAGCACATGATTTTAGAATAATTACTGTGTTCGGTACTAATAAGTACTACTGCTTGATGACATAAGAATTATTAACAAATGTGCTCTAAGCTATTATCATTCAACTTATTGCTAGTGCTTTTGAAAATCAGTGGTTTATATTTTCTTTGTAAAACATGTGCTATGAGCTTGCCCTGATAGTTCAGGAAAGAAATCAGATGTTTCCAGTTTTCTCTGTACTCACAATACTTCAGATCTGATCGCATGGTCTTTTTAAAGACTGCCAAAGGATGTGCATTTAAGTCATTCTTATAACACCTACTCTGCCTTACATTAATACAAATCGATGGATTTATGCAACATACATGGCATACATGCAGGACACCATATATGTGCAGAACTCATGCTTAATGCATGCTATGTTTCTTCAGACATTTTCGTTTCAGTAAGAATTAGGTCTCATTCAATTTCATATAATTGTTTTTAACATGCAGTTCGACAGAGCAGGTAGACTTTACTTTCATGTTATAATTGGGCATGCTCAAGCAATTGACTGGCATTTGGCAGTGTTGCAAACCACTTAGGGACTGTATGAGTTTCCTCAAATACAGCATCTCTCCCACTGCCCTTGTGGCAGATTGTTGGATTTATCTATGCTGCGTGTTGAGGACACACACCGGGGATTTTAGAAATTTGGATTCTGCCTTCACCGATTTCAAGATACTCTAAAGTGTGTAAGTAACTGTCAGGCATAAAAAATAGCATTATGAAATCTTCAGAAATAGATCCACAATTGTGCGAAATGGACACACATGGAAATATAGTTACTGGAAACACTTGTATACTCTGCACACAGCATAGACTTAATAGTCTGACTTTAGTAATGTTTGAAAACCTTTCATGGTTAACAAACTAGTAAAACGGTACTGAATTCTTAGAGAGCAACAGGCCCACGGATGAAATAATGGCCAACACTGATTGTAACACAACACTATATTTAACAAAGGTTTAAACTTCTGGTACGTAATTGCAGTACAATGAAGAGCTTGCTACTTTCACAAATTAGCTGCAGCCTTTCCCTGCACTAGAGAGTTTGGAAGGATCTGAAAATGAGATATTTTGTTTAAAATCCAAATGGAAACTCTGTATTTCTTTTTTTTCTAGAGTTCAGTAAAAGCTTCTTTAATTACTTTTTTTTTTTTTTCCACATTCTAAGGGCCCAGTTCTGTAGTCCTTAATCAAGTAAAACTTCCAACGTCTTCGGCATCTGCTTCCAACTCAAGTTTTACTCAAAAATGGACTGCTAAATTAGGTCCTATAGATAGAGGTACCATAACTAATATACTATTTTAATAAGGCTCAAAAATTCTAATTTCATTTTGTGTGTAGCACACAAATTTCTAGGATCCTGATATCAAAACCCAATTGATGTTGAATCCTGGATTGGGAAATAACTCTGGGATTTTGTTTCCCAGTTTAATCATGGAATTAGGTATTTACTAAGGACCAGAATGAAGACACTAATTCCAGTTTGCTTGTCATTATAATCAGAATTTGAACATTATAAGAAGTGAAAAGCTATTGTTGGTGTGTATATCTCTTGTCATCCTTCCACTTCTGTAGTTCCGGTTAACTAGCTGCTATATTAAAATGCCACTATGTTTGGGGACAGACATTGCAGTAAAATATCAACACAACATTCTGACAATGTCAAAATTTCCCCTGTGTGTGACAAGAAATAAGTTCTGCCTTTGACTCACTAATAGTTGTGGTAGAGTTTCAGAAGGCAGAACCTATTTTACCGTATTTATGTGTGTAGATGAGCAGAGCAAGAATTTAAAGTGCATATTTACTGTTAACCTGGAAAAAAGAGTCCACCGAATTTGTTCAATTTTGGTGTGGTTGAAAACCGCTGTCATGTGTATCATTCTGGTCTCCTGCAAATGCCACCTGAGGTGAACATCAATGTTTCCTTATATGCAAAAGAAAAAGAGAGAGGAGAGAGAGAAAGAAAAAGAAGGAGGGAAGGAGAGATGGAAGGGGGGAAAAATCAACATTTTTGCATCAATCAAAATAAGTTATTCTCAATCTGTTATAAACAGTAAATACAGAACCCTAAATCTCACTATTGTAAGCATGATTGTAAAGTACAGGATTGCAAAGCTATATATAAAACACACTTTTCAGACGGCAATATTTACATTAGTTATGACTGGCAGAATTAAAGAACAATTTCCTACATTTGTAGCTTTACCATAGGAAAAGACTGTGCTGCTCTTTCTTACACACTACTAATCCTTTCACTAATCACATTGGAGGGATTAACCGGTAGCTCCAAATTCTCAACTTGCATCTCTATATCAGGCTCCTTGTCATCAGCTTTCTTAATTACTGGTTCATTGGTGTGCCGGTAAATGTTAACATTAAGCTCCCTCCCAGACAAAGCAGTGGCAGCAACTCTCGGGATTTGTCTGATTGGAGGCTTTCTATCTGCCTTATAATTGCAGCGCAAATAGTTGGAGAAAGCCCTTCGGTAAACTTTGTTGAAAAGAGTGTACACCAGAGGATTAATTCCTGAACAAACATAGCCAATCCAAACAAACACATTCAGAAGCTTTTCCATGAGCTTTTGATTACAAGCCTTCCCACAAAGAACCGACAAAATATTAGTAATAAAAAACGGGCACCACATGATCAGAAACACAAAGAAAACAATGCCAAGGACCTTCGAGGCTTTCCGTTCATTGTTGATAGCTTGCATGGTGCCCCTAGGCCGTCTTTCTTTCTTCTTCCTTCGGCGTGGGTTCAAATCTTGGTTCGGGTTTGCAGAGTTCTCTTCATCTGTGTTTGTCTTGCAGCATTTCAGGAAATTCAGGTTTATTCCAGGCGGTTCCTCAGTGTGGCCGTGCAGTAACATCAGAGCTTGTCGGCGAAGGACGTGAATCGTCAGACAGTAGGTAATCACCATGATTGTCAGCGGTATGAAGAAAGCTACGAAGGACCCAATAAGAACGAAATTTGGGTCATTCAGCACACAGGTGTTGTTGTTGACGAACACCTTGTCTTCATCCCTCAGTCCAATCACTGGGATAGGAACTGATACACCTACAGGAACAAAAAAAGAAGATATGACATTGTTACAGCATATGGAAGCATTGAACAGATTTGTACAGTGGGATACATTCAATTGAATATCACTGGAGAAAATTTAGATCTGATATTTGTTGAAAGCTATTCACAGCATAAAGTGATAGTCACATGAAAGAGTAACAGTATGATATCAGAAAATGACAGCTTTTTTTCAAGTTAGGAATGCCTTCTCACCAATTTTCTGTAAAAGACTTGGAATTACCATTACTGAGATAATTATAAGTATGGTTATACATAACAGTGAACATGTCTTTTTTGTTTTAGCTCCAATTCCTAGAAATGTCCCAGCTCATAGAAGGCATTCACTAAATATTTGTTGAATGAATAAATTTGTGTCTGTATTCAATGACATCAATAAATTCAATTGTTCATTTTTAACATTCCAAATGCAATAAAAATGATGTGTATACCACCTAGGAGTAATTGCATATCAGCATTGACTAGACTGAGTTTGAGATGAGTTTTTAGCTAAGGAAATCCTTTCCTGAGGAAAGTGGTCAAGAAGAGGAACTTCTGTGGGTGAGTCCTTTGGAGACAGAGCCTGGAAGCTCTGGAGTTTTTTGGAGATGAAGAGGATAGTATGCCCCTCAAATAGGAATTAGATCTGACCACAATGCAGACATAGTCTCTATGCAGAAACTGAAGGAATTGTCTTTTTAGTAAGCATTTTCCTGAGACTCTGGGAGAGATACAGTCCTCCAATTTACGTGTGGAGTTTTGAACTCATTTGTTTGTTTGTTTTTTTTTTTTAATTTTAGTTTATTTTTTGACTTTACAATATTATATTGGTTTTGCTATATATCAACATGAATCCGCCCCAGGTATACATGTGTTCCCCATCCTGAACCCCCCTCCCTCCTCCCTCCCTGGATAAGAATACTGCTGCTGCTGCTGCTGCTAAGTTGCTTCAGTCGTGTCTGACTCTGTGCGACCCCATAGATGGCAGCCCACCAGGCTCCCCTGCCCTCCCTGGGATTATCCAGGCAAGAACACTGGAATGGGTTGCCATTTCCTTCTCCAATGCATGAAAGTGAAAAGTGAAAGTGAAGTCGCTCAGTCGTGTCCGACTCCTAGCAACCCCATGGACTGCAGCCCACCAGGCCCCCTCCATCCATGGGATTTTCCAGGCAAGAGTACTGGAGTGGGGTGCCATTGCCTTCTCCAAAGAATACTGAGAGGTGTTCATCTAGGTAAGCACCTCCACTAATAAAGAAGCTCACAGGCAGAAAATATCAATAAGAAGATGGGAGCAGAATCTTGTGCCTGACCATAAGTAATGTACCTAGAAATTTTTGGAAATCATTGTGGTAAATCATTTTGGCAGATCTTGAAGAGGTCTATCATCAATAAGCAGAGATAACTTGCACAAATAAAATTCAAATTTTACTGTTAATTTATTTTTTCATGTGTCCAAAAGAACTTGAAGCCTGGGACAATTCAGGTTGCACTTCTAGGATTCTATCAGAGATCATTATGAGGATTCCTGGGCTGGTGGCTCTTTGTACTATGAACTGTGAGAAAGGATAGAAACACACTCTCAAAGATCATTGCTGGCTTTAGGGAACACACAGGGAACCATGATAAATCTGAAAGTCCCTATAGATTGTCTTAACATGCTTTGTCAGGTATAGAGTGTTTGATGATCAAGAGGGGAAAATATTTTTCTTTGCTAAGAGCTTGTTGATGATGTTGATTGGTATTTAATTTCTGGGAAGACATGAGGAAGAATATTTGAAAAGTTATCTTTAAGCCTTCTAATTTAGACCCTGAATTTCTTACATGCCTGTTTTTTTTTTCCCCTAGAGAAAGACACCAAGTGATGGTATGAGAAGCATCAATAGATGTGACAAGATTTCTTGGCATATTGGTACATACCTGCAATTCTCAACCTAGGCATGCCATTTAAGAAGGCAAGAATGGCTGTGAAAACTAGGAGACACTGCAAACAGAAAGTGTCCTCAGGTAATACAGTACAGGATCTGGTGAAGCGACCTTTGAACTCTAGATGGGAAGAGTGGCAAGTATCAGAAGGTAATAGTCACCAAATTTGATGAACCACACAGGTTACATTTCTTAAGAGTTATAAAATGATAGGTAAGAAGGCTGCCATCTTGTATTCTTATAATCTTTATTCCAAAAGCCATAAATATGAGGGAATATGCAGAAAGAGCATAGGTCAAGCTTGCCTGAAAGAAGCCAGTATTGGCTTATCCTTCATGAAATGTTTTAGTGAGGATAAGGTTGTAGGAAGTTTTCTGGAGTTAAGGAAGCTAATATGAGATTAAGAAAAGAGGGAAGGGTTTCTTAAAAACAAACCATTTACAACAGAAAAAATTAGAGAACATAATATTAAGAGAGTCTTAAAATACCAATCAAGCAATGTTAATATGTGGATCTTCTTGGAATTGTGATGCAAACAAACAAATTTTTAAAAATATTCATGACACAGGTGGAAATGTGTTATTTTGAATAATAACTGGCCTTTGATGATAGTAAATAATTATCATTCATTAGTTTTTAAAAGTGATATTGATATTGTGGTTATGTGGGGAAAAATTTATATTTTTAGATATGTATATACTGAAGTGTTTATGGATAAATTATTATGATTCTGAGGTTTGTTTTGAAATAATATGGGAGGGAGAAGTGGACAGAAGTACACATGATACAAGACAGTCCATAAATTGATAAATCTTGGAGCTGGATAATGAGTACATGGTTCTTTATAATATAATTCTACCTAATTTTATAATCTTTTAAAGTCTTTATACCAAAAGTTTAATATTTTAAAAATGGAAGCAATTAAAATAAAACAGAAGTTCTTTCTGAAACATAGAAAGAAATGGCTGTTAGACCCCAGATGATAAAAGTCTGTAAGATTTACTACCACTGCTAACTTTGGAACTGATTACTTCTAGAGCAAAAGTCTTGGGGTCCTGAGTGGAAACACTTACCATTTTGATATAAATGTAGAGAAGAAGGCCATTTTCTAACAAAATGTTGGTAGAAAACTGTTATACTTTCTCAGGATCCTATAGCAAGACCAGAGGAGGGGCAAAGTGGAATGGCTCCCCTTCCAAACTGTCCCCCTCCCCTGCCATCCAACAATGTGGCAACCAGATCCTGAGGCTAGAAATTTAATCTGGGGAGTTTGTATTCATTCTGAAAAAATTCTGACAAGGGTAGACATATCTACACTCAGGATACAAGTGCTGGAGTGGAGAGTCATTTCCCCAAGGAAATGCTGCACAATCTTTTAGGTATTCCTAGATATCTGAAATTTCTAGGGAAGGCCTCACACACTGACCATATCAGTGGAAGTCAGCATTACTCAGAGCCCAGCTCTGAATTGTATTAGCTTGTTTCTGTTTAAAGATTTATTTACTTTCCTAAGGGAATCTCGGGCCTAAAAGTAGGGCTTGTCTAGAGACAAGAGAGGGTAGCAGAGTGATTCCAGATAAGCTAATGATGTTATTGTGTGTATGAGATCAATTTTATCCTTGGCATCTATTTGCATAATCTTTTGTACATTGAACAAAGAGTGATTCTAAAGCTGCCTTTTATTGAGTCTATCTTATGTGCCAGGCACTGAGCCATGTGTATTACTGACATTAAAAATATAAAATATATTATCTCAATTTCATTAAAACTCCTGTAATAGAGATATTATTTAGTGAAGTAGCTTAACCATTTTACCAAATCTACATTGTCATTTGTTTTTTGTTTTTTTTTTAATAGAAACTGTGAATGCAGTCAACAAAACAAGAAACTCAGTTTCTTTTGACAGTATCTGGAAATTATACAAATAATACTAATAGCAACTAAAGCAGCATTAAAAACAGTATCTATTATATAGATTATCTTATTCAATACTTAAAAAAATTAAAAGCATATGTCAGCAGTTCTCAAAGTGTGGTTCAAGGACCCAGAGGGGCCTCTGAGATTCTTTTACAGAGTTTGCTAGATTTCCCTTTTCCAACTATTCATCTTTAAAACTGCATATTCTTTATAAAGTTCATACTAAATAGCGTACCACAACAGGCTGAACACAGATACATCTATGAGAATCCAACTATCTTTCCATAAAACTAAATATTGAAGAGATTTTAAAACTGTTAAACAATGCCTGTCTTCTCTCTTAATTATTTTTGGAAAAATAGTTAATTTTTATTAAAAAAAACATTATGTTAACATTAAATGGATTCATTATTGTTATTTAAAATGATTCATAAATATTTTAAACATTTCTCAGCTTTAATTTCTAATATAATAAATATCAATAGATATAATCCATATATACACAAGCTCTTTGAGGTCTTCATTTGTTTTAAAAAGTATAAATAGGCCCTGACACCAAAGAGTTTGAGAACTGCTGTTCTATATTAGTGGATGAAGTTATTTAAACCCTGGAAAGTTAAATTCAGCCATGTATAAAGTGTTTCTCAGTACTTTTAATTAGTCAATTAGTAGAAATTCAAGTGATATCAAGTAAACACAAACTATCAATAATAGCAACCAAATATTTTACATGCATTATCTCACTCATTGTCATAAAAATTATGAAAGGTATATACTATTTGGTGATGTTAACTTCAGAAAACTAGCTTAGCAAGTATAATTGAGAGATCTTTGATATTTTAAAATCTTTAACTTGACCAAGGAGAAAAAGTGAAAATGAACTACCATAGATAATATCAGGAATAAATAACAACAATTGTAATAATAATTACTTTTTACTGAGTGCTTTTTATTTGTCACACACTGATTTAAATGTTTTACAATTATTATATACTTTCATATATTATTTAATCCAGATAAAAAACATAAAAAGAAGGAATTATTAACTAGAATCACTTAATCTTTCTGAAATTAACTTTGAAAAAATGTATATCATCTCTAGAATTTTAGAAACAACAAAAATAAGTTATAATTCATGTTCTGCTGAAAATATCAGGTACTACTTCAACCAATAAACAAATATTTTGCATGCATTGTCTCATTTGCATCTCAAAAAAAACTGTAAAATTGATTATTATTCATTAAGTTTACTAAGGGAGAAAAAAATACTTTCAATAAACATATGGGGTCTTAGAGTTTTAAGAACATTAAATTCAATAACAGCTATAGTTCAAGTTTTTATTGAAAATATGTGTTACTATGACTACTAGTTATCATTTATTGAGTGCTTACTGATTTTGGTACTTTAGCTGCAGTACATATTTTACATGCATTATCTTATTCTAGACTTCCCTGGTGGCTCAGACGGTAAAGCGTCTGACTCCAATGCAGGAGACCCAGGTTCAATCCTGGGTCAGGAAGATCTGGAGAAAGAAATGGCAACCCACTCCAGTGTTCTTGCCTGGAAAATCCCATGGACGGAGGAACCTGGTAGACTACAGTCCATGGAGTCCCAAAGATTCAGACACGACTGAGCGACTTATTCTAGCCTCATAAAAGATGTAAAATAACTTGGTGTGGTTATTTTACATCAGATAAGGCAAGTACATTTAGAAAATGTATAATGAGGTTTGCATTATCTCTTAAAGCCTTGAATTCAAGCAACACAGATCAATTCTCTTCAAGCAATCAGATAATAATATCATATGCCCATAATTCTTAGATGTCCATTCCTTTCAGATTTTAACATCTTCAAAAGTGCTATGTGTCTTACAATTGATACTATCTTACAATTAGTGTTAGCCAGATAGCAGTCATTATATAGTCATCATTGTCTGTGCATGTGTGAGCCTGGTCTGAAAACCTTCTTTTGATATTTTTTGGTAAGATCAACATTACCAGCAGCAAAATTTACAAAATGAGTATCAGGAGCATGGTAATAGTTCACTGTGAACAAAAAATTATGTCATAATACACACAAAGAGGAAATGTTCTGAAGAAGGTAGCTTCAACAGCATCAAATGCTACAGAAGAATCTAGAATTTGAAACATTTCCTCTGTCTTTGAAAATAAGGAAATCACTGGTAATTATAGGACACTGGTAATTATACCCTGGTCCCTAGTCCAGCTCCAGCACCTCCATCCAACAGATCCCTCATTAGCATCTTAATGTAACAAGCATATGCAATGAGGCATCAGAGAAAATCCCCAGCTTTTAAATTCATTAACAGTCTCTGGAAGTCTTCAGTGTGAAGGTGGAATTATCACTAAACTGGTAGTTATAGTCGAATGGTGAAGATAGGAAATTGCCAAGAGATGAATCAGATCAGATCAGATCAGATCAGTCGCTCAGTCTTGTCCGACTCTTTGCAACCCCATGAATCGCAGCACACCAGGCCTCCCTGTCCAACACCAACTCCCGGAGTTCACTCAGACTCACGTCCATTGAGTCAGTGATGCCATCCAGCCATCTCATCTTCTGTCGTCCCCTTCTCCTCTTGCCCTCAATCCCTCCCAGCATCAGTCTTTTGCAATGAGTCAACTCTTCTCATGAGGTGGCCAAAGTACTGGAGTTTCAGCTTTAGCATCATTTCTTCCAAAGAAATCCCAGGGTAGATCTCCTTCAGAATGGACTGGTTGGATCTCCTTGCAGTCCAAGTGACTCTCAAGAGTCTTCTCCAACACCACAGTTCAAAAGCATCAATTCTTCGGCACTCAGCCTTCTTCACAGTTCAACTCTCACATCCATACATGATCACAGGAAAAACCAGAGCCTTGACTAGACGAACTTTTGTTGGCAAAGTAATGTCTCTGCTTTTGAATATGCTATCTAGGTTGGTCATAACTTTTCTTCCAAGGAGTAAGCGTCCTTTAATTTCATGGCTGCAGTCACCATCTGCAGTGATTTTGGAGCCCCCCAAAATAAAGTCTGACACTGTTTCCACTGTTTCCCCATCTATTTCCCATGAAGTGATGGGACTGGATGCCATGATCTTCATTTTCTGAATGTTGAGCTTTAAGCCAACTTTTTCACTCTCCTCTTTCACCTTCATCAAGAGGCTTTTTAGTTCCTCTTCACTTTCTGCCATAAGGGTGGTATCATCTGCATATCTGAGGCTATTGATATTTCTCCCGGCAATCTTGATTCCAGCTTGTGCTTCTTCCAGCCCAGCATTTCTCATGATGTACTCTGCATAGAAGTTAAATAAACAGGGTGACAATATACAGCCTTGACGTACTCCTTTTCCTATTTGGAACCAGTCTGTTGTTCCATGTCCAGTTCTAATTGTTACTTCCTCACCTTCATACAGGTTTCTCAAGAGGCAGATCAGGTGGTCTGGTATTCCCATCTCTTTCAGAATTTTCCACAGTTTATTGTGATCCACACAGTCAAAGGCTTTGGCATAGTCAATAAAGCAGAAATACATGTTTTTCTGGAACTCTCTGGAGTTTTCGATAATCCAGCAGATGTTGGCAATTTGATCTCTGGTTCCTCTGCCTTTTCTAAAACCAGCTTGAACATCAGGAAGTTCACAGTTCACATATTGCTGAAGCCTGGCTTGGAGAATTTTGAGCATTACTTTACTAGCGTGTGAGATGAGTGCAATTGTGCAGTAGTTTGAGCATTCTTTGGCATTGCCTTTCTTGAGATGAATAGTAAATGATAATAAGATAAAAGAGAGAAAGATTATAAACTACATTTCCTGGAACAGACTGGCCATCATCAAAATGAAAACATAGATTATGGAATTTGTTACTAAACTGCAGGGCTATCTCCTAGGTATCTATTTTCACGAGTTTTTCATGGAAAGGAATTTTTTCAAGGAGGATCATACAATGTTAAGCTGGCAGGAGTGGTCCCTTGCCTCTTGGAGTAATAAATGAGTCCCTTGAACATGGGAATTGACAGCAGAATATGAAGAAACTATTTTCAAAGAAGAACACAGAAGACAAAACAAACACAAGCAGTGCTGCCACAGCTATCAGATAATAAAGTGTGACTGAGAGCTGGAGCAATACTTCATATACTTTGGCAGATAGATTGTGTTGATGCAGTGGGAATTTTAAGGAATTCAGAATCACGTTGAGAGTTAACTTTGAATTCAAGTAGTTATTACCTTTGGGAAGAATAGGAACCTAGGCATGCATGAATAAAGGATATTGAGTAAGGAAAAGACCTTAAATGACTTCAAGGGAAGTTGAACTAATAGAAGATTCTAAAAGAAAACAGTTCATGAGGTGACAAGAAGAATACCCAGGATTCATAAGTTAAACTTGGGTGAGAGTTTATGGAGAACTGAATGTTAAAAAGAAGTAGCAATCAGCAAGTGGAGTCATCTGCCTCTGTGACAGTGGACCAAGATTTAATAGTAGTCCCAGCTTCTCCCTGTAAGGTGACTTTTAAGCAATCTGAAATTTCCTGATCAGCACTAGTGAGGTACCTGCATAATAAGACTCCTCCGATTACCGATTACCTTCCTCTATAAAAGAAGATGACCTGACCTGAAAGAATTCTTTTCTTTTGCTAATAACTTCCTCGTCCCACTCTTCTGCCTATAAAAACCTTCCATTTTGTCCAGTTCCTTGCAGTGCCTGTCTGTTCACTAGATGGGATGCTACCCAATTTATGAATTGCTAAATAAATCCAATTAGATCTTCAAATTTACAAAGTTGAATGTTGAGGGAGGTCCTAGGGAAGTCCAACTTTATATGGCTGAAGGCATGTTGTTGTTCAGTCATGTCCGACTCTTGGTAACCCCATGGGCTATAGCATAACAGGCTCACCTGTCCTTCACCATCTCCCAGAGCTTGCTCAAACTCATGTCACTGAGTTGGTGATGCCATCCAACCATCTCATCCTCTGTTGCCCCCTTCTCCTTCTGCTCTCAATCTTTCCCAGCATCAGGGCCTTTCCAATGACTTGGCTCTTCACATCAGGTGGCCAAAGTATTGGAGCTTCAGCTTCAACATCAGTCCTTCCAATGAATATTCAGGGTTGATTTCCTTTAGGATTGGCTGGTTTGATCTCTTTGCTGTCCAGGGGACTCTCAACAGTCTTCTCTAGTACTACAATTTGAAAGCATCAATTCTTTGGCACTCAGCCTTCTTTATGGTCCAACTCTCACATCCGTACATGACTACCAGAAAGACCAGTACCTGACTATTGGGGAAAAAATTCATGAATCATTGAATTTTCAAATTTACTCAATTGAATTTTGTTTTTTAACAGTGGGGGAGGTCCTAGGGAGGTCCAACTATAATACAGCTGAAGGTATGAAGAAGTAAAATTTGAAGTAACATCCAAATATGGAAACATTACTATGGAATATGCTGCCCCCAAATATGACTCTTTGGCATAAAGATTATTTTGAGTTGATTATTTTGAAACATGGCAAAGACAGGAAAAGTTATGAAAACACAAAGAGAAATTTGCATTTACAAAGGAAATCTCCATTTGTAAATTTCAACCTCTCTGTACTGGGAAGAGAGAGTGAAAGTGAAAGTGAAAGTCCCTCAGTTGTGTCTGACTCTTTGTGACCCCATGGACTGTATAGTCCATGGATTTCTCTAGGCCAGAATACTTGAGTGGATAGCCTTTCCCTTCTCCAGGTTATCTTCCCAACCCAGAAATTGAACCTAGGTCTCCTGCATTGCAGGCAGATTCTTTACCAGCTGATCCACAAGGGAAGCCCAGGAGTATTGGAGTGGTTAGCATATCCCTTCTCCAGTGGATCCTCCCAAGCCAGGAATCGAACTGGGGTCTCCTGCATTGTAGGCAGATTCTTTACTGGGAAGAGAAAAATGACTAAACCCCAGGAGAATCTTATTCATGGAGAAGGAGTCCACTTAAATCTGTATGGCAAACCTAACTCTTGTTTACCTAGCTTTTCCTGGTAATCTGCCATAAACGGCCTTTCCCCACCTCACATCTTCACTTGTCTTTAGCTGAAGATGGTATTTAAGTAGTGCCTTTCACCATCTGGGGGAATTATTTATTTTTTTTAGGATATCTCTCATGTATATGCATGCATGTGTATACATAACATACACATGTTAATAAACTTGCTTGTTTTCTCTTATTAAACTGTGTTTTATTATAAGAGTCTAAGCCAAGAACTCAGAAGGTTAGAGGGGAAAATTGTTTTTCCTCTCTTACATTACTCATAAGCAAATGAAGACTGAGGAAACTAAGATTATATTTAAGATACAATAATATGCTTACACATTGAAGGTGAAAACAAATAGAGTGGAAGAGCTTAAAGATACAGAAAAGAAAGGTGAAGATGATAGGTAAAGATCTCTGAGGAGACAAAGTCAGAAATAGTTGGAAAAATTACACTAGCAATAAAGAATAGTTATTCTTTGCTGTGAGAAGAAATAATATGACTGGTAGTGGTGGTTAGTCACTCAGTCATGTCTGACTCTTTGTGACCCTATGGACTATAGCCGATAGGATTCTCCAGCCAAGAATACTGGAGTGGGTTGCCATTCCCTTCTGCAGGGGACCTTCTCTACCCTGGGATCGAACCCATGTCTCCAGCATTGCAGGGAGATTCTTTACCATCTGAGACATGGAGGAAGCCCTAATAGCATGACTGGGTGGCAGAAATTATCAGGCCCTATACAGAAATGTAGAAGAGAAATGAGAAGAATGTGTTAGGTGGCAAAAGAACAGAGTTGTTCAGACGACACACAAACTGGAGAACAATTATACCAAATAAGTTCTTGCACCATTGCAAAAGTTCTAGGGCCCACAACAGATTTTCCAACCTGGGGATCCAGCAAAAAGACTGAGAATCCCCAGGGAATTTAACTTTGAAGGCCAGAGGGATTTGATTACAGAACTTCCACAAGACTAGGGAAACAGACTCTTGGGGGCACACACACAAAAAAACAACCTTGTGTGTACCAGGACCCAGGAGAAAGGAGCAGTGACACCACAAGAGACTAAGCCAGACTTGCCTGTGAGTGGCCTGGAGGGTGCTGGCATAAGTCCTATTGAAGGAGGTCATCATAACCACCATTACCCCTACTACCTGATATGTAGCTGACACCACTCTTATGGCAGAAAGTGAAGAGGAACTAAAGAGCCTCTTGATGAGGATGAAAGAGGAGAGTGAAAAAACTAGCTTAAAACTCTACATTCAAAAAATTAAGATCATGGCATCTGGTCCCATCACTTCATGCCAAATAGATGGGGAAACAATAGAAACAGTGACAAACTTTATTTTCTTGGGCTCAAAAATCACTGCAGATGGTGACTGCAGCTATGAAATTAAAAGACGCTTGCTCCTTGAAGGAAAAGCTATGACAACCCTAGACTGCATATTAAAAAACAGAGACATTACTTTGCTGACAAAGGTTTGCATAGTCAAAGCTATGGTATTTCCAGTATTCATGTATGGATGTGAGAGTTGGATCATAAAGAAGGCTGAGTGCCAAAGAACTAATGCTTTTGAACTGTAGTGTTGGAGAAGACTCTTGAGATCAAACCAGTCAAGACTAAATTCATTGGAATATTAATTGAAAGGACTGATGCTGAAGCTAAAGTTCCAATACTTTGGCCACCTGATGCGAAGAGCCAACTCATTAGAAAAGACTCATTAGAAAGCATAAGAGGGGCATAAAAATTCAGTTTTGTCAAAATGCATTTGAACATAGGTGATAACAACTTTAAAATAATCATATGTATACATATAAAGTTCATGGTAAATGAATAAAAATGAATGGTAATAAATAAAAAAGAACTGTAAAACAATCACCAAACAATTTTTAAAAATGGCAATCACCAAACAATTTTTAAAAATGGCAATAAGTACATTTGTTGTTGTTTAGACACTAACTCATATCCAAGTCTTTTGAGACCCCATGGGCTATAGCCTGCCAGGCTCCTCTGTCCATCAGATTTCCCAGGCAAGAATACTAGACTGGGTTGCCATTTCCTTCTCCAGGGGATCTTCCCAATCTAGGTATCAAACCTGTGGTTCCTGCATTGGCAGGAAAATTCTTTACCACTGAGCTACCAGGGAAGCCTAATTAGTACATATCTATACATAATTAGATGTAAATGAATTAAATGTCTCAATCAAAAGATAAAGGGAGGCTGAATAGATACAGAAAACAGACTTATTTCTATGTTGCCAACAAGAGACTCACTTTAGATCTAAAGACACACAGAGACTGTAACTGAGGGGATAGACAAAGTTATTCTATGCAAATAGAAATGTAAAAAAGCTTGCATACAAATACTTATGTAATGGCAGTGGCTAAAAGACACACAAAGAAAGGGGAAAAGCCCACAAAAAGGGAACAAAGGGAAGATCCATGGACAAGAGTGAGAACCTCAGGTGAAACAACACACCCCCTTCCTGGCTAGCCCTAATTTGCATAGGGTAGGCTCAGGGGGAGGAAACAGAGCGTATAAAAAGGGGGAGCCAAGTCAAGTTGGGGCCTCTCCTTTGGGGTCAGCCCACCCTCATGCCTCAAGGGTGTAATATTCTTTGTTTACCAAATAAAGTTCTGAGCTGTAACCGAACTGTAACACTGGTCTGCCATTTCAAATCTTTGTTGCAGCAAGACAGAAGTGAGAAAATTACACATTCTCCTGACACTCATACCAAGAAAATAGACTTTAAAATAAAGACTGTTTTAAGAGACAAAGAAGGACATTACATAAGGATCAAGAGATCAATCCAAAAGAAGATGTAACAGTTGTAAATATATATGCACCCAACATAGGAGCACCTAGACACATAAAGCAAACATTAACAAACATAAAGAGAGAAATTGACAGGAACGAAATAACAATAGGGGATTTTAACACTCCACTTCAGTAAACTGAAGAAGCTTTAAATCATAGCTACATCACATCACAGCACTATGAGATTAGAAAACAGTAAGATAAAAACTGAAAAAATCAGAAATACATGGAGGCCAAACAATATGCTGCCAAAAAAAAAAAAAAAAAATGGGTCTGTGAAGAAATCAAAGAGATCAAAAAATATCTAGAGGCAAGTGAAAATGAAAATGCAATGATCCAAAATCTATATGATGAAACAAAAGCAGTTCAAGAAGGAAAATCTATAATAATATAAGCCTGCCTCAGGAAATCAGAAAATCTCAAATAAACAACCAAATCTTACTCCAGAAGTAACTAGAAATAGAACAAAACCCAAAGTCAGAAGAAGGAAAGACATCATAAAGATCAGAGCATAAATAAATAAAATAGAAACTAGAAAAACAATAGAAAAGATGAATGAAACTAAGAGCTGGTTCTTCAAAAAGATAACAAAAATTGATTAACCTTTAGCCAGACTCATCAAGAAAGAAAATGAAAGAGGGTTCAAATCTATAAAATCAGAAATGAAAAATGAGACATCACAGAACTACAAAGGACCAAAAAAGATTACCATAAGTATATACCAATAAAATGGACAACTTAGAAGAAATAGACCTATTCTTAGAAATGCTAAAACCTTCCAAGACTGAATGAGGAAGAAATATAAAATATGAACAGAAAAATTTTGAGTAATGAAATTGAATCAGTAATAAAACAAAATTTCTAAAACAGATGGTGACAAAGGGGAATTCTACCAAACATTTAGAAAAGAGTTAACATCTATCCTTCTCAAAATATTACAAAAAATTAAAGAGCAAAGAATGTTTACAAGTTCATTCTAAAAGATATGCATCATCCTGCTGCCAAAACCAGAAAATATGTCACACACACAAAAGGAATTTACAGCCAATAGTACTGATGAGCATACATACAAAAATTCTTAACAAAATATTAACAAGCTGAATTCAACAATACATTAAAAAATAACACACCATGATCAGGACTTCCCAGGTGGCACTAGTGGTAAAGAACCTGCCTGCCAATGCAAGAAACATAAGAGATGCAGGTTCAATTTCTGGGTCAGGAAGAGCCCCTGGAGGAGGGCATGGCAACCCACTCCATTATTCTTACCTGTAGAATCCCATGGGCAGAGGAGCCTGGCAGATTATGGTCCATAGGGTCACAGAGAGTTGGACAGGACTGAAGCGACTTAACATGCACACACACCATGATCAAATGAGATTTATCCCAGGGATGCATGGATGGTTCCATATTCAATCATGTCACACACCACATTAACAAATCGAAGAAAAAAATTATATTTTTTTATCGTCTCAATAGATGCAGAAAGAGCTTTTGATAAAATTCAAGAGTATAGAGGGAACGTAAGTCAACATACTAAAGGCAATATATGGCAAACCCACAGCTAACATCATGCTCAGTGATAAAAAGCTGAAAGCATTTCCTCTAAGATCAGAAACAAAAACATCGGTGCCCACTCTCACAACTTTCAATCAGTATAGTATCGGAATTACTAGCTATAGCAATCAGATAAGAAAAAGAAATAAAAGGAATCCAAATTGGAAAGGAAGAAATAAAACAGTCATTGTTGGAAGATGAAATGATACCATATGTGGAAAATCCTAAAGATAACACTAAAAACTACTAGAACTCACCAATAAATTTGGTAAATTTGTGGGATATAAAATTAACATACAGAAATCTATTGCATTTCTATATACCAATAAAAGCCTATCAGAAAGAGAAAGTAAAAAAAACAATCCCACTTATAATAGCATCAAAAAGAATAAAATACTTAGCAAGAAGTCTAATTAATGAGGTAAAAGACCTGTACTTGGAAAGCTATAAGACACTGATGAAAGAAATTATAGATGATACAAACAGATGGAAAGATATACTGTGTTTATGAATTGGAAGAATTAATATTATTAAAATGACCACACTACTCGAGTCAATCTACAGATTTTGTACCAGTTCAGTTCAGTTCAGTCGTTCAGTCATGTCCAACTCTTTACAACCCCATGAATCACAGCACGCCAGGCCTCCCTGTCCAACACCAACTCCCAGAGTTCACTCAAACTCATGTCCATCGAGTCGGTGATGCCATCCAGCCATCTCATCCTCTGTCATCCCCTTTTCCTCCTGTCCCCAATTCCTCCCAGGATCAGAGTCTTTTCCAATGAGTCAACTCTTCACATGAGGTGGCCACACTACTGGAGTTTCAGCTTTAGCATCATTCCTTCCAAGAACACCCAGGATTGATCTCCTTTAGAATGGATTGGTTGGATCCCCTTGCAGTCCAAGGGACTCTCAAGAGTCTTCTCCAACACCACAGTTCAAAAGCATCAATTCTTTGGCACTCAGCTTTCTTCACAGTCCAACTCTCACATCCATACATGGCCACGGGAAAGACCATAGCCTTGACTAGACGGACCTTTGTTGGCAAAGTAATGTCTCTGCTTTTGAATATGCTATCTAGGTTGGTCATAACTTTCCTTCCAAGGAGTAGGCATCTTTTAATTTCACGGCTGCAGTCACCATCTGCAGTGATTTTGGAGCCCAGAAAGATAAAGTCTGACACTGTTTCTACTGTTTCCCCATCTATTTGCCATGAAGTGATGGAACCAGATGCCATGATCTTCGTTTTCTGAATGTTAAGCTTTAAGCCAACTTTTTCACTCTCCTCTTTCACTTTCATCAAGAGGCTTTTTAGTTCCTCTTCACTTTCTGCCATAAGGGTGGTGTCATCTGCATATCTGAGGCTATTGATATTTCTCCCAGCAATCTTGATTCCAGCTTGTGCTTCTTCCAGCCCAGTGTTTCTCATGATGTACTCTGCATAGAAGTTAAATAAGCAGGGTGACATTATACAGCCTTGACATACCCCTTTTCCTATTTGGAATCAGTCTGTTGTTCCATGTCCAGTTCTAACTGTTGCTTCCTGACTTACATATAGGTTTCTCAAGAGGCAGATCAGATGGTCTGGTATTCCCATCTCTTTCAGAATTTTCCACAGTTTATTGTGATCCACACAGTCAAAGGCTTTGGCATAGTCAATAAAACAGAAATAGATGTTTTTCTGGAACTCTCTTGCTTTTTCCATGATCCAACGGACGTTGGCAATTTGATCTCTGGTTCCTCTGCCTTTTCTAAAACCAGCTTGAACATCTGGAAGTTCACAGTTCACGTATTGCTGAAGCCTGGCTTGGAGAATTTTGAGTATTACTTTACTAGCGTGTGAGATGATTGCAATTGTGCGGTAGTTTGAGCATTCTATAACATTGCCTTTCTTTGGGATTGGAATGAAAACTGACCTTTTCCAGTCCTGTGGCCACTGCTGAGTTTTCCAAATTTGCTGGCATATTGAGTGCATCACTTTCACAGCATCATCTTTCAGGATTTGGAATAGCTCAACTGGAATTCCATCACCTCCACCCGCTTTGTTCATAGTGATGCTTTCTCAGGCCCACTTGACTTCACATTCCAGGATGTCTGGCTCTAGGTCAGTGATCACACCATCGTGATTATCTTGGTCATGAAGATCTTTTTTTGTACAGTTCTTCTGTGTAGTCTTGCCACCTCTGCTTAATATCTTCTGCTTCTGTTAGGTCCATACCATTTCTGTCCTTTATCATGGTCAACAAAAGTGTCCAAATGCAGTACTTGGATGCAATCTCAAAAATGACCGAATGATCTCTGTTCATTTCCAAGGCAAACCATTCAATATCACAGTACTCCAAGTCTATGCCCCAACCAGTAACGTTGAAGAAGCTGAAGTTGAACGGTTCTATGAAGACCTACAAGACCCTTTAGAACTAACACCCCAAAATATGTCCTTTTCATTATAGGGGACTGGAATGCAAAAGTAGGAAGTCAAGAAACACCTGGAGTAACAGGCAAATTTGGCCTTGGAATACGGAATGAAGCAGGGCAAAGGCTAATAGAGTTTTGCCAAGAAAATGCACTGGTCATAGCAAACACCCTCTTCCAACAACACAAGAGAAGACTCTACACATGGACATCACCAGATGGTCAACAGCGAAATCAGATTGATTATATTCTTTGCAGCCAAAGATGGAGAAGCTCTATACAGTCAGCAAAAACAAGACCAGGAGCTGATTATGGCTCAGATCATGAGCTCCTTATTGCCAAATTCAGATTTAAATTGAAAAAAGTAGGGAAAAGCACTTGACCATTCGGGTATGACCTAAATCAAATCCCTTATGATTATACAGTGGAAGTGAGAAATAGATTTAAGGGACTAGATCTGATAGATAGAGTGCCTGATGAACTATGGATGGAGGTTCCTGACATTGCATAGGAGACAGGGATCAAGACCATTCCCATGGAAAAGAAATAAAAAAAGCAAAATGGCTGTCTGGGGAGGCCTTACAAATAGCTGTGAAAAGAAGAGAAGCGAAAAGCAAAGGAGAAAAGGAAAGATATAAACATCTGAATGCAGAGTTCCAAAGAATAGCAAGAAGAGATAAGAAAGCCTTCCTCAGCGATCAATGCAAAGAAATAGAGAAAAACAACAGAATGGGAAAGACTAGAGATCTCTTCAATAAAATTAGAGATACCAAGGGAACATTTCATGCAAAGATGGCTCGATAAAGGACAGATTTGGTATAATCTCTATCAAATACCAAAGGGCATTTTCCACAACTGGAACAAATAAATTTAAAATTTGTATGGAAACACAAAAGATCCAGAATAGCCAAAACCATCTTGAGAAAGAAGAACAAAGCCAATGATATCGTGCTCCCTGATTTCTAACTACATTACTATTTACAATAATAAAAGCAGTGTGGTAGTGGCTCAGAAAACAGACACTTAAATCAATGGGAGAGAATAGAGAGCCTAAAAATGAATCCACAGTTATATGGTCAGTTTATCTATGATAGAGGAAGCAAGAATATAAAATGGAGAAAAGACATCTTCAATAAATGGTGTTGGTAAAACTGGACAGCTACATGTAAAAGAATGAAACTGAACTATTTTCATAGACCATGTATAAAAATAAACTCAAAATAGATTGAAAACTTAGATGTAAGACCTGAAACCATAAAACTTCAGGAAGAAAATGTAGACAGTGTGCTTAATAACATTGGTCTTAGTAATACTTTTTGAATAAGTCTCCTCAGGCAAGGTCATCAAAGAAAAACAAACGGAACTACATCAAATTAAAAAGCTTTTGCAGAACAAAAGAAACTATCAACAAAATGAAAAGGCTGCCTACTTAATGGGAGAAGATAAATGATGCAACTAATAAGGGGTTATCTCCAAAATACACAAAGAACTCACACAAATCAGAAATAAACAACTAATTTAAAAAATTGGGGAGGACCTAAGCATTTATTTTTTCAAAGAAGATATACAGATGGCTAAGTGGCACATGAAAATATCCTCAACATCACCAGTCATCAGGGAAGTACAAATCAAAACCACAGTGAGATATCACTTCACACCTGTCAGAATAGCTATTATCAAAATGACAACAAATAATCACTGTTGGTGAGAATGTGGAGAAAAGGGAACAATTGTGCACTCTTGGTGGGAATGTAAATTGGTGCAGCCACTCTGAAAAACATTATGGAGATTCCTTAAAAAAAAAAATAAAAATAGAACTACTGTAAAATTCAGCAATTTTACTCCTTGGTATTTATTTAAAGAAAGCATAAAACACTAATTTGAAAAGATTTATGCATCTCATGTTCATGACAGTGTTGTATATAATAGCCAAAATAATGGAATCAACCCAGGTGCTCATCAATATATGCATAGAAAAAGAAGATGTGGTATATGTATATACACAGAGAATGAGCCATTACTCAGCCATAAATTAAAAAAAAATGAAACATTGCCATTTGCAACAACATGGATGGACCTAGGGGGTATTATATTAAGTGAAAAAAGTCGTACAATGTCAATTTGTTTTCAAATTGACATATGACTTCACTTATATGTGGATAAAAACCAAAATGAACAAATGTAACAAAACTGAAACAGAGTCACAGACATGAGACCAAACAGGTTTTTTCCAGAGAGGAGGGGTGTAGGGAAGGGGAGTATTGGTGAGGGAGATTAGGTACAGAGTTCTAGTTAAAAATAAATGAGTTATGGGTATAAAAATGTAGAGTACAGTGTATATAGTCAATAATTAGGTAATGTCTTTGTATGGTGACATACTGTAACTAGACTTCTCACGGTGATGAATTTGAAATGTATAGAAATATTGAGACACTATGTTGTGTACCAGGAACTAACATAGTGTTGTAAGTCAATTACATTTCAAAAACAAACTCATAGAAAAAGAGATCAGATTTGTGGTTACCAGATGTGGGAGTTGGAAGGAGGGGGAATTGAATCAAGATAGTCTCAAAAGTTACAAACTTCCAGTTTTAAGTCTAATAATAGCTATAGAAGACTAGCTATGGAAGCCTAAGCTATAGCAGACTAGCTCTCCTGCTGACCACAGTCATAAATCTGAACAAAATTTTAAAAACCCAACATTTGAAGATACTTGATAGTGAATAAAAAGCAGGTAGAAACTACAGGGCACTGTGCAATCAGAAAAAGGACAAGCTACAGGGAGGAGGGGTCTTAAAATTTCTGTTCCTTCGCATTCTTTTTTGGCACCTGAGCCCTTTATTGGTGACTCTCCAAGGATCTCATGGAGTAAGCAACATTTGAGAGGTTGAAAATATTTAACAGAGATCTCAATAGCTTTCTATTGCAGAAAAAATAGAGTTGGGAGTTTGCATCACACCAACTTATACTTTTCATCTATACTCAGATGGAGCATGCCTTAGGAAAAAAGCCAAATTCTTAAGACTGAAGGATTTACTTTAGGAATAAAAGCCAACCTGGAACCCACCATAAAAAAAAACAGAAAACGAAGCCTCCATAAGAATATGTTTATACAATTACTAAGTATACAAACAGACAAATGTGACCCACAGTCAAGAATAAAATAAGTTAATAGAAATAGATCCACACATGACCAAGATATTGAAATTAACAAAGTCTTTAACTATGATAAATATTAAATAATCTACTAAAAATAAACACATGATTATAGATGTGGGAATTTCAGGATAGATGTGGAAACTAAAGAAAAGAGGAAATTCTATAAAACTGAAAATATTCATTATTAAAAAAAAAAAATCATTGTATGGCATCAATAGAGGGCTTCCCTGGTGGCTCATCTATTTTCCATGAAGTGATGGGACCAGATGCCATGATCTTAGTTTTCTGAATGCTGAGTTTTAAGCCAACTTTTTCACTCTTCTCTTTCACTTTCATCAAGAGGCTCTTTAGTTTTTCTTCACTTTCTGCCATAAGGATGGTGTCATCTGCATATCTGAGGTTATTGATATTTCTCCCGGCAATCTTGATTCCAGCTTGTGCTTCATCAAGCCCAGCATTTCTTTCTCATGATGCACTCTGCACATACGTTAAATAAGCAGGGTGACAATATACAGCCTTGACGTACTCCTTTCCTTATCTGGAAACAGTCTGTTGTTCCATGTTCTGTTCTAACTGTTGCTTCTGGATTTGCATACAGATTTCTCAAGAGGCAGGTCAAGTGGTATGGTATGCCCATCTCTTTAAGAATTTTCCACAGTTGGTTGTGATCCACACAGTCAAAGGCTTTGACATAGTCAATAAAGCAGAAGTAGATGTTTTTCTGGAAATCTCTTGCTTTTTCGATGATCCAATGGATGTTGGCAATTTGATCTCTGGTTCCTCTGCCTTTTCTAAAACCAGCTTGAACATCTGGAAGTTCACAGTCCACATACTTTTGAAGCCTGGCTTGGAGAATTTTGAGCATTACTTTACTAGCGTGTGAGATGAGTGCAATTATGTGGTAGTTTGAGCATTTTTTGGCATTGCTTTTCTTTGGGATTGCAATGAAAACTGACTTTTTCTAGTCCTGTGGCCACTGCTGAGTTTTCCAAGTTTTTTGGCATATTGAGTGTAGCACTTTCACAGCATCATCTTTTAGGATTTGAAATAGCTGAACTGGAATTCCATCAACTCCACTAGCTTTGTTCATAGTGGTGCTTCCTAAGGCCCACTTGACTTCACGTTCAGGATGTCTGGCTCTAGGTGAGTGATCACACCATCGTGATTATCTGGGTTGTGAAGATCTTTTTTGTATAGTTCTGTGTATTCTTGCCACCTCTTTTTAATATTTTCTGCTTCTGTTAGGCCCATACCATTTCTGTCCTTTATTGTACCCATCTTTGCAGAAATCACTGCAGATGGTGACTGTACGCATGAAATTAAAATATGCTTGCTCCTTGGAAGAAAAGCTATGACAAACATACACAATATATTAAAAAGCAGAGACATTACTTTGCCAACAAAGGTCCATCTAGTGAAAGCTATGGTTTTTCCTGTAGTCATATATGGATGTGAGAGTTGGAATATAAAGAAAGCTGAGCATCAAAGAATTGATGCTTTTGAATTGTGGTGTTGGAGAAGATTCTTGAGAGTCCCTTGGACTTAAGGAAGATCCAACAAGTCCATCCTAAATGAAATCAGTTCTGAGTATTCATTGGAAAGACTGATGCTGAAGCTGAAACTCCAATATTTTGGCTACCCAATCCAAAGAACTAACTCATTTGAAAAGACCCTGATGCTGGGAAAGGTTGAAGGGGGGAGGAGAAGGGGTCGACAGAGGATGAGATGGTTGGGTGGCATCACCGACTCAATGGACGTAAGTTTGAGTAAACTCTGGGAGTTGATGATGGACAGGGAGGCCTGGCGTGCTGCAGTCCTTGGGGTAGCGAAGAGTTGGACACGACTAAGCGACTGAACTGAACTGAACTGGTGGCTCAGATGTTAAAAAATCTGCCAGCAATGCAGGAGACCCAGGTTCAAACCCTGGATTGGGAAGATACCCTGGAGAAAGAAATGGCATCAATAGAAGTAATGACCAATGAACTTGAAGACAGTCAATATATAGCATTCACATTAATCAAAATGATGAAATAAATTATTTTAAATTCAACTTTTTTTTCTTTTCAGCTATGACAGAGTTTTGGGCATCAGACATGCCATCCTTACAAAAACAATGATCAAATTGGACAGAATATATGAGACAATTTTTTTCAGGCATTTGGCAATAGTTGGTGGATAATTTTGCTTTTTAAGTTAAGGGAAACACGAGATAAATCCTTTATATATCATACTCCTCTCTTTCCGGAGATAGTTTCTTGACTCTGACATAGAGATGTGGAGCCCAAAAAGGGATTGACTCTCCTGCTGAACTAAGAGGCAGAATCAGAGTTCAGGGCTGCCAAAGCATCTGAGACTTCCTGGGAAGGGTATAAGAGAAGAGGGAACCATGCAGAAGAGGAGATCAAGAACTATTTATGAGCATACCTGCCAGGAACCTGATTGAGGACTAGGTTGCACATCCACAGATAAGACTCCATAATGCCTAGCAGAAAGTGGTAGCTACGGGGACAAGAATAGAACAAAGATACTAGAAGTTATATAGTCCTAGAAGTTAGAATCTGGCCCAGTCAGAAGGAAGAAACTACATTAACACATGATTTACATCTTGAGGATTCAGTTGAAACAAAAGAACAACCATGCCTTTAAAGATACACCATAATAAAGCCTAAAACTGAACTTCAGCAGGATCGAGAAGAACAGACAATAAATTAATAGTATGCCAGCCCCAAATTGAACACTCTTTAAAAGAAACAATATATTCCACATTCTTTGCAATGCATCATTTACACTGTTGTGCATAAAATTACAAAAAAAATAGATAAGCTAAGAAATAGGAAATTACTATATTAATCACATAAAAAAGTAGTCAATGAAAAAAAGACTCTATGGACCACCTAATGTTGGGTAAGAAATCAGATAAGGAATTGATAGCAAATGTTATTAAGAGGTTTAAGGACTTAAAGGCAAATGTGGTCCCAGTAAAAAATAAACTGGACAAGTTTAACAGATAAGTGGAGATGGCAGATGAAAGGAATCATGAACTAGGAGATATTTACACAAATTAATCAGAACAAAAAAGAAAAAAAATCAAAAATAGGGTTTCAGTGACTTGTGGGACAATGTAAAACACAAAATCTCTGGTGGCTCAGACAGTAAAGAAGCTGCCTGCAATGTGAGAGACCCTGGTTTGATCCCTGGGTCAGGAAGATCCCCTGGAGAAGTGAATGGCTACCCATTCCAGTATTCTTGCCTGGAGAACTCCATGGACAGAGGAGCCTGGTGAGCTAGAGTCCACAGTGTCGCAAAGAGTCAGACATGACTGAGCAACTAACACTGAAACTAAGTTAACACACATGTAATTGGAGTATCAGAAGAAGAGGATAAATGATGGGACAGGCAAAAATTTGAAGAAATAATGGTAACAACTTCTCAAATTTTGTGAAAAGTATTAAAATATAGGTCTATGAAGCTCAAGAAATCTTCAGTAAAATAAACCCAAAGGAAATAAAATGTAACAATATTATACTCAAATGACACATTTCATAGACAGGATTAATAGAGAAATATCCAAGAACTTTCACAGAGATTCCACGGAGAACAGAAGACAATGAAACTTTTTTTTCAGTTCAGTTCAGTTCAGTCGCTCAGTCGTGTCTGACTCTTTGCGACCCCATGAACCGCAGCATGCCAGGCCTCACTGTCCAGCACCAACTCCCGGAGTTCACCCAGACTCACGTCCATCGAGTCAGGGATGCCATCCAGCCATCTCATCCTCTGTTGTCCCCTTCTCCTCCTGCCCCCAATCCCTCCCAGCATCAGAGTCTTTTCCAATGAGTCAACTCTTTGCATGAGGTGGCCAAAGTACTGGAGTTTCAGCTTTAGCATCATTCCTTCCAAAGAAATCCCAGGGCTGATCTCCTTCAGAATGGACTGGTTGGATTTCCTTGCAGTCCAAGGGACTCTCAAGAGTCTTCTCCAACACCACAGTTCAAAAGCATCAATTCTTTGGTGCTCAGCCTTCTTCACGGTCCAACTCTCACATCCATTCACGACCACTGGAAAAAACATAGCCTTGACTAGATGGACCTTTGTTGGCAAAGTAATGTCTGTGCTTTTGAATATGCTATCTAGGTTGGTCATAACTTTTCTTCCAAGGAGTAAGCGTCTTTTAATTTCATGGCTGCAGTCACCATCTGCAGTGATTTTGGAGCCCAGAAAAATAAAGTCTGACACTGTTTCCACTGTTTCCCCATCTATTTCCCATGAAGTGATGGGAGAGAGTAAACATAAACAAAACACACCCATCATCCCATAATTTTATATTCAGTGAACAGATCCTTCAAAAATAAGGGTAAAATTAAGATGCTTTTCAAATAAACTAAAGGCTGGAATAATTTGTTTCTGATAGATTTTCATTAAAAGAATGTCTTTAGAGGTTGATGGAGGTGATACCAGGTGGAAATTCAGATATGTAAAGGAAAAGAGGAGCATGTGAAATGGTAAATATGTAACTAAATATGAAAGACTATTTTTTGTTTTATCCTAATTTCTTGGAATGTATAAGTGAAGCTTGGAAACAAAAATAATTTAAATTTAAGGTTATGTCAATACTATATGTAGAAATAGCATATATGAAAAAAGCAAAAAGAAAATACTTGGTGAATGAAATTGTACTATTTTAAGTTTTTTACATTTCTGAAGTCTGAAGTGGTGTATTATTACATTTAGGGATAGTCATGAGCTAAGAAAGCATTCAGTAATTCCTAGATCAACCTAGATCAACTAAATACAATTTAAAAGATGCATGGTTAAAAAAAAATAAAGGAATTGAAATGTAATGCTAATAATATTTGGTAGACAGAAGAGCAGAGCTTCCCTGGTGGCTCAGACAGTAAAGAGCCTGCCTGCAGTGTAGGAGATCCAGGTTCAATCCTTAGGTTGGGAAGATACCTTGGAGAAGGAATAGACAACCCAGTCCAGTATTCTTGCCTGGAAAATCTCATGGACAGAGGAGCCTGGAGGGCTACAGTCCATGGGGTTGAAGAGAGAAGAGAAGGCAAGAAAAGAGCAGAGGATCAAAAATCAGATAGAAAGCAAAGAAAAAGATGTCAGACTTAAATCCATAATATTAATAATTGCATGAAATGTAATTGGACCAAATACTCTAGTTAGCTGCTGCTGCTGCTAAGTCGCTTCAGTCATGTCCAACTCTGCAACCCCATAGACGCAGCCCACCAGGCTCCCCCATCCCTGGGATTCTCCAGGCAAGAACACTGGAGTGGGTTGCCATTTCTTTCTCCAATGCATGAAAGTGAAAAGTGAAAGTGAAGTCGCTCAGTCGTGTCCAACTCTTAGCACCAGGCTCCTCTGTTCACGGGATTTTCGAGGCAAGAGTGCTGGAGTGGGATGCCATTGCCTTCTCCACTCTAGTTAGAAGACAACATTTTTTATAGTAGGATTAAAAAGCAAGACTCAGTTCAGTTCAGTTCAGTTCAGTTGCTCAGTCATGTCTGACTCTTTGTGACCCCATGGCTGCAGCACACCAGGCCTCCCTGTCTATCACCAACTCCCGGAGTTTACTCAAACTCATGTCCACTGAGTCAGTGATGCCATCCAACCATCTCATCCTCTGTCGTCCCCTTCTCCTCCCACCTTCAATCTCTCCCAGAATCAGGGTCTTTTCCAATGAGTCAGTTCTTCATATCATGTGGCCAGAGTATCAGAGCTTCAGCTACAGCATCAGCCCTTCCAATGAATAGTCAGGACTGATTTCATTTAGGATGAACTGGATGGATATCCTTGAAGTCCAAGGGACTCTCAAGAGTCTTCTCCAACACAAAGTTCAAAAGTATCAATTCTTCAGCAAATAAAAGAGATAAATTTTAAATATGAAGACACATACAGGTATACCTTGCTAAATTTACTTGTTTATATTAGTAGTTTTTTTTTTTTTTTTTTTAGTAGATTCCTTGTTTCCACATAGACGGTTGTTATCTTCAAGTTAAAAAGTTTTAACCTTTCCCCTAATCTTTGTTATCTTTATTATTTATCTTTGCCTTATGTAACTGGCTATGAACTAGAGTGAGTCAAACTGGAAAGAAATAGAAAATCGAAATTTCACCTATCAAAGTAATTGAATTAACATTTAAAATCTTCTCCAAATCCCATCTGAGATCCAAATGGCTTCACTTAGGAATTCTTTCAAACATTTAAGAAACGCCAAATTTACACAAATGGTTTCAGAAAATAAAAAAGGAAGAAATATCCTTAACTGAATTTTATGAGGCCAGTATAACCCTGATAAGAAAACCTGGATAATGTGATAAGGACTTTATCTGACAGAACTTTTTATAGAACAATATCATATATATGTGTGTATATATATATATATAGAGAGAGAGAGAGATAGATAGATAGATGTAGAATTCTTCAGTAATATGTTAGCAACCTGTAAATCTGTATATAAACTCTGCCCCAATTATTCATGGATCTTTAAACTACACAGGCAGCATTGAAATATTGGAAGAATACACTAAAAACAAAGGAGCTGGAAGTCAAGAAAATGAATGGAGATATTAGATGCTGCATAATGTGGGGGACACAAGTTTTATAGTTTGAGTCCAGAAGGATAACTGCTTAGTATAAGGCAAAAACAATAATCTTCACAAGAGAAAACAAACTCTAGACTATCACAAAATACAACAATGTCTGGTTTTAAATCAAAAATTATCAGCTATCCAAAGGAACAGAAAGGTAGGAAACACAATTAGTGAAAAGAGAAGTCAATATAACTAAACTATATTTATTGGCCACAAATATTGGATTTAAAAGACTAGATCTGAGATCTTAAATGTTTTCATCACAAAAAATTTATAGCTGTGTTTGATGACAGATGTTAACTTATTGTGGTGATCATTTCATAATATATACCAATGTCAAATCATATTTTGTGCTTGAAACTAATATAATGTTAACGTCAATTATATCTCAACAAATTTTTTTTAAGGATTGAATCTCAAAGGAAGTATTTGAAATGTTCAGTGAATTAGAGGAAAATATATTCATGGTTGGAATGATAATGAGTAGAAAAATGGCAACTGTAAAAAAACCAAGTGGAAATTATAATGTTTATGAAACTCAATAAACAACAACAAAAAAGTCATTGGATGGCAAAACAGTAGATTTCAAGGGCCAGAAGAATCAGTGAGCACAGACTAAAAAGATAAAACAGGATTAAGAAAGTATGAGATGTATGAGACAATACCAAGTAACTCAACACACAGGTGTACCTTGTTTTATTGTGCTTTGTTTTATTACTCTTCACAGATACTGTGTTTTTCACAAATTGAAGGTTGTTGTATGTAACCTTGTTACAAGCAAGATGGTCGGTGCCATTTTTCTAACAGCATTTGCTTGCTTTGTGTCACATTTCAGTAATTCTCACAATATTTCAAAATTATGTTAATATTATATTTTTTATGATGATCTGTAATCAATGATCTTTGATGTTACTATTGTAATTGTTTGGGGGCATCGCAAACACTTCCCACATAAGATAAACTTAACTGAGTGTTGAATTGAATGGAGGCTTTACTATGGGTATATTACTGCTGAGAATTCTGGGTACTAATTGCCTTTGCCCTGGCCCATAAGGTGGTGGTTCCACACCAGGGGAGACAAGTCAATAAGATTTCAGGATATGGCCTACCCTTATCCAACAGAGTGTGTAGCTCCCAAGCAAGATTGTTGCTCAGAGAAGAGCATGCCAGTATGTCCACCTCTACACAGGTAATGGAACAGAGATTTTGCCTGGGAGAAAGCAGAGGAATTGGGTGAGAGACAGTTGGGAGGATCCTGCCTAGAGACAGAATTTCAAACACTGACCTCAGAACTGCTGCTGTGAAGGAGCCCAAATTTAATTGAATTAGTCCTTAGAGCACCTTGAGGCCCCTTGCCTTGTTGGAAACAATACAGCAATCAGTGAGCAGTTAGTGGAGCTTAACAGCTGGATGTGGCTAACGTAAAAAGATCCTTGCCAAAAGCATTGCCATCCAGGGTGACTTTGGACAAACCAAAGGCTGTGTGCCCCTGAGGAGTAACATAAGAAGTTAAACACTGCAGGGGGAGAATGCTGTTCATGCATAGTCAGTCACTCAGTCCTGTCTGACCCTTTGCGACCACATGAACTATAGCCGGTCAGGCTCCTCTATCTATGGGGATTCTCCGAGCAAGAATATTGGAGTGGGTTCTTCCCAACCCAGGGATTGAACCCAGGTCTCCTGCATTGCAGGCAGATTCTTTATCATCTGAACCACCAGGGAAGCTGTAAAATACTGGAATGGGTAGACTGTCCCTTCTCCAGGGGATCTTCCTGACCCAGGAATTGAACCAGGGTCTCCTGCATTGCAGGCGAATTCTTTACCAGCTGAGTTACCAGGGAAACCCAAATAGACCTCACTAAAGTAATCCAACCAATCACTAAGTAAATAAAAAAGCAAATAACAAAAACAAACCCTGAAGGGGGGCAGGTACTAAGAGTTACTACAATATAGTATTTAAAATATCTAATTTCAGGATGCTGTTAAGTATCCTGAAATAAATATAATAGAAATATCAGATGGAGAGGAGAGAGAGAGAGAGAAGAACAGGACAAATGTTTAAAGAAGTAACAGCTGACTCTATGGTCAGGTCACTCAAGATGGCTGTTCTCTTGCTCTCTGTACATCCCCTGCCCAACCAATACCTGCTTCACTTACACCCTACTCACATGACTGACTTTCCTACACACTTGCCCCAGGCCCCAGGTGATGATTGTTCTTATAAAGGGGTTACTGAGTGGTGTGGCCCTCTGCTGGTTTCCCTGGTAACTAATGAGCCCAAATATATCAACTTCCCCTACAACTGGGAATCTCCCCTTTCCTCTAGGAGCAAAGACTGCCATCATTTCCTGCCTGCTGTCTGCCACACAAGGCAGGATGTCTGTCTAGGACCTTGCTTCAGATGCATAAGCACCCTCATCCATTAAACCACTGATGTCTCTGTTGCTCACTTTGGGTTCTTTCTTCAGTCTTAAAGCTGGGAAAGTGCTGGCCTTGTAGGCCTGTGCAGTGCAGCCCCAAACTGACCTCCCTTGCAAAGGGGAAAGAAGAGCAATGAGTGAGTGTTTGGCTACCCCAGTTATGCCAGATGTGACTGGAGAAACAGGTTTCTCCAGCAGCACCCAGAGTAATGAGGCCAAACCTCCATGACTTGGGGAGGGAGGAGACTGGAGAGAGGCAAATAAAACTGTTAAAGGGTATTAAATGAATTGCATTGAGGAGAAAGTCTCTGGTATTACCACACTTGGGGGTCTCTTACCAGATCTGTAGGCACCTCCAGTGCCCTAAATGCTTGACCCACAAGTCCACTCACTGTGGCCAACTCCTTATGTGTGCTCCATTATGTATTGGTGAGGGAGACCTCTGGTGGCTAGGGAGCATGCTCAGAAAACAAGGAATCATCTGTAGGTAAGGTAGAACAAAGCTAGTGGAGGTGATGGAATTCCAGTTGAGCTATTCCAAATCCTGGATGATGATGCTGTGAAAGTGTTGCACTCAATATGCCAGCAAATTTGGAAAACTCAGCAGTGGCAACGGGAATGGAAAAGGTCAGTTTTCATTCCAATCCCAAAGAAAGGCAATGCCAAAGAATGCTCAAACTACCACACAATTGCACTCATCTCACACACTAGTAAAGTAATGCTCAAAATTCTCCAAGCCAGGCTTCAGCAATATGTGAATCGTGAACTTCCTGATGTTCAAGCTGGTTTTAGAAAAGGCAGAGGAACCAGAGATCAAATTGCCAACATCCATTGGATCATGGAAAAAGCAAAAGAGTTCCAGAAAAACATCTATTTCTGCTTTATTGACTATACCAAAGCCTTTGACTGTGTGGATCACAATAAACTATGGAAAATTCTGAAAGAGATGGGAATACCAGACCCCCTGATCTTCCTCTTGAGAAATTTGTATGCAGGTCAGGAAGCAACAATTAGAACTGGACATGGAACAATAGACTGGTTCCAAATAGGAAAAGGAGTTCATCAAGGCTGTATATTGTCACCCTGTTTATTTAACTTATATGCAGAGTACATCATGAGAAATGCTGGACTGGAAGAAACACAAGCTGGAATCAAGATTGCCAGGAAAAATATCAATAACCTCAGATATGCAGATGACACCACCCTTATGGCAGAAAGTGAAGAGGAACTAAAAAGCCTCTTGATGAAAGTGAAAGAGGAGAGTGAAAAGTTGGCTTAAAGCTCAACATTCAGAAAACTAAGATAGTGGCATCTGGTCCCATCACTTCATGGCAAATAGATGGGGAAACAGTGGAAACAGTGTCAGACTTTATTTTTCTGGGCTCCAAAATCACTACAGATGGTGATTGCAGCCATGAAATTAAAAGACACTTACTCCTTGGAAGGAAAGTTATGACCAACCTAGATAGCATGTTCAAAAGCAGAGACATTATTTTGCCAACAAAGGTTCGTCTAGTCAAGGCTCTGGTTTTTCCTGTGGTCATGTATGGATGTGAGAGTTGGACTTTGAAGAAAGCTGAGTGCCGAAGAATTGATGCTTTTGAACTGTGGTGTTGGAGAAGACTCTTGAGAGTCCCTTGGACTGCCAGGAGATTCAACCAATCCATTCTGAAGCAGATCAGCCCTGGGATTACTTTGGAAGGAATGATGCTAAAGCTGAAACTCCAGTAGTGTGGCCACCTCATGCGAAGAGTTGACTCATTGGAAAAGACTGATGGTGGGAGGGATTGGGGGCAAGAGGAGAAGGGGACGACAGAGGATGAGATGGCTGGATGGCATCCCTGACTCGATGGACGTGGGTCTGGGTGAACTCCGGGAGTTGGTGATGGACAGGGAGGCCTGGCGTGCTGTGATTCATGGGGTTGCAAAGAGTCGGACATGACTGAGCGACTGTTCTGATCTGATCTGATCTGAAGGTAGAAACCACAAACTTGAGCTATAGTGCCACCTCCTGGAAAACAAAGAAATTTTAAGTAGCCAGCCTGTTGAATGGTAAGAACCAGGTAAGGCAAAAATGCTTAAGAATTCTGGCATAAGAGGGAGTGAAGAGTGGAGCAGGTGTACCTATATATTATAAAGGCATAGAAAACTCCACATAATAACAAAATTTAACAGAATACTGCATCTGTAGACACCTAGCAAATATTTAAGGATGTGTCTATTACTTCAAGTGTGAAAACAGCAAGGCAAAACTACAACATAAAAAAAAAAAATCAAGGAAATATACCATCACACACACACCAAAAAATTAATTCTCCAATAACTGAGTTCAAAGGCAAGTAATTCTGTGATAAAAAAATCAAAATAGCTATTCTGAGGAAATTCAACTAGCTACAAGAAACGTCAAAAAGACAATTCGATAAAATATTGGGGGAAAAAAAAGCATGGTCAAAATGAGATTTTAACAAAGAGATATAAATTATGTTTTAAAATTCTGGAATTGAACAACTCAATGAATGAAATGAAAAAACGTAATAGCGTCTACATTAGAATAGAGCAAATGGAAGAGAAAATAAATGAGTTAGAGAATAAGAATTTTGAAATATTCAAGTTAAAGGAGAACCAAGAAAAACATGAAAAACTGAAGAAAAATTATGTGATCTATGGGGTCCCATCAAAAGTGTAAATATTAGAAAAATTGAGATTCCAGAATAAGAAAAAAAATGAGAGAGGAGCAGAAAATTAAAGAAATAATAACTGGGAATGTCCTAATTCCGGGGAGAGAATTGGACATTCAAGTTCACAAAGCTTAATAGATCACCCTTTATCTCAATGCAAAAATACATTCTTCAGACATTACAATGCAACTGTCAAAACCCAAGGATAAAGCAGCCAGAGAAGTAAAGATTGTAACCTACAAAGGACTGCCTACTTCCCACCCCCCACCCCACAATTTGGCTATTAGCAGATTTCTCAGGGGAAACACTACATGCCAGGGGAGAGTGGAAAGACATTTTCAAATCATTGAAAGAGAAAATAGCCAGCCAAGCATACTTTTTACAAAAAGTTATCCTTCAGATATGAAGGAAGAATACTTTCCTAGACAAACAAAAGCTGAGGGAGTTTATCACCACTAGACTTCACAAGAAATACTGTAAGTTCTTCAAGCAGAAGCTAAAAAACACTAATCAGTGACATGAAAATGAGTGAATTCTTTACCATCTGAGCTACCAGGGGAACCCCGAAATATCCAATATACTGGTAAAGCTAAATATACAGGTAGACTTAGAAAACTAAATCTGTAGTAAGTTGGTGGTAATCATTTAATTATAGCATTAATGTCAAAAGAAAGAAGTATTAAAGATAATTATAGCTACTATAATGTGTTAGGGCTTCCCAGGTGACTCAGCAGTAAAGAATCCACCTGCCAATGCAAGAGATGCAGGAAACATGGGTTCAAACCCTGTGTTGGGAAGATCCCCTGGAGAATGAAATGGCATCCTGCTCCAGTATTCTTGCCCAGGAAATCCCATGGACAGAGGAGCCTGGTGGGCTACAGTCCATGGGGTCACAAAGGTCAGACATGTCTTAGCAACTAATCAGCAACAGCAACAAGTATTCTTGCCTGGGAAATCTCATGGACCAAGGAGCCTGGCGGGCTATAGTCCATGGGGTTGCAAAACAGTCGGACATGATTCAGTGACTGAACAACAACAACACAATGTGTTAATAAATATACAACATAGAAATAGGTAACTAATGATATGAGATAATAAAAGGGGGAAGTAAAAGGGTAAAGCTTTTGTATTTGATTAAAGTTAAGTTGCCATCAGCTTAAAGTGGACTGTTTTACCTATGAGATGTCTTCCATAAGGATCATGGTAACTACAAAGCAAAGCCTAGACAAGAAGGAGAAAAATAAAGAAAGGCAAAATAGGGCATACCACCATGGAAAATGACCAATTTACAAAGGCAGAAGTAGAGGAAAAAACAACAATGGAAATACAAAACAATCAGAAAACAATTAATAAGATGACATTATTAAGTCTTTGTGTGTGTGTGTGTGTGTGTGTGTGCTCAGTCATGTCTGATTCTTTGTGAGCCAATACTCACACATCAATAATTACTCCATATACAAATGATTGAATTCATCAATCAAAAGGCACAGGGTAGCTAAATGTAACCAAAAGCTACAAGACACTTGTATGCTATATGTAAGTGACACACTTAAGCTTTAAGGACACTCATAGACTCAAAGTGGAGGGATGGAAACAGATATTCCATGTGAATGGAAACCAAAAGAAAGCAGGCTTAGCTATACTTATATCAGACAAAATAGAATTTAAGCTAAAAAAGGTAACAAGAGAAAAGTTATTTTTAGAATAATAAGATCAGAACACCTAAATATATTAAGCAAATGTGTTGGAGAAGAGTCTTGCGAGTCCCTTGAACTGCAAGGAGATCCAACCAGTCCATCCTAAAGGAGACCAGTCCTGGGTGTTTATTGGAAGGACTGATGCTGAGGCTGAGACTCCAATACTTTGGCCACCTCATGCGAAGAGTTGACTCATTGGAAAAGACTCTGATGCTGGGAGGGATTGGGGGTAGGAGGAGAAGGGGATGACAGAAGATGAGATGGCTGGAAGGCATCACCGACTAGATGGACATGAGTTTGTGTAAACGCCTGGAGTTGGTGATGGACAGGGAGGCCTGGCGTGCTGCAATTCATGGGGTTACAAAGAGTCAGACACGACTGAGGGACTGAACCGAACCGAACACATGTGAAGTGGAAAATAACAATACAATAATAGTAGGAGGCTTCAATACTGCATTTTCAGTTATGGATATATCATCAGAAAATCAACAAGGAAATGCTATATTTGAACAATATATTAGGCCAAATGAACCTAGAAGGCGTTTATAGAACATGCTATCCAATAGCAACAGAATGTACATTTTTCTTGAGCACACATGGAACATTCTCCAGGATATGTCATATGATAGGTCACAAAATAAGTTTTAGCAAATTTAAAAAGATTAAAATCATATCAAGTATCATTTCTGAGAACAATGATATGAAACTAGAAAAAAGGAAAGCTGGACAATCTACAAATATGTAGAAATTGAACAACATAATTTGGAACCACCAATGGGTCAAAGTAGAAATCAAAAGGGGAATTTTTAAAAGTCTAAAAAAAGAAAGGAAACATAATATGCCAAAATTTATGGGACGCTGCAAAAGCAGTTCTGAGAGGGAAATTTATGGCAATAAATGCATATATTAAGAAAATATAAAGATCTTAAATAAATAATCTAAATAGATACATCAAAAAACTAGAAAAATAAGAAAATATTAAGGCCAAAGTTAACATGAGGAAAGAAATAATAAAGATTAGAACTGAAGTAAATGAAATTGATAACCAGAAAAACAATAGAAAAGATCAACCAAACATCTGTTTTTTCAAAAGATAAACAAAACTGACAAACAGTTAGACAAACTAAGAAAAAGGAGAGAAAACTCAAATAAATAAAATCAGAAATAAAAAAAGGAGACATTAAACCAGATACCATGGAAATATATAGGCTTATGAAACTATCATTACAATTATATGCCAACAAATTGGGTAACTTAGAAGAAATATAGTGTTAGAAACATACAATCTAGCTAGATGCACTCAGGAAGAAATGGAAACTTGAACAGATAATAAAAAGTAAGGAGATGGAACCAGTAATCAAAACCTGTCAACACAGAAAAGTCCAGAAACAGGTGGCTTTACTGTGAATTCTACAAAACATTTAAAGAATAATGAATACCAATCCTTCTCACACTCTTTTAAAAAATAGAAGAGGAGAGAACAATTCCAAACTTATGTCACAAGGACTATATCACTCTGATACTGAAGCCAATAATGAGACTACAAAAAAGGTAAACTATAGACCAATATCTCTGATGAATATACATGCAAAAATCCTTAACAAAATATTAGCAAACTGAAGACAACAATTTAAAAAGATAATATATCATGACCAAGTGGGACTAGGATGCAGGGATTGTAGATAAAAGCAAGTCAGTAAGTGTGATATTCCATATTGATAAAATGAAAGATAAAAATCACATGATCATCTCAATAGACACAGAAAAGGCATTTGACAAATTATAATATTCTTTCATGATTAAAACCTTCAACAAATTGCATATAGAAGGAACATGCCTTGAGATACTAAAGACTATATATGACAAGCCCACAATTAACTGTTTTTACTTGCATAATACAAGATCAATATACAAGATTCAATTATATTTCTATATACTAGCAATTAGCAATCCAATAAATGAAATTAAGAAAAAATGTAATTTACAGTAGCTTTGAAAGGAATAAACTAAAGAATAAATTTAACAGAAGAAATCCAAAACTTTTAAATTGAAGAGTATAAAACATTGATGAAAGAAAGTAAAGAATTTAAATGAATGGAAAAAAGCTTATGTCTATGGGTCAGAGATTTAAATTTGTTGAGATGGCAATACTCTTCAAAGTGATTTCAAGAGTCAATGCAATTCCTGTCAGCATCCCAGCTGACTTTGACAAGCCAATTCTAAAATTCACATGGACCTAGAATAACCAAAATAATCTTGAAATAAAACATAGTATGAGAGCTCATACTTCCTGATTTTAAAACTTACTACAAGATAATGATAATCAAGACCATGTGGTACAGATGTTAAGGATAGATGTACAGATCACCAGAATAGAATTGAGAGTGCACAAGTAGACCTATATGTCTATAATCAACTAATTTTCAACCAAGGTACCAGGACCATTGCTATGATCTGAATGATTGTGTCCCTTTTAAAATTCATATATTGACATCCTAAACCCCAAAGGGCTACTAGAAGATGGGAGTTTTGGGAAGTGGTTAAGTCATGAAAGCAGAGTGCTCATGCATGAGATTAGTGCCCTATAAAAGAGGCTACAGGAAGCTCCTTGCCTTTCTGCCATGTGAGATTATAGTGAAAAGATGGCCATCTAGGAAGTGGAACTTTACCAGACACCATACCTGTCAGTGCCATAATCTTGGATTTCCCAGCCTCTGGAACTGTGAGTAACAAATATTTTGTGTTTATAAGCCATTCGGTTTATGGTATTTTGTTGTAGCAGCCTGTACAAACTAAGACAACAATTCAGTGGGGGAAGGACTAGTCTTTTTAAACGGTGCTGGAATAACTGGATGTCAATATGCAAAAGGAGAAAATTGGACCCTTACCTTTCACCATTTACAAAAATTAAATAAAAATGAATCAAATATCTATACATAAGAGGTAAAAATTATACACCTTTAGGAAGAAAACATAGGGATATAACTTTATAATTCTAGGACTAACAATATTTCATTAAATATGACACTGAAAGTAAGCAACAAAAGAAAAATAGATAAATTGAACTTCATAAAAATTAAAAAGTTTTGTAAGTGATATCATCAAGAAAGTAAAGAGACAACTTACACAATGGTAGAAAATACTTAGAAGTCATAGAGGTCTTCTAAGTGTCTTTCAACCAGAATATATGAAAATGCTTACTACTCAATAGCAACAGATAACCCAATTAAAATTGGGCAAATGGTATAAATATGTACTTTTCCAAAGAAGATATGTCAATACTAATGACCAAAGTGTATATGAAAATATGCTCAACATCATACCAATTACAGAAATGCAAAACAAAATCACAATGAGACACCACTTTATGCACGGTAGGACGGATATAATAACATATACAGTGCTTCCCTGATAGCTGAGTTGGTTAAGAATCCACCTGCAATGCAGGAGATCCCGGTTTGATTCCTGGATCACGGAGATCCACTGGAGAAGGTATAGGCTACCCACTCCAGTATTCTTGGGCTTCCCTTGTGGCTTAGCTGATAAAGAATCTGCCTGCAAAGTGGGAGACCTGGATTCGATCCCTGGGTTGGGAAGATCCCCTGGAGAAGGGAAAGGCTACCCATTCCAGTATTCTAGCCTGGAAAATTCCATGGACTGTATAATCCATGTGGTCGCAAAGAGTGGGACACGACTGAGCAAACTTCACTTTCACTATAGACAGCAAAAAGTGTAGATAACAATGTGAAGAAATTGGAAGCCTCCTATATGGTTGATGGGAATTTAAAATGGTACATCAGCTTTGGAAACAATTTGACAGTTATTACATGATCCAGGAATTCCATCATTATATAGGCAAAAGAAGTGAAAACAAGTATTCAAACAAAAATTGCTCCATGAATGCTTACAGCAGCATTATTCATTATTCAGAAAGACTAGAAACAACTCAAATGCCCATAAGCAGAAGAATGAAAAAATAAATGATGGTAGATATATATATATATATATATATATATATATATATATATATATATACATACACACACACACACACATATATAACAGAATCTTATTTACACTTGGAGTTATAAGTAACTGCCACAATATGGATGAACCTTAAAGGTTACTGAGTGAAAAAGACAATCATGTAGGACCACATATTTTATGATCATAACTACATGATATTCCATCTATTGCCAGAGTAGTTACATCTATAGGTAGTTGATTAGTTCTTGCCTAAGCATGCTAAGTCGCTTCAGTCGTGTCTGACTCTGTGTGACCCCATAGATGGCAGCCCACCAGGCTCCCCCGTCCCTGGGATTCTCCAGGCAAGAACACTGGAGTAGGTTGCCATTTCCTTCTCCAATGCATGAAAGTGAAAAGTGAAAGTGAAATCGCTCAGTCTTGCCCGACTCTTAGCGACTCCATGGACTGCAGCCTACCAGGCTCCTCCATCCATGGGATTCTCCAGGCAAGAGTACTGGAGTGGGGTGCCATTGCCTTCTCCGTGCCTAAGCATGGGGGATGGGTAAATAGGGATGGTGATAGCTATAAGGTATTTTGTAGTGACAAAATATTTTAAAACTTATGGAGGTGACAGTTACGTGCATCTATGAAATATTAAAAATCTTTGAATTGTATACTTTAAATCAGTGAATTGTATCACATCTGAATTATATCTCAATTAACTGATAAAACTGACAAAAGAAAAAATAAATGAAGTACTAATGTAAACTACAACACCGAAGCACTGAAAACACTTGAATGGAGACAGATAGAGAAGGCCACATATTGTATGACTCTATTTATAGGAAATGTCCAACGTAGACCAATCCATAGAAATAAAAAGTAGAATGGTGATTTCTAGGGTCTAGGGAGAGAGGGAATGGGGAATGACTCCTTTAAATACTTTCTTTTTTGGCATCATGAAAGTGTTCTATAGTTAAATAATGGTGATGGCTGTACAACCTAGTGTGTACACTAAAGACTATTGAATCATACAGCTTAAAAGGTAAATTTTATGCTATACTAATTATATTATGATCAAAAAAAGTAAATAGGAAAAGAACAGAGAAACAATAAAGATTTAAGCTGAATAGAAAACAAATGTCAAAAGCAATATCAATACAAATGTAAATATACTAAACCCTCTAATCAATGATAAAAGTCATTAGTTTTAAAAAGAAGAAAGACTAAATTATTTGCTGCTAACATGAGGTATATATTATTTTATTTATTTTTTCATTATTCTAGAGTTTAATTTATCTAATAGCTTGGACCCAATTGCACACACTATCCAGAAATTAACACAGAGACAAAAAGACCTGAAGACCAACTTAAAAGACTAGAAATGCTTTTCACACCTTTTTTATACTCAATAAGACTAATAGTATTATAATAGCTACTGCTTTTTGACTTCTTACAGTGGGTCAGGCATTCTGCTAAGCACTTTGCATAAATTATCTTCACAACAATGTATGAACTGAGATTTACATTGTTACACATCTAGTAAGACTCACAACTAAAATCTGATCTGACTCCAGAGTACTGAGGCACTCTTATCCACAGTATATAGCTCTACAGTCTTTCATATGAAATACTGAAACCCCATGGTACCGAACAAAGTCAGTATTGAGGAGCTGGAATATTTTCAGCCAGTAGACAATATGATCTAAACTGATGTGACACTCCTTAGAAGCTTTATTAGTCTTCACAGGTATAAGAATGCATTTGACTGCAAGTTGCTCTTTTGGATGTCATTACACAAAGTAATACTTCCTTAAAATCAGAAACATGCAGAATTCAACATACATTTGACTGCAAATATTCCAGAGAAGAGATTATGGACCTCTATATGCAAATGTTACTTTTAAAAATATTTCAGAAGTTGCTGGATCAAACTTGGGAAAATGTTCACTACAGCAGTATGTACAATAGTCAGGACATGGAGGAAACCCAAATGTCCAATGATAGATGAATGGATAAAGAAGATGTGATACAACATGAGATATATTTTAATTACAAACACACATATAGGTTGAAAGTAAAAAATTGAAATATATACTACGTTCCACAGAGCTAGAACAAATAATTTCACAATTTGTATGGAAATACAAAAAACCTCAAATAGCCAAAGCGATCTTGAGAAAGAAGAATGGAACTGGAGGAATCAACCTACCTGACTTCAGGCTCTACTACAAAGCCACAGTCATCAAGACAGTATGGTACTGGAACAAAGACAGAAATATAGATCAATGGAACAAAATAGAAAGCCCGGAGATAAATCCACACACATATGGACACCTTATCTTTGACAAAGGAGGCAAGAATATACAATGGATTAAAGACAATCTCTTTAACAAGTGGTGCTAGGAAATCTGGTCAACCACTTGTAAAAGAATGAAACTAGACCACTTTCTAACACCATACACAAAAATAAACTCAAAATGGATTAAAGATCTAAACGTAAGACCAGAAACTATAAAACTCCTAAAGGAGAACATAGGCAAAAACTCTCTGACATACATCACAGCAGGATCCTCTATGACCCACCTCCCAGAATATTGGAAATAAAAGCAAAAATAAACAAATGGGACCTAATTAACCTTAAAAGCTTCTGCACATCAAAGGAAACTATTAGCAAGGTGAAAAGACAGCCTTCAGAATGGGAGAAAATAATAGCAAATGAAGCAACTGACAAACAACTAATCTCAAAAATATACACGCAACTCCTACAGCTCAACTCCAGATAAATAAATGACCCAATCAAAAAATGGGCCAAAGAACTAAATAGACATTTCTCCAAAGAAGACATACAGATGGCTAACAAACACATGAAAAGATGCTCAACATCACTCATTATCAGAGAAATGCAAATCAAAACCACTATGAGGTACCATTTCACACCAGTCAGAATGGCTGCGATCCAAAAGTCTACAAATAATAAATGCTGGAGAGGGTGTGGAGAAAAGGGAACCCTCTTACACTGTTGGTGGGAATGCAAACTAGTACAGCCACTATGGAGAAGAGTGTGGAGATTCCTTAAAAAACTGGAAATAGAACTGCCTTATGATCCAGCAATCCCACTGCTAGGCATACACACTGAGGAAACCAGAAGGGAAAGAGACACGTGTATCCCAATATTCATCGCAGCACTGTTTATAACAGCCAGGACGTGGAAGCAACCTAGATGTCCATCAGCAGATGAATGGATAAGAAAGCAGTGGTACATATACACAATGGAGTATTACTCAGCCATTAAAAAGAATACATTTGAATCAGTTCTAATGAGGTGGATGAAACTGGAGCCTATTATACAGAGTGAAGTAAGCCAGAGGGAAAAACATCAATACAGTATACTAACGCATATATATGGAATTTAGAAAGATGGTAACAATAACCCGGTGTACGAGACAGCAAAAGAGACACTGATGTGTAGAACAGTCTTATGGACTCTGTGGGAGAGGGAGAGGGTGGGAAGATTTGGGAGAATGACATTGAAACATGTAAAATATCATGTATGAAACGAGTTGCCAGTCCAGGTTCGATGCACGATACTGGATGCTTGGGGCTAGTGCACTGGGACGACCCAGAGGGATGGTATGGGGAGGGAGGAAGGAGGAGGGTTCAGGATGGGGAACACATGTATACCTGTGGCGGATTCATTTTGATATTTGGCAAAACTAATACAATTATGTAAAGTTTAAAAATAAAATAAAATTTAAAAAAAAATTAAAAAAAAGAAAGAAATATATACTACATGAAACGGTATGCATAAAACATTGTAGTAGATATTAAGTTCAGATACCATATAATAGTATGATTACTATCAGAGGCAAAGAGGGAGATTGCAAAACTATAAATGGTTTAATGTAGCAGGATGATGTAATAATTAAAAAAAAAATATATATATATATAGCTAATAGCATAGTTCCATACCTAAAACAAAACCAGCAGAAATGAAGAAGTAAATAAATTAAGATTTTTAGTTGGAATTTGGGCTTCCCTGGTGGCTCATCTGGTAAAGAATCTGCCTGAAATGCAGGAGACCTGTGTTCGATCCTTGGGTTGGGAAGATCCCCTGGAGAAGGGAAAAGCTACACACTCCAGTATTCTGGCCTGGAGAATTCCATGGACTGTACAATTCATGAGGTTGCAAAGAGTCGAACATGAGCAACTTTCACTATCAAACTCTTAAAAATTAGAATGAATAGACAGAAAAGTAGAAAGATATAATAAACCTGAAAAGCACTATGAACCAATTCAACATAAGTAAAATTTATACAACTTTCACACAACAGCAGGATGCAAATTCTATTCAAGCTCCCATAGACTTTAAACCAGGAGACACTGGAACATATCCAGGGACAGAAAACAAAATGCAAAATTTCATGGTCTAAAGGTATTGAAATCGTAGACTTTATCACTGTGAAATTATGTTAGAAATCAATATCAAAAGATATTTGAAAATAACTTGCATATTTTCAAGTGCAACGTGACATTTACCAAAAGACATTTTGATTTAGCCATTGCAAGCCTCAATAAAGTTACAAAACTGAAAAAACAGAAGGTGATTGCAGAGAAGAAAGCATTTAAATGATAAATTAATATCAAAAGATACTTTAAATACCCCATGTATTTGGAAATTAAGTATCCACTTTTAAATGTTGGGTGAATCTAAGAAGCCATAACAAGAAAAATTAGAAAATATTTGTAGCAGAATAAAAATGAAAAAGAGAATTTATCAGAATTTGTTGCATGCAGCTGAAGCTGCTCAATGCAGCTAAATACAATGTGTAATATTGAATAAGATATGAAAACAAATAATGGACACTAGCATAAAATTTTGTGAAATTTGAACAAAATCTGTACTTTGGTTAATAATACTGTATCACATGTTGATTTCCTGTTTTTGATAATTTTACTTTGGCTATACAAAATGTTAACATTCAGTGAAGTAGGATGAGGGATGTAAGGGGGACTCTGTGCTATTCTGCAGCTTTTTTGTAAGTTTACAATTAGCTAAAAGATAATAAAATCTAGCATTACCAAGTGGCATTGAAGTCATGGAGCAACTAGTGTGTGTGTTAGGCCTTGGGTAATGGCTCAATGGTAAAGAATCTGCTTACTAAGCAGGAGACACTGGTTGGTCTACAATCAACTAAAGAATAGTAAAATCTGACATTACCAAGTGGCAATGAAGTCATGGAGCAACTAGACCTCATATATTGCTTGTGGGAACAGTACTGTTACTGAAAACTGGTTTTGTAGTTTTTTTAAAAAAGTAAAGATAAACTTACATCTTTGTTTTGACCCAGCAATCCTACTCCTAGGTATTTACCCAAGAGAAATAAAAATGAAGAACCTAAAATAGACTTTGATAAAGAATTCTCATATCAATTTTATTCCTAATAGTCCCAAACTGAAAAGAAATTAAATATCTATCTAGAGATAATTGAATAAACAAATGGTACTATATTCATGTGATGATAGTTACTTAGCAATAAGAAAGAGCAAGTTAATGATAAGTGCAACAAGATGGATATATCTCAAAATCATTATATTGAAAAGAGATGATAAACACATAGAATAATTCAATATTTATGTTTATTTGAATATCTGGGAAAGTTAAAACTAAATATTAGTGATAAAGATAAGAACAATGATTATCCCATTACAGGTATATTGCCTGGAAAGTGAATGGGGGACAATTATTGAGTGGTTGAATTATTTTAAAACTTTTTTTTTTTTCTGGTGGTCACATAAAAATTATCTTTTATTTTTACTCATCAATCACTATACATTAAAATCTGTACATTTTATTGTATGTAAATTATACCTCGGCAACAAAACGGAGAATACAAGGCCACACCAAATACACTGAACAATTGTTTCTACTCACTGGATAAGCTAAAGTGCAAAGCTACAATCTTTAAGAGAAATGAAGCCCATATTTGAGCTCACATTCACATGCACTTCCTCCTGAAGAACAACTTCATCTTTTAAGGAAATAGAGCCCAATAAAAGAGTAGCACTTTTGCTGGAAGTTGAGACAGAAATAACATTTCAGAAGTAAATGGAGACATAAATGTGGGTGTTATGTCAGGAGAGAATGGACAGACACAGGGGATTCTTTAAAACTTTCATTAAACTTCTGCTCATGACTTTGGCCAACTCTTGAAATGAAAATGACCTAGGTAAGCCTCTTGGGGTCCTAGCATATAACAGACATTGGAAGGTTGGAAAGCAAAGCTGAGGTTTTAGAGATTGTACAAGCATAATGGACTGCCTTTGGAAAATACTCAGAGCCTTTCTTTGAGACTAAAGTAAGGCCATACCCTAGGAATAAGAAATATTCTCTAGGAGTAAGAGTAACGTGAAATAGCCTTTTGCCCAAACAAAGTCTGACACAGTACACAGGTGATATGCTGGTTATTTAATTTTCAGTTAGAATAAAATTTAATACTTATGAGGGAAAATGGACAAAATCAAGGTGTTCTATAACATAATATCCACAGTGCTGGGAGTACAATTAAAAGTATCAGATATGCAAAGAACCTTGAAGCAGCAATTGCTGATCAGGAAATGAAAGAGTTAATAAAAGAGACCTTGAAGTTATGAAGTATTGAAAAAAAGACAGAACAACAACAACAACAAAGACAGAAAATAGCAACACTAAAACAAATGGGACAAATATTAATAAATAGCAAAAGTTTAGATTTAAATTCAACTATACCAATAATCACATTATATTAATATATAAAAGATGTAAATATGAGCAGTGGAGATTGCAAGATTAGATAAATAAATGACTCAACTATATTCTATCTATAAGACACCTAGCTTAATTATAAAGACAAAAAGAGATTAAAGAATGATGGTACAACTGGAGGTGACAGAGGTGGAAATGGTGGAATAAAGACATAAAAATGCTGTTATCTATAAAAACAATGAGAACACTGGATAATATTGTCAAAATCAACCTATCAGAACTCTGGAAATAAGCCAAAGGCTTTCAATAATTTGGGGAGCATTATTCAAGAAAAAAGTTCTATTTCCATAAAAACTTTTGGCATTTAAACTTGCCTTATTTTCATTCCTTCTCTCCAAGTTCTGCAGTAGTCTTGGGAAATAGAGGTTCTGCAATCACACTGAAGATTGGCAGCTTAGCAGCTACTTTAAAGGTCAGAAAAGAGTTGGAGATCTTCCAAAACCCCATTCCCAAGAATTTTTTTTTTTTTGACATCTTTGTCCATTTCCTGGAAAACCCCACTTGCAGAGTTTGTCATTATTTGACCTGACTTAGTGTTCATTCATTGCAAACAGATTTTTTCTGGGAGTCATTTATGAAAAACAATCAGTGACAATTGTTAAGTATTGCACTTACTTGAGGTGGTGATACAACTTGAGGTAGAAAACATACTGAACAAAAAACTTATGAGGAAAATCCATGTCATGAGATTTCCATAGGGGTATTTTCAAAGTTATAAAATACTTCTGGGAATCCAGAAGGCCATATGCATGGGTAGTGCTGTAATGAAGACTTAAGGAAAATCTATGAGGGCCCTACATGCTCAACTAAAGCTTGCCTTGAGGCTCTGTGCAAGCAAGAATTAAAGAACCTTGTGACAAAGATTGGGAGACTTATAGGTCCAGACACTTCAGAAAATCCCTCTTGATCATTAGCTGACCATGAAACTAACTTAGCAAAAACTTTAGTGGCTATATACAGCAAAGAATGCCTGCTTTACGGAATTAGTACAGAGAAGTGACAAAAGAAAAAATCAGCAACAATTACAAACAGCAATAACATTGAACCCTTGGGAGAAAGAAACTGATATTAAAGTTATTAAATTGTGCTAAGTCACGTCAGTCATGTCGGACTCTTTGCAACTCCATAGACTGTAGCTCACGATCTCCTCTGTCCATGGAATTCTCCAGGCAAGAATACTGGAGTGGATTGCCATGCTCTTCTCCAGGGGATCTTCCCAACTCAGGGTTCAAATCCGTATCTCTTATGTCTCCTGCATTGGCAGATGGGTTCTTTACCACTAAATTACAGTATTTAAAATGTATGCCACCTGTGGCGGATTCATTTTGATGTTTGGCAAAACTAATACAATATTGTAAAGTTTAAAAATAAAATAAAATTAAAAAAAATAAAATGTATGCCAAAGAATATTCAAATTACCATACAGTTGCACTCATTTCACATGTTAGCAAGATTATGCCCCCAAATCCTTCAAGTTAGTCTTCAGCAGTATGCAAATTGAGAACTTCCAGATGTACAAACTGGATGTAGAAAAGGAAGAGGAACCAGAGAACAAATTGCTAACATCTGAGGATTATAGAAAAAGCAAAGGAATTCCAAAGAAAGAAAATGTTTCATTCACTATGCTAAAGCCTTTGACTGTGTGAATCACAAAAAACTGTGGAAAATTCTTAAACAGATGGGGATACCAGACCACCTGACCTGCCTCCTGAGAAACCTGTATGCAGGAGAAGAAGCAGCAGAACTGGACAGGGAAAAATTCAGTTCAGTTCAGTCGCTCAGTCGTGTCCGACTCTTCGCGACCCCATGGATCACAGCACGCCAGACCTCCCTGTCCATCACCAACTCCCGGAGTTCACTCAAACTCATCTCCATTGAGTCGGTGATGCCATGCAAACATTTCATCCTCTATCATCCCCTGCTCTTCCTGCCTTCAATCTTTCCTAGCATCAAGGGGCTTTTCAAATGAGTCAGATCTTCGCATCAGGTGGCCAAAGTATTGGAGTTTCAGCTTCAGCATCAGTCCTTTCAATGAACATTCAGGACTGATCTCCTTTAGGATGGACTGGTTGGATCTCCTTGCAGTCCAAGGGACTCTCAAGAGTCTTCTCCAACACCACAGTTAAAAAGCATCAATTCTTCGGTGCTCAGCTTTCTTTATAGTCCAACTCTCACATCCATACATGACTACTGGAAAAACCATAGCCTCGACTACATGGACCTTTGTTGACAAAGTAATGTCTCTGCTTTTTAATATGCTGTCTCAGTTGGTCATAACTTTCCTTCCAAGGAGTAAGTGTCTTTTAATTTCATGGCTGCAGTCACCATCTTCAGTGATTTTGGAGCCCAAGAAAATAAAGTCTGACACTGTTTCCACTGTTTCCCCATCTATTTGCTATGAAGTGATGGGACCAGATGCCATAATCTTAGTTTCTGAATGTTGAGCTTTAAGCCAACTTTTTCACTCTCCTCTTTCACTTTCATCAAGAGGCTCTTTAGTTCTTTTCCACTTTCTGCCATAAGGGTGGTGTCATCTGCATATCTGAAGTTATTGATATTTCTCCTGGCCATCTTGATTGCAGCTTGTGCTTCATCCAGCCCAGCGTTTCTCATGATGTACTCTGCATATGAGTTAAATAAGCATGGTGACAATATACAGCCTTGACGTACTCCTTTCCCTATTTGGAACCAGTCTGTTGTTCCATGTCCAGTTCTAACTGTTGCTTCCTGACCTGCATACAGATTTCTCAGGAGGCAAGTCAGGTGGTCTGGTATTCCCATCTCTTTCAGAATTGTCCACAGTTTATTGTGATCCACACAGTCAAAGGCTTTGGCATAGTCAATAAAGCAGAAATAGATGTTTTTCTGGAACTCTCTTGCTTTTTCCATGATCCAGCAGACGTTGGCAATTTGATCTCTGGTTCCTCTGCCTTTTCTAAAACCAGCTTGAACATTTGGAAGTTCACTGTTTATGTATTGCTGAAGCCTGGCTTGGAGAATTTTGAGCATTACTTTACTTGCATGTGAGATGAGTGCAACTGTGTGGTTATTTGGGCATTCTTTGGCATTGCCTTTCTTTGGGATTGGAATGAAAACTGACCTTTTCCAGTCCTGTGGCCACTGCTGAGTTTTCCAGATTTGCTGGCATATTGAGTGTAGCACTTTCATAGCATCATCTTATAGGATTTGAAATAGCTCAACTGGAATTCCATCACTTCCACTAGCTCTGTTCGTAGTGATGTTTCCTAAGGCCCAGTTGACTTCACATTCCAGGATATCTGGCTCTAGGGGAGTGATTCCACCATCGTGTTTATCTGGGTCATGAAGATCATTTTTTGTATAATTATATGTATTCTTGCACCTCTTCTTAATATCTTCTGCTTCTGTTAGGTCCATACCGTTTCTGTACTTTATTGTGCCCATCTTTATATGAAGTGTTCCCTTGGTATCTCTGATTTTCTTGAAGAGATCTCTAGTCTTTCCCATTCTGTTGTTTTCCTCTATTTCATTGCACTGATCACTGAGGAAGGCTATCTTATCTCTCCTTGCTATTCTTTGGAACTCTGCACTCAAATGGGTATATCTTTCCTTTTCTCCTTTGCTTTTCACTTCTCTTCTTTTCACAGCTATTTGTAAGGCCTCCCCAGACAGCCATTTTGCTTTTTTGCATTTCTTTTTCTTGGGGATGGTCTTGCTCCCTGTCTCCTGTACAATGTCATGAACCTCTGTCCATAGTTCTTTGGGCATTCTGTATATCAGACCTAGTCCCTTAAATCTATTTCTCACTTCCACTGTATAATCATTAAGGATTTGATTTAGGTCATACGTGAATGGTCTACTGGTTTTCCCTACTTTCTTCAATTTAAGCCTGAATTTGGCAAAAAGGAGTTCATGATCTGAGCCACAGTCAGCTCCTGGTCTTGTTTCTGCTGACTGTATAGAGCTTCTCCATCTTTGGCTGCAAAGAATATAATCAATCTGATTTCGCTGTTGATCATCTTGTGATGTCCACGTGTAGAGTCTTCTCTTGTGTTGTTGGAAGATGGTGTTTTCTTGGCAAAATTCTATTAGCCTTTTAATGGATTGGTTCAAAATTGGGAAAGGTGTCCGTCAAGACTGTATATTGTCACCCTGCTTATTTAACTTATATGAAGAATACATCATATAAAATGCTGGGCTGGATGACTCACAAGCTGGAATCAAGATTCCTGGGAGAAATACTATCAACCTCAGATATGCAGATGATATCACTTTAATGGCAGTAAGTGAAGAGGAACTAGAGAGCTTCTTGATGAAGGTGAAAGAGGAGAGTGAAAAAGCTGGTTTAAAACTCAACATTCAAAAAAAGAAGATCATGACATCTGGTCCCATCAGTTTATGGCAAACAGATGGGGAAAAGTGGGAACAGCATCAGATTTCATTTTTTAGGATCCAAAATCACAGAGAATGGTGACTGCCCCCACAAAATTAAAAGATGCTTGCTCCTTGGAAGAAAAGCTATGACAAGCCTAGGAAACGTATTTAAAGGCAGACATGCCACTTTGCCTACAAAGGTCTGTATAGTCAAAGCTATGGTTTTTCTAGTAGACATATATGGATGTGAGAGTTGGGCTATAAAGAAGGTTGAGTGCCAAAGAATTGATGCTTTTGAACTGTGGTGTTGGAGAAGACTCTTGAGAGTCCCTTGGACAGCAAGGAGATCAAACCAATCAATCTTAAAGGAAATAAAGCTTGAATATTCATTGTAAGGGCTGATGCTGAAGCTCCAATACTTTGGCCACCTGATGCAAAGAGCCAACTCATTGGAAAAGACCCCAATATGGGAAATATTGAGGGCAAGAGGAGAAGGGGCAACAGAATATGAGGTAGTTGGATGGCACCACCAACTCAATGGACATGAGTTTGATCAAACTCAGGGAGATAGTGAAGGACAGGGAAGCCTGGTGTGCTGAAGTTCATGGGGTGGCAAAGAGTTGTACATGACTTAGCGACTGAACAACAGCCAAATGTATAGGTTGTGACAAAAATTATGATACATACAAATAAACAAAGTACGACCTATACAAAGAAAAAAGGCAATTAATAGAACTGCTTCTGAGGAGGCCACAGACAGTGAACTTGCTAAAGATTTTAAGGTATTTATTTTAAATATGTTTAAAGAGATAAAGTTTTATCAAAAGAATTAGAGGAATGCCAGTAAATATATAGAAATTATAAAATAATGTTAAATATAAATTCTGGACCAAAATAACTGAAATGAAAATTAAGTACAGAAGCTCAACAACAGATTTGAACTGGCAGAGAATCTTGAAGCATAAGCTAATGCATTCTGAAGAAAAGAAGGAATAAAGAAAAAGGAAGAGAGCCTCAGAAACCTGTGAGACACCATCAAGTGTACCAACACATGCAAAATGTGTGTCCCAAAAAGAAAAGTGAAACAGAAAGGATCAGAAAGAATACTTGAAAAGATGATGACAAAACATTCTCAAATTTGGAGGCAAACATTCATCTGCATGCCCAAGAAGATCAAAGAACTCCAAGTATACTAAACTCACAAAGATCCATATCTGGAAACATCACAGTCAAATTGTTAAAATCCAAAGACAAAAGGAGAATCTTGAAGGTAGCAAAAGAAAAACAATGTGTCACCCAAAAGAAATTCCTAAATTTTACTGTTTTCTCACCAGAAACCATGGAGGCCAAGAAGCATTGAGGTAACGTATTCAAAGTCCTTAAATAAGAATATTATCAACCAACAATATGTTTAGCAAAGCTGTTCTTTAAAAATGAAAGTTAAATTAAATGCTTCCAGTAAATAAAAACTAAGAATTTGTTGCTTGCAAATGTGCCCTGCAAGTTATATTATTAGGAGTCTTCCAGGATGAAATGAAAAATAACAAAAGTTGATTTTAAGGGGGAAAAAGTCAGCATTATTAAAACTAACTATACTTAGCAGAATAAAGAGTGAAGGTACAAAGTACTAAAAACATGAATAGAAGAAGATACATGACAAATAAAATTGAATATAAGGAAATACTATGAATAATTGCATGCCAGCTAATCAAAAAAATCTACATGAATTTTAAAATAATTTTTATTGGAGTATAGTTGATTTGCAATGCTGTGTTTGTTTTAGGTGTATAGTAAAGTGAATTAGTTATATACATACATACAGGCACTCTTTTTTAGATTTTTTTTCCCATATAGGTTGTTACACTATTGAGTAGAGTTTCCTATGCTGTACAGTCCTTAAGTGTTAGTCACTCAGTCATGTCTGACTCTTTGTGACCCCATGGACTGTAGCCTGCCAGGCTGCTCTGTTCATGGAATTCTCCAGGCAAGATACTGGAGTGGGTAGCCATTCCTTTCTCCAGAGGATCTTCCCCATCCAGGGATCAAACCTGGGTCTCTTGAATTGCAGGCAGATTTTTACACTTTGAGCCACTAGGGAAGATGTATACAGTCCTTATTAGTTATTTATTTTATATATAGTAGTGTGCATATATCAATCCCAATTTCCCAATTTATCCCTCCTCCCCATCTCCCTGGTAACAATAAGTTTGTTTTCTACATCTGTGATTCTATTTCTGTTTTGTTAATAAGTATAATTGTACCTTTTTTTTTTTTTGGATTCCATATTTAAGTGATATCATGATAGTTGTCTTTCTCTGTCTCACTTACTTCATTCAGTATGACAATCTCTAAAGTCCACCTATGTTGCTGCAGATGATGTTACTTTGTTATTTTTATGGCTCAGTAATATTCCATTGTATATATATACATATACATATATGTATATACACACCACATCTTCTTTATCCATTCTGCTGTCCATGGACAGTTAAGTTGCTTCCATGTCTTGTTTATTGTAAATAGTGCTGTAATGAACATTGGGATGCATGTATCTTTTTGGTTTATGGTTTTCTCTGGATGTACGCCCAGGAGTGGGATTGCTGGATCTTATGGTAATTCTATTTTTCAGTTTTTTAAGGAACCTCCATACTGTTCTCCATAATGGTTATACCAATTTATATTCCCACCATCAGTGTAGGAAGAGTTCCCTTTTCTCCACACCCTCTCCTGCATTTATTGTTTGTAGATCTTTTTCAAGATGGCCATTCTGATTGATGTGAGGTGATACCTCATTATAGCTTTGATTTGCTTTTTTCTAATAATTAATGATGTTGAGAATCTTTTCATGTGCTTTTTTGCCATCTATATGTCTTCTTTGGAGAGATATCTATTTAGATCTTCTACCCATTTTTTGACTGGATTATTAGCTTTTTGATATTGGATTGCATGAACTGTTTGTATATTTTGGAGATTGATCCTTTGTTGGTCACTTTGTTTGCAAATGTTTTCTCCCATTCTGAGGAGTATCATTTCATTTTGTTTATGGTTTCCTTTGCTATGCAAAACCTTTTAAGTTTAGGTCCCATTTGTTTATTATTGTTTTTATTTTTTTTACTTAAGAGGTGGATTCAAAAAGATATTGTTGCAATTTATGTCAGAGAGTGTTCTACCTATGTGTTCCTCTAAGAGTTTTATATTGTTTGGCCTTAACTTTAGGTCTTCAATCTCCTTTGAGTTTATTTTTGTGTATGGTGGAGTATACACCATACACAAGGGATTTAGGGAGTATTCTAATTTCATTCATTTACATGTAGCTGTCCAGTTTTCCCAGCACCACTTATTGAAGAGACTGCACTACAGGTGCATGGATTTATCTCTGCACCTTCAATCCTGTTACACTAATCTACATTTTTGTTTTTGGGCCAGAACCAAAGATTTTGATTAATGTAGCTTTGTAGTATAATCTGAAGTCAGGAAGCCTGATTCCTTCAGCTCCATTTTTCTTTCTCAAGATTGCTTTGGCTATTAAGGGTTGATGGAGAGATATACTATGTTCTTGGATTGGAAGAATCAATATTGTCAAAATGACTATCCTATCCAAAGGAATCTAAAGATTCAAAGTAATACCTATCAAATTACCAATGACATTTTTCATAAGTTAGAACAAAAAATTGTAATGTATGGAAATACATGCATTTTTAAAAATACACAAGCTATGAAGACTTTGGGATTGGAATGAAAACTTTGTCGTGAAGATCTTTTTGGTACAGTTCTTCTGTGTAGATCATGGCATCTGGCCCCATCACTTCATGGGAAATAGATGGGGAAACAGTGGAAACAGTGTCAGACTTTATTTTTTGGGGCTCCAAAATCACTGCAGATGGTGACTGCAGCCGTGAAATTAAAAGACGCTTACTCCTTGGAAGGAAAGTTATGACCAACCTAGATAGCATGTTGAAAAGCACAGACATTATTTTGCCAACAAGTCCCTCTAGTCAAGGCTATGGTTTTTCCAGTGGTCATGTATGGATGTGAGAGTTGGACTGTGAAGAAAGCTGAGCACCAAAGAATTGATGCTTTTGGACTGTAGTGTTGGAGAAGACTCTTGAGAGTCCCTTGGCCGGCAAGGAGATCCAACCAGTCCATTCTAAAAGAGATCAACCCTGGGTGTTCTTTGGAAGGAATGATACTAAAGCTGAAACTCCAGTACTTTGGCCACCTCATGCGAAGAGCTGACTCACTGGAAAAGACTCTGATCCTGGGAGGGATTGAGGGCAGGAGGAAAAGGGGATGACAGAGGATGAGATGGCTGGATGGCATCACCGACTTGATGGACATGAGTTTAAGTGAACTCCAGGAGATGGTGATGGACAGGGAGGCCTGGCGTGCTGCGATTCATGGGGTCTCAAAGTGTTGGACACTACTGAGTGACTGAACTGAACTGAACTGATGAAGACTAATTCACAAAGAAAAAGAAAATCTGAATTAGACCTATAACAAGTAAAGAGGTCCCACTTGACATTTAAAAAACTCCACTAAGCACAGCTCAGGCCCAGATGGCTTCATTGGTACATTCTATCAAATATGTGAAGAATTAACACCAATCATTCAAAAACTTCCAAAACAGAAGAAGAAAGACAACTTCCCATCTCATTTTAAGAGGTCAGTTTTACTCCTAATAGCAAAAACAAAGACATTATATTTTTTTAAAAAGCCACAGACCAGTACTTTTTCTTAATATAAATACAAAAATGCTCAACAACACACTAGCAAACCAAATCCAGCAGCATATAAAAATGAGTATATATAAAGACCAAGTAAGATTTATCCAAGGAATGAAAGGTTGTGTCAGCATATGAAAATGTAAAAATTGATCAATGTAGCATGTGATATTGGAGAAGGAAATGGCAACCCACTCCAGTGTTCTTGCCTGGAGAATCCCATGGATGGAGAAGCCTGGTAGGCTACAGTCCATGGGGTTGCTAAAAGTCAGACACGATTGAGCTACTTCACTTTCACTTTTCACTTTCATGCACTGGAAAAGGAAATGGCAACCCACTCCAGCATTCTTGCCTGGAGAATCCCAGGGACAGAGGAGCCTGGTGGGCAGCCATCTCTGGGGTCGCACAGAATTGGACACGACTGAAGCGACTTAGCAGCAGCAGCAGCAGCAGCATGTGATATTACTAGAATAAAAGACATAATCTTATGTGCTTTTATGATAAAATAATGACCATACAAAAAATAGAAGGGAATTTTCTCAACCTTACAGAGGATATCTACAAAAAAACTAACAGCTAAATCTTACTTCGTTATGAAAGACTGAATGAGCTCCTCCTAAGATCAGAACAAACAATTTTGTTTTTACCACTTCTATTCAACTTTGTACTGGAGATTTTAAGCAGAGGATTTAGGAGAGGAAAAGAAATTAAAGGATATCTAGATTTTAAAGGAAGAAGTAAAACCATATTTATTTGAAGATACATGATCTTGTACTATTAAGCAAGTTCAGCAAGTATTCAGGATACAAGAGCAATAGAAAAGAACCAATTGTAGTAGTATATAGTAGCAATGGACAGTCTATAAATGAAATAATTCAAATTTCAATAACATCCAAAAATAAAGCATTTAGAAATAACTTTCGCAAAAAAATGCAAGACCTGTACAATGAAAACTGCAAACACTTTTTGAAAAAAAAGTTTTAAAAATCTAAATACATGGAAAGATATCTCATATTCATGGATTGGAAGACTTAATATTGTTAAAATGACAATGCTCTATTAACTTAGCAGCAAATTCAGTGCTTACTTATCAAAATAGTAGATGCTTTGCTTTTCAAAAATTAGTAAACTGCTTAAAAAATTCATCTGGAACTTCAAGGGACCCAATAACCAAACAATATTGGACAAAGAGAACAAATTTGAGCATTTCCACATTTCAAAACATACTACAAAGCTATTGTAATTAAGATTGTGTAAAACAGAAATAAGGAGAGTCTTGTAGGTCAACAGAATAGAATTGAATATAATTTATATGACAACAAATTAAATAACCTAGATGCATACAACCTACCAAGATAAATCATGAAAATATAGGAAATTTGAACAGACCAGTAATGAGTAAGATGATTGAAACAGTAATAAAACAACTTCTCAACAAAGGAAAGTCCAGTACCAGATGGTTTCATTAGTAAATTCTACCAAACATTTTATAAATCAAGGCCAATCCTTTTCAAACTCTTTGAAATATATCAGAGGAGAGAACACTTCCACAACCATGTTATGAGGTCAACATTACCCTGATATCAAAGCCATGTAAGGATACTACAAAAAAGAAAACTACAAGCCAGTAGCACTAATGAATATAGATGCAGAAATCATTATTGATTTCTTGAATATTGACTCTTGAATAACATGAATTTGAGCTGTGTGTGTCCATTTATATGTGGAATTTTAAAGATAAATACAGTATGACAATACAGGAGTGGGAAGACCCTGAGCTCACCTCTCACAGACACACCAAAATTACAACTGTTTACAGAGCAACTATTGATGAGAAAGACTGAAATCTACCAGAAAAGATTTTCTACAACTTAAGGTATAAATAAGGAACCACAGCAAGATTGGGCTTCCCTGGTGGCTCAGATGGTAAGGAACCTGCCTGCAATGCGGGAAACCTGGGTTCAGTCCCTGGGTCAGGAAGATACCTTGGAGGAGGGCATGACAACCCACTCCACTATTCTTGCCTGGAGAATCCCCATGGACAGAGGAGCCTGGCAGGCTACAGTTCATGGGGTCACAAAGAGTTGGATATGACTGAGCGACTAAGCACAGCAGAGCACATACGTGGCACAGCAAGATTGGTAGCAGGAGTGGAGTCATAGTATAGTCAACATTTATAAACAGGAGAATAATTACAATTGCAGAGGTTTTCCCCAAGGAATGAGTGGTCTGATCACTACATTGTGTTCTCCAGAACAGAGGTCCTACACCAGAAGGATGAGCCCCCAGATCACTGGGCTAGTAGAGCTTACTTTTGGGAGACCCAGAAGGCTGTGAGAAATAGACTCCAGTCTTAAAGAGTGCACACAAAATCTCACATGCTCCAGGACCCAGAGCAGGAGTAATTTGAAAGGAGCTTGGGTCACACCTACCTGCTGATCTTGAAGAATCTCCTGAAGAGGCAAGAGGCAATAGGAGCTCACCCTGATGAAACAGACACTTGCTGCAGCCATTTTTGAGAGCTCTGTCACTTTCTACCATGTGGACACTGACATTTGCAAGCACAATTTTTGAATCCTCCCTCTAGTTTTTTAGCCTTGGAACAAGCCACACTTCCACCCACCAGCCTGTAGACACTAGTACTAGGATGCCTCAGGCCAAGCAACTAGCTGAGTGGGAATACAGCCCCATCTACCAACAAACAGGCTGCCTTAAGACACCCTGAGCCCACAGCCACTGTTGGACATAACCTTGTCCACCAGAGGGCCCACGATCCAGCTCCACACACCAGTACACAGGCACTAGACTTGGGACCCCCAGGATCCTCTGGAGCCAGTGAACCCAGGACCCAGCTCTGGCTACTAGTGAACAAGCATCAGCTCTAGGACATCCTGGGTCCCAGCCCAGCCCACCAGAAAGCTGGCTCTAGACTCGGGACCAGCCTTACCCACCAGTGGGCAGTCACTGCCTCAGGACTCTGGGCCCCCAACACTAATTCCAGGACCACTATAATCCTGAAGCCTGGTGTAGCAGGACCCAGCCCACCCACTAACAGGCTAGTGCCAACTCCAAGACACCATGGGCTCCATAGCCAGCTGACCTGAGATCAGACTCCACCCACCAGTAAACTGATATAAGCTTTGGGACACCCTGGATCCTACAGCCAGCTATGTCAGAACATGGCCCCACCCACCAGTAGTCTGACATCAGCTCTGGAGCCCTTGGGCCCTGTAATCAGAGACCCCAGGACACAGTTCTACTCACCAGCTGACTAGCACTAGGCCCAGGACATGGCTTTACTCACCAGTGGGCAGGCATGTTTCCTAGGATCTGGATTCTGACCCTACCCATCAGCAGGCAGTCATCATCCCCAGGACCCCCCAGTCCTTGGCCCTAAACAGAAATAAGCCATTTCTAGTGCTGGGGCACCTTGGGCTCCTCAGCCAGCAGTCCCCAGATCCAACCCCACCCACCAGGTGGCTGACACCAGCTTGGGACATCTTGGGCCCTGCAATAAAGGACCTCAAGACCCAGTTCCAAACACCAGTGAGATGACACTAGCACTGGGACACCCTAGGCCTTGGCTTTTCCCACTAGCAGACTGGTACCAGCCCTGGAACCCCTGAGCCAAACCTCACCAGCAGGCCAACATCAGCTCTGATATATCTTGGTCTCCTCAGCCAGCCAAATCAGGATCCAGCCCAATTCATCAGTAGGCCAACACCAGCTTTGGGACACCTCAGAACTTTCAGCCAGATGTGTCAGTACTGATCCACCAGCCATCCAGTGCTGGATCCAGGAATAATGGCTCCACAACAGAACCCACTTCAGAACATGACTTTGTCCACCAGTGAGCTAGCATTAGCGCCACGACTACCCAGGGATCCACAGCCCAATGCCTCATGACCTGGTCCTGCCAAACAATGGTCAGCAGACTCCACACAAGGCAGGTCCTGGTAGCCAACTAGATTAGTTGCCAGCCACACCTACCAGACTGCCCACAGTAGTCAGCCCACCACAACAGAAGGAAGGAACTGAAGCCCACATATAGCATATAGCTTTAGTGACCAGAGGGGAGTATGCTGCTGGGATGCTTAAGATGTCTTCTATAAAAGATACCTTCTTCAAGATCAGGAAATGTAACAAACCTACCAGATACTTAGAAATAAAAAGCAGATTAAGCAAAATGAGGAGACATGGGAACAAGTTCCAAAAGAAGGAACAAATTAAAGCCCCAGAAGAAGAACTAAATGAAGGGGCTATCTCCCTGATAAAGAGTTCAAGATATTTTAAAGGTAGTCAAAGAACTTGAGGGTAAAATGGATGACTGGAATGAGAACATAGAGAAATTGAGGAAACAGTCCCATTTATAATAATATCACAAATAGTAAAATGCCTATGAGTAAATCTAACTAAGGAGGTAAAAGATATGTACTTGGAAAACTATAAGACCCTGATGGGAAGATATATCTTGTTCGTGGTTTGGAAGAATTAACAGTTAAAGTGACCATATTATTCAAGGCAATCTAAAGATTCAGTCTAATCCCTATCAAAATATCAATGGCCTTTTCCACAGAGCTAGAATAGTTAAAAAATTTTAATTAAAGCACAAGAGACCATGAATAGCCAAAATTATCTTGAGAAAAAAGAACAAAGCTGGAGACACCACATTCCTAGATTTCTAACTGTTCTACAAAGCTACAGTAATCAAAGCAGTATGGTACTATCACAAAATAGATCTATAGATTAATGGAACAGAATACAGTACCCAGAAATAAAGCCACACACTTTAACCTACAGCAAAGGAGGAAAGAATATATAATGGGGAAAAGAATCTCTTCAATAAGTTGTGTTAGGAAAAACTAGACAGCTCCATGTAAAAGAAATTAGACATTTTTTCACATCATATAAAAAATAAAGGAAAAATGAATTAAAGACCTAAATGTAAGACCTGAAACCATAAATTTCCTATAAAAGACATAGGCAGAATACTTTTTGATATGAATCATGGCAAAGTATTTTGAATCAGCTTCATAACACAAAGAAAGAAAGAAAGAAAAAATCCAAAGCAAAATAAACAGACAGTACTTGGTTAATTAAAAGCTTTTTAGCTTTTTCACAGCATGGGAAACCACTAAGAAAATGAAAAGGAACTTACTGCATGGGAGAAAATATTTCCAAATAATATGATCATTAAGGGGTTAATATCCACAATATATAAACATCTCATATGATTCAATATCAAAAAGCAATAAAAAAGAGGAAACCTACAGACACATTTTCTCAAAGAAAATATATATGTCAGTCAAATGAAAAGATGCTCAATATCACTAATCATCAGAGAAATATAGATAAAAGCTACAATAAAATATTACCTCACACATTTCAGAATGGCTATTGCCAAAAGGATGACAAATTACAAACCCTGGTGAGTATATGGAGAAAAGGGAACACTTGTACACTGGTGGCGTACAGTGGTGCAGTCACTGTGGAAAATAATATGGAGGTTCACCTCAAAACTAAAGATGGGACTACCATGTGATTCAACAATTCCACTGCTGGGTATTTATTCAAAGAAAATGAAACACTGTTTCAAAAAGACATACGCATCCCTATATATATATATATATATATATATATATATATATGGATATATCCCTATATGAGCAGCCCACGAGGCTCCCCCATCCCTGAGATTCTCCAGGCAAGAATACTGGAGTGGGTTGCCATTGCCTTCTCCAATGCAGGAAAGTGAAAAGTGAAAGCGAAGTCGCTGAGTCTTTTCCGACTCTTAGCGACCCCACGGACTGCGGCCCACCAGGCTCCTCCATCCATGGGATTTTCCAGGCAAGAGTACTGGAGTGGGGTGCCATTGCCTTCTCCACACAGAAATATTACTCAACCAAAAAAGAATGAAATTTTGCCATTTGTAACAACATGGATGGACCTGAAGGTTATTATGCTTAGTGAAATAATCAGATAAAGACAAACAGTGTATGTTATTACCTCTATGTGGAATTTTAAAAATAAAACAAACAAATATAACAAAACAGAAAGAGACTCACAGATATAGAGAACAAACTAGTGGTTACCAGTGGGAAGATGGAAGGGTAGAGGGGCAAGATAGGGTAGGGGATTAAGAGGTACAAACTACTATGTATAAAATAGATATGTTACAAGAACATATTGTACAGCACAGGTATTATAGCCAACATTTTCTAGTAAATTTATTTATTTTTTATTTTTTTTAAATTTAAATTTATTTATTTTAATTAGAGGCTAATTACTTTACAATATTGTATTGGTTGGAGTATAATCTATAAAGAATTTGAATTACTATGTTGTACATCTAAAACTAACATCATATTGTAAATCAATTATATCTCAATAGAATTTTTAAAAAAATACAGTACTATGCAACTGTGGGCTTCTTAGGTGGCATTACTGATAAAGAATCTGCCTGCCAATGCAGGAGATGTAAGAGATGCAGGTTTGGTCCCTGGGTCAGGAAGATTTCCTGGAGAAGGGAGTGGCACCCCACTCCAGTACTCTTGCCTGGATATTCCCATGGACAGAGGAGCCTGGTGGGCTACAGTCCATATGGTCGCAAAGAGTTGGACATGACTGAAGTGACTTAGTATGCATGCAACTTGGTTGTTAAATATGTGGATGCAGAACCGCAGGTATGGAGTGTTGATTGAAAAGGTATACATGAGGTTTTGACTGTGCAGAGTTTGGCATCCCTAACCTCCATGATGTTTCAAGGTCATCTACACTAGCAAACTGAATTCAACAGCACATTAGAAGGAAAATGCACCATGATTAAGTAGGATTTATAGCTGGGCTGAAAAGTTGGTTGAAAATACACAAATTAATAAATGTGATACACCACATTAATATAATCAAGGATAAAAATCATATGATCCTCTCAACAGATGCCCAAAAAGCATTTAGAAAACTTTTTCATGATAAAACTTCTCAAGAAGGTGTGTATAGAAAATGTATTTCAGGTCTTCCCTGGTGGTCCAGAAATTAAGATTCTGCCTGCAAATGCCAGGGACATGGGTTCGTTCCCTGATCTAGGAAGATCCCACATGCCTCGGAGCAACTAACCCTGTGTGCTACAACAAAAGAAGCCACCGCAAGGAGAAGCCTGTGCATTGCAACTACAAAGTAGTCCCCACTCACCACAGCTAGAGAAAGCCAGCCCACAGCAATGAAGAACCAGTGCAGCCAAAAATAAAAAAATAAATCTTTAAAAAAAAAATTAAGACATGTATCTCAACATAATAAAGGCTCTTTATGACAAGTCCAGACCTAACATAATATTTAATTGTGAAAGGTTTAAATATTTTTCTAAGATTAAGAATAAGACAAAGGTGCCCATTGTAACTACTTATATTCAACGTAATACTGGAAGTCCTAGCCAGAGTAGTTAGGCAAGAAAGAAAAGATATTCAAATTGAAAAGGAAAAAGTAAAATTGTCTCTGTTTACAGAAACAGATCTATACATAGAAAATTCTAGACTACCAAAAAACTATTAGAACTAATGAACTAATTTAATAATGTTTCACAATATATTATCAATTTACAGAAATCAGTTGTACTTCTATACACTAAAAATAATCTATTTTAAAAAGAAGTAAAGAAAATAAGCCCATTTACAATAGCATTAAAGGAAATACAATATTCAGAAATAAACTTAACTAAGTTGGTAAGAGGACTGTATCCTGGAAGCTCTAAGACTTTGGTGAAAGAAATTGAAGAAAGTACAAATAAATGAAAAAAAAAAAATCCCATATTCATGGAAGAGAAAAATTAATTTTGTTAAAATGCTTGTGCTATTTAAATCCATTTATAGGTTCAATGCAATTTCTATCAAAATTTCAATGGCATTTTTCACAAAAAATAGAAAAAAAAAAATCCTAAAACCTGTAAGGAATCACAAAAGATCACAGACAGCCAAAACAATCTTGAGAAAGAAGAACAAAGGGGGAAGCATTATGCTTCCAGATTTCAAACTGTATCACAAAGCTATAGCAATCAAAGCAGGATGGTATTGGCTTAAAAACAGACACATATACCAGTGGAACAGAGTCAGGAACCAAGAAATAAATCCATGTGTATAGTCAACTAATATTTGACAAGGGAGCCAAGAGTACGCCCTGTGAAAAAGATAGTCTCTTTATAAAATAGTGCTGGAGAAACTGGATATTCATACATTAAAGAATGAATTTGTACCCTTATTTTATACCATTTACACAAATTAAACTCAAAATGCATTAAAGTCTTAAATGTAAGACCTAAACTTTTAAGAGTTACAGAATAAAATGTAGGGGAATCATTCCTTGACATTGGTCTTGGCAAATTTTTTCTATATGACACCAAAAGCACAAACAACTAAAGCAGAAATAAACAAGTGGGACTACATCAAACTCAAAAGCTTTTGCACAGCAAAAGAAACAACAAATAGAGTGAAAAGACAACCTATAAGGCGGGCGAAAATATTTGTAAACCCTACAGCTGATAAGGGTTAATATCCAAAATAAATAAGGAATTCATACAAGTCAATAGCAAAACAAAAACCAAATAATCCAATTAAAATGGTTTAAGAAAGATGCTACCATTCAGAAAACTGGGAACAGAATATAAAGGATCTCTCTATCTTATTTCTTAGAATCACATATGAATCTAAAATTATCTCAAGAAGCTTATTTAAAATTTTTTAAAAAATGGGTAGAGAACCTGAATAGATATTTTTCCAAAGAAGACATGTACATGGACAATCAATACTTTAAAAGGTGGTCAGAATCACTAATCATCAGAGAAATGCAAATTAAAAGTACAATGAGATATGTCACTCTTATTAGAACAACAACAACAAAAAAAAGGCAAAACAAGAGATATCAAGTGCTGGCAAAGAGGTGGGGAAAAAAAGGAGCCCTGCTGCACCTTTGATGGGAGTGTAGATTGAAATTCAGTTCAGTTCAGTCGCTCAGTCGTGTCCGACTGGAAAAGGTCAGTTAGATTGATATTACCACTATGGAAAACAGTCTGGAGATTCTTCAAAAATAATTAAACATATATCTATCATATGAACCAGCAATCTACCTTCTGGGCATATATGCAAAGGAAATGAAATCACTATCTTGAAGATAGTCTTTTATATTCATTGCAGTATTATTCACTATAGCCAAGATGTGGACACAACCTAAGTGTATGTTGGTGGAGGAATGGATAAAGAAGTTATCACACACACACACACACACACACACACACACATAATGGAATATTATTTAGCCTTAAAAATGAAGGGAATCCTGCTACTTGCAACAACATGGATGAGCCTTGATGACATTAAGCTTACTGAAAAAAAAGTCAGAGAGAGAAAGAAAAGTAATCTCACTTACACATGTTATCTATAAAAGAAAACTCATAGAAACAAAGAGTACATTGTGCTGTGTGTGCTTAGTTGCTCAGTCATGTCTGACTCTGCAATCCCATGGACTATAGCCCACCAGGCTCCTCTGTCCATGGGTAGTCTCCAGGCAAGAATACTGGAGTGGGTTTCCATGCCCTCCTTCAGGGGGTCTTCCCAATCCAGACATCAAAACCAGGTCTTCTGCATTTCAGACAGATTCTTTACCATCTGAACTACCAGGGAAGCCCAAGAATACTGGAGTGGGTAGCCTATCCCTTCTCCAGGGATCTTCCGGACCCAGGAATTGAACCAGGGTCTCCTGCATCGCAGGTGGATTCTTTACCAGCTGAGCTACCAGGGAAGCCCCCAAAGAGTACACTGGTGCTTGCCAGAGGCCAAGGAGTAGGGAAATGGGGATATGTTGGTCAAAGGGTACAAACTTCAAGTTGTAAAGTAGATAAGTTCTCAGATCATATGCACAACATTGGGTGACTATAGTTAACAATACTTATGGTATATTTGAAAGTTACTCAGAGAGAAAATCATAAAGATTCTTACTACACGCACAGATACACAAAAGGTAACTATGTGAGATAATGAATGTGTTAAGTAACCTTATTATGGTGATCTTTTCACAATATAAGTGTACATCCAATTATCATGTTGAACACCTTCAAATTACATAATGTTATATGTAAATTGCATGTCAGTAAACCTGAAAAAGTTGATCAATCAATAATTCATAAAACTAGTAGAAGAAACAAAAAAATATACTTGAACAACACTATCAACCAACATGTATTACTGATATGTTGAGAAGATGTTGAAAGAAGGGATATCCTGAGGGCATGAATTAAATTTGTGGACTATGGCTACTAATGAATCATGAAGGTGGACAAAATTCCTTATTGACTGTTCAAATAATTAAATCATTAATATGATAGAGAATTTTGTGTAGCAATTCAAAACAGCCATGGCTAAAGGAGAAGGGTGAATCAATATGCAAAAGCCAGATGATTAGGAAATCAAACAAAGCATAAAACAAGGCACAGAGGAAATGACAGAAAAGCAACGTTTAAAGAAATATTCTCAATAATTGAACATGAAGATTTGGAGAAGAATCTTTAGTTCTTATTGTCATGGGTGTACCTAGCTCACTTGAGGAAATGAAGCTATATCTTGGATATGCTAAGAACTATGTCTGCTGCAGAGATAGGAGAGAAGGAGTTGTGGGTGCATGAATGATTAACAATAAAAGCTTAAACAAAGAAAGTAACTGAGGGAATGGAGAAACTGGAATGTGAGAAATACTAAGGAGAAATATTAAGAACAGGTTATGTTGATTTGCTATGGGAAGTAAGAGAAGGAGTCTAAAATAATCCTCAAACTTTTTTGGGGGTATATGGGAGATGCTGTTACTTTGAGAACACATTTGAGAAACAAAAGTGTAGGAGGAGGGAAAAATGGAAAAGAGAGAAAGGTGATGAGAACAATCTTGGTGAGATGGCATTTGAAATATACATACCCAACATTCATCTCAATACAGTTTAAGCTAGAGATCTGGATAGATAATCTAATAGCAATAAATAGAAGTATTTATTTGAGATTCATCCGTAGATAGATTTTAAGATATTTCTGTGGATGAAGTAATCCAGGAAAAGTGTATAAGCAATTGGAATGGACAGGATGCTAGGAAGAGTGAGAGTAAAGTGGAAAATGAATTGGATAGGAGCAGACAGAAAGATGGAAGAAAAGAAAACCAAAGAAAACTGATGTAGAATGCAAAGGATGAGAGAATTAGGAAAGCATCTTCCATTGTTTCAAATGACACAGGGAGAGCTAGAGTTGGAAACATAGTTCTTAAAATTTGGTCCATGGGTACCTCAATGTCTCTAAGAATATCAGTGGTTTTGTGAAGTCAAACTATTTCCATAATAATACTAATATTTTATTTGCTGTTTTCACTGTGTAGTTACATGCTGCAAAATAATGGTGAGTAAAACTGCTGATTTGTTGTTGTTCAGTCACTTATGCGTATCTGACTCTTTGTGGCCCCATGGACTGCAGAACACCAGGCTGATACCTTAGCATGAAGTCAAGCTAGTGATACTGAATTGTAAAAGTAGTCCTTGTATTGCTTACCACCACATACTTTCAGCGGGGGAAAAAGCCAATTTTACTTAAGAATGCCTTTGATGAAGCAGTAGAAACAAATATTAATTTTATGAAATTTTGACCCTTTTAATAATCCATGTGATGAAATGGAAGTATTCATGGAGCACTTCTGTTGCATATTGACGTAAGATGGTTGCTTTGCGGAAAAGCACTTCAACAATTGTTAGAATTGGAAGATAAACTAGCCTTTTTTCCCATGGAATAATATTTTCATTTGAAAGATGACTGCAAGACACACTAGGGTTATTCATACTTGGATAACTGGCAGATATTTCCTCAAAGATGGATGAGTTGAATCTGTTGCGTCAAGAAAAAGGAAATGGTATTTGCTACCATGATAAAGCTTGAGCTTTCAGGTGAATATTGGAACTTTGAGAAACTTGTATCTGTCCAGGAAAGTGATACTTTCTCTATGTTTAGAGTGCTTTCTGATAAGATTGGTAGGAATTATTAATGCATATGATTTTTGGTATTGTATCAACATTTTAAAAATCTGCACAACTCAGTGAAATAATTTTCCAAAATATCTATACTTGATGTTATTAAAGAAAGCATGGATAAAATATTCTTCAAAATGCAAGACAAATTAGTGGATTTTAATGTAACAGCATATGAAAAGTTCAGTGATATGGCTTCCGATTCCACACTGCAACTAAACTTAAGAAACTACCACTTACTGAATTTTAGTGTAGTGTCAAAAAAAAAAAAATAGTGTCCACTATTATCTGAAAATATTATTAAAACATTTTACTGTATTGAAGCTATCTATCTGGAATGAGGTTATATATTTTATTTACATAATTTAACCAAAGCAGCTCATTACAACAGATTAGATGCAGTAGCAAAGATGAGAATCTAACTGTCTTCTAAGCCAGAAGATAAAGAGATTTGAAAAAAGTTTGACAATGCTACTCTATTCACTAATTTCATTTCTTTGGAACATATAGCTATTTTTCATAGAGCTATGTTATTTATGTTAACATGTATTAGGTTTAATATTTTTAAATAAATCCACACATAATTTAAATTGTTCTCAATTTAAATTTATAGACAGATATATATCTATTTCTAAATAAATATAATTCATATAAACAAAAGTTCTTTTGGATCTTGAATAACATTTAAGTGTGTACAGAAATCCTGAGACCAAAAGCCTTGATAAGTAACAATTATTTAATAAATGATTAAGAAGTCACTAATGAATTCACAGAGACAGTTTCAGTAGAGTGACAAACTTGCAAGATTAATTCTTATGAGATAGATTATAGTGATAAGGAGGACATAAGAGTGACTATATAATAAGATTGCTGTATGGTCTGAGAGACAGCATGGCCATAACCTAGAAAGTATTTTTTTTTAATTCAGTTGTTTATTTCTTCTAAATTTATAGACAGACCCCTATCAAAATACAAACAAGCTTTTAAAATGAAAGTAAAGCTAATGTTAAAGCTCATAGGGAAAATTAAACATCTTGGAATTTCTAGACAAGCTCTGAAAAGCAAGAGCAATGAATGGCGATTAAGTATATCAGATGATAACATTTATTATAAAACTTTCATAATTAAAACAGTGTGGAATTAACACACAAAGAGATACACTAATAGGATAGAATATAAACTTCAGAGATAGGCCCAGATATGTAAGAAAATTTCACATGCTATAAAGATGGCATCATATATCAGAGTAGATAGACTTTTTAAATAACAAGCATGAGACAAATGAATGGTTATATGGAAGGAGATAAAATTAAATGGATATCTCACCACAGATAAACATTAACTCCAAATGGATTGGGGGCCTAAATGTAAAAAAATGAGGAAAACATAAGTAATTTATTATTTAACCTGACTATGAGAAGAGAATATATAACTATACCTGAACATAGAAAGGAAATTTGATTGATAAAATGAACTGCAAATTAATAATAATAATAATTTTGCTTGGCAAAAGCACCATGAGATATAGCAATAGCAAATACAGTATTTTCATTTACATGTGAAATGTGTATTATTTTTGATGTAAAAAGAGTTTCAAAATTGAGAATTAAAGATATGAAAAACAGAACAATGAGCAAAACACACACTTTGTGAAAAACTGAATTAATAGTGACAAACATAAAAATAAGCTCAACTTCAGCTATAATAAAATAGTTAAAACTGTACTTAGATAGCATATCTCACCTATTAGATTGGCAAAAATTTTAAGTTTTAAATTACACTTCATTAACAAGATTTTGGGCAAATCCGCTCTCTTAGAAGTAAAAAAATCAGCTCAACTGCTAATGAAATGTATATGTGTACATTTATCTCTTGATAAATCAACTCTGCTTCTTGGAATTTTTGCTGAAATTAAACTTCCAAAAATATGAAACACACAGAGTTAGAGAGAGAATGGTATGAACATTATTTCTGGTGTAATTATTGGTAATTGCAAAATATTAGAAACAACTTAAATACTCACATTACACAGGAGATTGATTAAATAAATTATGATATATCTGTAAAATACAGTCCTAATGAGTATTAGGAAAATGAATTAAATAGAGTGTATAGATCATTTACATGATATCTGGGTTTACATCTACCATCTTCCTATGAATTGATAGAGAGTGATTCCCAGGACATATTACCAAGTAAAGAACAGCAAAGTGTTAACATGTATGTAATATTTTATCTTTTATTTAAGAAAGGATAAACAGAAATATGTATATAGTTTTTTTCACAAAAATAAACTTCAAAGTATATTCCAGAAATCAGTGAATGGGTTAACCAAAAGAGAAAAGAAAGAGTGACATTTCTCTGAGTATACCATTTACATACTTTCGACTTTTGGAACATTATATTAAGGTGTTTTTTTCTTTTTAAGTTTTTACATATTAAAAACCTCTGAGGTTTTATGTATTAAAAAACAAAGGCAACAAGATAGGGTAAATCAATACTGAATGTATACAGAAACCAAAGCAATCCGTAACTGTAAAGAACTGGTAACAGAACCACATAGAAGAAAAAAATTCATCCTAATTCTAGCAGTTTGGACACAAAGCTTTGACCTATATCCTCAGTGGGAAACATTCTAGAGATAGAAAATATTGTAATGCAATTATTAAACATAGCATTTTATTTACTGAGTGTTATGAGGATAGCAATTCTGAAATAAATTTTTATATTGCAGGATTTAGAAAATATAAATAGCAAATAAATATACTTTTATTTATTGATGCTTTTGAGGACCACATTACTCACTGTGAGAAAAATGAGGAATAAAAAGGAATTGGGAAAGTAGTGGATGAGTCTTGTGTTACTGGATAGGAATTAAAGGCATAGATATATAGAAGTAAACATATCCTAGTAGCAATGACTATACCAAGATTTCTTATTGGTTTATAAAACATCTGACCACTAAAAAAAGGGGGGGGGGTTTCTTGTATGAAATAACTGATTTCAAAACTGGGACATAGAAAACAGAAGGTAAACCTGGTAAAATCAATGGCAGAAAGTAAGGAAATGCTCATAGTACTGATGGAACATATCAAAGGGGTTCTCATTGGACAAATCTGGGGTGACTTGGGCATCAAAATAATTAAGGATAAGAATGAATTGAAGATGGCAGAGGAATAGGACAGGGAGACCACTTTCTCCCCCACAAATTCATCAAAAGAACATTTAAACGCCAAGTAAATTCCACAAAACAACTTCTGAATGCCGGCAGAGGACATCAGGCACCCAGAAAAGCAGCCCATTGTCTTCGAAAGGAGGTAGGAAAAAACATAAAAGACAAAAAAGGAGACAAAAGATGGATGAACGGAGCTCTGTCCCGGGATCAGATCAGATCAGATCAGATCAGTCACTCAGTTGTATCCAACTCTTTGCGACCCCATGAATCGCAGCACGCCAGGGAAGGGAGTCTTAAAAAGAGAGAAGTTTCCAAACACCAGGAAACAGGGAGGAAAAATAAACAATTAAAAAACACAGATTAGGAGCCCAACAGTAACTCCCCCAGTGGAGAAGAAGCACAGACGCCTGCACCCGCCACTAGCAAGTGGGGGCTTGGCAGGGAGGCGCGGGCTACATTGCTTAGAGTAAGGAACTGGCCTGAATGCCCTGAGCACTATCTGAGCGAACTAACTTGGGCTATCAAACCAGACTGTGGGATAACTACCACGTGAAAAGCCAGCCCTAACCTAAGACACCGCCAGGCCCGCGCACAGAACAAAGGACTGAACAGAGATAGCCGGCTGCAGACCATCCCCCTCTGGTGACAGGCAGCCACAGCTGGAAGGGGGCAATTGCAGCCCCAGAGAGACATTATCTACAAAACTGTAAGCAGGCTTCTTTGCTAACTAAGACTTCTTGGGGTTCTGAACGGTCAACATCCTCCTGAGAAGGTGTGCCGGTTGTACACCCAGAAAACTGAGCGGCGGGGAGGTGATAAGTTGCAGCGACTGCGCTCGCCAAACACCTCATCATCTGAGCTGCTCGGACCTGGGAAGGGCACAAAACGCAGGCCCAACTGAGTCTGCTCCTCTGAGGACTACCCGAGTGCCTGAACCTGAGCGGCTTAGACCTGGGAGGTGCATGCAGCCCAGGGCCAGCCTCGGATGGTTCCCGGCGGAGCAACCTAGATAGAGCCTGAGCAGTGTGGGCAGGGAGGGTGCACGCGCCGTGAGCGGGGGCAGGCCCAGTGTGGCTGAGGCACTGCGAGCACACGCCAGTGTTATTTGTTTGCAGCATCCCTCCCTCCCCACAGCGTGACTGAACAAGTGAGCCAAAAAAAAAAAAAAGTGTCCAGCACTGCCCCCTTTGTGTCAGGGTGGAAATCAGACACTGAAGAGACCAGCAAACAGAAGAGGCTAAAACAGAGGGAACCACCTTGGGAGCGACAGGTGCAATAGATTAAAACCCTGTCTTTAGTACCAACTACATAGGAAGGGGACTATAGATCTTGAGAAATATAAGCTGGACCAAGGAACTAGCCAAAAATGAACTGACCCCACAATACCCACAACAACACCAGAGAAAGTCCTAGATATAATTTTACTATTTTTACGATCATTTTTCCTTTTTTTTTAATTTTTTAAAAAAATTTTAAGTCCTCTATTATTCCTTTAATTTTCACCTTTATAACCTACTATTACTTTGCAAAAAAAAAAAAGACCCTATTTTTTTAAAAGCAAACTTCACATATATATTTTTTATAATTTTTGTGACTTTGGTTTTTTTTTCTCTTTTTTTTTTTTCTTCTTTTCGTTAACATTGTATCTCTGAAATTCCAAACTCTACTCTAGATTTTTAATTTTTGATTTTTGGTATTCGTTATCAATTTTGTACCTATATATATATATATATATATATATATATATATATATAATTTTTGTGACTTTGTTTTTTTTTTTTCTCTCTCTTTATTTTTCTTCTTCTTTTCTTTAACATGCTATTTTTGAAATTTCAAGCTCTACTCTAGATTTTTAAATTTTGCTTTTTGGTATTTGTTATCCATTTTGAACCTATATTTTCTTTATAATTTTTGTGACTTTGTTTTTTCTCTCTCTCTCTCTTTCTTTCTCTTCTTCTTCTCTTTAACATTGTATTCTTGAAATTCCAAACTCCACTCTAGATTTTTAATTTTTTCTTTTTGGTACTTATTATCAATTTTGTACCTTTAAGAACCCAATCTTCAGTACCCATTTTTACTTGGGAGCGAGATTACTGGCTTGACTGTTCTCTCCCCCTTTAGACTCTCCTTTTTCTCCACCAGGTTGCCTGTGTCTCCTCCCTAACCCCTCTCTGTTCTACCCAACTCTGTGAATTTCTGTGTGTTCCAGATGGTGGAGAACACTTAGGAAACTGATTACTGGCTGGATCTGTATCTATCCTTTTCATTCCCCCCTTTTATCCTCCTGGCCACCTCTGTCTCCTTCCTCCCTCTTCTCTTCTCTGTATAACTCCGTGAGCATCTCTGAGTGGTCCAGTTGTGGAGTGCACATAAGGAAATGATTACTGGCTAGCCTGCTCTCTTCTCTATTGATTCCACCTCATCTCATTTGGGTCACCTCTAACTCCCTCCTCCCTCTTCTCCATGTAACTCTGTGAACCTCTCTGGGTGTCAATCACTGTGGACAAACTTTTCATCTTTAGCCTAGATGTTTTATTAATGGTGTTGTATAGAAGGAGAAGTTTTGAGACTACTGTAAAAATAAGACTGAAAACCGGAAGCAGGAGGCTTAAGTCCAAACCCTGACTCCAGGGAACTCTTGACTCCAGGGAACATTAATTGACAGGAGCTCATCAAAAGCCTCCATACCTATACTGAAACCAAGCACCACACAAGGGCCAACAAGTTCCAGAGCAAGATATACCAAGCAAATTCTCCAGCAACACAGGAACACAGACCTGAGCTCCAATTTACAGGCTGCCCAAAGTTACTACAAAACCATAGACATCTCATAACTCATCACTGGACACTTCATTGCACTCTAGAGAAAAGGAATCCAGCTCCACCCACCAGAACACGACACAAGCTTCCCTAACCAAGAAACCTTGACAAGCCACCTGTATAAACCCACACACAGTGAGGAAACTCCACAATAAAGAGAATGCCACAAACTGCCAGAATACAGAAAGGACACCCCAAACTCAGCAATATAAACAAGATGAAGAGACAGACGAACACCCAGCAGGTAAAGGAACAGGATAAATGCCCACCAAACCAAACAAAAGAGGAAGAGATAGGGAATCTACCTGATAAAGAATTCCAAATAATGATAGTGAAAATGATCCAAAATCTTGAAAGCAAAATGGAATCACAGATAAATAGCCTGGAGACAAGGATTGAGAAGATGCAAGAAAGGTTTAACAAGGACTTAGAAGAAATAAAAAAGAGTTAATATATAATGAATAATGCAGTAAATGAGATCAAAAACACTCTGGAGGCAACAAATAGTAGAATAATGGAGGCAGAAGATAGGATTAGTGAATTAGAAGATCGAATGGTAGAAATAAATGAATCAGAGAGGAAAAAAGAAAAAAGAATTAAAAGAAATGAGGACAGTCTCAGAGACCTCCAGTACAATATTAAACGCTACAACATTCAAATCATAGGAGTCCCAGAAGAAGACAAAAAGAAAGACCATGAGAAAATACTTGAGGAGATAATAGTTGAAAAGTTCCCTAAAATGTGGAAGGAAATAATCACCCAAGTCCAAGAAACCCAGAGAGTCCCAAACAGGATAAACCCAAGGCAAAACACCCCAAGACACATATTAATCAAATTAACAAAGATCAAACACAAAGAACAAATATTAAAAGCAGCAAGGGAAAAACAACAAATATCACAAAGGGAATTCCCATAAGAATAACAGCTGATCTTTCAATAGAAACTCTTCAAGCCAGGAGGGAATGGCAAGACGTACTTAAAGTGATGAAAGAAAATAACCTACAGCCCAGATTACTGTACCCAGCAAGGATTTCATTCAAGTATGAGGGAGAAATCAAAAGCTTTACAGACAATCAAAAGCTGAGAAAATTCAGCACCACCAAACCAGCTCTCCAACAAATACTAAAGTGAGAGAGTCATTTCCTAAGCAGGTTGATAAAGAGTTTAGGGGTCCCCAAGGAGAGAGGGGTCTGGAATTCTCAAGGAAGAAGAAAGGACAAACTTTTTTTCCTTTCTCCACATTCCTTAGGATTATATAACAATAATGTATCCTGCCTAAACACAGTCTTTGGATTAAACCTTCTGTTATCTTAAAATGTAAATTATGGGAGTAGGTCTGATGAAGTCTTCACAACCTCCAGACATTCTTTGGATTATATAACTTCATGGTTAACACTAGCAAGCGGGTACTCTTTCTGCCCCCTTCTGATGCCTATGTCAGAAGCTTTCTCTATTTCTTTATACTTTAATAAAACTTTACTACACAAAAGCTCTGAGTGATCAAGCCTCGTCTCTGGCCCCAGATTGAATTCTTCTCCTCCAGGGGCCAAGAATCCCGGTGTCTTCGTGTGATTCAATAACATCCTTTCATCTTGGGGGCTCGTCCGGGATCCTTCAGGACAAGGTAAGGATGCTTGGAGCTTTAGTTCTTTGTTCTCTTAGCGAACATGTTTTCTGCTGTGCTTTACTAACTCTACGGTGTGCTTATGTGAATGAATGGCATGCCCTGCGTGAATCAAGTAAGGAGATCTGCTCTGCGGTTCCATGGTGATCTCATACGGCTTATGGCAGAAACCTGTCAGGGGGTTATACCGACCTGCCAATGCCAAGAGGCACCCAATGTCTCCTTCAGGAACCGATCAGAAATGCACAAAGTGTGTGGACTGAACTCTCCTTTCTCGGTCAAACTTTTTGGTCTCTTTGACCATTTCATAACTCCTTGGGAATTAGAAGTACTAACCTAATTTATCGGATCATAGACTTTCAAGGGACTTGTGATCTATACTGTTATTGTGTACTGTGGCTTAGGTCCCAAACTTGGATTGGTATTCAAGAAAGCACCTAGCCTTGCTAGGAATCGGAAGTTCAGAAGCTAGATGGAGCTCTAGCTCCAAGAACATTTCTGAGGTTAAAGGTTACTCAGATTGGGACTGCAATGGGTTTTTTCCTTTGGTAACGCCAGCTCTTAGTGGATCAGAGGAGGGTGTTATACTGGTGTGGTGATGCTTGGAAAGAACATCTCAGTTTTATGTTCGCGTCAGTTTTATCGTGGTCAGGAAATACTCAGGGTGGTGCACAGGCACTCAGGTGACAAATGTTTTCCCCAGTGGTCTTAGCTTGGGAGGCATTCTGGAAGACTACTCTGATTCACCCCGGGTGACATCAGAGGCAAGCAAGGTTAAAGGTGAAGAGCTGGACGTCAAGTAGGGATGCTATCAAGTCTACCCCTGGTACATCCCCATCCCATCTCGGTGGTAGAACCGGGAGGGACGAGTATGGCACCTGCGTCGGTAAAGGACAGACTAAGTCCGACCAGGAAGGAAAAGCTTTTGGTGTAACGTCTGTCTACACCCCCATCTAGAGCAGGGAGGGACACCTCCGGTAGAAAAATGGTGCTGGTCGCTTTTTTTCTCTCTTACAGATGGGAGCTAACAATTCCAGCCTCACTCCTTTGAACTGTATCCTGAAAAACTGGGATAGATTTGATCCCCAGGGCTTAAAGAAGACACACCTGGTCTTCCTATGTGATACTGCATGGCCACGGTATCTATTGGAGGACGCCAAACGGTGGCCAGTTGGAGGGTCTCTTAAGAATAATACTGTTCTACAATTAGACCGGTTCTGTAAGGAACAAGGGAAATGAGTAGAAGTAGCATATGTGTTGCCCTTTTTCTCTCTGTGAAATATGCCAGACTTATGTCCTAAGGGTATAGATTTGGGCATGAAACCTTCACGCTCCCTCCTTTACATCTTCAGCTCCCTCCTTTACATCTTCAGCTCCCTCCTTTACATCTCCTGTCTCAGTACGACCTCAGACTACTCTGGTTTCAGTAGAAACTCAGACCATCGAAGTAAGAGATGAAATGGAGGACAGGAGACAAAGAGAAGAGGAAAAGCAGGTTTCTCCAATCTATCCCTGGGACCATATGCGCAGAGCAGCCAGAGAGACTGAGGAACAGCCACACAAGCTGTTGCCTCTATGAAACACCCAACTGGGAGAAATAATCAGTCTGTGAGAGTTAATAAGCCTTTTTCTTATCAAGAAATACAAAGAATCAAGGAGGATCTGGGAGACTATTTAGAGGACCCAGAAAAATATATTAGAGCTTTAAAGGTGTTACTCTGCTTTATGACCTCACTTGGAAGGATGTGATGTATATCTTGGGATAAATGTTGACTCCCGAGTCAAAGACTCGAGTTTTGGGAAAAGCGGTTGCTTATGGAGATGAATGGCTTGGTAATGAATCAGTAGGGAAGAGGGAGAACGAGATAGCGGCCCTCCCCACTGGGAATCAGGCGGTCCCAACTATAGAACCAGACTGGGACTACAACACAGCTAAAGGAAGATGGGATCAGAGTCATTTTGTTAGATGTATTCTTGAAGGACTTAGGCAGGTGCATTCTGAGCCACCCCCAGCTCCATGTCCGGTCTGCAAAAGACCACACTGGAAGAGAGACTGCCCCCAGAGGCGTAGGTCTCCGGGGTCGGACTCTCAAGACAATCAGGACTGAAGGTGCCCAGGGGTCCCCACACAAGCTCCCGTCCTAATTACACCTGAGGAACCCCGGGTATTAATAATTGTGGGGGGCCAATCCGTCAGTTTCATTTTAGATACTGGGGCAACTTATTCTGTGCTTACTGAAGCCCCTGGCCCACTTTCTTCCCGATCTGCTTCCGTAATGGGACTGTCTGGACGAGCCAAAAGGTATTATTTCAGTTATTCTTTATCTTGCAACTGGGATTCTGTGCTGTTTTCACACGAGTTCCTGATTGTGCCAGAATCTCCCTCACCCCTTTTGGGAAGGGATATACTGAGCAAGGTCCATGCCTCTGTTTTCATGAATATGGAGCCCTCCCTTTCTCTCCCTTTAGTTGAACAAAATGTAAATCCTAGAGTATGGGCTGATGGAAAATCTGTGGGTCGAGCACAAAATGCTATTCCTGTAGTTGTTAAGCTCAAAGACCCACACGTATTTCCGCATAAGAAGCAGTATCCACTGAAACCTGAAGTTAAGGAAGGGTTAAAACCCATCATTGAAAATTTAAAGGAGTAGGGACTATTAATTCCCTGTAACAGTCCTTGCAACACTCCTATTTTGGGTATAAAGAAATCGAATGGTAAATGGAGACTAGTTCAAGATTTATGAATAATAAATGAGGCTGTAGTTCCTTTACACCCTGTGGTGCCTAATCCTTATACTCTATTGTCTGAAATTCCTGAAGGGGCCAAATATTTCTCAGTAGTTGATTTAAAGGATGCCTTCTATTCAGTGCCTTTGGCAGAAGAAAGTCAATTTCTTTTTGCCTTTGAAGACCTTATGCAGACAGCTTCTCAGTTAACCTGGACAGTTTTGCCCCAGGGATTTCGTGACAGTCCTCACTTATTTGGACAAAGTTTGTCACAGGATCTGCAAAACTTTAATAGCTCTGAAGCAGTGGTGTTACAATACGTAGATGATATTTTGCTCTGTGCTGAGACAGAGGAAGCTTGTTTGCGAGCCTCAGAAGATTTCTTAAACTTTCTGGCAGGCTGTGGTTACAAGGCATCAAGAGAAAAGGCTCAGCTTTGTCAACAATCGGTTAGATATCTGGGCCTAATCATATCAGAAGGGACTAGGGCCATAGGCCCTGAGAGAATTAAACCTATACTAAATCATCCCCTACCTATGACTTTAAGACAATTGAGAGGATTTTTGGGAATCACAGGTTACTGTCACATTTGGATTCCGGGTTACGGGGAACTTGCCCGGCCTTTATATAAACTTATAGCTGAAACTCAGCAGGCCCAAACCGACAAACTGGTTTGGTCTCCAGAAACTCAAAAGGCTTTTAAGGTTCTTCAGACTGCTCTCCTGCAAGCTCCAGCTCTGAGCTTGCCCACAGGGTCAGAATTTAATTTGTTTGTCACTGAAAGAAAAGGTGTGGCATTGGGAGTTTTGACACAACCCTGAGGGCCTCACCAGCAACCTATTGCTTATCTAAGCAGAGAATTAGATGTAGTTTCACGTGGGTGGCCCCACTGCCTAAGAGTAATTGGGGCAGCGGCTTTATTAGCACCTGAAGCTTTAAAAATAATTAATGGACAAAACCTTACTGTACTGACTTCTCACGATGTGAGTGGAATCTTAAATTCTAAGGTTAATATTTGGATGACAGACAGTAGGCTTCTTAAATATCAGTCATTGTTGTTAGAAGGACCAGTAACTAAGCTTAAAGTTTGTGGAAATTTAAATCCTGCCACTTTCCTTCCTGAGAAGGAAAATGAAACACCTGATCATGATTGTTCTCAATTCCTAACTTTAAACTATGCAGCTTGGGAGGATCTAAAGGATACCCCATTAGACAATCCTGACATGGATATATTCACAGATGGCAGTTCTTTTGTTCAGGATGGAAAGCGTAAAGCAGGTTACGCCGTGGTGACTGCTGAACAGGTTTTGGAAGCAAAATCTTTCCCCCAGGGAACCAGTGCTCAGTTAGCGGAGCTTGTGGCTCTGACCCGAGCTCTAGAGTTAAGCAAAGGGCAACGGATGGGCCTGATAATCTATGTGAGTCTACTTCTGCTGATTCCAAACATCCTGAGTCTGCCGTTTGATCCTCAAGACAATGCCTTCCTGTCCTGGGCTCACTCCTACGCTGCATGCCATAATCAGTCTAACTGCTGAGTCTGTGGAGCACTCCCCTCTTCATCAGTGGAAGGCTTCCCATGGTGGACATCTCCACTTCAAGGAAAAGACTTTCTCCAAGTCCACTGGTGATAGAATACCTTCGACAACAATCATGTGTGATGCCTCTTATGCATCTGATGACATCTACCAACACTAAAATGGACTGGTGCAACACTTTGCACTTTAACTATGGACATACTGTGACTTTTAATTTTGATTCTGATTGTTTTCTTTTTGCTGTTTGCTCCCTGCATCTGTAACTGTATAACTGGATGTGTTTCTAGCCGCATGAAAGCTTTTAAGTTACAAATGGCTGCTCAAACTCCTGCTACTGCTGTAGCTTCCTTCAGCTACTATTTGGGGCCCCTGGATCAGATATCCTCAATATGAGGATTAGGAGAATATGTTGCCTCACCAATTTAGGGACAACGCCCATTGTCAGCTCAGAAGAAGTTATGGAATGAGAACGACGCCCCTTTTCCCTAGGCAACATAATTCTCCTAAAAGAAAAGGGGGGGATGAGAGAGTCATTTCCTAGGCAGGTTGATAAGGAGTCTAGGGGTCCCCAAGGAGAGAGGGGTCTGGAATTCTCAAGGAGGAAGAAAGGACAAATTTTTTTTCTTTCTCCACATTCCTTAGGATTATATAACAATAATGTATCCTGCCTAAGGACAGTCTTTGGATTAAACCTTCTGTTATCTTAAAATGTAAATTATGGGAGTAGGTCTGATGAGGTCTTCACAACCTCCAGACATTCTTTGGATTATATAACTTCATGGTTAACACTAGCAAGCAGGTACTCTTTCTGCCCCCTTCTGATGCCTATGTCAGAAGCTTTCTCTATTTCTTTATACTTTAATAAAACTTTACTACACAAAAGCTCTGAGCGATCAAGCCTCGTCTCTGGCCCCAGATTGAATTCTTCTCCTCTGGGGGTCAAGAATACCGGTGTCTTTGTGTGATTCAACAACAACCTTTCAAAAGGATATTCTCTAGACAGCAAACACAAAAAGGGCGTATAAACTCGAACCCAAAAGAATAAAGTAAATGGCAACAGGATCATACGTATCAATAACTACCTTAAACGTAAATGGGTTGAATGCCCCAACCAAAAGACAAAGACTGGCTGAATGGATACAAAAACCAGACCCCTATATATGTTGTCTAACTCAATGAAACTAAGCCATGCCCGTGGGGCAACCCAGGATGGGCGGGTCACGGTGGAGAGATCTGACAGAATGTGGTCCACTGGAGAAGGGAATGGCAAACCATTTCGGTATTCTTGCCTTGAGAACCCCATGAACAGTATGAAAAGGCAAAATGATAGGATACCGAAAGAGAAATTCCTCAGGTCAGTAGGTGCCCCATATGCTACTGGATATCAGTGGAGAAATAACTCTAGAAAGAATGAAGGGATGGAGCCAAAGCAAAAAGAATACCCAGCTGTGGATGTGACTGGTGATAGAAGCAAGGTCCAATGCAGTAAAGAGCAATATTGCATAGGAACTTGGAATGTCGGGTCCATGAATCAAGGCAAATTGGAAGTGGTCAAACAAAAGATGGCAAGAGTGAATGCTGACATTCAAGGAATCAGCTAACTAAAATGGACTGGAATGGGTGAATTTAACTCAGATGACCATTATATCTACTACTGCGGGAAGGAATCCCTCAGAAGAAATGGAGTAGCTATCATGGTCAACAAAAGAGTCCGAAATACAGTACTTGGATGCAATCTCAAAAACGACAGAATGATCTCTGTTCATCTCCAAGGCAAACCATTCAATATCACAGTAATCCAAGTCTACGCCCCAATCAGTAACACTGAAGAAGCTGAAGTAGAATGGTTCTATGAAGACCTACAAGACGTTTTAGAACTAACACCCAAAAAAGATGTCCTTTTCATTATAGGGGACAGGAATGCAAAAGTAGGAAGTCAAGAAACACCTGGAGTGACAGGCAAATTTTGCCTTGGAATACGGAATGAAGCAGGGCAAAGCCTATTAGAGTTTTGTGAAGCAAATGCACTGGTCATAAAAAACACCCTCTTCCAACAACACAAGAGAAGACTCTACATATGGACATCACCAGACGGTCAACACTGAAATCAGATTGATTATATTCTTTGCAGCCAAAGATGGAGAAGCTCTATACAGTCAGCAAAAACAAGACCAGGAGCTGACTGTGGCTCAGACCCTGAACTCCTTATTGCCAAATTCAGACTGAAATTGAAGAAAGTAGGAAAAACCACTAGACCATTCAGGTATGACCTAAATCAAATCCCTTATGATTATACAGTGGAAGTGAGAAATAGATATAAGGGACTAGATCTGATAGATAGAGTGCCTGATGAGCTATGGAATGAGGTTCGTGACATTGTACAGGAGACAGGGATCAAGACCATCATCATGGAAAAGAAATGCAAAAAAGCAAAATGGCTGTCTGGGAAGGCCTTACAAATAGCTGTGAAAAGAAGAGAAGCGAAAAGCAAAGGAGAAAAGGAAAGATATAGGCATCTGAATGCAGAGTCCCAAAGAATAGCAAGAAGAGATAAGAAAGCCTTCCTCAGCAATCAGTGCAAAGAAATAGAGGAAAACAACAGAACGGGAAAGACTAGAGCTCTGTTCAAGAAAATCAGAGATACCAAAGGAAAATTTCATGCAAAGATGTGCTCAGTAAAGGACAGAAATGGTATGGACCTAACAGAAGCAGAAGATATTTAAAAAAGATAGCAAGAATACACAGAAGAACTGTACAAAAAAGATCTTCACGACCAAGATAATCACGATGGTGTGATCAGTGACCTAGAGCCAGACATCCTGGAATGTGAAGTCAAATGGGCCTTAGAAAGCATCACTATGAACAAAGCTAGTGGAGGTGATGGAATTTCAGTTGAGCTATTTCAAATCCTGAAAGATGATGCTGTGAAAGTGCTGCACTCAATATGCCAGCAAATTTGGAAAACTCAGCAGTGGGCACAGGACGGAAAAGGTCAGTTTTCATTCCAATCCCAAAGAAAGGCAATGCCAAAGAATGCTCAAACTACCACACAATTGCACTCATCTCACACGCTAGTAAAGTAATGCTCAAAATTCTCCAAGCCAGGCATCAGCAATATGTGAACCATGAACTTCCTGATGTTCAAGCTGGTTTTAGAAAAGGCAGAGGAACCAGAGATCACATTGCCAACATCTGCTGGATCTTGGAAAAAGCAAGAGAGTTCCAGAAAAACATCTATTTCTGCTTTATTGACTAAGCCAAAGCCTTTGACTGTGTGGATCACAATAAACTGTTGAAAATTCTGAAAGACATGGGAATACCAGACCACCTGTTCTGCCTCTTGAGAAATTTGTATGCAGGTCAGGAAGCAACAGTTAGAACTGGACATGGAACAACAGACTGGTTCAAATAGGAAAAGGAGTACATCGAGGCTGTATATTGTCACCCTGTTTATTTAACTTATATGCAGAGTACATCAGAGAAATGCTGGACTGGAAGAAACACAAGCTGGAATCAAGATTGCCAGGAGAAATATCAATAACCTCAGATATGCAGATGACACCACCCTTATGGCAGAAAGTGAATAGGAACTAAAAAGCCTCTTGATGAAAGTGAAAGTGGAGAGTGAAAAAGTTGTCTTAAAGCTCAACATTCAGAAAACGAAGATCATGGCATCCGGTCCTTCACTTCATGGGAAATAGATGGGGGAAACAGTGCAAACAGTGTCAGACTTTATTTTTGGGGGCTCCAAAATCACTGCAGATGTTGACTGCAGCCATGAAATTAAAAGACGCTTACTCCTTAGAAGGAAAGTTATGACCAACTTGGAGAGGCATATTCAAAAGCAGAGACATTACTTTGCCAACAAAGTTTCATCTAGTCAAGGCTATGGTTTTTCCTGTGGTCATGTATGGACGTGAGAGTTGGACTGTGAAGAAGGCTGAGCGCCGAAGAATTGATGCTTTTGAACTGTGGTGTTGGAGAAGACTCTTGAGAGTCCCTTGGGCTGTGAGGAGATCCAACCAGTCCATTCTGAAGGAGATCAGCCCTGGGATTTCTTTGGAAGGAATGATGCTAAAGCTGAAACTCCAGTACTTTGGCCACCTCATGCGAAGAGTTGACTCTTTGGAAAAGACTATGATAGTGGGAGGGATTGGGGGCAAGAGGAGAAGGGGACGACAGAGGATGAGATGGCTGGATGGCATCACTGACCTGATGGGCATGAGTTTGAGTGAACTCCAGGAGTTGGTACTGGACAGGGAGGCCTGGTGTGCTGCAATTCATGGGGTCGCAAAGAGTCGGACACGAATGAGTGACTTATCTGATCTGATCTGATCTGTTATATGTTTTCTACAAGAGACCCACCTCAAAACAGGGGATACATACAGACTGAAAGTGAAGGGCTGGAAAAAGATTTTCCATGCAAATAGAGACCAAAAGAAAGCAGGAGTAGGAATACTCATATCAGATAAAATAGACTTTAAAACAAAGGCTGTGAAAAGAGACAAAGAGGGTCACTACATAATGATCAAAGGATCAATCCAAGAAGAAGATATAACAATTATAAATATATATGCACCTTACATAGGAGCACCGTGATATGTAAGACAAATGCTAACAAGTATGAAGGGGGAAATTAACAATAACACAGTAATAGTGGGAGACTTTAATATCCCACTCATATCTATGGATAGATCAACCAAACAGAAAATTAATAAGGAAACACAGACTTTAAAGAATATAATAGACCAGTTAGACCTAATTGATATCTATAGGACATTTCACCCCAAAACAAAGAATTTCACTTTTTTTCAAGTGCACACGGAACCTTCTCCAGGATAGATCACATCCTGGGCCATAAATCTAGCCTTGGTAAATTCAAAACAATTGAAATCATTCCAAGCATCTTTTCTGACCACAATGCAGTAAGATGAGATCTCAATTACAGGAGAAAAAATATTAAAAATTCCAGCATATGGAGGCTGAACAACACGCTGCTGAATAACCGACAAATCACAGAAGAAATCAAAAAAGAAATCAAAATTTGCATAGAAACGAATGAAAATGAAAACAAAACAACCCAAAACCTGTGGGACACTGTAAAATCAGTCCTAAGGGGAAAGTTCATAGTAATACAGGCATACCTCAAGAAATAAGAAAAAAGTCAAATAAATAACCTAACTCTACACCTAAAGCAACTAGAAAAGGAAGAAATGAAGAACCCCAGGGTTAGTAGAAGGAAAAAAATCTTAAAAATTAGGGCAGAAATAAATGCAAAAGAAACAAAAGAGACCATAGCAAAAGTCAACAAAGCCAAAAGCTGGTTCTTTGAAAGGATAAATAAAATTGACAAACCATTAGCCAGACTCATCAAGAAACAAAGGGAGAAAAATCAAATCAATAAAATTAGAAATGAAATGGAGAGATCACAACAGACAACACAGAAATACAGACGATCATAAGAGACTACCATCAGCAATTATATGCCAATAAAATGGACAATGTGGAAGAAATGGACAAATTCTTAGAAAAGTACAACTTTCCAAAACTGTACCAGGAAGAAATAGAAAATCTTAACAGACCCATCACAAGCATGGAAATTGAAACTGTAATCAGAAATCTTCCAGCAAACAAAAGCCCAGGTCCAGATGGCTTCACAGCTGAATTCTACCAAAAATGTAGAGAAGAGCTAACACCTATCCTACTCAAACTCTTCCAGAAAATTGCAGAGGAAGGTAAACTTCCAAACTCATTCTATGAGGCCACCATCACCCTAATACCAAAATCTGAAAAAGATGCCACCAAAAAAGAAAACTACAGGCCAATATCACTGATGAACATAGATGCAAAAACCCTTAACAAAATTCTAGCAACGAGAATCCAACAACACATTAAAAAGATCATACACCATGACCAAGTGGGCTTTATCCCAGGGAAGCAAGGATTCTTCAATATCTGCAAAGCAATCAATGTAATACACCTCATTAGCAAATTGAAAAATAAAAGACATATGACTATCTCAATAGATGCAGAGAAACCCTTTGACACAATTCAACATCCATTTATGATAAGAACTCTCCAGAAAGCAGGAATAGAAGGAATATACCTCAACATAATAAAAGCTATAGATGACAAACCCACAGCAAACATTATCTTCGATGGTGAAAAATTGAAAGCATTTCCCCTAAAGTCAGGAACAAGACAAGGGTGCCCACTTTCACCACTACTATTCAACATAGTTTTGGAAGTTTGGGCCACAGCAATCAGAGCAGAAAAATAAATAAATAAAAGGAATCCAAATTGGAAAAGAAGAAGTAAAACACTCACTATTTGCAGATGACATGATCCTCTACATAGAAAACTCTAAAGACTCTACCAGAAAATTACTAGAGCTAATCAATGAATATAGTAAAGTTGCAGGATATAAAAAATTAACACATAGAAATCCCTTGCATTCCTATACATAAGTAATGAGAAAATAGAAAGATAAATTAAGGAAACAATTCCATTCACCATTGCAACAAAAAGAATAAAATATTTAGGAATATATCTACCTAAAGAAACTAAAGACCTATATATAGAAAACTATAAAACACTGGTGAAAGAAATCAAAGAGGACACTAATAGATGGAGAAATATACCATGTTCATGGATCGGAAGAATCAATATAGTGAAAATGAGTATACTACCCAAAGCAATTTATAGATTCAATGCAATCCCTATCAAGCTACCAACGGTATTCTTCACAGAACTAGAACAAATAATTTCACAATTTGTATGGAAATACAAAAAACCTCGAATAGCCAAAGCAATCTTGAGAAAGAAGAATGGAACTGGAGGAATCAACCTGCCTGACTTCAGGCTCTACTACAAAGCCACAGTCATCAAGACAGTATGGTACTGGCATAAAGACAGAAATATAGATCAGTGGAACAAAATAGAAAGCCCAGAGATAAATCCACACACCTATGGACACGTTATCTTTGACAAAGGAGGCAAGAATATACAATGGATTAAAGACAATCTCTTTAACAAGTGGTGCTAGGAAATCTGGTCAACCACTTGTAAAAGAATGAAACTAGACCACTTTCTAACACCATACACAAAAATAAACTCAAAATGGATTAAAGATCTAAACATAAGACCAGAAATTATAAAACTCCTAGAGGAGAACATAGGCAAAACACTCTCTGACGTACATCACAGCAGGATTCTCTATGACCCACCTCCCAGAATATTTGAAATAAAAGCAAAAGTAAACAAATGGGACCTAATTAAACTTAAAAGCTTCTGCACAACAAAGGAAACTATAAGCAAGGTGAAAAGACAGCCTTCAGAATGGGCGAAAATAATAGCAAATGAAGCAACTGACAAACAACTAATCCCAAAAATATACAAGCACCTCCTACAGCTCAATTCCAGAAAAATACACGACCCAATCAAAAAATGGGTCAAAGAACTTAATAGACATTTCTCCAAAGAAGACATACAGATGGCTAACAAACACATGAAAAGATGCTCAACATCACTCATTATCAGAGAAATGCAAATCAAAACCACAATGAGGTACCATTTCACTCCAGTCAGAATGGCTGTGATCCAAAAATCTACAAGCAATAAATGCTGGAGAGGGTGTGGAGAAAAGGGAACCCTCTTACACTTTGGTGGGAATGCAAACTAGTACAGGCCACTATGGAGAACAGTGTGGAGATTCCTTAAAAGACTGGAAATAGAACTGCCTTATGACCCAGCAATCCCACTGCTGGGCATACACAGTGAGGAAACCAGAATTGAAAGAGACACATGTACCCCAATGTTCATCGCAGCACTGTTTACAATAGCCAGGACATGGAAACAACCTTGATGTCCATCAGCAGATGAATGGATAAGAAAGCAGTGGTACATATACACAATGGAGTATTACTCAGCCATTAAAAAGAATACATTTGAATCAGTTCTAATGAGGTGGATGAAACTGGAGCCTATTATACAGAGTGAAGTAAGCCAGAAAGAAAAACACCAACGCAGTATACTAACACATATATATATGGAATTTAGAAAGATGATAACAATAACCCTGTATACGAGACAGCAAAAGAGACACTGATGTATAGAACAGTCTTGTGGACTCTGTGGGAGAGGGAGAGGGTGGGATGATTTGGGAGAATGGTATTGAAACATGAATAATATCATATATGAAACGAGTTGCCAGTCCAGGTTCGATGAACAATACAGGATGCTTGGGGCTGGTGCACTGGGACGACCCAGAGGGATGGTACGGGGAGGGAGCAGGCAGGAGGGTTCAGGATGGGGAACATGTGTATACCTGTGGTGGATTCATGTTGATATATGGCAAAACCAATACAATATTTTAAGTTAAAAAATAAAATAAAAAAAAAAAAGAATGAATTAAGTTATATTGATTACAAAAGAATTCAGGAGTCTTTACCAATACAAATCAATGAATAACAAAGTGGGCAAGAAAATCCTTCCGTAGAGTATGCCAACTAATAAAGGAAGAAAGAATAATAAAGTGAGAAAAATTATCAGTCTACCATCACATAATAATAAATGGTTCAGAGATGAATCATCAGTGGATTCTAAGTCCATTGGGTTAAAGCTTATTGGGAAATAATTTCCTAATTTACAAATATATGTAGATTTTTCTATTTACCTTTTGGTAAACATTTCTATTTCATTTTAATTTGAATCACTTTATGATTACAACACTTGAAATTTATTGAGAATTAATTTATGGTCAAATATATGGTCAATTTTGAGAAATATTTCTTGAAAATAACATAAAAATGTATTTTTCACTTGTCAATGAGTTCAGCTTTTTTCATTGTCCTCATACAATCACTGAAAAGAGTGTGTTAAAATCTTATACCATGATTGCAGATTTGTCTGTCTTTACAATTCTGTCCATTTTTGACTTAGTAATGTTGAGGCCATATTATTACACATATACATGTTTATTATGCTGTGTCTTTCAAGTGAATTAAATCCTTCATCATTATGAAGTAACTGTTCTTTAAAATTATTATTTTTTGCTGAAAAATATATCCTGGTAAATTGTTAACATAGCTACACGGTCTTTCCATTGGTTAGTGCTTTTGTGGGGTACCTTTTTAATCCTTTACTTTCCTTGTAATTTGTATATGCTTCTTATAAACAAACACATAGATTATTTTTTCAACTCTTGCCTGAGAGTCTTAGAATATTTACTTCCATTTACAATGAATATAACTACGGATATATTTGGTTTTAATTCTGCCATCTTAGTACATGTTTCTATATTTTGCCACCTGATTTGTATTTCCTTTCTTTTAATATTTTATTGCCTCCGTTTGGATTTATTATATTATTCTCTAATATTTTTCTATAAATTTGGAAGTTAAACATTTCTTTTCTATTAGTGATTACCTTTGAATGGACATGTTATACTTAGTTATCAAAGCTTAATATTAAATATCATTTTTATTTTTCTCCTAGACAATGAAAAAGTTTACTTTCAACCCTCTGTTCTTATATGCTATTGTTTTGTGAATTTTGGTTTCATTAATATGCTGAGTCTATAAAAATTATCATTATTGTTTTATAAGTCAATGTTTATGTTTAACTTCACATTTACCATTTGCATTGCATTTAGTCACTTCCTGCATCTCCAGCCTTCCATTTGTGGCCATTTTCCTTTGTTTAAAGATATCCTTTATTATTTTGTTAATTAAGAGTTTGCTTTTGTCATGTTCTCTTAGTTTTTGCTTGTCTGATAATGTCTTTATTTCACTTTGATTCTTGAGTGATTCTATAATTTTGCTGAATATATGATTCTAATTTAGCATTCACTTTTTAAAAACTTTATTTTGTATTGGGATATAGCTGATTAATAATGTGATAATTTCAGACGATTAGTGAAGGGACTCAGTTATACATATATCAGTTATACATATATTGACACTACCATTTGAATGGTAGTGTTGAAGGTAGTGTTGAATGGTAGTTCTCAATGTTGTTGAGAAGGCATTCATCCATCTTATCATTGCTTTATTGAACTAAACTTGATCTTTTTTTTCTTTAAGGTTTATATTTTCTCTTTTTCTGCAATGTCACTATGAAGGCTCTAAATGTGGACTGCTTTTTATTCATTCTGCTTGAGACTTGTTGAGCTCTTTAAATGTGAGTATCCATGTCTTTCATCAATTTGAAAAGCCATTATTTCTTCAAATCTTGTTTTCCTACCATTCTTTTCTCACCTTGTGGAACTCTTCTAATTTTATACTGTATGTCTATTATCTTCTTATTTTCTCTTTTATAATCTTCCAATTTTCCTTGCTTCATTCATCACAGTTTCCTGTAACTGACATCCAGTAATGCTCTCTTAGTCTTCTCATCCAGTAATGCTTTCTCTTGTCTAATCTGCCTTTGAGTTCTAAAGTTTTCATGTCAGTGCTTAAGTTCCACATTTTCTCATTGTTTATTGATTGTATCTTAAATGTCATGCTTTATAGTTTGCAGTTTCTTGCTGAAATATTTAAGTTTAGCTTATAATTTTCATGTGCTGTGCTGTGTTTAGCCACTCAGTTGTGTCTGACTCTTTGCGACCCTGTGGACTATAGCCTGCCAGGATCCTCTGTCCATGGGAAGTCACCAGGGAGGAATAATGGAGTGGGTTGCCATGTCCTCCTCCAGGGGATCTTCCCAACCCAAGAGTCAAGTCCAGGTCTCCCACATTGCAGGCAAATTCTTCACCATCTGAGCCACCAGGGAAGCCCAAGAACACTGGAGTGGGTAGCCTATACTTTCTCCAGGGGATCTTCCCAACTCAGGAATTGAACCAGGGTCTCATGCATTGCAGGCAGATTCTTTACCAGCTGAGCTACCAGGGAAGAGCTAATTTCCATGTGCACACTACAAACAAAACACACTGTCTTGTTTTCTTCATGTTGTCTTATTTCTTCTTTTCCATTGAATCCTTCCAATGAAGGACTGATGTTGAAGCTGAAACTCCAATACTTTGGCCTCCTGATGAAAAACTGACTCATTGGAAAAGACCCTGATGCTGGGAAAGATTGAAGGCAAGAGGAGAAGGGGACAACAGAGGATAAAATGGTTGAATGGCATCCCCAACCCAATGGACATGAGTTTGAGCAAGTTCTGGGAGTTGGGGATGGACAGGGAAGCCTGGCATGCTGCAGTCCATGGGGTCGCAAAGAGTCTGACACGACTGAGCAACTGAATTGAACTGATATGGTTCATGTTGTCTTGTTTCTTCATGTGCCTGTTTATCATTGTATTTCAGTTACAGGAATTAAAAATAATTGAAAGAAATAATTTCAAACCTAGGATAATTTTTTTTTTTTTGCTTCTATCAAGAAAATTAGAAAGGTCAAAAATATGAAATCACTTTATTCCAATTTTCAGGCTCAATATTTTTTTGGTTACATAGGTGACTTGAATGAAGCCTGAACTCCATGTCAATGGTTGTTTAACTCTGCTTCATCTGTATTTCTAGTGTACAGGCCTTTGGGATCCAAAAATAAGCTCAAGTTGATTGACCCCTGCCAGGCTCATGAGATTAGAATGAGCTTCTCAACCTTTTTATCACATCTTCAGGTTTGCAAATGCTTCATTAGCAGACACGACCCAAAAGTCATACTCATTTTTCTGGATCTCTGTCTTTCTGGATGTCTCACTATTTTATTATCTTCTCAATGCTTATAATTTTTTTCCATATTTTTGTTGTCTTTAGCACAAGAATCTGTCTAAATTACACAGGCTGTAATTGTTGGAAGTTAATACTTTTGTAATTATTAGAAGCTTATGGCAGAAAGTGAAGAGGAACTAAAAAGCCTCTTGATGAAAGTGAAAGTGGAGAGTGAAAAAGCTGGCTTAAAGCTCAACATTCAGAAAACGAAGATCATGGCATCTAGTCCCATCACTTCATGGAAAATAGATGGGGAAACAGTGGAAACAGTGTCAGACTTTATCTTTTTGGGCTCCAAAATCACTGCAGATGGTGACTGCAGCCATGAAATTAAAAGATGCTTACTCCTTTGAAGGAAAGTTATGACCAACCTAGAAAGCATATTCAAAAGCAGAGACATTACTTTGCCAACAAAGGTCCATCTAGTCAAGGCTATGGTTTTTCCTGTGGTCATGTATGGATGTGAGAGTTGGACTGTGAAGAAGGCTGAGCGCCGAAGAATTGATGCTTTTGAACTGTGGTGTTGGAGAAGACTCTTGAGAGCCCCTTGGACTGCAAGGAAATCCAACCAGTCCATTCTGAAGGAGATCAGCCCTGGGATTTCTTTGGAAGGAATGATGCTAAAGCTGAAACTCCAGTACTTTGGCCACCTCATGCGAAGAGTTGACTCACTGGAAAAGACTCTGATGGTGGGAGGGATTGGGGGCAGGAGGAGAAGGGGGATGGTAGAGGATGAGATGGCTGGATGGCGTCACTGACTCGATGGACGTGAGTCTGGGTGAACTCCAGGTGTTGGTGATGGACAGGGAGGCCTGGTGTGCTGCAATTCATGGGGTCGCAAAGAGTTGGACACGACTGAGCGACTGAACTGAACTGAACTGAACTGATGCTGTTGAACTGTGGTGTTGGAGAAAACTCTTGGAGTCACTTGGATTGCAAGGAGATCCAGCCAGTCAATCCTAAAGGAAATTAATCCTGAATAATAATCAGAAGGACTGATACTGAAGTTGAAATTCCAATACTTTGGCCACTTGATGTGAAGAACTGACTCATTGAAAAAGACCCTGATGCTGGGAAAGATTGAAGGTGAGAGAAGGGGATGACAGAGGATGAGATGGTTGGATGACATCACTGATTCGATGGACATAAGTTTGAGTAAGCCCCGGGAGTTGGTGATGGACAGGGAAGCCTGGCATGCTGCAGTCCATGGGGTTGGAAAGAGTCAGACATGACTGAGCAACTCAACTGAACTGAATGCTTCTAATATTCTGATTTAATTTAGCTGTGTATTTCTTTTGTAAGCACCATAAGAACTAGCATCTTCCTAGAGAAGCTTTTCAGGATGGAGATGGTAAAAATCTGTAAACCTTTGGACATATAGTTCAAATTGTGTATATAGATGCACTTTTCTTTCTGGAAGATGTTTCATTGCTTTTTATCTAAAGGTGTGTGTGTGTGTGTGTGTGTGTGTGTGTGTGTAGCCACCTATAATAGAACAATCTTAAAACTTAAATTTATTTTATCAATAAATCCAGAGTCAAAAATCTTTCAATGATATTAGAAACATGGTCTTGATCTTGTAAAATTTACTGAAATCTTTTACAGAAATATAACTTTGAAGAATTATTTAATGAAACTCTAACTTTAAATTCCAACTGGAAGAGAAAAAATAAAAGGAAAAAAATGGATTATATGCAAATCAGTTAAATTTTGTGACTTGAATATTAGCATTCCATCACTTCACGGCAAATAGATGGGGAAACAATGGAAATAGTGAGAGACTTTAATTTTTTGTGCTCCAAAATCACTACAGATTGTGACTGCAGCCATTAAATTAAACGATACTTAATCCTTGGAAGAAAAGCTATGACCAACCTAGACAGCATATTAAAAACCAGAGACATTACTTTGCCAACAAAGGTCTGTCCAGTCAAAGCTATGGTTTTTCCAGTAGTCATGTATGGATGTGAGAGTTGGACTATAAAGAAAACTGAGCACTGAAGAATTGATGCTTTTGAACTGTGGTGTTGGGAGAAGACTCTTGAGAGTCCCTTGGACTGCAAGGAGATCCAACCAGTTCATTATAAAGGAAGTCAGTCCTGAATATTCATTGGAAGGATTGATGTTGAAGCTGAAACTCCAATACTTTGGCCACCTGAAGCAAAGAAGTGACTCATTGGAAGAGACCCTGATGCTGGGAAAGACTGAAGGCAGGAGGAGAAGGGGATGACAGAGGATGAGATGGTTGGATGACATCACCGACTAAATGGACATGAGTTTGAGTAAACTCCAGGAGTTGGTGATGGACAGGGAGGCCTGGTGTGCTACAGTCCATTGGGTTGCAAAGAGTCAGACATGACTGAGTGACTGAACTGACTGACTGAACTGAAGGTATGCAAATTTAAAATATAAGCAATAAGATCATTTCTATCCCTTCCACCTCCCCCAAATCTTCAAAGAAACCAATAGATGTTTTTCTTTTTGTATAACCAGAATTCAAGGATACATTAAAAAATATGGGGTAAATAGTATATTTTACATAGATTAACAGTATAAATTTAGACATGTTTACTTTGTGAAGATTTGTATTGCAGTATAAAATTTTCTACTGAAGATACAGAGTTAGAATAAAAATGCTAGGATTAATATTCTGGGATAGATTGATCTTTTCCAAGATTTAAATGCTCTATTTTAAAAATTTAAACTTTGCCATATATTTTTGTCATCTTCAAATCATTTTAAATATCTCACAGGTATGTGTCTGTGTTGCAGAATTCATTGGCACTTTGACTCACAAAATAATTTAGCAGCATAAATGTGAACTTTACTTTTGCATATTCATATGCTTTACATTTCTTTCATTATTGTTAACCTAAATATCAGATAAATAGGTTAAGAATAATCATTAACTAGAAGAATCCCGATTAAACGCAAATGTTACCAGTCGACGTCTGTACGTTGTTCACAGTACATAATCCGAAAGTATTGAGCATAGCCGCTGCAATTCTACTGGCCAAGAAAGTTAATTACCTAAAGAAATTGCCCAAACAATAGCAATCTTCATGATGGCCTTAGTCCGTGAATTGAAACGGCTATGCTCAATAGGATTACGTATTGCTACATACCGATCCAGCGAAATAGCGCAGAGGTGCATGATGGACGCTGTAGAAAATAAAACATCTAAAGAAATCCAGACGGGGCACAAATATCTAGGTAGTGGCCAGACATAATCTGAAAGAGAACAGAGAGAAGACAAGAAGAACATGTTATGCAAATTATACTGACTATAGTTTTAGTCTATTTTTTCTCATAATCTAAATTTTTAAAAGGAAGTGAAATTTGGTATGCATTGTTTTTCCATAGTAATGATGATGACAATGATGACAATAACAATAATGCATTCAGTGTTACATATATTATTTTTTATTGAGGTAAAACTTACATATTATAAAATTAATCATTTAAAATTGTGCAATCCTGAAGCATTTAGTGCATTCACATCATCATGTAACCATCTCCTCTTTCTAGTTCTAAAACATTTCATCATTGCAAAAGGAAACTTCTACCCATTAAGCAGTCACTCTCCATTTTCCCATTTTTCACCCTCCTACCCGTCCCCCTCCCCAGCCCCTGAAAATTTCTTATTTGCTTTTTATCTCTTGAATTTAGCTAATCTGGGTATTTCATATAACCAGAATCATACAGTAGGCAACATTTTGTGTCTTACTTCTTTCACTTAGCACAGTATTTTTAAGGTTCTTCCATTTTGTAGCTTCTATCAGTACTTCATTCTTTTCTATCACTGATGCTTTTATCAGTTGAGATTTTTTTTTTTTTTGGATGCTCTTATAAATGGAATTGTTCTCTCAATTTCATTTATGATTTTCTCATTTCTCCTGTATAGAACTATAATTAATTTTCATGTATTAATCTTGTATCCTCCAACTTTGCTGAATTCATTTATTAGATCTATATTTTTATGTGTGGGTTCTTTAGGATATTCCATATGAAAGATCATGTCATCTGTGAAAAGTGGTAATTTTATTTTTTCTTTTCCAGTTTTCCTCTGCCTTTTATTTTCTTTCTTGTTTGATTTCTCTAGATAGAATTTCCAGTGCAATGTTAAGTGTAAGTAGTTAAAGCAGATGTCTTGTCTTTTTCCTGATCTTAAAGTGTAATCTTTCATTCTTTCATTATTGAGCCAGATGTTAACTGTGGGTTTTTCATAAATGCCCTTTTTCGTGTTGAGGAAGATTCCTTTTATACCTAGTTTGTTGCATGTTTTTATCATGAAAGAGTGATGGGTTTTGCTAAATACCTTTTCTCTATCAGTAGAGATGATCCTGTGCTTCTCTTACCTTTATTGTATTAATGTGATGTATTACGTTAATTGACTTTTATATGCTGAGCCATCTTTCATTCCTGGGATAAGTCACACTTGGTTATGATGTATAATATGATGCCAAATTTAGTTTGCTTTTATTTTGTTGAGGATTTTTTGCATCTATATTCAAAAGTGACATTGGTCTATACTTATCTTTTCTTGTAATCTGAATTTAGTATCTGGATAATGCTGATCTCATAGAATGAGTTACAATTGTTCCCTCATCTTTTATTTTGTAGGAGTTTGAAAAATACTGGTGTTAATTCTTCTTTAAATGATTGATAAAATTTTCCAGTGGAGCCATCTGGTCCAGAACTTGTCTTGCTGGCAGGTTTTTTGATTATTGATAAAATGTCTTTACTTGTTATCAGAGTCTTTATTTCTTCTTGAGACACTTTTAGTAGTTTGCATGTTTCTAGGAATTTGTTCATTTAGTTTAGGTTATGTGGTTTGTTGGAGTACAATTGTTCGCTTATTATTTTATAATTCTTTTAATTTCTCTAAGTTCAGTCATAATGCCCCTCACCACTTTCATTTTTAATTTTAGAAATTTGTGTCTTCTCTCTTTTTTTCATAGTATTTCTAGTTGAAGGTTTATCAACTTTGTTGACTTTACTGTGCCTTGAATCTCAATTTCTCCATTTTTTGAAGTAGAGTTTATAGTTTTGCCATATACAGAATTCTTGGTTGACAGAATTTTTGTTGTTGTTGCATGCTTTAAATCTGCAATCTCATAGCCTTCTGGCCCCCATGGTTTCTAAAGAGAAATCCATTATTAATCTTGTTAAAGATCCTGTATAATTTTGACCATAATGTCTTGGTGTGGACCCCTTGAAATAATATATGTTTACAGAGTTCATTGAACTTCTTATACATATAGATTCATATCTTTCCTCAAAGTGTGAAAAATTTTGGCCAATAGTTCCTTAAATTTCTTTCTGTGTGTTTTCCGCCTTCTCCTCCTCTTCTGGCACTGTCATTATGCATGTGTTAGTAAACTTGATAGTGTCTCACGTGTCTCTAGGGTGCTGTTCATTTTCCTTCATCTATTCTCTTTCTTCTCACACTGGATGAGCTCAATTGATCTGTCTCAAAGTTCTTCAATTTTTCCTTCTTTTTGCTCAGTTCTGCAGTTGAATCAGTCTAGTAAATTTTTAACTTCAGTTTTTGCATTTTTCATCCTCCAAATATCTATTTGATTTTTTCCTATAATTTATATTCCTTTATTGCTATTCTTTGTTGACATGACATTTTCCTTATTTCCTTTGGTTCTTTGTCCATGATTTCCTTTGGCTATATGAGCATTTTGAGAGTTGATTTAAAGCCTTTGTCTATTTAAGTTTAATGCCTAGGCTTCCTCAGTATCATTTTCTTTTTTTTTTTTTTTTTACTATGAAGGAGTCATACTTTCTAGTTTCTTTGCGTTCTTCTTACCTTTGA